>NC_068566.1:10593361-11218361 GCF_025698545.1 Gossypium raimondii | reverse complement strand
TTTCACGTGGCTTGCATTCAAGTTGTTGTAAAACGTGCTTAGTGGATTCAACCTAAACTTCCGCTGCTGAGGGATCAACCCCTTTTAACCCCAAAAACTCAGTTGCATCGTATCTCTGTAAATCTTTTATCAGAGCCCGTCGAATAGTAGGTGCAGGCTCTGTAATAGACGTAGCTCCTGCAACACGCTGAAGTGCATCAGTGATAACTCTAAGTAGATTTGAATCACGTGCTCCATTATTATTATCTCGCTCAACATTAGGTCGTTGAGCATCATTTGTGTTAACATTCAAAGTTACGGACTTCGTTTCCTCACAATCATCAGTATGCTCATCGCTAGAGTAAAACTCTTGTTCAACTTCATTATCAAATTCGTTTTCCATCTTTTAACTATAAAACAAAAAAAAAATTATAATCAACATCCAAATCTTGACTCAACTCGACTCAAATATGGCATGTACCTCTAGACCCAATTTTGAGCTCGATTTAGTCTAAGAATCGACTAAACCTGTAGCTTTGATACCCCTAAATGTAGCACCCCTAACCCTTCCCCGTCGTCGGATTACGGTCACGGGCATTACTAACTATTCAAAACAAGTAATCAATTATAATTAAACATATAAGCTAGCCATTAACATTATAATATACATGGGCAGGTCACGACAATCTAATACTTTCATACTAGAATCATATACATTCGAATCATAAATCATGTTAGGCATTACTAAACTTGGTCTTCCACTGTCTACACTCTTATCACTATTTATCATTGCTAAACTTGGTCTTCTACTGTCTACGATCTTATACTATTTATCCCCTATTGAATGCTAGAAGTTGATTACACATAAGACTATTCCAATTATTAGCATCAGGGTATAGGTCAATACTCCGACTATTTATTTTCTTCATCTTAAATGATGTTAGTAGAATGCACTTAATTTAGGATTGCTAATCCATTCCAATTCAGAGTAAAAGTTACTCTTACAACACTTATTTCGAGTCTACGAGACCCTAAAAAGAGTTTAAAAATAGACAGGGACTAATTTGTAACAATTATGAAAGTTTAGGGTAATTTTTGAAACTTCCCAAAAATAGGGGACATACGGTTGTGCGGGATGCCCCAGCTTGTGTGACTCTCGAAGTTAGGACACACGATCGTGTCCCAGCCTTGTCCTTGCCTGTGTAACTCATTGACTTGAGACACTCGGTCATGTCTCATCCCGTGTCTTTACCCGTGTAACTCATTGACTTGGGTCAGATGCCCGTGTGTGACACATGGTCGTGTGCGCAAAAAAGTACCTTAAAACTCAAGTTTACCATTTCCTATTTGCTTGGACACTAAGCAATTCAGTTACCAATCATTTAACATATTCAAAACACGATTAAACATTCTCAAAATATACCAAATCCATCACCTAATATGCCTAACCAATGTACCCTCATTGGTACCACATTTTATATGTTCAAACATTTCAACAAGGCATCGACCATTCAAGACTTTAATTCATACCAAATTTCTTAGTATTGAACTAACATCTAGCTACTTAGGGTATCAAGCTTTAAAACTAAAAACACATACCAAAGCCTAACTTCACCACAACAATATATACATATAAAAATCATTTAACTAAGAAACCAAAATATCATCATTATAAACATATCAACGAGGACTCCCTAGGTACATTCCATTACAAAATAAGATATCACCACACTTGAGCTCGGGATTTGTTAATTGATGCTGAGTTGGCGATAATTCAAATAGTACCTAGCCTGCGCATGGAAAACAAAACCGCATGCTGCTATAATTCAGTGGTATTTCTGTAATCCGAATAATATAAACTTGATATAAGTAATTAAAATGCAAAATGCAACAAGTAAGCTATATACATGTGTTTCAAATCAATAATATAGTTTTTCTCATTCCTTATTCACATCTATTAAGATTTTCACATGTTCAAACACATATTAATGGCATTTCATATAACATTTGCATATTATAACTCATGCAATGACATGATTCCTCTCTTTGTTCAATACTTGAATTCTTTTCAAGTTCCATATCTCATTTCATCATTTCATATTTTATTTCTCATATTTGCCATTTTAATATTTTCTCATCTCATTTCCATTTCTCAACCATGTCATTTCAATATCGAACACATCAATTTTATCATTTGTTTTCCCTATTAACATGACTCGGACTCGGACGGATACACGGATCCAACCAACATTCCAGTTTGGCACCAAGTGCCTCATCTAATAAATTTGAAGTAAGAACTGCGCCCAGCGCTATATAAATTGACGCCCAGTGTCTCATCGGTTAAACCGAAGTAAATTGACACCCAGTGCCTCATCAACTCGAAGTCAAAGAAATCATTGAACTCTTCCTATCCTATGGCATGCCATCTATATCCGACTCAACCCGAATAGTTAATAGAGTTTCATTTCACTTTTCAAGACAATCAATGTCTTAATTTCACATATATACACATTAACACATGTAGTCAATTCAATAATCATTTAATCAACTTATTTCATAATATACAAAATCAACCCATTCCAAATCCACTATGAATTTAGTTAAATCTCAAAGTACCAAATTACTCACCTCAAATGCTTACAGTATGCAAACAATTTAAATATGCAACAATCTACTATTTAATTCGGATTATAGAAACACAAACTGTAAATTCCAAACTATTTGACTTTGATTTTATCCTTCCCCATTTTACTCGAGGATTCCGGTACGACGTTAGCTACGGAATAAAATAATTAGATCACATTAATATTACACATTTCAATTTCACTTTAAATTTCAATTTTCACACTATATTTTGCTTATTCTTCAATTTAGCCCCTAAATTGAGACTAGTTGTTAACCTTCACATTTAACTTTATATTTTTTTAGTAATTTCACTCTAAACTAAATTTAGCTTCCTCTTTTCCAATTCGACCCCTTAATTTCAAATTTTTCTCGATTTTGTCCCTATTGCTCAAAATCAACAATTTATTCCACAATTTAGTCCTTCTCCATTTCTAACTTAAAAATCTATCTATTTAATCCCTAATACTTAAACTATTCAACAATAACAACATATAAAATCTTGAACAATACTAAAAATTACAACATGAGTTGAGTAGCCCTAAGTACCGAGATTCCAAAAACGTAAAAATTACAAGTATAAGGACTAAATTGCACGAACAAATTTGAGCTTGAATCCCTTAGGTCCTTAGTCGTGCGTTCTCTCCTTTTCTTTCTTTTCTAATTTGCATGCAATTCTCTTTCTCTTTCTTTATATTTCTTTTATTATATGTTTATTTTATTATTATTAACTATTTAATATAACATATATTAAATATATATACATGCATTACACTTAACCATAACCGGCCACCTATACACAACCATTTATTAAATGATTTAATTGCTAATTTGGCCCCCTTTAGTTTATTTCAATCTATAATTCAACTTTTAATTCATATGCGATTTAGTCTTTGAACCATAATAGCTCCTAATTCGTGTAAATTATCTATCCAAAATTTAATTAACTACACAACTAATTTTGTAAATATTGAATAAAAATAATTACGTGTCTGGTTATTGGACCGGGTATAGGGTGTTACAATGTCAAAGTTTTATAATTGTAATACCTTATAGCTTGGGTTGGGTGATTGGACCGGGTATAGGGTGTTACGATAAACATAATAATAATACAAAGTTATTACTTCATTCCTCCTTCCCACTAGATTTTCTCTATTACTTTAATGGATTCTTCAAAAGTAAGTTTTTTTCCTAGATTTTATTTTTAATATGCATATTTAATCATATGTATATTATATCGCTTACATATTATATTTTTTAGAGCTGTACTGCTACTCCACTATGGAGGCCGAATATGTGGCTGATTCTGAGGCTACCAAGGAAGAAATATGACTTCAAAAGTTCCTTACGGATCTTGAAGTCATTCCTAGTATTGGAAAGGCTATCACACTGTATTGTGACAATAGTGCGTTAATAGCTAATACCAAGGAGACAAGAAACCACAAGAGGATGAAACATATTGATTGCAAGTATCACATCATAAAGGAGATAGTTGTAGATAGAATCGTAGATGAAATCAAGGTCGCATCCGAGAACAACCTTGCGGACTCGTTCACCAAGACTATACTAGTTAGGAGTTTTGAGAAACACGTGGAGAGCATGAGAATGCGAAATATGACTCATCTACTTCATTAGGGAAAGTGGGAGACTGTTGGATCCAGTGCCATGAGTGAAGTATATTCGTTTGTAAACTTGTAATTTTTTTTCAATCAGATTGAATAATAAAACAAATTCACGAATTACATTAGTACTTTGTATGATTGTCCTCTTACGGATTTTGTACACAAAGAAAAATGGAAGCAAATATTGCTCATTGATTGTCTAGCATTTAAACTAATACTATGTGGTTTTTCATGGTTGGATCGTAATACGAAAATACAACTTGTTTTAGTAGATGAACCTAAACATGTCCTTAGTCTAATCTAAAATGAGCAAATCAGGTGAAAGACTAATATGCCGACTATCAAGTCCAATTAAGAAGATGTTTTGTCTTGGGAATTAGAACGGATGACTCCCAAAAGATATAAACATAAATGTGACTGATTGGTCTGATAGTACATCAAACAGAACCTAAGAAAAATTGATCCTGAATTCGTTTATGGATTTATTCATTTGTTACGTTCATAGTGCGGCATACCTAAATCCTGAGTGGATGATGGAATATGTATGCATGACTCGTACACTTTGATGTAAGTAAAAGCCTGAGTTCGAATAGTTAAGGAACTGAAAGTTGGTGCGTTGGGTGTACGACTTCTATAGTATGTAGTGTAATTTACAACAATGTAATTCATAGCCCAAGACATGGGTAAATGATATCCTCTCATTGACATTACATGGTTGATGAAAAGTAAATGTGGCCACATGTCGTTCGTCTTTGTGATGAATGACTTGATTACTATTTTACTAGAATTGACATTTTAAGAAACAAGATGCAATGGTTACCATGAGATAAAATAGAATCATATCGGGAGAATAAATATTATCCTAAAGAGATTAAGGATATCCTATGTGGGTAACACACTTATGACAAGGTTATTGGATGAGCATTAATCGAGTTGCTTTTGTAATGGTATGTCGTTGGGGAAAGCTCAGTCACGATACTATAGTGGGATGCTTTCGTAACTAAATGGGTATATAATTAATAGGCAAAAAGCTTAAACTTAATTATAAATCATTTGAGCCTCAATTGCATATGTCCAAACAGTCCCTTCGCTAGCTCGTTGAAACCATAAATGAATTGTGTGTTGAATCAAAATGAACATAATGAATAGAAATGGAAAACATTCACGAAATAATTATAGTTTTCTCTAAAATGAAAATGGAGAAAATGGAATCTTGTGGAAATGAATGTGGTTTTCTGAAAATGGAAATGAAAATAAGAAATGAATTTATTTAGAAATGAACAAGGAATCCTTAAAAAATGATCGAAAGATTGAGTTTATGTTTTTGAACTATTTTAAAGCCAAAAATGAAAACGATCATAGTGAACAAGTTGAATGGTGAAATATTAAATATATTTTCTCAGAAATTTTTTAGGGGTAAAATATCCATAATTTTGTTGAGGGTAAAATTGAAATGAGAAAATTATTGAATTAAATATAAATATTGAAGTTTATTTGTGAAAATAGAAAAATAGAAAATGATTGGATTAGATTACAAATTATTGGGTCGAAAAGTCCAGGAAATACTCGTAATTCTAGTAGGAATACTAGGGGTTTGTCGCCCACCCTAATTCTACTCTAAGTAGGGAGTGTTTTTCTATTTTATATAAACTTCTCTAATTCAAAAAGGGTTCTCTCCCTATAAATAGATGGCATCGATATGACTATCTACACACAAATTTAAGGTATAATTATTCTGCCCGAAAATAGAGACTTTTATTTTCTAAGAATTAAATATATTTTTCGGAATAATGATTCTATCGGTTTCTATTTGAGAAGAGAATTTTCGTTTTCACCCCAAAAGAAAAGAATTTATTTTTAGTTTCTATATTTTATTCGATTTGATCGAGCCTACACTCGAGGCAATTTATGGTACGAGAATAGCAGAGAAGATCATTTGGTTGAAAGACGAGAATGACGACCTATCTATCTAAAAACATAGGTACAATTTCAATCTAAGGTTTATTGCTATAAATATCAAAAACTGAGTCAATTTTCAAAATTTTAATTTTTTTACTATGCAAGACAACCATTTTCAAACCGGATTTTTCCAACTCCCATCATGGTTAATTGGGATAGAATCCCATTCTCTATAAGATACCCTAAGAACTCATTTGATATATATTCCACACCTCAATCAGATCGAAGTGTCTTTATGGGTAAACATAGTTGTTTCTCCACTTCCTCATGAAACTCTTTCAGTTTATCAAATTTTTCACTTTTGCGGTGCATTAGGTACACATGCCCATATCTAGAATAATCGTCAATAAAGGTTAATAATACTTATAACCACCTCTTGCACTAAAATTTGTGGGGCCACATACAAAAATGTGCATAAGTTTTAAGGGTTTTATGGCTCTCGTTCCTTTTCCATTAAAAGATCACTTAGTCATCTTACCTTCCAAGCAAGATTCACATTTTGGAAGATTAACTTCTTTAATCAAACTTAAAGTGTCAAATGTTACAAGTCTAGTGATTCGTTCTTGGTTAATATGACCAAGTTTCAAATGCCAAAAGGTAGGACTCATTAGAGTGAGAAGTTTTAAGTCTTTTATTCAAAATTTCAGTTTCAAGCAAATACATCATTGGTTTGATAAAATAGAGATTATTTGACATTCATCCATTACAAATAAGTTTAATATTTCTCAATATTGCAATACTATTATTAAAAGTCATAGCCAAATCGTCTTTAAAGAAACATGCAATAGAAATTAAGTTTCTTTTGAAACTCGGTAAATAGAAAATGTCTTTTAAAATAATCTTCCTAAAATTATCAAAATTAATATGTAAACCTCCCACTGCTTCAGTTGCCACACTTATCTCATTTTTGGTCTGTGACAATAGGCTTTTATCTCTAAGATCTTTCGTTTCCTTGAATCTCTATAGAGAAATGAACACATGATTAGTTACTCCAGAATGAATGACCTAGTGGTCTATTGAATCTTCCACTAAGCAAGTTTATATTATAAAGAGTTTCATACCTTTGCCCTTAGTGGCTAGGTAATTCTTCAATTATTTGAAGTTTGCCTTGAAATGCTCTTTCTTACTGTAGAAGAAACATTTAGACTTGGATAAGTCATTAGGCTTCTTGGTTCTCTTTCTTTCGGCTTGAGGTGGCCTAGAGAACTTAGCATTATTTCTTTTAGTGTGCTTTCCCTTCCCTTTAGAGGAAGAATCAACAACTAAGTTTGCTTTTATTTTTTAAACTGATTGATCGTTATTCAACATCAACTCATAGGATTGTAACTACATAATGAGTTGTGTAAGCGTCAGATTCTTCTTCCCAAGGTTATATGCGGCCCTAAAGCCTGTAAAATCCTTGGGCAAGCTTTTGAACACCATCTCTATTTACGTGTTCTAGTCCAAATTGGCCTCATTATCCATAGTCTCGACAAAGTATCCCATAAGAGTAATTGTATGATCTTTGACAGGAGTGTCAGGCTTTTGCTGGGCATTTATCAAACTTGTTATAGTTGACCATTGATCTAAGACAGCTTGGCCTCCAAAATTGCCCTCTAGTTTGTCTAGAATCTCTTTGGCAGTCTTATAGTTCTCTAGTTGCTTATAAAGGGTGTTGGTCACTCTTGCTAGCATATAACAATGAAGTATCTCACCAGACTTCTCCTAGCATTTTCTAGCCTCATCTTTAGTGGCTAGAGGACATTTATTATCAATGATTGTTTTGAGTTTCTTATAACTCAAGACAATCTTGAGGTTCCTTTTCCATTCTTTATAGTTATTTTCATTTAGTTTGTTCTCAATACGTTTAATAAGGGAGTAGGTGTCATTTTTAAACTAAAAGTAAAATATTCATTCATTAATATGTTTGTATTAAGCAAATATTTTGAAAACATTTTGCAACAAACGATATGCATTAAGATGATGCATGCATATTACACTAAACCTTGAAAACATTTGTAAGTTGTTGTAACAATAATTCCTACACTCATTGAATTGAGTCACCATGGGGAAATCTCAATCAACTAGTAAGAATATAGATTTCCATCTAATTAATACATGAACCTAATTCCCCAGGTATTTACACGTACTTGTAATCATTTAATGTTTAGACATCATTCTAACTTAAGTAGAGCTTTTAAAAACATGTAAGGTTTTTAATGTCTGGTTTCAATCATGAATGATTAATAAATGCATGAAAAGTACATATGACATTCTTTCCCTAAACTATATGACATGCTTATCATTTATATGCATGAACATATATTTGCAGTCAAACAAATATCATCATGCTACCATAAATAAAAGCATAAAATTTAAATGACCCTAACCAACCAAAGTTTCCATGATTCCATCCTAGAAAAATAATAAAATTACAAAAGTCACCCCCAAAACATACTTAGGGGTCTTTTAGTTTTCCTTCATGGACTTTCGCTGTTGCATCAGTTTATGCCATTGTGTCGTCGCTGCTGTCATTGGCCGTCCCTGACCACCGCTGGACTGTCTCTAGCCACCATCAACCACCATTGGGTCACTGGCAACCACTACCTACCCCTACCGTCGGCCATCTCATTGGACCATCAACAACCTTCATTGTTGCTAGACCACCTCATTTTTTTTTGGTTGGCTGGGTCAGTTTCCATCGTCTCGATCAGCCTGGATGCATCTCAGTTTTCAGGTTCCGACAAAAATATCAGTTATATAAGTCTTATGTTTGTTTTCAGCTGACATAAATTATTCTAAAATAATAAAATAAATAAATCTTACGTGGAAATGATAGTCCATTATCTAATTACATACCTAAAAATTAATAATAATTACATTCAAATTTCTAAGAATCACAACTCTGGTAAAATTACTTTATCATATAAATAATAAAATAATATCATACATTTATTCACATACATATCCCTAACCATGCTAATAATTACAATAATGCCACATCTTATAAAAAAATTAATCATACATGAAGAAGAGAAAAAAATTTCAGTATCGGTTTATACTATAAACATAACACAACCTGGTTCTAATGCCAATTGTTAGAAAAAATTCGGTTCAAAAACGATTTTCCTGCACAACGAAAAAATAAAATATTGAAAATGATCCAGTTTGTGATATTTATAGAAATAAAATTTTCCTAAAATCGTACCTGTGTTTTGGGCTAGACAGATCTTTATTGTTCTCGACTTTTAATCGAACGACCTTCTCCGCTATTCTTGTACCACGAACTTCTTCGAGTCTGGGCTCGAACAATTTTGAATTAAATACAAAACCATAAATAATTTCTTTACTTTTAGTGAGAAAGTAAATCTCTCTCTTAATAGAAACTAGAAAAATTGTTATTCCAAGAAAATAGATTTTATTCTAGAAAATAAAATTCCACTACTTTCTAGCAAAATAAAAATATCTCAAAGTTGTATATAACCTCTTGTGTATTTTGCCTTACCGGTGCCATCTATTTATAGGGAGAGGAAGTGAAACCCTAATTGAATTAGTTAAAGCATTTAATGCCAATATAATAGAAAAATAATCCCCTAATTGAGCTAGGAGAAAGGGGCAACAACTGTAGTTAAAATTACTAGGTTTTGTTTGTTGGGTCTGGTGCTCTGAGTGTAGTATTTTCGTCTATGTACACTTGTAATTTTTTCGAATAGATTGGTTAATAAGATAATTCATAGATTACATTAATATACTTTGTATTATGTCCTCATGTCATTTTTGCATGCAAAGCAAAATAGAAACAAATATTGGCTCACTGGTTGTCTAACGTTTAAACAAATATTGGTCGAAACGTAATATGAAAAGACAAATTATATTAGTAGGTGGACCTAAACATGTCCTTAGTCTAATCGGAAATGAACAAACCGATTAAAAGACTAATAATACATCTATCAAGTCCAATTAGGGAGATGCCTTCTCTTGGGCATAAGAGCGGATGATTCCCAAAAGATAGAGACATAGATGTGATTGATTGGACTGACAGTACATCGGAATGGACCCAAGAAGAATAGATCATAAATCTATTTATGGATTTATTCACTTGTAAATTTTAAAGTGTGGCATACCTTAATCCTGAATGGATGACAGGCTATGAATTCATGACTCGTATACTTTGATGTAAGTAAAAGTCCGACTTCAAATAGATAAGGAACCAAAGGCTGATGCATTGAGTATACGACTTCAGTAGTATGTAGCTTCATTCACAACAGTGGAATTCATTACTTAAGATACGGGTAAATGATATCCTTTTATTGACATTACATGGTTGATGAAAAGTAAATGTGACCATGGGTTATTCATCTTTGTGATGAATGACTTGTTACTATTTGATAGTAATTTACTTTTCATGAAGGAAGATATATTGGTTACCATGAGATAAAATAGGCTCATATTGGTAGAATAGATTTATCCCAAAGAGATTAAGGATATCCTATGAGGGTAACATACTTATGAAAAGGTCATTGGACGAGCACTGATCGAGTTCATTTTGTAATGGTATGTCATTAGGGAGAGCTCAGTCATGATACTATAGTGGAATGATCTTGTGACTAAATGAGTTTATAATTAATAGGCGAAAAGTTGAAACTTAATTATAAATCATTGAGCCCTAATTGCATATGTCCAATCAGTCCCTCCGCTAGCATGTTAAAACCAGAAATGAATTGGATGTTGAATCAAATGAATAGAAATGGTTGAAAATGGTAAAGTTAGAGAAATGAGAAACATTTGGAAATGAATGTAGTTTTCTCTAAATGAAAATGAAAATAACCTGAAAATGAATTTATGGTTTTTCGAATAATTGAAGTTTGAAAATGAAAATAAATTTATTGGTCATGGTGAATTTGTTGAATATAGAAATATTAAATATATTTTCTCATAGATTCTTTTACGGTAAATTCGTCATGATTTTAATGGGATTAGAATTAGGTTGAGAAAAATTTTTAATTGAGAAATTTATTTAAGATGTTTATTTTGGGAAACAGAAAAACAAATATCGAATTGGTTTGAATTATAAAGTACTGGGTTAAAGGTCCAAGAAGTATAGTAATTAGACTCGATATGGGAGAGGCCCAAAAGCCCCTCATGTTTAATGCAAAGGACGACAAACCCTAGTTAATGTTTAACTAGGGTTTCCGCCCCTCCTAATCCTAGTTATACTAGGAGCTAGTTTTTCAAATGAAATAGACTTATACGATTCAACAAAGATTTTACTTCTTTTCCTTATAAATAGATGACACCGGTAGGGCTAAAGACAAGATAAGTTTTACACAACTTTGAGATATTATTATTTCAAAAAATAGCGAGAATTTATTTTTAAGTATAAATTCTTTTTTTCATAATAAAAATTCTACCGGTTTCTATTAAGAGAGAATTTGTTTTCCCATTGAAAATAAAAAAAAATATTTCTGGTTCTATGTTTGATTGAAATTCATTCGAGCTCACACTCGAAGTAGTTCATGGTACGAGAATAGCAGAGAAGGCCATTTGGTTAAAAGCCGGGAAAGGCAATGGTCCATTTAGCTGAAAACATAAATGCGATTTCGGTAAAGTGTTTATTGCTATAATATTACAAACCAACTCGATTTTCAAAATTTTAATTTTCCGCTGTGCAAGAAAATTGTTTTCGAACCGAATTTTTTTCCAACATTGTCGTCCTTTTATATTCAATATGAGGGGCTTTGGGTCTCTCTTGTATCGAGTCCAATTATAAGTGCTTATTGGACTTTTAACCTAACACTTTATTGTTCAATCCAACCCAATACATTTTTTTCTATTTTCTAAAATAAACACTATAAATTAATTTAAATAAAATAATTTTCTAAACCCGTTTCTGATTATAATAAAATCATGACAACTTTACCGTAAAAGAATCTATGAGAAAATATATTTAATTTTTTACATTCAATGGATTCACAATGACCAATTTATTTAATTTCATTTTGAACTTCAATTAATAAATTATTTAATAGTTCGAAAAACCTTAAATTAATTCTTAGGTCATTTCCATAGTGAGAAAACCACATTCATTTTCAAATGTTACCTATTTCTCTAACTTTATCATTTTTATCAATTTCTTTTCATTTGATTCAATATGCAATTCATTTCTAATTTTAATGAGCTAGTGGAGGGGCCAATTGGACATATGCAATCAGGGCTCAAATGATTTATAATTAAGTCTCAGCTTTCTACCTTTTAATTATAAACTCATTTAGTCACGAAGTCATTCTACTATAGTATCATGACCAAGTTCTCCCTAGTGACATATCATTACGAAAGTAACTTGATCAGTGCTCGTCTAATGACCTTGTCATAAGTGTGTTACCCTCATAGGATATCCTTAATTTCTTTGGGATAAATCCGTTCTCATAATATGATTCTATTTTATCTTATGGTAACCATTACATCTTCCTTAATGAAAAGACAACTACTATCAAATAGTAATTAAGTCATTCACCACAAAGACAAACGACTGGTGGCCACGTTTACTTTTCATCTATAATGAAATGTGAATGAGAGGATATCATTTACCCATGTCTTGGGCTATGAATTCTACTATTGTGAATGATGATACATATTGCAGAAGTTGTATACTTGACATATCGACTTTTGGTTCATTATCTATTCGAACTCAGGGTTTTACTCATATCAAAGTATATAAGTCACGTATAATCCATCATCCACTTAGGATTAAGGTATGTCACGCTATGAATGTCACAAGTGAATAAATCCATAAACGGATTTAGGATCTATTCTGCTTGGGTCCAGTTCGATGTACTATTAGTTCAATCAGTTACATCTATGTCTCTATCTCCTGGGAGTCATCCGTTCCAATGCCCAAGACAAAACATCTCCCCAATTTGATTTGATAGACAACATATTAGTCTTTCAATCGGTTTGCTCATTTCCGATTAGATTAAGGACATGTTTAGGTTCGCCTACTAATATAAGTTGTCTTTCCATATTACGATCCGATCACGTAATACCGCTTAGTATTAGTTAAACATTACACAACCATTGAGCTAATATTTGCTTATATTTTTCTTTATATGCAAAAACCACATGAGGAATTATATGAAGACTATTTATGTAATTCATGAATAATTTTATTAACCAATTTGTTTGAAAAAATTACAAGTTTATATAGACGAAAATACTAAAGTTACGGCACCATATCCAATAGGTAATTGGTTTTAAAGGTTTCATATGCTTAAGATGCAAATTGGCATAAAATAATGAATTGGTGAAATTGGTTTGAAGTTGCATTGTGATGAATGTTATTTTAGGTCACAAAAGTTGCATATTATGTGAAATGATAAGATGAATAAAAAAAGGATTGGAATTGTTGGTTCTACTTACAAAGTTGCAACACCACCTCATGGATGTCACGACACTAGTTAAAAAGGGAAATGGATTTGTAGTAGACTATTCTTAAGGTCGGACACCGCCCTATGGATGTCGCTACATCAACCTTTAATGCCGCGACATTAAACCCCAAGGTTGTGACACCAACCTGAAATATTTTGAAACTTTGCATTTTAGTCCTCCAATGGTTTTGGGTTATCAAAAGAGCTTTCATAAGTTCGTATAAACCCTGGTACAAAATAATGTTATGATATAATGATCATGTTAATGAATTTAAACTTTTGAATTGATGGAAATTATGTTGTGATTAAATACAATTGCTTCGGCAACTAATGCAGTATCTTGTAGCTTAGACTTGACAATTGGGTCGGGTGAGGGGTGTTGTAGACAACACCTATCACCTCTATAAAAAACTCTCTTCAAAAACACTTATAATGGCCCAATATTGCCCGGCCCAATATAAATAAAATTAACTAAATCCAAAAATTAAAAGTCCAAATGTCCAATTACAATGGGCCAAATTCGGGTTGAAGCCCAATCACTAAAACCCCAATTACACCAAGCCCAACTAACCTAAACCAGATTTACCTAGACCCTAGCCCAATCATGAAGCGGCCCAGTGCAAGATCACGACCAGAAACCCTAGCAGTAACAGCTTCCAGCGCCGCAACCACCGAGGCCACCCTCCGCGCGTGTCAAGCCACTCTCCATGCATGCAGTACCTCCACACGCCTCTAGCTGGCCTCTGTACGCCATACCTACGCACAAAAAAAAAAGCACAGCAGAGAACAGAAACGAATTGTATTTTTTTTATTTTTATCTATTTTCTGTTTTTTTCGAAGGAGGCTATAAGAACAGAAAGCCTTTGTATTCCTTTTTGTTTACGGATACAGCATAGAAAAAAGAGAAAAAAATCGACTATCAGTGTTTTTGAAGGTGATTCTCAGAATCTTTTCATGGATTTTTCCTTCTTTGTTACGTTTTTTATGCAAAAATAATAAAAGAGAAAAGAAAGAGGTGTAAGTGATTTACCTTCCGTTGACGACGCCATCTAAATCTCCGCTTGCTCCGTCCCAAATCGGAGTCAAAAGTGGAGGGTCTAGAGTCTGTGCGGCGGCCAAAAAACCCAAAAGTGGCTACTGGTTTTAGGGTTTAAAGAGGGCTATTTAAAGTGGGAAAAACGACACCGTTTAGGGCCTATGCCAATGGCTCTAAAACGGTGCCGTATTGAGTTATACCCGACGACCCGACCCAATACCTTAGGGATCCGCATGTTTTTGCGGTGAAAGTTATATTTATGCATTTGGTCTCTCGCGTTTTATAGCGCATCAAAATTGAGTTTTTTTTATTCTTTTAGATTCTGCTGGATATTTTGATATTGTCTCAATTCGGCCCACGTCACTGCGCTGCGTTTTGGGGGATGGATTAATTTCCCTTATGACCCCTCTTGGTTATCCGCGTGTTCAGTGGGGTCCGCACCCTTGTTTTATATTCGAATTGGCTCTTAAATTTCAGTCTTGATTGCGAATCAGTCCTTCTATTATTTTATCCTTAAAATTAGTTATTTCATTTATCTTTATTATCATTTTTTAAGGTTTTTTATCATTATTATTATTGCTATTATTATTATTATTCCTCTTATTTCATGTTGTTTATACCTTTATTTTTTACCTCTCACGATTTTAAGTCTTATATTATTATTGTGTGTTAATGTTTTATTTAGGTTTTAGTTATTATTTATAAATTCATGGTATTATCATTTTGACTCATTATTATACATATGTTTTAAAATTTTCGTATTTTTGCCAAAGTTTTATTTTATTATGATATGTGAATATTTAATTGAATTATGCATTCTTAGGATTCAATATTATTTTATTATAACTTATTGCGTATAATCTATCAATAATTTTAAATATATTTTTGTAGCAATATATATGTATGGATGTTTTATTAAAATATTTTGATATATGGTATTTATTTCAATGTATATTATGGGTTTTTAATTCATTAGCTTTTAAGTGCTAATATTTACATGCAACCATTGCTCTTAAGCATACGGTATTGTTTGTTTGTATCAATTGATTATTTGTGTTCATTAGTGTATACTTTGGCCTACGAATTATCACTTCACATTGTCATTCCATCGCGCTTTATTCGCCTTAAAAGAATTACGTTTAAAATCATTTAAGTATCAAAACTGATCTATCCCAAAACTTCCAAAATAACTCAATACTCGAAATTTGGAATCCTCGAGAGAATGGAGCCCTAATGTATTGGTTTCCAATTTTCCTCGTTGAATCTAAATAATCGAAAATTTTCTTCAATCAAAACACATAAACCAAAAACTCAATTTCGAGAATTCGATACATCGTGTCCTAATGTATTGGATGTGGCATGTCGTTTTCTTGAAATGATGATTTTAAAATGATAACAAATGTTATATTCAATGCTTGGAATTTTGAAAAATTGTGCCATAACGTATTGGGCTTTGATTTTTTCATCTGACTTAAAGCAATTGAATATCCTTCTTAAACTTCACCACACGAGTTTTGAAAATCAAAAGACAAGCTTATTCTCGGAGACTAAAAACGTCGTGCCCTAATGTATTGGGTGTGACATTTTATTACTCTGAGACAAGGAGGTGTTTAGCATTCGCCTCAATTTATCCAAACATCTTTTATAAAATTAACATTAACAAAAAAGGGAAGGATCGTATTTTAAAATCTTTTCAAAATCTCGACACTAAGACATTAAACAATCAATTCGGTACCAATTTTGGGCGTTACGAGGGTGCTAACCCTTCCTCGTGCGTAACCGACTCCCGAACCTATTTTCTCAAATTTCGCAGGCCAAAATCATTTTCAAGGTGATCCGATCACACCTCAATAAAAGATCGGTGGCGACTCCCATTTTCATTTACAAAGTCGACAACTAAACATTTTTGTTTTTCAAAAAAGGTGGTGTCGACAACTCTCTTTTATCTTACTTTAAACATGATGATAATGGAAACTTTATGGAATCCTTTTCTTTTGATTTTCTGCTATTTTACTCTTGGTTTCAAGCTACCAGCCACAGCCTTTGAAAATTTTAAAACACTAGGTTTAATTCTCATTTCAGGCGAGTCGATGAAGGTAGATTTTACCATTAATCTATTCTTCATAATTTTTAACTCTTCTATTTTGTCGGCTAGAGAAGAGGAAGCAATTGTGATTTTAATTTTTTTTTGTCCATAAAACCGGAATTCTAATTTAAAGGCAAATGTTAGTATAGAAAAATCATATACATGTGTCTGATTGAAGGGCACAAAAAGGGGAATATAGAAGGGGCTGAGGATTTTTGTTATTTTCAAATGGTTTTCATTGGTGTTCTATTGCTAATTTTTTGTTTTTTGCTTTTTATAAGGAAGGTTCTGCCTCAATGTAATTATACTTGTAAAATATTTATTTAGGGATAAATCTCAAAATTATATATAAATTTTGATTTAGTGTAATTATACACTTGAAACTTTAATTGTGGTTCAAATATATATATGAAACTTTAATTTTGATTCATCATACACATTCTTTTAAATAAATACATCAATTTATGTTTATGTTGAATAAGTATAATTATTTATTTAGGCAATATATAAATATAAAATGATGATATGTTAATAATTTGTGAGAATTGGTTAAAACCAAAATTTAATGTATAAAATTACACAAAATCAAAATTGCACATTAAAATTTATTCCATTTATTTATTATGAGCTGGGCGGCAATTTTCCTTTTCAAATATTGTATCTAATTTAATCCAACGACCTAAATTACTATTAAAAATTATTCTATATTAATATATATATACTATAAATAAATTAAAATAATATTTATTAATATTAAAGAAGAAGCTGGATCAAACAAATCCCTATCGTTTGGATTCTTAGATAAACTAGAGCCTACCTCACTTCACTTTAGAAAATCAAACCATGCAAAATATGAGATATTTAAGACATCACAAACAAAAAATTGATGACAACAAAAGTAAAATATAAACGACAAAAACTATACCATGTCTTAAAATTTATATAAAATGGATCTTCTTTTAAAATTGAATAACTATACAAAAACCAACATGGGTATGACACATACAAGGCAACATGCCAAAAACTACATAAATAATAATTTGAACAAACACAAAATAATGCAATTATAGATATATAACAAAAATATGATTTGGATTTTACTTGGTTTCTAAACTTCAAAATATTCTAATTAAAATTTTAAAGTATTAATGTTGTATCAATAAGGCCCTTTCGCCAACCTAGTCATTAATCTAGGTATTCAATGTCAACTCAAATATGATGTGGGGCATACTTAAAATATGTGGATCAAATTAGAAGTATGTGTCTTACTATTGCATGGATAACTTGGATTTGATTTGTGCGTAGGGAACAAGATAAATATCCCTCCTAAATTTTATCGAGATTGTCATCATTTTGATTAGTGTATTTTAAATATGTTTCATGTCAAACTCAAATTAACATATAATATCATATGGCTAAGCTAACATAACGACCTAATGACTCAACTAAAATATCTTAAAACTTAGAGACTAATTTAAAATTTGGCAATAATTTGGAAATATTTAGTGGAATTGACCCAAAAGTGCATATTTGCTCCTTATCACATTTAAATAGGCATTTAATGCCCGGCGATTCAATTAAAATATAATAAATTTTAGAAACTAATTTAAAATATTATTGATAATTTGAGGACTTCTAGTGAAATTAACCAAAAAAAATTACCCATGATTCAACAGGTGCCACCACTTACTACATATCCATGTAAATATCTAAAATAACCAAAAAAATAGTCCTAAAGGACATTGCTTTGTTGTCTTAAAACCATGGATCAATTTCTCAAAATTTGGGGGGACTACTTTGATATTAGGGTATAGATTTGGTCCACATTTCTGTATTGTTTTTAAATAAAGAGTGACTATGATTTAAATGAAAATATAAACAGGTTGTTTCCCATTGATTTGGTTTACATAGTTTTTAGAGGAGAAATAGAAGGAAAATGGAATCTCTTGTTGCCCACTAACAACCCTCTAAATGCAAAATAGAATAAGGACCCTATTGCAATAATAAAAGAAAATAACAGTCGTATTATTCTACTACTTTGCTCATATTAAATTCCTTTTATATTCAATATATCCAACCATGAACTTGGTTAGGTTGGGATTTTATTATTATAATAATTCAATATAATTTGGGTAAATTTTGACTGCGTCCTTTCGATTTTGATAAGTTCTAGATTAAAAACAACCCCAAATCTATTATGTTAATAAATTGTTTTCTGACAAAAATATTTTTAAATAATATTATTTATTTTTGTAAGATAAAGGTATGGATTGTTAACCCGTAAATTTGGGACACCAACATATTTAGTACATGAAATAAGCTAAAGTTTGTAACTTTTTATCCATGAATTCTTACCAGAACCGAAACCAAAATAATTTTTATCAGAAGAATCTTTTTAAAAACAAATTGAATGGTGGAATTAAAAATAATAATAATTGAAAACTGTTAGTTGAAATATCAATTATTTAGGGTTTATTGAGTAATGAAAACACCTACGATTGACTTTATGACTAAGGGGCAAGGGCCTATCAGATTTGAAAACTCTTCATTTTAATCTCTTACTTTGCACGTATAAATATTCCTTCACATTGACATGATCTTCGGACCATTCTCTACAGTTTCAAAAACCAGACACAAATGGGTGAGAAAACACAAGAGATTGACACAACTTTTCCCAAGAATCCTTCAAGTCAAAATTGAGTTTTGATTTCCCATAGTGAGTGCTTCCCTTCCAGTTGCTTCACTTAAATTTTTTCCTATTTTCTTGTTTGGCAAGAGAGAAAACACAAAGAGAAAAAGAAACAAAAATTATGGACGATTTTGAAAGAGGTCGAAATCCTAGCAAAAGAACGGAGCATAGCAGCATAGTGAGGAGTCTAAGCAGAAGTAGCTGGATAATGGAAGATGTATTTTCAGGTTCCATGCAATCCAGACGAAGTGGTGCAGGGGATGAAGATGAAGAAGCTCTAAAATGGGCAGCCATCCAGAGGTTACCAACGTATGATCGGCTAAGAACCAGCATCATGCAATCGTTCGTGGATCATGAAATTGTCGGAAACAAGGTGGAACATCGACAAGTAGATGTTACAAAGCTTGACATGAATGAAAGACAAAAATTCATCGACATGCTCTTTAAGGTTGCTGAGGAAGATAATGAAAAGTTCTTGAAGAAGTTGAGAAACAGGATTGATAAGTAAGTTAATTTTCTAATATATATGGAACTTTGGAATGTTATTTTGGTTAATGAAATTTGTTATATATGATGACAATGACACACAGGGTTGGTATTACACTACCAACAGTAGAAGTGAGGTATCAGCAGTTGACGATTGAAGCCAATTGCTACACTGGCAGCCGAGCTCTTCCTTCTCTTCCGAACGTTGCTAGAAACATTGCTGAATCAGCTCTTGGCATGCTTGGAATCAAACTTGCGAAAACAACAAATCTCACCATTCTTAATGAAGTCTCGGGGATCATTAAACCATCCAGGTACTTAATAATCCCACTCTTCATTTTATTTAAAATGACACATATGCAAATACCTAATCATATATATAATATTCATATTTATAGGATGACACTCCTACTGGGGCCACCTTCTTCTGGGAAAACCACCCTTTTGCTGGCATTGGCTGGCAAGTTGGATCAAAGCTTAAGGGTTAGTTGAAAATCTTTTTTTTATTATGTATAAATATAGGTTCTGATTTTGATCAAAACAAAGCTGGTTTTGTAATTTAACAGGTTAAAGGAGAAGTAACATACAATGGATATAGACTGAATGAATTTGTTCCTAAAAAGACATCTGCATATATCAGCCAAAATGATGTTCATGTTGGAGAAATGACGGTGAAAGAAACCTTTGATTTCTCAACAAGATGTCAGGGTGTTGGGACTCGATATGGTAAACAATTATATAACAAAATAAATAACCATTATTTTTTTATGCTTTGGTTTATATAATTTAACTGAATCTTTTTAATTTTATTTTTCCTTTTAGATCTTTTAAGTGAGCTTGCTAGAAGAGAAAAAGATGCAGGAATTTTTCCGGAAGCTGATGTTGATCTTTTCATGAAGGTATAAAACTGAAATCCCAGAATCTTAATCATTCATATTAATTAAAAATTTTAATTATGATTTTGCTTTTAATTTGACTTTGAATATTATTTTCAGGCAACTGCCATGGAAGGAGTTGAAAGTAGCCTTATCACTGATTACACTCTCAAAGTAAGTCAATTCAAATCATTGTATAAAAAATGACAGCAATACTAAATTAGCCCTAGTAGTTGAGAAGTGCAGTCACCAACCATGCCAACAAACACGGATCTCACGTCATATATGCCTTGTTTTGTGTTGACGAAATTGTCAGCTTTTGGGGCTCGACATATGCAAGGATATTATTGTTGGGGATGAAATGCAGCGGGGAATTTCTGGTGGACAAAAGAAAAGAGTAACAACAGGTTGGTAATTATTTAGATATCTCCAAAACCTTGTTGGTGTATTAAATCCCAAGTCTTTTTTGACATTTAAAGTTTCATATAATAAATTTAGGATTATGATTAAATATAGGGGAAATGATTGTTGGTCCAACCAAGACGCTATTCATGGATGAAATATCAACGGGTCTTGATAGTTCCACAACATACCAGATAGTGAAGTGTTTGCAGCAGGTTGTGCACTTAACTGAGGCCACAATCTTGATGTCCCTGCTCCAACCAGCTCCCGAGACTTTCGATTTGTTCGACGATATCATCCTCTTGTCCCAAGGCCAAATTGTTTATCAGGGTCCACGTGAGCATATTCTCGACTTCTTCGAGGCTTGTGGGTTCAAATGTCCTAAAAGGAAAGACACTGCTGACTTCTTACAAGAGGTAATGTGGAAACCTGGATGTCCAACTCATATTTAAACATGACATGAGTATGGGGATGTAACACCTGGCCAGCCCTGGGTGTAGGCGTGATCGCTCAGGACCCAAAGTTGAAAGAGATTCAAAATATTGGTTTTCAAATTTTAAAGGGTTCAAAATAAAATTTTTAATTTTTAAAAGTCAAAAAAGATGTTACTAACTTTTAAGGGGTCCAAAAATAATTTTTTTAATTTTAAAGGGCCCAATTTTTTTTTTTTCAACTTTTAAGGACTTAAAAGGTTTTTCCTCCATCAGGAACGGACATGTGTAACACTAGTGAAAATGGTTACAGGTTACTTCAAAGAAGGATCAAGAACAATACTGGGCAGATAGAAGCAAACCATACAGATACATTACGGTGAGTGAGTTTGCAAACAGGTTCAAGCGATTCCATGTTGGAATGCGGCTCGATAACGAGCTCTCTATTCCTTTTGACAAGTCGAAAGGACACATAGCAGCATTGGCTTTCCAAAAGTACTCGGTCTCCAAAATGGAACTTCTTAAGGCTTGTTGGGACAAAGAATGGCTATTGATCAAGAGGAATTCATTCATTTACGTGTTCAAAACTGTCCAAATTATCATCATGGCAGTTGTTGCATCCACGGTGTTTCTGCAGACTGAATTGAACACTAGAAGCGAGCAAGATGGTGCAATCTATGTAGGTGCACTTCTATTTGCAATGATCATTAACATGTTTAATGGTTTCTCCGAACTCTCCGTGATGATCACTAGGCTTCCAGTGTTTTACAAGCAAAGGGACCTTCTATTCCATCCTGCTTGGACTTTCACTCTGCCTAGTTTCTTGCTCAAGGTCCCCATATCGGCTCTTGAATCTGTTGTTTGGATGGCTGTAACATATTACACTATGGGATTTGCACCAGAGGCCAGCAGGTAAATCATATGGAAGCAACCCATTTTCCATTGTACTAATCCGAGCTTTTCTTTTACTTGACCAACAACTTAACAACCATTCAAACCTATTGCAGATTTTTCAAGCACTTTCTGTTGGTGTTTTTGATACAACAAATGGCATCTGGGCTCTTTAGGCTCATCGCCGGATTATGCAGAACAATGATCATAGCTAACACTGGCGGGGCACTCACGCTTCTCCTTGTGTTCTTGTTGGGAGGCTTCATGATTCCAAAACGTGAGCAACACTAGAAGAAGATTATTACAGTTCTCCAACTTTGTACAAGTTAACTAATATAGAGTGTTTTACTTTGATAGGTGAAATTCCGAATTGGTGGGAATGGGCTTACTGGATTTCACCATTGACTTATAGTTTCAATGCCATTACTGTGAATGAAATGTTTGCGCCGAGATGGATGAACAAACGGGTATGTTAAATAGCTTTCTTGTTTAGCAAGATAGTAGATTGATCAGAGATTATGAAATGACAAGTAAGATTTCATTCAAATGAATGCTACATCTACAATGCAGGCTTCGGACAATGTCACACAGTTGGGGGTACAAATTCTTAGGAACTTTGATGTCCCAAATGATGAAAACTGGTACTGGATTGGCGCGACTGCTCTTTTCGGGTTCGCAGTGCTCTTTAACGTACTCTTCACCTTTGCCCTCATGTACCTAAACCGTAAGTTTCAACATTTGGTTTGGCTAATGTGTTGTAGCATATCAGTATCATTAAATAGCTAATCTTCTTCATTTTTCGGGTTGGCACAATAGCCCTTGGAAAGCCGCAAGCCGTAATTTCCGAGGAAACAGAAGAAAAACAGGAGGGTATTGAAGGTACTAAGGGAGAACCAAGGTTAAGGAGACCAAAATCGAGCAAAGATTCATCCCCTCAGTCACTCTCTTCTGCAGAAGCACTTGGAAGTAAGAAACTTCAGAAACTTAACAAAATATAACTGGTCCCATCATGTTTTCTCTCTTAACCATCAATACTAATCATTGTCATTTGTACTAAATGAAATCTTTAGAAGAAATAGCAATGCAAAGAATGAGCAGTGGGACCAATCCTAACGGAATGAGCCAGAATGAGTCTTCACTTGATGCTGCCATCAGAGTTGCTCCCAAGAGAGGAATGGTTCTTCCTTTCACTCCTCTTGCAATGTCCTTCGACACCGTCAATTACTATGTCGATATGCCACTGGTAAGATCTTTACAACTCGTATTTCGACGTAAACATTATAGTTGTTAGCATAGAGCATGGTTTGATAAGCAAGCTTTTAAATAGGAAATGAAGGCACAAGGAGTTACCGAAGGCAGATTACAACTACTTCTAGGGGTAACCAGTGTGTTTAGGCCCGGAGTGTTGACTGCATTGATGGGAGTCAGTGGAGCCGGAAAGACAACATTGATGGATGTTTTAGCAGGAAGAAAAACCGGTGGATATATTGAGGGTGATATCAGAATATCCGGTTTCCCTAAGGTAAAAGAGACCTTTGCCAGAATTTCTGGATACTGCGAACAAAATGATATTCACTCACCTCAAGTTACTGTCAAAGAATCTTTAATTTACTCGGCTTTCCTACGGCTACCGAAAGAAGTCAGCAATGAGGAAAAGATGGTAAGAACACTGGTTTATGTTATTGTCAATGAATAACACGACATTAGTTATTCAATTCAAGGTCTAAATTAACATTATTTGATGTTATGTTTTAGATTTTTGTGGATGAAGTTATCGAACTGGTCGAACTTGACAACCTTAAAGATGTTATAGTAGGGCTGCCAGGGGTCACCGGGTTGTCGACCGAACAAAGAAAGAGGTTGACAATTGCAGTAGAGCTTGTTGCTAATCCGTCAATCATTTTCATGGATGAACCAACATCCGGCCTCGATGCAAGGGCAGCAGCCATTGTCATGAGGACTGTCCGGAACACGGTGGATACCGGACGAACAGTTGTGTGCACTATTCATCAGCCTAGTATTGATATCTTCGAAGCCTTTGATGAATTACTACTATTGAAAATAGGAGGTCAGGTGATTTACTCCGGACCCTTGGGCAAAAATTCTAGCAAGATCATTGAATATTTTGAGGTATGTAACCATAAACAAGATTTCTCATATCTAATACACTAACTAGTTCAAAGAGGAAAAACAAGAAATCATCATTTGATTCCCCTCTTAATCACCATTGTAGTCCATTCCTGGAACCCCCAAAATTAAAGACAAGTACAATCCAGCTACTTGGATGCTAGAAGTGAGCTCCCTAGCTGCTGAAGTTCGACTCGGAATCGACTTTGCCAAACACTATAAATCATCATCTTTATATCAGTAAGTCAATTTCAATTGTTTACCATTCACTTATTTTTGTGGCATTGCATTGAGGTAATATAATATATATGTGTGTATGTGAACAGGAGAAAGAAGGCCTTAGTAATGGAGTTAAACACACCGCCCCTAGGAGCTAAAGAACTTTATTTCGCCTCTCAGTACTCACAGTCCACATGGGGTCAATTCAGATCATGCTTTTGGAAACAATGGTGGACTTATTGGAGAAGTCCAGATTATAACCTTGTGAGATACTTCTTCACTTTAGTTGCGGCCCTCATGGTTGGCACTATATTCTGGCAGGTCGGCACTAAAAGGTATGCAACGATATCCGGCTTACAAACCTCAATTTGTTGTTTCTATTTTTGTTGAGGGTTGACCCGTATAAACAAAGAAATAGAAAAATAGAAAAGTTGAGGAATACAAATATTTAAATGAAAAACTCTTCCGAAGAGGATAAAAACCACGGCAAAGAAAACTTCATTAATTGACAAACCAACGAAGAGCACAAGATGAATAAAATAATCTCAAAGAACAAAATCCTAACCAGAATACAAAGCTCTATTAAAACTCTCCTCAAAAATCTTCATCAAAACTCGTATTTTCACAAGCCTTCCTTATACATAAAGACTGTAGTCTTTCGACCTATCATCAAAACAAGAGCTCTGCGAGATACCTTAATGTTGCTTGATTCGATGTCGATCCTACAACTCTTCGAGTCTAAATTTCCAAAGAGATGAGATTCTTCATTAAATCAGGCACATGCCTGACATCTGATAGTGTCCTAATGATTTCGTCGTACATCCTAATCTGAATGGTACCAACATCGGTTACCTTATATGGTGAATTATTCCCCATAAGCATAGCTCGACCTTTAACTGGACTGTATGTGGAGAACAAGTCGTTGTTTGAACACATATGGAAAGAGCACATCGAATCCAAAGTTCACTCGGATGTAAGTTTAGACCTTTTGGTCATAGACACCAACAACCAATCATCACCATTGTCCTCGGCCACACTAGCATCGATTACCTTAGCCTTCTACTCCTTGTTGCTTTCAGTAGCCCTCATGTTTTTATTTTTCAACTTATAACATTTTGCTTTAATGTGATGCAACTTCTTGTAGTAGTGACATGTTTTGTCATAATTCCTTGTTCTCGATCTTGATCAAGATTTGTTCTGACCTAAATCTTTAAACTGTTGCCTACCTCTAGCAACTAAAAACGAGGCTTGATTACCAGACTTTCTACCCGAACCTAACTCATTATTGATTTTTTCCTTGCTCAACAAGTTACCATTCACATCTTCAAATGATAGTTTATCTCTACCATAAATCAAGGTCTCCTTAAAAGTTTTATACGAAGGAGGCAAAGAACATAATAATAGCATAGTCTAATCTTCATCATCTATATTAACCTCGACATTCTTCAGATCGTTTAAGAGAGTAACAAATTGATTGATGTGACCCATAAGGTTCTCACATTCATCCATACGATACGTGTATAGGCGTTGTTTGAACACCAATCGATTCGCTAGAGACTGTCATATAAAGGGTTTCTAATTTTCCCTATAAGGTTGTTGCCGCTTTCTCTGTAAGCACCTCTTGCAACACATTGTTCGTGAGGCACAATTGAATTACTGACAGTCTTCTCATCAAGCTCTTCCCATTTTGATTGGTCTAGATTTTTGGGTTTTTCCTGATATCAACATTCTTCACATCGTTCTAAACCAAAATTGTCATCATTTGAACTTGCCACAAACTGAAATTTGTGATCCCATCGAAACTATCTCATTGTTGCCATCCTGAACGGGTCAATATGCAGAAAATGAATCAAGATCGGATACCAATTTTTTGGGGATCAACCTGTATAAACAACGAAATAGAAATATTGAAAAGATTAAGAACACAAATATTTACGTGGAAAACTCTTCCATAGAATATAAAAACTATGGGCAAAGAAAACTTCACTAATCGACAAGCCAACGAATAGTACAAGATGAAGATAATAATCCCAAAAAACAAAACGCAAAACCAGAATACAAAGTTCTCTCAAAAACTCTCCCTAAGACTTTTCATCAAATCTCACATAAGAGATATTCTATTAATTGTCTAAACAGGGTTACAAAGACCCTTTAAATATGCTAATATTAAAGTCCTAATATGACTAAAATTTTTCTAGACTAATCAGAGTTTAACTAGGAAAATATAGCAAATTTTAACTGGGAGAAGAAACCCGGTTTAAGTTCAGTACATGTCGCCACATCATGACATGGCATATTGCCTAGTCGGGACATCATCTGTCGCGTCGTCGCGACGTCGTGACATCAATTCTGTTTCGTCTCTAGTTTTTCTGAAGATGCAATGCATACCCCACAATTTTCATGTTTGCAACATTATTCCGAGTTGGACAAAAGCCTTACTGACTATTTCTATATTCTCTTTCTCTTTGTTTCATGGTTCAGGGATACGTTAAGTGATCTTACAATGATAATTGGGGCAATGTATGCCGCAGTCTTTTTTGTCGGCATTAACAACTGCTCAACGGTACAACCGATTGTAGCCATTGAAAGAACGGTGTTCTATCGTGAACGAGCAGCCGGGATGTACTCTGCATTACCATACGCCCTGGCACAGGTATGTGCAACCATTTTGTCACTATCTTTCATTACATTTCTCTTCTTTAATCCCGAAATTAACTACATAAATTGCTTAAATTTGCAGGTATTATGTGAAGTACCCTACATATTATTCCAAACAACATATTATACACTTATAGTGTATGCTATGGTGGGATTTCAATGGACAGCAGCAAAGTTCTTCTGGTTTTATTTCATCAGCTTCTTCTCCTTCCTTTACTTCACTTACTATGGAATGATGACCGTTTCGATCACACCCAACCATCAAATAGCAGCCATATTGGCCGCTGCGTTCTATGCAATCTTTAATCTTTTCTCTGGCTTCTATATTCCAAGACCGGTAAGTTTACTTCTTCACAAGCAACCGTGCTTTTAACCATAATTAAAGCCTGATACAAATTCATAAATTGTTGAAAATTCCAGAGAATCCCCAAGTGGTGGATCTGGTATTACTGGATTTGCCCTATGGCATGGACCGTTTATGGACTCATAGTGTCTCAATATGGAGATATTGAAGCCACCATTAAAGCACCTGGTTTCGATCCAGACCCTTCTGTTAAATCATATATTAAAGATCAGTACGGCTATGATTCAGACTTCATGGGACCCGTTGCCGGAGTTTTGGTGGGGTTTGCAGTGTTCTTTGCCTTCATGTTTGCCTGCTGCATTAAGAAACTCAACTTCCAGACCAGATAAATATGGGATTCATTCAATAGAAAAATTTTCATCTTCTTCAAGCTAGCATTATATTGTACTTCCATCCAAAATTCAAATATGGTGTCGATTTTATCAAGCTGGTGGTGTTGATCATTTTCATATATTGTGTACTGTTTCAAGAGCTGGAAATTAATGTAAAGTTTTTGTTTTGTAGGTTTTTAAAAGGAAGAAACTATTTTCTATCTTGGCATTGTTCAACTTCTTCCGTGCATTGCACTCGATTAGTTTCCTTTAAGGAACAAATTTACGTAATACAAAATAGATTTAACATATAATAAAATTTATATACTTTTCAACAAATCCAATTCTTACGTCGACATTTCAATTCATTATGTTTAAACTTTAAGTTAGTATGTGTGTATATATATATATATATATATATTGATTAAACCACCAACAATTGCATTATTGAACGGTTGTTACATTTGACAATTATCTTGCCATTCATAGCAGCAGGGTAGACTACTGGTTGACCACATATGAGTGCACAATGTTACTAAGAATCTCCCCTTGGACCATGTATGTTTCTCAAAATAGCTAGAATATCAGAGTGCACAAACTTTTTTACATTTGAATTCAAATATCTCATCAATTATATTAATATAGGATAAGTGGCTTTCATTATAGAAATTCACAACTAAATCCATCCATGTTAGTAAAATTAATGATACTGATGTTTATTATGGAAATTACATGTAAATTAATTTCAATCATTTCTATTTTCTTTTAGTCCTGTTTCATGACTCAAACTGTCCAAAAACACTTTTAATACTTCATTTAAAACCAAGTTAATATCATTTTTTGAAGGTATTCAATAAACACATTAATTTCATAAAACTTTGGTATATATGTAGATAAAATGTTAGATTTATCACCCAAATTCTTATTAAAATAAAATATAAGTGGCAAAATAGGGATCCTTTGTTTGATATTGACTTGAATAGGGTGTTTCAACCTTCTTGTATTACTTATAATAGATGTTGATTAGAATAAGGTTTTCTAAACCTATAAATAGACGCAGTCTATACTCCTTGTAATCATTTGAATTCGACATTGTAAATTTTCTTCTCCTCTGCTCGTGGTTTTTCCCTAAAAGTGTTTCCACGTAAAATCTTTGTGTTCTATTTTTGTTTCTTTTCTTTACGATACATTGCCATCATCAACATTCTATTTTAACATAAAATAAATGTATACATGTCAAAAACATAGGAATAACATACTCCCACTAAAGTGGCTAATCTTATAGTCTAACAATACCCGTATGAACAACATGCTCATTAAACACTTTAGGTGGTAAAATGAGCAAATTTCCAATGATTGAGTTTGCATTAAAATGCTTAATTGACACTAAAAAGACTAATCTTTTGTTTTCACAACCAGGTCTAAATGCTATCTTTCGACATTAGATCATTATCACATTTTATCATAAGTATCTTAAGTATGTATCTCTTGGTGCACAATTTTGCATGCTTAATATATTGTGCATCTTATTAATGTAACTTTTTTGCGATAGTCTAGCTATACTTGTGTTATGTGTCAGTAACCAGAAAAAGAGAATATAGGAATAGAAAAGGAGAATAGACAGTAGGTTAAAAAGTTGGAAAAATATCCAACGAATACATATAGATTTCACGTTTTACATGCTTTATTATTTATATTCTTAATCCTTAGGATCCTTAGAAGCGGGCAAAATTGGTTAAGGCCTGGGGTGCCTTTCTCTCTCTCAAGCTTTTGCATAATTCTCGATTGTCCTTGGTGACCGTTTCTTGATTGCCAACTCCTCCTGTGGTTACATCCTCATTCCCTGCTTCTGCTATTTCAACTCTTTCCTTGACATTCCTCAAGGTTCTTAGTAGGTGTAGGCTAAAGAAAATCATCTATCATCAAAGGCACAGGAGTGATTTATTGAAGAGGTTCACCCTTACATGGTTTGAGCTGGGACAGATGAAATATGGGATGTATGCGGGTGGAATCCGGTAATTCTAGCTTATAAGCCACAAGACTAATACATTTTATAATTTGATAAATGCCAAAGAATTGTGGTCCAAGCTTTTGATGTCTCCTTAGACGTAATGACAGTTGTCGATAGGGTTGTAAACGCACAAATGGCCAGCTACCTTCCTCGAGTTCTAGTTCGCGTCGATACTTGTCCACTTGATTTATCATACGTCATTGCGCTCGAACTAAATTGTAAATATTCGAAGCAACGCATCACGTTCTTGCAAATCATGATCTACCTGAGCATTATGAGAACTGCCCTCTAAGTAGTTAAGGATGGTGGGAGGGTCACGCCCATACAAAGCTCGAAAGGGGGTCATCCCTGCTGATGTCTGATAGGTCGTATTGTACCAGTACTCTGCCAATGCTAAGTATTGTTCCCACTTGCTTGGATCATCACCTGCCATACAACGAAGATACATCTCTAGGCACCGATTCAAAGCTTCGGTTTGCCCATCAGTCTGTGGGTGGTAAGCTGAACTTAAACATAACTCAGTTTCTTGTAGCTTGGCTATTTCGGTCCACATTTCACTAACAAAAATCTAATCTCTATCACTGACAATTGTTCTCGGTATCCCATGAAGTTTCACAATCCCTTGTACCATGACCTTGGCTATATATTTATTGTTGAAGTGCTTCGTAAGTGTAAAAAAATGTCTGTACTTAGTGATCCGGTCGACAACTACAAATATAGTTTCCTTTCCCTTAGATTTTGGCAAGCCCATAATGAAGTCTAAAGAGATGTCTTCAAATACCTAGTTAGGAATGGGGAGGGGTTGAAAAAGTCCCGCCGAGGCCAAGCTATCACTTTTAATTCATTGGAAAACTTGGCATTCAGTGAAAAACTGTCGAACCTCTTTCTGCATACCTTTCCAATAAAAGTTCGCTGCTAGTTTTTGAAAGGTACATGTAATACCAGCATGTCCACCCATTATCGAACTATGAAATTCTCGTAATAATAGTGATTTCAGTGTAGCTTCCTAAGGTGCAAAAATTCTCCCACGCACCAATATCAAACCATCATGCTCATCATACCTAGAAAAAAAGGTTTGTCCCTTTCGAATGCTAGCTCGAATCTGCTTAACATCAACATTTTGTCGACTTGCTGTACATAGGTCATCAATGATACCAAACAGTGGTCGAGAAAAAGCCATGAAAGATGTTTTGATTTCCTTGGATAATGTGTTGGCAACATTTTTGAGTTTCCCCTGTTGGTAACGGATCTCGAAATCGCACCCGATTAAATTTATCAACCATCATTGTTGTTTCAAAGTTTTTATAGTTTGCTGGTTAATTCCCTCAATGACTAGTGATCAGTACTTATCATGAATTTATGACCCACAAGATATTGACGCCACTTCCCCACTATTTAGGTAATGGCAAACATTTCTCAGTTGTAATTAGAAGCACTTTACATTCGTGGACTAAGCTTCTGGCTAAAATAGGCTAATGGCTTACCCTCCTGAGTTAAAACCGCTCCTATCCCTGTTCTAGAAGCATCGATTTCGACCTAAAATTCTTTATCAAACTGCAACAGTCTGACTACTGGAGTAGAGCAAAGACATGATTTCAAGTGGTCCATGGCACCTTGAGCCGCTTTAGTCCACTCAAATGATTGGCCGTTGCGAAGCAAATCAGAGATGGGAGCTGTAATGGTGGCAAATCCCTTAATAAATTTGCGATAGTAGGATGCAATGCCTAAAAACCCTCGCACATCCTTAATCATGGTAGGTACCGACCAATATCAGATAGCCTCAACCTTTGCGGGATCCACTACCAATCCCTCTTGTGAGACTATATGACCCAGATATTTAACTGTGGTTTCTCTGAATATACACTTGCTATACTTTGCGACAAAACCATTCTCTTGCAACTTTTGTAGCACTTGCCGTACATGTTGCAGGCGTTCCTGCCAATTCCGACTGTAAACAAGAATGTCATCCAGAAAAAATAAAACAAATTTACGTAGAAATGGTTGAAAGAGATCATTCATTGTTTCCTGGAAAGTGGATGGCGCATTGGTTAACCCAAACGGCATTACGAGGAACTCGTAATGTCCTTCATGTGTTCAGAATGCTGTTTTTGGGACATCATCAGCCTTGACATGAATCTGATGATATTCAAAAACTAAATCCAATTTGGAGAAGAAGTGAGAATTACCCAAATCATCAAAAAGCTCCTCGACAGTAGGAATCAGAAATTTTTCATTAACGGTGACTATAACAGCCCATTTTCAGTAAAATCAGAGTAGTAGTTTTGGGACCACAAATCTGATGATTAAATCATTATTTTATTATTAATTTAATGTTTATGGGATATTAGTAAGGTCGTATTAAAATTTCGTTAAGAAATTTTGATGTTTGCATGATTAATTAAGTTGAAAGGACTAAATCGTAAAAAGTGTAAAAGTTGAGTTCTAATAGCTAAAGTAGTCAAATAGCTATGGAATCTTAAATTAATCTAATTAAATGATAATTAGACCATTTAATGAGATAGTGGATATACATGGCATGGTTTTATTGAAAATTTAATGGTTTTAAAAGGTTAAATTAGTCATTTGGTAATTAAAAAGAAAAACTAAATAACAAAATATTAGAAAACATTGTCATCTTCATCTTTTGCTAATTAGAAAACCTAAAAACACCATTAGAAAAAGGGGGCTATTCAGCCAAGCTAACCTTGAGTGCATGGTATGTAATTTTGCCCCGTTTTTAATATTTTTATGTTTTTGAAGTCATTTTAGCTTAATCTAGCCAGCCTAGGGATTAATTTGTAAAACTATTAAAGGTTGAGGGTTATGTCATGAATGTTACTGGATGATTTTTGATGTTTAATGCTAGACTATGAATCTTTGTTAATGAATAAACAAGTTTTGTAAAGTGAGTTTTGATGAAATTTGTATTTAGGGATTTATTTGTAAAAATGATAGAATTCACTACACCAAAACAGGCTTTTAGTGGCGGCTTTAGCGGCGTTTGGACAAAAAACGCCACTAAAAATCAAGCAGTAGCGGCGCTTTTGGAAAAACGCCGCTAAAGGTCGATCATTAGCGGCGATTTTTAAAAAACGCCGCTAAAAATAAGCATTAGCAGCGTTTTTTGGAAAGCGCCGCAAAAAGCCTAAGCCCAACGGCACCGTTTTCTGAGTTTTTAGGGTCTTTAGCGGCATTTTAAAGCGCCGCTAATCTTCAGTCTTCATGGCGTTTTGAATAAGCGCCGCTAATGCTCAGTCTTTAGCGGCGTTTTGAATAAGCGCCGCTAGTGCTCAGTCTTTAGCGGCGTTTTTAATAAGCGCCGCTAATTCTCAGTCTTTAGCGGCGTTTTTAATAAGCGCCCGCGAATGCTCAGTCTTTAGCGGCGTTTTTAATAAGCGCCGCTAATGCTCATACTTTAGCGGCGTTTTGAGGAAGCGCCAAAAACATTTTATCTATCTATTTGCTATGTAATTTGTGTATTTATATTAATTAAAATCCAATTTATTTTTAATTGAATATTTGTTAAAATGGATAAATTTGAAATAATGACACGTAGAAATAATTTGAAATAAAAAAACATAGAAAAATATTTGTTAAAAATGGAGAAATTAAAATTCTATTATTTAAAATAATTTTAAAATTTTTGGGTACATAATTGATTGATTTTTAATTTATATATTAAATAATTTCAAATATAATTGTAAAAGATACGATAGTATTAATTTTAAAATATTTAATTTAATTATCATTATAGTTTAGGGTATATATATATGGTTAATTTAGGATTTAGGGCCGGTTTAAGAGTTACAATTTTAAGGTTTATAGATTATGGAATTAGGGAATTTGATTTAAGGGTTGTGATTTAAGGTTTATTGGTTAGGGGTTAGGGGTTAGAGTTAGAAGTTAAAGGTTAGAAGTTTAGGGTTTATGGATTCGGTGTTAGGTTAGAGTTTAGGGTTTAGACTAATTAATATATTTTAAATTATATAATATTAAATAATGTTTAGGGGTTAGGGTTTAGGGTTAGGGTTTAGGATTTAGATTAATTAATGTTTTTTAATTTATATATTAAATAATGTTTAGGGGTTATGGGTTAGTGATTCAGGGTCGAGTTAGGGTTTAGAATTTAGATTAATTAGTGTTTTTTAATTTATATATTAAATAATGTTTAGGGGTTAGGGGTTAGTGATTTGGGGTCGAGTTAGGGTTTAGGATTTAGATTAATTAGTGTTTTTTAATTTATATATTAAATAATGTTTAGGGTTTAGGGGTAGGGGTTTGGTGTTTGGGGTTTAGGGTTAAGGGTTAAGAGTTAGTGATTTAAGGTTTAGAGATTAAGGTTTAAGCTCAGATTAATTAGTTTTATTAATTTATATATTAAATATGTTCTTAATAATAAAATAAATATATTTAAATTATGAGTATATATTACGCTTTATCGCCTTGAGTATGTGCTATACCAACCGGGTAAGTATTGACCGCCCGGCCGCGCGGTTTTGTTTCCCCAATTTTTTGTCAGTACCATACAAAATCCGGTTCAACTTTCTTTACAGTAGAAATGATCGTTCTAAAAATATTTATTGATGAACGACGGGATTTGGATTGTTGGAAGCTACAAGCCCTTTTCGGTTTTTTGGCAATGTTCCTAGGCACCGATAGCACATGTCAAGAATCCTACAATTGGTGGAGGTTAGGTGATCATTTAAGATATTTCAAAGATGTATAGTTTATATTATTTAAGAGATATATATATATATATATATATATATAGATCACTTTATGCATGTATATATATTGATTAATGGTTAAATTAGGGTATTAAGGTTTATTTGAGACTTGTTAAATGATACAATTAATTAATACTAAATTGTCTCGAAAAATATTTAACCTTAACAATTTGATATTTTTATATGAATATATATATATATAGGTAATTAATTATTTAATTTGGACAGGACCAAAATATAAGAAAAAATAAAAATATATAAAAGGAAATAAAAACTAAAATTTATAATTTTATCAAAAACTTTTAAATATTACTTAAAACTTTAATAATTATTTACTAAAAATTTTAATGAAAATACAATAAATAAATAAATAAATAATGTGAAATTTAGCGTTTTTTAAAAAACGCGCTACTATATATATAAATTTTCCAAAAGCGGCACGTTTTGGTAAAAAATTAAATTCCTTAGTGGCGTTTTTGCCAAAAGCGCTAAAAAATAACATTTAAGCATTTTTATAAAAGCATACAAAAATTTTTCAAATTGTTTTGATCTGACGTCGTTTCAGGTTTATGGATAAAATTTAAAATTTGGAAAAAGCAGCCGTTTTAGTGGAAGAATAGAATCTGTTACTGGCGTTTTATTGAAAACGCCGCAAGGATATATAAGTGTTTGTAAAAACGCCGTCGGTTTAATTCAGGTAATTAATTTTTGTGGCGTTTTTTCAGAAAACGCCACAACAGGCACTATAATTTATTAAAATGGCGCCGTTTCTTTACGTGCTTTAAAATATTAGTGGCGTTTTTGTCTAAAACGCCGCAAATGTGAATACAATAGAGGTTTTTGTTTTAAAAACGCCGCAAACGAGACTTAAAATTACCTTAAGCGGTCTGTTTCCTAAGAGGACATATTTACTTAATCCTCCCTCCGTCTCCTTTACCAAAATTTGAAGAAACTTAAGCAGAGTAACAGTAGCGATTCGACAGGGAAGAAAATAAAAAAAATAGCAAGAAAAAAAAAGGAGCCGACATCTCAGGAATCAACAGAAGTTTGGAATCGATCTTTAAACCATTGTTGGGCAAAGCTGCGAGATTTGTATACCAGGTAAGCCATTTCTGTCGATGACCGATTAAAATTTTAGGGTTTTGTTTATTTGGGATTCAGGGTTTCGATTAAACCGATTCTGTCATAAAAATAAAATTTTAGGGTTTTCTTTATTTGGGATTCAAGGTTTTGTTTATTTGGAATGAATCGATTGGGAATGGGCAATTTGAATGAAATTATTTTCAGCAGAAGGAATAAATTATTGATGGGTTCTAATATTTATTCATTTGCAATTTTTTGCGCATGTTAATTACAAATTTGTTGAATATTTTTGAGTTGAAATCATTATGGATTTCATCTATTTGAGTTTAAAGCTGAAGCTTTTGAACTTAGATAATCCTGTCATTTATCCGGTTTGTTTGAATAATTTCAACTTCCAGTCATTTATCCGGTTTGTTTGAATAATTTCAACTTCCTGTCATTTATCATTACAAATTTGTTGAATATTTTTTTGCATGGGAATTACTTTTTTTACTCCGATAAGTATTAGGTTTAATCCATTTCGGTTGAAATGAATTGAAGTTATGCTTAAATGTATTTGAGTTGTTAACTTATCAAGTTAGATTGGCTCGACTTTAAATTTGGGTTAATATAGGTGAGGTAAATTTGGAATATTCCTAGTAACCAAGATGCGAAGTCCTCCATTGGGAAATATCGGTTCCAACATCGTATGTACAATATACAAAGCGTGATGATGGGTCACCAACCAGAAAGGCTAATTGATTGAAAGGCAAAAATAAAAAGAACAAAATAGATTGCTAATGGATCTTTAAGTTGGTTATATTTTTTTGTATAGTTTAATTTTTTGGTTATATTTTAGTTGTATAGTTTAATTATTATTTTCATGTTTAGAAGGGAGTTTTATTTACAATTTTAGCTAAATTTGCACTTGACTTTGCGACTTATTACATTATTTGATGTTTAAATTTAAGAATTGCTATTCATAAGCGCAATTGTTTTAAACTATTAAAATTCAGAATATAATTCTTAAATAACTTTATATATTTGAGTAATTGAATAAATTATGGGTGAATCATTTAATCGGTTTAGCATTTATAAATTGAATTAAATATAACAAACTTTAGATTTAAAATTTTCATGCCAAATGACCTAACCTCCCCTGTATTTGATAGATTCTTCTCCGAAATTTTTTAACTATAAATTGATTCCTATAGTATGAAGTAGTTAATTAATTGAAATTAATGTTAATGCCTATCATTTATGATGTTGTTAAATTTGACTTGAGAGACGTAGAAGCCACGTTTTCAGTCAAGTCTTGACCGAAATTATTGGAAATTTGGTTTCGTGTTATGATCACCAAAAATATAGCATAATTAAAATATGTATATAGCTTAAATGAAATAAAATAAAATAAATCTGGTCCTGCTCCTCCTTCAGCTCTCCCTCACTAAAACAACATTGAATATATAGTTAGAACTTAAACGAAAACATCTCTAGTACTAGTACACAATTTCAATGGGTCCGCCAGGATACGGATGAAGATATTTACGAATTATAATGTAGTAAGCTTTTACGATTATCTAATTATATTTACGAATGATGATATTTCAACTATTTTAGATGTGATATTATTGTTGTAATTGTATACTATGTTTTCAACTAGTTTATTTGTATTGCAGATAAAATGCCTAGAAAAAAAGTGCGATCGCACCGCATTGTTCAAGGTACTCCAAACTCGGTGGAAACAAACAGCACTGAACAACAGACTGCTATTGGATCTTTGAATGTTCCGGTTACACCTGAGGAACCTATAGAAGTTCAAAGTAATTTAACATTTAATATACATGTGTGTTGACTTCTTGTTTATTTTTTTTAATTTTGTATATTACAATACTTTTAGTTTTCAGATGAAACTGGTGGGACGCGGAGAGTTCGCGGACGTACGGTACTGAGCGATTTATACGAGCTAGATCCAGTCGAGCGTGTCCAAGTATCCAATAATAGCTTTGGTCAGCCTGTTGGATCAAAAGCTCGCCTTTTAGCAGGATACATGGGCATTCTAGCACGGAATGCAAATATGTTGCCAATTAACTTCGAGTCATGGCATAAAGTGCCCGAGAGTAACAAGAACCAAGCTCTCGATAACATTAAGGTAACAAAACGTGTATGTCATTTATAATACTTGGGTTTAAGTTTCGTTTACATTTACTTTATTAAGTTGTGTCTTTTGTAGGCGAGATTTGCTCTAGATGTCTCCGATGCTTATGTAAGGAAGGCATTGGGAAAAAGATGGAGAGACCATAAGAGCACTTTAAAGAAAGACTATTTTAATACAAAAACAACACTCGACAAGAGATTACAAAATGTCCCGTCGGGAATGCTGAGGTACCAGTGGGAAGAGGTCGTTAGATTTTGGACTTCGAAGAAAGGAGAGGTATGTTAACTTATAAAATTTTGTAATTATTTTAGTGTATAGTATTTCCTAATTAACGTACTAATAATTTCATACTGTAGGATCGTGAACGAGTTGGAAAAAATAGTAGGCAGCAATAAAAATTCACTCACACAGCTGGGTCGAAAAGTTTTGCGTGTGTAGCTCATGCAGAGGTATTTTGAATTTTTTAATATTGGCAGATATTTATTACTTTCTATCAATTAATATTTTTACTATTGTATTGTAGGAATTGTCGTCCGGTCAAAAAGTTGGACACCTTTAACTTTTTGACATTACACATAGGAAGAAAGATGTAAACCCTATGACTCCTGAAGCTGCAGAAATTATGGTACGTTTGCTTAATACAATTTCACTTGTTTTAATTATTTATAGTGTTTATTTTCTAATGATTTATTTCATTTATTGTAATGCAAATATTTTTAAGTTATGTTGCATTGGGTTTTTTAATATATATTGCATTCCTAACTATGTGATTTATTTTTTAGGAAAAATTAAAGGATAAAAAGGCGGAGTATGAAGCGATTGCTTCCAGTGATAGTTCTGTTCATATTGACGACATTCATAACCGGATTATCACTGAAGTTTTGGGTCCTGAAAGGTATGGTCGGGTTCGATTTCAAGGATCTTTTGTTAACCCATCCCAATATTTTGGATCTAGCTCGCAACAATATATGCCTTGAAGTCGAGCCAAGTGAAGTTCGAGAGGTTAAGAGACGGATGGCTCGGATGCAAGCGACAACAATCGAGCAAATTACACAACTTAAAGCGGAGGCAACATCGAGAGAAGCCGAGGTTCAAAAAGATATGAAGAACTCCGGCTACAACTTAAAGCAGATCAAGAATGAGAGAAGCGATGTTCAACGAAAGTATGAAGAACTCCAAAGACTTAAAGCAGAATCTGGCAAGAAGAGAAGAGAGGCGGCAACGAGAGAAGTACAGTGCAATGAGGAAGCGAGAGGCTAAAGCGAGGAAGCAGAGAGGTGCGTGAGGGAAGCGAAGCAGCGTCAAAAGTTTGATGAACTCAAAGACAGACTTGAGTATGATGAAGATGTTTCAATGATCATAACAATGCCGTCTTAGACTATCGTGTAAATATACTTGATTTTTACTTTTAATTATCATTTTAACTTTTAACATTTTTGTAAGAATAATACGAATTTTATTTTATTTATTGATATTTATTATATTATTTGTTTAAAATATAGATTTATTACTTTTGGCTGGTTTAGATATGATTTCTTCTAATTTGTTTTTACAGGAGGGCTGAAAATATAAAAAAATTTATTTTACAAATCTGCCAAATTTAGTGGCGTTTTTCAAAAAAAAACGCCACTAAAGGTGTTGGCCTTTAGTGGCGTTTTTGGTAAAAGCGCCCCTAAAGATCATGGTCTTTCGCGGCGTTTGTGGGGAAAGCGCCGCTAAAGATTAGGTTCTTTAGTGGCGTTTGTGGTCGAAACGCCGCTATAGATCAGGGTCTTTTGCGGCGTTTTAGGGAAAAGCGCCGCTAAAGACCCTAATCTTTAGCGGCGCTTGTCGCAAAAAACGCCGCTAAAGACCCTGATCTTTAGCGGCGCTTCCACTAAAGTGCTACTAAAGGTCTTAGTCTTCAGCGGCGTTTGTGCTAGAAGCGCCGCTATAGAGCAACACCTTTAGCGGCGCAGTCATTAGCGGCTTCTGTTGCGGCGCTTTTCAAAGCGCTGCTAAAAGTATTTGCGGCGCTAAAAAGCGCCGCTAAAGGCTAAAAGAGCGCCGCTAAAAGCCTGTTTTGGTGTAGTGATTTATATTAAATTTATGAAATAATGATTTATTTGGGTTGATATAAGTCCCTAATAAGTTTTTTTTTGACAAAAAAGGACCCAAAGGTCACTACCTCAAATTAAATTGCATTCGAAATAACATTGTTATGGATATTGCTAGGATAATCCATGTCAAAGTTCCAATTACAACTATTTAAATGAGACCAATTACAAAGAGAATGGGCTAATTTGTTACAATCCCGGTTAACCCATTTGACCTCGGCAAATACAAAAGAGTTAAGAAACTTACGAGCTTCTTTGATCCGGTACCCAAAGACCGTGATGCCCTCCTTGTAGTCACTAAAGCAGTTGACGATGCTTGCACAATCCGATTAAAAAATAACCTTATCAACATTGAGAAAATGAGCAAACCGAAAGCCATCAATGGAGGCATCCAACTCTGCCCACTCAGGATTAATCACCTTATTTGTGAAAGACGCTCTTCCACTCAAAACAAAGACGTCAGAGTCTCTAGCAATGATACCCAAGCTCGTGCCACAAGAGTTCACGACAACATTAATATTAACTTTGATAACCCCTTTCGGTGGCTTTTCCCATCTATAACATCTAGGGACTCAAGGTAAGATCGGTTGAAAGGAAAGGTTGTTAATCCTGAAATTAGTATTGAGCTTATGAGCACACTCCCAAATCCCATACGTATTCTCCTCTTTATCTTTAAAGATGGCATTGTTTCTACTATTCCATATGATCCACAAGGTAGAAATAAACTCTTCAAAAGCCCTTTTGTCCAAAATCCTCACGGATTCTTCAATCCAATCGATACAAAAGTCATAAGAGTTAGTTAGCAACTGATTATCAAAACCATCCGCAATGAGAACATCACAAGCTTTGGGACAGTATTTTAATGCATGAAAGAGCGTCTCATCCCCATTCCTACATCTCGAGCAAACTGGGTCTACATGACTCTTGATAGAGAAAAACTTAGTATTAGTAGGGAGCAAACCATGACCAATGCGCCCAGTGAAGACCCGGATCTTAGGGAGGATTTTGAGCTTCCAAATGAACTTCCAAAAGAAACGGTGTGGCCCGTAGCCAACTCTGTTAAGGAGCATCCAAGAATAACCCAATTTAGACGTGTAGGATCCATGGGTGTTATGAAAACAAACAATTCTGTCACTTGAACCATTTTGCAAAATCAGAATGTCAGAGATACGACTTGCCAAGTAGTCCCCGAAGATCATGAACATGCATTTCCTAGAGAGCTTCGCAAAGGAGCTGTAGTGTCATTGAGACCCTCGAAACCCCAAGTATCCCTATCAATTTGAATGCTTCGCCCGTCCCTTACTTGCCACCCAAAACCTTTTTCAAGGGCTTTAGCCATCGTAGAGATGCTAGACCAAATGAAGGAGGGTTTGTCGACCTTCTTTGGATGAAAAAGATTCCCATTCGGAAAGTATTTCCAGCGAAGTACTTTGAAGCATAAGGTCTTCCCCTACGAGATAAGCCTTCAAACTTTTCGCTCGATTAGGGCCAAATTAAAGAGTTACAAGTCTCTGAAGCCCATACCGCCCATACCTTTTGGAAGACAAAGGCTATCCCACGCAAGCATGGCCTATCTACAACCCTTCCTTTTACTAGCCCACCACTATCGATGGATTTTAGATGTCATCTTCGCAATCGTACCCCTAGGAGCAAGAAAAATAGAAAGTGCATAAGTAGGTAACGATTGTAGGATGGATTTTATAAAGACCTCTTTACCACCATAAGAAAACAAACGTTCGGACCAACTATTGATCCTATTAGAAAACGATCAAGGATGTGTTTAAACGCCCCAGTTTTTTGTTATCCGATAAATAGAGGAAGTCTGAGATAATGGTCTAGCTTATTAACAACCAGCATCCCAAGCGAATTACCAAAAAAGACCCTTTGATCCTCTGACATTTTGGGACTAAACCAAAACTTTGATTTTGATAGGTTTATTTTTTGCCCCGAGACACTCTTGAATTGCCTAAGGATATTATAAACCGCGTTAACTTCCCTCTATTTATTCTTAAAAAATAGTAGCACATCATCTGTAAAAACTAGATGGTAAGATAAGAGGGGATTATTAAGCAAACATGAAAAAACTTCCATGCAAAAGAGAAAAAGGTAAGATGAGAGGGGATCTCCCTAAAGAAGGCCGCGATCCGGAATAATTTCCTCTGAGAGAGTCGTATTGCATTTGATAACGTACTTAACCGAATGGATGAACTGCATGATCAAAGCCACCCACCCTTCCGCAAAACCCATACGAATCATGACATCTTCAAAAAAATCCCACTCAACCCTATCGTAGGCTTTACTCATATCAAGTTTAATCACCAACCTCTTATTAAGACCATTTTTGGAACTCTGAAGATAGTTCACAAGCTCATAAGCAATCAATACATTATCATGAATCATATGACCTGGAACAAAAGCACTTTGATTAGGGCTAATGCAAGAATGGAGCACCAACTTGAGCCTGTTAGCCAAGGCCTTAGAAATGATTTTGTAGATGACTCTGCAAAGGCTAATGGGCCAAAAATTCATCATGTCTTTGGGGTCCTTTATTTTGTGGATAAGCACAAGCATCGTATCATTAATCTCCTCAATATTTCTCCTACCCTCAACACATCATGACAAAAGTGAATGACATTCGCACCCACCACATCCCAATTTTCTCAAAAAAAGAGACCAGGAAGGCCATCAATACCAGGGACCTTGCGAGGGTCCATATGGTCAAAAGCATCCATAATTTCCTTATCAATTAACCGACCCATCAAGGCCTCATTCATCTCCGGAGAGATGCATATTTTAATATGGCTCATAACCCTAGTATCATTCACGGCCTCAGATCTGAACAAATCATGGAAGTAGTTCTACATCACTCTACAAACATTTGTTGTCCCCTCAACCCAAGTGCCATCCACATCATTTAAACCCTCGATTTTTTTTCTTTTTGGATCTACCCATCGTACGAACGTGAAAGAATCAAGTATTTCTTTCCCCTTCTTTAAGCCAGGCAATACGGGATCTCTGATCCCAATAAGACTCTTCTTTAGCATAAAGATGCCCCAACTCGTAACGGCTAGATCTGTGAAGCTTGGGATTTGATCTCATATAAGGCTTTTCAATAAGGCTATCATTCTACTTAATCAAGCTGCTCATACGACTCCTTAATCTATTATACGGAGCATGTTGCCATTGGCCAAGACTCAAATGAATTTTTTCAAGGCGATCAATGAGATTAAAGGGGTTACGATTCTCATCCCAATTCCTTTTGATAAGCTGCTTGGCGTCCCTATCTTTGGCCCAACAAGCCTCAAAATTAAAGAACAAAATAGGATCCTTCACATTATCATTGGGCTTGCGACTCGTCGAGTCGAGAAAGATAGCATCATGATCCGAACAACTTTGCCTCATAACTTTAGTGGAGAGGAAAGGCATTTTTTCCACCGAAGATGCCGAAATAACGAATCTATCCAACCTCTCTTTAACAAAACCGGAACCATCCCTATTGTTTGACCACGTGAACCATCCCTTATCCGTTTTCACATCAACCAAAGCCATCTCATCAAGAACTTTTTCAAACTCTTTCATAGCAATTCTAGGCTTCCTTCTCCCACCAATCTTTTCACTATCATTTAAAATGGCGTTAAAATCCCCCCCTCCCCCCCCCCCCACAATCCAGTCATCATGAATCGGATTGCCCATTCTTATTAAAAAATCCCAAGACTATTCACGACTATTCAAGTTAGGAAAACCATAAAATCCCGTAAAATGAAAGCTGTCCATGACCTCAATAGAGACCACCAACTTAATATGATTGTTAGAAAAATTCTTAATAGAAACCGTAACATCATTTTTCCAAAGGAGGGCGAGACCCCCACGACAGCCCTCAGCATCCACCACAAAACATCCATCCATGACGCACTTTATTTTGAAACATTCCATCTCGCGGGTATTGGCTTTAGTCTGACTCAAGAAGATAATAAGAGGCTTTTTAACAATGAGGAGTTGTTTAAGATCACGGACTGTCGTTGGGTTTTCGAGCCCACGACAGTTCTAGCATAAAATTTTCATAATTCTGGGCGGGGCTTATCGCCATCCACTGCCAAAACCTAGATGAGCAGCAAACAAAAGCAAGAAAACAACAGGAACTAAAACAATAATAAACATATGTTATCGTAAGATAATCCAAAATAGAAACAGGAGACCAATAAAAAATACAAAAGTAAAATCAAGAAATATGAGAGTAAGCAGTAAAGATCAACAAAGCAAACAAAAGGAAAGAGAAGCAGCATTAATCCCAAATTAAACACTCCGTTTACAGTCCATTTACAACCCGAGAAATAACAAAGGCTGAGATCAAAATTAAGGGGAAAATAAAACAAAGACACCTTTAACAGCAACCTCGACGTGGAATCAAGCAGAACAACGCATCCAGGATCAACACCCAGAAAGTAAAACAACCAAACCTCCACCCAGCCAATCACGAGGAACCAGCTCGAAAGCACGAGAGAAGAAGCAGGACGAAAGACACCAACAAACCCCAGCAGACTTATAAGGAAAGAGCCACCACCCATCGACAGCACCCTTGACGTAGAACCAAGCAGGGCGGCGCAACCAAGATAACGGAACATAGAGGGGAGCACACCACCCAGTCCCACGAGCAAGATTGGGATAGGAATGGAAACCAAAAAAAAACGAGCCAGCCGCTTCGAAGAAGAAAAGCAAAAAAAAAAAAAAAAAGAACACAAGACAAAAGCAAGAGCAAAAAACGCAGAAAAACTAAAGCAAAACACAAAAAGAAAAAAATAGAGGAACAGGTCTGAACTTATAAAGCCAAAAATCTAAAGCAAGCTCAAGAAATAATAAAATAATGGGCAACCAAACTAACAAAGAAAAAAGAAAAAAAAGCAGTTCCGTTTACAGCCCAGATTAAGCAAAGGCTAAAACCGAAATAAAGAGAAAAGAAAGAAAGAACAATAGACTAAATCATGGGCACCTTCAACATAGAAAAAAAAGCAGACTTCACGCAAAAGCGCAAGAAGTAGATAGGACGCCAAGACCAGACACATAACAGATTCAATGTCGATCAGGGCGAGACCCTAACGCGAAGCCAACCAAATGAGAGCACACGAACAAGGAGACAACAAGGAGCCAGTCATTCTTCGAAGCAACCCAGGAAGCATCCACCCAAAAGAAGAACAGAAACAAAGCTCAAAAACAGGGAGAACTAATAAAACAAAAACAAGAAAGAGAAAACGTTAGAATGAAGCACAAAACAGCAGAATCAAGAAAAAAACAAAAGATGCTTTGATTTCCCTGGATAATGCGTCGGCAACATTGTTGAGTTTTCCCTGTCGGTAACGGATCTCGAAATCGTACCCGATTAATTTCAACAACCATCACTGTTGCTCCAAAGTTTGTATAGTCTGCTGGTTCAATCCCTCAGCGACCGCTGATCGGTGATGGTCATGAATTTACGACCCACAAGATATTGGTGCCACTTCCCCACTACCTGGGTAATGGCAAACATTTCTCGATTGTAAGTGGAAGCACTTTGCATTCGTGGATTAAGCTTCTGGCTAAAATAGGTTAATGCTTACCCTCTTAAGTTAAAATCGCTCCTATTCCTATTTCAGAAGCATTGATTTTGACCTGAAATTTTTTATCAAACTACGACAGTCCAAGCACTAAAGCTGTAACATCTAGTTCTACGATGGTTACGAAACCATAAACCCGACGAGTAAGTTCATAAATATTATTATTTAATATTTATGAGTCAAATATGGTATAAAAGAAAATTTGAATTAACAATTTATGTTATTTAAATGAACAATTAGGTTCAAGTGGTAAGACCCTAAAGTCAAGTGGCTTTAGAAAATGAGGTATCGGGACCTCGTTTCTATAAACTGAGATGTAAATATTTTTATAAATATTTGCGGAGTGTTATTAAGGTTGTATTAAAGTTTCGTTAAGAAATTTTAATATTTAGATAGTTAATTAATTGAAAAGGATTAAATTGTAAAAGATGCAAAGATTGAATTGTATTAATTAAAGGTTTCTAATAGCTATGAAAAGGTGAATTGTTGGACTTAGTTGATAATTATACCAATTGAATTGTTGGTGGACGGTTTTGGGTAATAAAAGCTTGAAATTTGGTTGATTTTTAAATGAACAATCTTGTAATTTCATAATTAATTGAAATTAAAAGAAACAAAGGCTTAAATATTATTATTTTTTGGTTTCTTCTCTAACACAACCAAATATCCATTTAAAATTAAGCTAGGTTTCGACCAAAGTGATTTCTTTATGCATGGTAAGTAATTCTTACCCGTTTTCATGGATTTGATGTTTTTGTTATCGTATTAGCTTAATTTAGCTAACCCGGGGGTCAATTTGTAAAGTTGTTGAATGTTTAGAATTTTAAAATGGATTAATTTGAGATGTTTTTGAAAGTTTACGATAGAATCTTAAGCTTTATTGCTAGATAAGAATATTTTGTAAAGTAATTTTTGGTAATTTTAATGTTTAAGAACTAAAATGTGAAATTAGTAAAAGTAAACGGGCTTGATGTGAAATAGCAGCAAATATGGGTTGCAGTGAGGTCTCAATAAATTCAGCTAAGCTTGAAATTTTATAAAAATGGTTAATTTGCATGTTTTAGGCTCAGGGACTAAATTCAATAAAAAATAAAAGTTGGGGGAAATTTTGTAAAAATGTCAAAAAGAACTAAATTGCATAAAATGAATTGGTTTGCTGTCTAAATTAATGAATTGAATGAAATTATTAATTTAGATTAAGAACGAGTAGAAAATCGAGGAGAAGAAGAAATTACCAAATGGCCTCTATACTTAGTCATTGCTGCAATTTAACCAGATAAGTTCGTATGTTTAAATAAAGTTTTAATATTATTTATATATATATGTTATAGTGTTGTTTATTATGTAAACGAACGATGGAAATCCAACAATGTTTCTATGATTATCGAGCCTCGTTTGAACCTTAAGAATGTATATGATACGAATGACATGTCTTTAGGGTTACCATGTTTCAGGTGCTAGTCTTGAATGTCCTATCGATGGCTGAGGTCTTGCATTTTTTACGGATGCTCGTCAGCTTGTGTGAGCGGCATCATGTAGTTTACATTCCAATCGTCAGCTTGTGTGAGTAAACCCATTTTACGGCTCAAATGAGCAGCGATGTAAAGAAAAAAGAAATGAAAGATTATATGTTTAGCATACTTCGTGTGAGCTTTCTCACGTATCTGATGTTATTCTAAATGGTTCAACGGGCATGAAAAAGAAATGAATGGTAAGCGTTCAAATTAATTATGTCATGAATCTATGAAAAGGATTAAAATAGAAACATTCAATGAAAGTATACCTATGTTTATGAAAATGACGATTTCAAGTGAATTATGTTTTAATGTACTAATATGTGTTGTTGGTGATTCTTAGACTTGTGCCAAGCTTATGGTTAGATTATATCATGCTTAATCTAAGTGATATACATTGAAATGGTAAGTGTCCAAATGGAAATATGCTTATGTTCATGGAAATGTGGTATGAATCAAAAGATATATTTTCTTATGAAATGGTTTATCATGTGGTTAATTCTAAAAGAGTTATGTATAAATGCACTAACTTGTGTATTGATGATGATGTTTAGACTTGTGTCAAGCTAGTGGTTATGGTTGATGTTTATACTTATGCCTTGTATTATGCAAATGAAACGGGTAAGAAAAGGGAATAAAACGGTAAGTTTATAATTGAGATGTAATAGGATGAAATGAAAGGGTTGATGATTTAAATAACGTATTCATGCCTGAGAAATCTACTTATGCTATGGATAAATGCACTATTTCATGAATTGATAATGTTATTTAAGCTTATGCTACGTAAATGGAGTGGTAAGTAAGTAAATAGAATGGTTCATAGTCTCATGAAAAGGTTAATGGTTGTGTAATATGTCTTATAAAATCTTATTATGATAGGAAAGAAAATATATATGATGTTGATGGACTTACTCATTTGTGAGTTGATGGTTACATAGTTTGATAAATCTTGTGGTATTGGTATAGGTTTATATTTACCCTATAAAGTTTCATTATTGAAATGGGATATTATATTTAAAGTTTATACGAGCTTACTAAGCATTCATTGCTTATGTAATTACTTTCCTTTACTATACAGATTATTAGAAGCTTGATCGACTTAGAAGCTCGTTTGAGACCTATCACACTATCTAGTGATTATATCAGTAGTTTTAATGTTTTGGCCAAGGTTATAATGGCATGTATATGTGGACTTGTGGTTTATGTTAGTTGATAAGTTGGCATGTATACGTGTTATTATGGTTGATACACTTTTCATACTTATGGCATCTTATTGATGTTTGATATTATGGTTAAGTTGATGCATGATTTCATTAGCCACTTTGGTATGTAATGGTATGTTTGCAATGTGGTCAAGTTAGGCTATGTTTGAGATAGATATCAACTAGATGTGTTTGTATGAATGAGATATGGTCAATTATGCATAGGTTTAGATATGTTAGTTTGATTGTGATTGAGGTGCCTTATTAGCATATTGTTCGGATGGATTAATGATATAGTGAAATGGTCACTTTATGCATGTTTTAGGCATGTTTTAATGTCTTGGTCATATCTGCAAATTCTGTTTAGGTTCATGCTTGAAGTGGGTCAAGGAAATGGCTTGATTTTGGCCAATTTCTTATCCACACGACCTAAGACACAGACGTGTGTCTCAACCGTGTGTGGCACAAAACCATGTGACATAGATGTGTGTCCCCTATAGGTTTTAAAGGTTTCAATTCAGGCAGTTACATGGCCTAGCACACGGGCGTGTGAGGCCATTTTGAAGGTTACACGACCTGGTACATGGGCATGTAGCCTGGCTGTGTGACCCAACTCAGAGAGTTACACAGGCACGAACATGGACGTGTGTCCCTATTTCGATTGTTACACGGCCTGAGACACAGGCGTGTGACACAGCCGTGTGACCCCTGCAGTTTAAAATTTCTAACTCTTTCCTCAATGTTCCAAATGTTTCTGATTTAGTCCCAAATCATTTCTAAAGTGTTTCTAGGGCCTTGAGGGCTCGATTAAGGGATGATGTGCATGTATATGAATGGATTATGCTATATTTAGATCAATTTTTGGAAGTGTATAATTTTATGTTATGGTTTTACGGTAATGGTCTATAACCCTATTCCGACGATGAATACAGGTTAGGGGTGTTACAGGAGCAGCGCAAAGACGTGATTTCAAGTGGTCCATGGCACCTTAAGCCGCTTTAGCCCATTCAAATGATTGGCCTTTGCGAAGAAAATTAGGGATGGGAGCTGTGATGGTGGCAAATCCCTTAATAAATTTGCGATAGTAGGATGAAATGCCTAAAAACCGACGTACGTCCTTGATCGTGGTAGGTACCGACCAAGCTCCGATTGCCTCAACCTTTACGGGATCCACTTCCAATCCCTCTCGTGAGACTATATGACCCAAACATTCAACTGTGGTTTGTCTAAATATACACTTGCTATGCTTTGCAACAAAACCATTCTCTTGCAACTTTTGTAGCACTTGTCCTGCTAATTTTGACTGTAAACAAGAATGTCGTCTTGAAAAATTAAAACAAATTTACATTGAAATGGTCAGAAGAGATCATTCATTGTTGCCTGGAAAGTGGATGACGCATTGGTTAACCCAAACGGCATTACGAGGAACTCTAATGTCCTTCATGTATTCAAAACGCTATTTTTGGGACATCATCATCCTTAACCCTAATATGATGATATCCAGCAAGTAAATCCAATTTGGAGAAGAAGTGAGAATTACCCAATTCATCAAAAAGCTCCTCAGCAATGGGAATCAGAAATTTGTCCTTAATGGTGATTGTAACAGCCCATTTTTAGTGAAATCAAAACAGTGGTTTTGGGACCACAAATCTAATGAGTAAATTATTATTTTATTATTATTTTAATGTTGATTGGGTATTAGTAAGGTCGTATTAAAATTTTGGTAAGAAATTTTGATGTTTACATGATTAATTAAGTTAAAAGGACTAAATCGTAAAAAGTGTAAAAGTCGAGTTCTAATAGCTAAATGATTCAAATAGCTATGAAATCTTAATTTAAAGGACTTATATGGTAGTTAGACCGTTTAATGAGTTAGTGGATATGCATGACATGGTTTTATTGAAATTTTAATGGTTTTAAAAGGTTAAATTAGTCATTCGATAATTAAAAAGAAAAACTAATTAACAAAAGATGAGAAAACATTGTCATCTTCATCTTTTCCTAATTGGAAAACATAAAAACACCATTGGAGAAAGGGGGATATTCGGCCAAGCTAACCTTGAGTGCATGGTATGTAATTTTGCCCCATTTTTAATGATTTTTATGTTTTTGAAGCTGTTTTAACTTAATCTAGCTAGCCCGAGGATTAATTTGTAAAATTGTTAAAGTTTGAAGGTTATGCGATGAATGTTCTTGAATGATTTTTTTTATGTTTAATGTTATATTATGAATCTTTGTTAATGAATAAATAAGTTTTGTAAAGTGAGTTTTGATGAAATTTGTATTTGGGGATTTATTTATAAAAATGGTAAATTTTATTTTAAATTTATGAAATAATGGTTTATTTGGGTTGAAATAAGCCCGTAATAAGTTTTGCTAGCTTGATTAGGGGCTTAAAATGTTTAGATTTCAATTTATGAGCTTAATGACTAAATTGTAAAAAGTTAAAATGCTAGGGGTAAAATAGTAATTTTGCATAAAATTGAATTATGGATTAAATTTATATTTAGAAGTACGCAATTAAATGAAACTATTGTTTTAGATCATGAACGGGTTGACGATCACGAAAAAGGAAAGATTTCAGAGTAGTTCCTATACTTTGCAATTACTACAATCTAGTCTTGTAAGTTCGTTTTATGTTTATTCTTAGTTGAATTAAATACCTTGTCAATGATTAAATCTTTAAAGTGTGTTATGGAATTATGTTTAAATGTTGAATTATATTATTATTTGGGCTTTATGCCTAACAGGCTTAGTGCCGGTGTTATTTAGGCTTTGTGCCTAGCAGACTTAGTACCAGTGTTATTCGGGCTTTGTGCCTTGCAGGCTTAGCTCTTCTGTTATTCATGTTCAGTGTCTAGCAGCCTTATTGTCTGTGTAATTAAAGTTAACATCCTTTGGAAATTATTATTTGATAGTAAATGAGTTTATTGATTGAACTTACTAAGCTCCTTTGTGCTTATTCGTTTAATTTGTTTTTGTAGGACTTTTGTAATCGTTGCTTTGATTGGATCGAATCGGAAGCTGACACTATCATCATCATCTCGATAGCCATTTTTGGTACCTATTAGTAGATGGTTAAGTGGCATGTTATAGGATAGGTCCTTGAATTATGACTTTTTAGTGAATATCTAAATGTTAAAGTTGGTATGTTTATGCTTGATGTTAACAAATAGTATTGGACTTATAATACATGGCTAGATAAGTCCTTTTGCAACACTTTTAATAGTAGATGTATAAGGTATTTTGGTGCTAAGTGAATGTTCAATTGTGTTGTGTTTATAAGCTTAGTATAGAATGTGATATGATACTTGAATTTGTAGTAGGTTTTGGCTTGTTTAAGTAAATTTTATTTGCATGTGTTTGAGGTGCCTATGAATGGCATATTGGTTGAATGTTAGAAGGATGATTTAGCATGTTTTTGGCTTGATTTTGGTCACTTTGAATAGGTCTTTTGGATGGAAAATTGTTTACTTAGGTTGCAAGTAAGCTTGAATTGGTAAACTTGTTGTTTAAGGTTCATTTTGGGTCCACACATCTTGATATGAGGGTGTGTGTCTTAGCCATGTGTGACACACGGCCGTGTGTCATATGAGAATCACTTTGTATGCAAGTCAGGCAGTTACACAGCCTAGCACAAGGCCTAGCACACGGACGTTTGGGGCTATTTTGAGAGTTACACGGCCTGGAACATAGGCGTGTGACTTGGCCATATGACCCTACTCAAAGAGCTACACGGGTGAGGATACGGGCTGGGACACGGCCGTATGTCCTTATTTCGATTGTTACAGGCCTGGCTACATAGCCGTGTGACCCTACAGTCAAATTTTTTTAACTTTTTCTTAAACTTTTCGAATGCTTCCAATTTATTCCAGAATTGTTTCAAATGTATTTCCAGGGCCTCGAGGGCTTGATTTAGGGATGATATTTATGTGAATGAATGATTTGTGTTATCTTATATCAATGTATGAAATGTACATTTTAATTTTTTTGTTTTGTATGATAATGCTCTATAACCCTATTCTAGCGACAGATACAGGTTAGGGGTATTATAATGACTGCGTTGAAGTTAAGGTAGTCAACGCAGAACCACCACGTTCCGTCCTTCTTCTTTACTAGCAGCACTAGAGAAGAAAATGTAATATTACTTTTTCGAATCAATTGGTGGTCTAACATGTGTTGAACTTGACGTTCGACTTCCCCTTTCTGAAAATAGAGATATCTGTATGGCCTGACATTAACCAATTTGCTTATAGGTTGTAGATGGATAGCATGGTCGGTTTCTCTAACAGGGGGTAAACCGTGTGGAGCAACAAAAACCATTTTGAACTCAACTAATAGATTTCTCATATCTTTTAGTTCGACTGTGCCTTTCGTCGCTGGACCCGTATCAATTTGCAAACAATAATACGCAATCACCGCCTTAGTGTCTTTCAAATGCCGTAAGGATTGCGATTATATTGATTGAGATGCCAACTCTATTTACCCTTGCCAACGATGTTACTTTTCCCCTTAACGGAATTGAAATTGGAGCGTATTAAAATCCATAGTCACCGGCCCTAAAGTGGCCATCCAAGCAACCTCTAAAACCATTTTGGTACCTTCTAATGGTAGCACATAGAAGTCTGTCATTAATTCAGTACCCTGAACTCGTAATTTTAGATTGCGCATACAACCCTCATTCTGTAACTTGTCTCTATTACCAACAAAAACCTTAAAATTTAGCGTTGCCATCACCGTTAAACCTAAATGTTTTGCTACTCGGGATTATACAAAGTTATATGTACTACTGTCATTAATCAAAATATGTACCTGACGGCCTCGAATCTCCCCCGTAGCACGAAGGGTATTAGGAGTTAAGTAGCCTACGAGGGCATTGAAGGAGACCAAATATTTTTTCGCACGGTCTTGTCAGAACCTTCTAGTTCGTTGTCATCATTGTCCATTGTCCTTGTCACCGAAATTAGGTGGTCATCCTCAAATTCATCATCCAACAGAAATAACTAAGGATCCTTACATTTATGGCCCAGAGCAAATTTAGCATCATAGTTATAACATAAACCTTTCTCTCGTCGTGCTTGAGCTTCAACAGTAGAAATCCTGCGGGGTTGCATAGGGTTGGGAGAGATTGTGTAATGGTCTGATGGAGGTGGGCGTCTGGATTGTGCTTTAGGCCTAGTAGGAAACGTGGTAGGTGTTGGTAATAGAGGCGGTAGTTTCAGACTTGGTACCCGACCCAATATTTTTGTCTTTCGTTGAATTTGGTTTCATGAAAGTGGGCCAAAGCAAGTACTTCATTCATAGAATTGGATCGATAGCCCAAGACCTCAGTTTTGATATTCAAACGGAGCCCAGACATAAAACATTGTGTAAGGAATTCATCAGATAGGTTGGTTGTGTGCAAGACAAGGTTTTCAAAACGTGTTTGATAATCTTCCACTATCGTTGTTTGGATAAGCTTAGAAATTTTCCCTTCTGGAAATTCGATTTCCATCACTGCAAATGACCGTTGAATCGCTTCGACCAAATGGTGCCAACCCGCTAGTTGACTTTGTCGCTACATCCAAAGAAACCATTTCTTGGCAGTTCTGTCCATTTTGAAGGATGCCATGGTTACCCGATGGTGGTCCTCAGTGCCGTAAAACTCAAAAAAGTTGTTCATGGATGCTAGCCACTCTTCTGGGTCCCTCCCGTTAAATAGGGATAACTCCACTTGAACCGGTGTTGGTAAGAAGGGAAATACAACGTTGGATTCAGCTCTCATATTTGTCTTCCCCCAGTTAACCACGATTTCCCCTGTACCTTCAATATTGCAAGAAGTGGTTGTCGTAGCTCCCAACTGTGTAGAAATCACCGTTAACTAGTGAACTACATCCTGAAGGGTTCGCTGAGTGGTCGCATTCCATTGCTTCTGATCCTCCGCTTAAGATTGGAGAGAGACCAAAATTTAATTGTGAAGGGCACTCGTCTCCTGCAAAATTTTTATGGATTCGATGTTATTCACCATATTGTCCAATCTCAATGAAAGCACCAAAATATTATGTGTCAATAACCATAAAAAGATAATATAGGAATAAATAGGAGAATAGACTATAGGTTAAGAAGTTGGGAAAATATCCAAGGAATACAAATAAATTTTATGTTTTACATACTCTATTATTTATATTCTTAATCCTTAGGATCCTTTGAAGTAGACAAAATTGGTTAAGGCCTTGGGTGCCTTGCTCTTTCTCAAGCTTCTGCGTAACTCTCGATTGTTGGTGTCTGTTTCTTGATTGCCAACTCCTCCTATGGTTACGTCCTCATTCCCTGCTTTTGCTATCTCAGCTCTTTCCTTGAAAACTTCTAATTCATATGAATTTGTATACTTAGAAAAGAAATCTACGTTGAAAGTTCATTGATTTTGTCTTCTAATTGCATGTTTAGTTACAATTTGCATTACTGACTAACAGAGTGAAAATTGTGAAATGGACCATGTAGTTGGGAAACTTCCTAAGTCTACTAAACCTTACCCAGAGATTAATCCACTACCACAAAATGTTATTTAATTTACATCGCTTACCAAGTTACAATTTCACTCTAAAATATTAACTAGACCACTCTATCACTAAAACTTTTCCCTTGAAAATATAGTTACAAAGTGAATACTTAAATAAACAAGGTACATGCGTGCATGGCATAGTTTGCTAATGTAGATACTTATGCGGATAATTTCTTTTAACGACACATAGGATTCTAGAAGTATAAGTTACCAAAAAAAAAAATAGAGGGGGTCAATCAAATTTCTGTAACCTGTAATATAACTTGAATGAAATAAATAGAATTTGGAACTCCATGTAATAGCCAAATGGTTAAGGGTGTTCACTGCCCCAAGTGTGGCCTGGTTTCGAGTCATGAAAAAGAAAATAATAAAATCGAAATCATAGTAAAAAAATGAAATTATAAATTATTAAATTATTAATAAATTCTAAATATATTAAATAGAAATATTAATTTAAATAAAATAATAAAATAATAAATTATATTATAATATTATAATAATATATAATATAATAGTAGATAGAATAATAAAATAAATAATATAGAAATATAGATTTCAATATAAAAATATATTAATATAAATATAATATGCAAAATTTGTTAATTAATTTATTTAAAATAAATATCCATTTTTTTTTCAAATTTTACATTTGAAAATCTTATCTAATTATTTAACATTCAAATGAAAATATACAATCAAAATTTAAAATTTAACGATAAAAATTTGTTTTATGAATTCTTTATTATTTTGACTAATTTCATTTTGAATTATATTTTATTAGATTTTTTCAAACAAAATTTTAAAAATTTTGTATTTATCATTGAAGTTTACTGATATATATCAATATATATATATATAATAAGATTTTATTGAGATAAATATATTTCATTTTGCTTTTTCTTTTCTATTGCTTATAAGGAGAGGTCCACTTATATTGTGTAAAAGTTAAAACAGTTTTATATACTTTTATAAATAATTATATGATTAGTATATATTGGAATTCAATTTGATGAGTACAAGAACCTTCATAAATTTAGTTTTTGACATATGATGTAAAAGTTTGAGGTGGATATCTATTTCTTTTACACATAAAATAAGTAGAGATAATATTCATCTATCCATTCAAACAATTATGATTATCATAAAATAATGTCCTCAAATAGTAATAAATTTCAATAATCTAAAAGCCATTAGACAACAAAATTCTACTTTAAACTTTAAATTAAATTAATCTTACTTACTGTAAATGATTAAAACAATACATTTAAAGTTTAAGTATAAATCAATATTTGTGATAAATAATTTTTAAAGTTAAAAATCATTACTAAAAGGAGAATCAACCAAAAAATCCGACGAGAAAAAGGAATACTACACTAAAACATATAAGCTTACCCAATATATTCCGTCCTAAATCCTCATTATCATAAGAAGAAATAGAAGAATTAGCAAAACTTAAAATTATATATAGAAAAGGAGGATTACCAATAAAAACTAGTTGTACAATATAAAGTCATTTGAGTAAGATATTGAGTCACTTTAGTAGCATCTCGTTGTATATAATGGAAGGGAAAACATTAAAATTAAGATTTTAAATCACAAATAACCATTAACAATATTACTAAATTTTGAAATACACTTCTCAGGCATCGAGAAAAGCATGAACTACTTCTTTGCAATCGGGGCATCGAGAAAAGCATGAACTACTTCTTTGCAATTGGTTTACCATGTCGAAATTCAAAGTGCATAACCACTAAAGTGACACCTATATTGTCATGATTTCAACCAGATATGGTTCCATAGAAACATCAAAACCACCAGACGTGGTTCCAGTGTTATCTTGTAAAATAACACCAATATTTATCGAGTTTGCTTCTTTTGAAATGGTACTATCCACTTTACACTTAAGTCAGCGACCATTTAGACTCTTCCACCCTACTGGAGCTATTCTAAATGTAGAAAAAGGCTACTACACTTGGTTGAAGGTAGCCCGAGCATTAGCTCTATTGCGAAGTGACCATCCATGTTATGGCAAACCCGGATCACAAGACTGCAAGCTCATCAAATGTGCAAGCTCCCCAAATCTGTGAGCTCACCAAGACTGTGAGCTCTTCAATAGTGAGAGCTCATCAAAGCTGCGGAGTCTTAAAAAGTACGAGCTATGTTAGGCGAGCTTATAAATGTGAGCCCTTACCCTGCAAGTTGCCAACTTGCCAACTTGCACTGAAATAGTGATAATTTTTTATAAGACGTTTTGATTGATGATTAGACTAAAATCAACCAAAGAAGAAGCAAGTTGTATGAATCAAGCTGCAAGATTAAGCCAAGTTGTAATTATTTTATTATTATTTGATTATTTAAGCATAATAGTTCATGTAAAATAAGATGTTGTTCTTGTAATGAAACAATTGTTCACAATTTGAGTTCTCCATTTTTATCTTGATTTCGCTTTATTTTCAATCCTTTCTTCATCATATATCTAACAATTGGTATCTAGAGCCACTTATCTTTAAGGGCCTATTTCCAAAAAAATGTCTTCAACAAACTTTTCTCCACCTCCACCCCCTATTTTCACAGGTGAAAACTGCCATATTTGGGTAGTAAAAATGAAAACCTATCTTCAAGACTTTGATCTTTGGGAGGTTGTAAATGCTAAAATAGAACCACAAGTGTTGAGACCGAATCCTACAATTGCTCAAATGAGACAACATAGTGAGGAATGTACTAAAAACACAAGCCGATGTCTTGCCTACAAAATGGTATTTTAGAAGTGATCTTTATAAGAATCATGCTTGTGACACTCCTGAGCAAGCTTGGGATAAGCTCAAGGAGGAATCCAGTGCTCATAGAAGATAAGGCAACAACAAATGATCAATCTCAAATGAGATTTTAAAAACCTCAAGATGGAAGAAGCCGAGTCTGTAAAGAAATATTCAGATCAAACCATGGTAGTAGTGAACCAGATAAGACTGTTAAGGGACCAGTTCGCGGATAGTCGAGTAGCTGAGAAGGTCATTACCACTTTTCTTGAGAGATATGAATCAAAGATATCCTCACTGGAAGATTTGTGAGACCCATCAACCATCTTACACTCTGAACTAATCAATGCTTTGTATGATATCCTGTGAACCTCCCTATGAGGCCCAACTCGCCGAACCTTGTGAACTCTTCTATAAAGCCAAGCTCATGGTACCATGCAAGCTCTCTAACAAAGAAAGAAAGAATTAGCTTACTGATAGTGGCTGTACAAGTCACATGTTGCAGATGCGAGCATCTTCAAGAGCATTTATAAAAATGTTTCAATCCAAAGTGAAAGTTGGAAATGGCCAGTACATCGAAGTAGTAGGAAAGGGAAATGTTTTGATTAAAGCCCCATCAAGTACTAAACTTGTCACAAATGTTCTTTTAGTTCCTAACATAGATCAAAATCTTATAAGTGTAAGTCAACTGCTTGAGTAAAAAAATTCTGTGGTATTCAAGGACAACAAATGTTTAATCCTTGATCCAAGGATGTGAGCTCCTATCAACAAATATTATAGATAGAATTTTTATTGTCAACTGGTACTTGGAAACTTCGGTAGCATATACTAGCTCACTGGATGAAACCAAGATAAGGCATAAGAGAATGGGACATGTTGACTACAAATCCTTAAGCCAAATGCCCAAGAATAACTTGGTGGAAATTTTATCGAATATGGATGATCATGAAAATGTGTGTGAAATGTGTCAGGCGAGGCTTCCATTTCTTGCGAATAAAGCATGGCGAGCCAATGAAAACATATTCACATTTGTGAACCCATGAAAATAAGTTCCCCAAATGGAAATAGGTACTTTGTATTATTTATTGATAACATTAGAAGGTTCTATTAGGTGTACTTCATGAAAAACAAGTCCGAGGTGGCTAAAATCTTCTTTAAATTTAAAGCCATGGTTGAAAACCAAAGTGACTACAAGCTTAAGATGGTAAGATCAGGCAATAGGGAAGAATACACTTCAGAGAAGTTTCAAAAATTCTGCGAAGAGGCTGGTGTCCATCATCAATTGAGCAATGTGTATACTCCACAAAAAAAATAAAGTGAAAGAAAAAATAGAATTGTAATGAACATGGCTCGTTGCCAAATGATTTTTGGGTAGAGGCAATAACCATTGTTGTTTACTTGCTAAATAAACTGCCAACTAAAGCCATTAAAGGGAAGACACCATTTAAGGCCTAGTATGGTTTTAAATCATCTGTTTCATACCTAAAGTATTTGGTTGCACCTGTTTTATTCATGTTCCAAGAGAGAAAAGAAGCAAGTTGGACAGTAGATTACAGCTAGGGATTTTTTTTTTTGCTATTGAAGTTTAGGAAAGGATATAGAATTTACAATAATTTCACCAAGAAAATTATCATAAGTAGAGATGGGCAGTTTGATAAAGATAAAATATAGAGGTGGAATGCAATTGAGGAGGAGATGCATGAACAGGGGGTTCAAAAATCGATATGCGATCCATTAGAGATCAAACTGAAGATGATGCAGTTGATGACCAACCAGCGCGAGGAACCAGATAGATCACTAAAATCTATCAACGATGTAATCTGGCGAAGCTAGAACCAGTTACCTTTGAACAGCTCAACTAGTAAAATGGTGAACTTTTATGAAAGATAAAATCACTATGACCAACAAAAATGAAACATGGGAATTGGCAGATAGACCAATTCGCAAGAAAGTGATTGGAGTGAAATGGATGTTCAAAACCAAGATGAACCTTGATGGATCAGTTAACAGATATAAAGCCAGGCCGGTTGTGAAGGGATTTAGCCAAAAATATGAAGTGGATTTCAGTAAAACATTTGCCCCTGTTGCAAGGTTAGACACCATAAGGCTTCTACTAACTCTTGTAGCTTAAAAGGGTTGGAGGATACGTCAAATGGATGTAAAGTCAGCCTTTCTAAATGATTTTTTAAAGGAAGAAATTTATGTCGAGCAACCTCAAGGGTTTTCAGTACTTGGGTGCGAAGTCAAGGTGTATAAATTAAAGAAAGAACTGTATGGCTTGAAGCAAGTATCGAGGGCATGGTATGAAAGAATTAAAAATTATCTAACAGATATGGGTTTTGAAAGAAACATCAACGAACCTACATTATATGTGAAGAAAATTGGTAATGAATACTTCTAATTATTTCATTATATGTTGATGATTTACCTGTGATTGGTAACAACAACGAACTAGTGATTGTATTCAAGGAATAGATGCAAGAGAAGTTTGAAATTTTAGACTTAGGTGAATGACATACTTCTTCGATCTGAAAGTGAATCAAGCTCGCAATACAATTTTCATAAACCAAAAGGGGTTCACGATGAAATCCTACAAAGATATAGCATGGAGAATTGTAAACCGATGAGAACCCTTATCGCTCAAGGTGAGAAGCTTCCTAGCAATGAAGCTGTTGAGAGGGTTGATGAAACAAGCTATAGAAGTGTGATTGGATGCCTAGTTTATTTGACTGCATCCAGACTTGACATAATGTTCGCTGTAAGTCTATTGTCAAGATACATGCATTGCTGCAATGTAAACCACTACAGAGTAGCAAAAAGAGTTCTGCGATACATAAGAGGAACTCTGAGCCATGGAGTGAAGTTTGTGAAGGCTGAAAGGGTGAAACTACTTAGGGATTCAAACAGTGATTGGGTTTGGTCTACTGAACACATAAAGAGTACCTCAAGTTATTTCTTCACTCTAGGATCGAGCCTGTTCTGTTCAAGCTCGAAGAAGCAAGAAAAAGTGGCACAATCAACTACAAAAGTTGAGTATGTTGCAGCCGCAACTGCTGTAAATAAAGCTATTTGGCTAAGGAAACTGCTGAATGATTTGAATTTAAAATAAGAAGAAGCAATAGAGATTAAGTGCGATAATCAATCTATTGTTGCAATTGCAAAAAATCAAATCCAGTGTTCCATGGAAGAACAAAACACTTCAAAATCAACTATCATTTTATGAGAGAAGTGAAACAAGCCAAGAAAGTAAATTTGGTTCACTGCAGTTCACAAGAACAGTTGGCTGACATTTTAACAAAACCACTTGGGAAGATGAATTTTGAAAATCTACGTCATGATATTGGGGTTCGCAACATAGAGGCCAATTATAACCCCCTTACCCGTGTCAGACACCAGGACAGGGTACGAGGCATTACCGAACTTTAACATAATCAATCATACAAAACCGAGACTTGAAATTTCATCCAAATTAAATTTTTCTTTTTTTTATATCAGATTTATCAACTCAACATGGCATTATCAAACACGTACAACCCATACAATATTCGCCAACATAGACAGCTTTATGCAAAATGGACTATCCAATAATATGGGCTAAATCAATTATGACACATAACAAAATGACCAAGTCCTTTATAATGCCATAATTTCAAAATAAAGTTTTCAAAATACCAAAAGAAAGTTGATAGTGTAGATGGATCACTGACGATCGCCAAATCCCGAGCTAGCTTGGTGATTCTATAAAACAAGGGAAAAGAGAGGATAGTAAGTATATAGCCTAGTAAGTAAGTATGTAATCAATAAAGAAGTTTCTAGCATGTTTCCATAAATAATATAATCATAATCACATATAAATTCACTATTTATTCAAGTTCTAGCAAGCTGTTTATTCGCGTCATAGTCACTAAATTGTTTTTATCCAGAGCTACAAAACTCCAAATTAAGATTTGTAAATTTTTCATAAAACTAGACTCATGTATATTCTTACCATAAAATTTTAAGTATTTTTGGTTTAGCAAATTAGTATATTTTATTCTTTAAATTTTCCTATTTCACTACTCGATGACTCCGAACCCTCTTCAAGAAAAAATTAATTATCTCTTTGTACAAAATTCAAATGATGTTTCTGTTTGTTTCTATTAAAATAGATTCATTTAAAATTTAAGAATATAAATTATAAACCATAATTATTTTTGTAAAATTTTAGTGCTTTTCCAAAGTCAGAATAGGGGATTTCGAAATCATTCCGACCTTGTCTCACTAAAATTAAAATATCCCAAAATATTTAACTTTTTTGCTTACTCTGTTTTCTTTATGTGAAAATAGACCCATTCAAATTTAATTTCACATCTCATCAAACCTATAATTCAATTTCTACCATTTTTGGTGATTTTTGAAAATCACACAACTGTTTCTGTCCTAAATTGTTTTGTCGTCAAATTTACTCTTTCTTAATTTCATTACTTCATTTCATCGTACCAAAGGGTCGATTAAAGATCAAACACATTTTTAATCACATATATTTTCACTTAATCAGTTTCTGATGAACACTTCGAAATAATCTCAGTTATACGGTGGATTAGCACACAGCACTACCCTTATAGTCAATAGTACTCGGTGAAATCAGCACATAGCAACCACTTGTATACTCAATGGTACTAGGTGAAGTCAGCACATAGCAACCACCTATATAACCATTGGTATCCGGTGAAATCAACACATATCAACCACCTTTATTTTCATTAGTATCGGGTGGAATCAGCACATAGCATCCACCTATATTTCCAACGATATCCGGCCCATTCCGAAGGTTCAACCATGAATTCTCACTCTTTTTTTAACATTTTTCCAACTCTTCCATATTCAACCACAACTCATAATTCACCTCAAGTAATTATCCCATATTCAATCATATCTTATAAAAAAGTTAAAAACATAAGTAAAAAAAAGGTATTAATCACATACAAACTTACCTCGGTGCAAAATATAGTAATTTTGCAATTCAGTCCACAATCTTTTCTTTTCCCCAATCAAGGTCGATTCAACGCCTTTCTTGATCAATAATAGCAGATTTAGCTTATTTAATACTCAAATTCATCAAAACAGTCCTTGACTCGAACTTTGAAAAATTACGATTTTCCCCTAAACTTTTGCATATTTACACTTTTGCCCCAAAGCTCGGAAATTAAACTTCATCTCTTATTCTTATGTTTTATGACATGATGAACATTTTTCCCTTCTATGGAAACATCAAATTCTCACTCTAACACTTACTTATGGACATTAGGCATTTTTACCAATTATGTCGTTTTACTCGTTTTCACTTAAAATTGCTTAGCAAAAGTTGTTTAACATAATTTCTAACTTCATATTCCACCATAAAGCATCAAAATAAACACATTTCACCTATGGGTATTTTTCTAAATATAAACCCTAGGTTAAATTATTGCGAGAATAAGCTAAATCAAATTACCGGGACTTTAAAAACGTAAAGAACATTAAAAACGGGGCTTGAAATCACTTACTATGGAGCTTGGAAGCTTGAAAACCCTAAATATGGCTTCGTACCCTTGTGAAATTCAGCCAAAGCTTGAAGATGGACAAAAATTGGCTTTTAATTTTGTTTTTAATTCATTTTAATAACTAAATGACCAAAATGCCCTTAATGAAAATCTTTGGAAACATGCCTAACCATGTCCATTTTTGTCCACCAACTTAAAAAATGGTCTAATTACCATATAAGGGCCTCAAATTTAATATTTCATTACAATTGGACACCTTTAACATGTAGAACTCAACTCTTGGTTTTTTACAATTTAGTCCTTTTTCCTAAATTGAGTGCCCAAACGTCAAAATTTTCAAACGAAATTTTCACAAAATAATTCCATGAAATTGTTGACCATAAAAATATAATAAAAATAAAATTTATCATGTCGAATTTGTGGTCCTGAAACCACTGTTTCGACTAGGCCCAAGATCGGGATGTTACACCAATGAAGAGTGTTCTGAAGTGACCATCCATGTTATGGAAAACCCAGATCACAAGACTGCCAGGTCACCAAATATGCGAGCTCCCCAAATCTGTAAGCTCACCAAGATTGCAAGCTCTTTAATAGTTAGAGCTCATCAAAGCTTCGAAGTCTCGGGAAGTGCGAGTATTGTTAGGTGAGCTTATAGATGTGAGCCCTTACTCTACAAGTTGCCAACTTGCCAACTTGCACTAAAACACTGATAATTTTTTATAAGGAATTTTGATTACTGATTAGACTAAAATCAACTAATGAAGAAGCAAGTTGTATGAATCAAGTTGCAAGATTAAGCAGAGTTGTAATTATTTTATTATTATTGTTTATTTAAACAGAATAGTTCATGTAAAGTAATATCTTGATCTTGTACTGAAAGAGCTGTTGACAATTTGATTTCTCCATTTTTATCTTAATTTTACTTCAATTTCAGTCCTTCTTTTCACCATATATCAAACAAGTTCAATCATATAAAAAATGTGTAGCAAATGAAACAAGTTTAAAGGTAGATGCATCAATATATTTCAACAAACAAGGTCTCGATGAAACCATAAAATCTGGGCAATAATAAGAACTTGATCACGACTACTAGTATCGTTACTGGCAAGATAAAAACCAATAAATCTCCTGACAATATTGAAACTAAAATTAAAACCAACTCCACCCCAAACATCTCTCACTTTCGGGCACCAAAGAACAACATGATTAATACCCTTAGTTGCACCATAATTTGACAACTCGGATCGATATTAACACCTTTCTTAACCAACCTATTCTTATAAGGAAAAATTGACGCAAACATCTAAAAAAATTACTTCATTTTCAGAGGTAGCTTTAAGCTCTAAACATCTTGTCATATCCCTTCACTACCATAGTCAACTATCCTTGTATGATGTTGCAAGGTATGGCGACATCCACTTTTAACATCCTACAACCCTCACTTGTTGAAATGTCAAATGAGTTGGCCGCAAGGTTCAGTGGAAGCATTAGGAATACTAAGGATGCATTGGGCATCAGTTGGTGCTAAAATTCCTTCAAAAAAAATACTTATCTCATGATGAGCCATCCTCTAATAGAGGCTTACTCACTCACAATGATTCCATACTAATAATCGATGTTTATTCAACAAAAAAAGTATCATCATTCGATAGCCAAGGATCATTAGAAACATGAATATCCTGCCCATTACCAAGCCTCCATCGCAGGCCTTTAAGAAGCAAAATTTTATTAGCAAAAAGACTCCTCCATAGAAACGAGGGATAGTTTCCCTCATTTGCAACAAAAAACCCATAACGAGGAAAATATCTAGATTTGAAAACTTTACTAGAGAGTTTCCCTTGCTTACCAAGAATTACAAGATTAAAACAATAGAGGTTTCGAAAACCTATGCCACCTAGCCTTTTTGAAACAGGGAGTTTGTCCCATGAAGCCCAATGAATACCTTTACTACCTTCTGAACCTAAACCCCACCAAAACGAGCTCATTATATGTTGACTCTTCACAAGTACTAATAAGAAGGAGGAAGACACTCATACAGTATACAGGCATTGCTTGTGCGATTGTCTTCAAAACCATTTCTTTACCTAGGTAAGAAAGTAGTTTATTCTTTTAACAAAAGATTCGTTTGCTAAGCCACTCGCATATAAAAAAGAATACTTGTTTTTTCTTACGTCCCACTAAAGATGGGAGATCGAGATGCCGTCTATGATCCAAAGATGATACCACCCCCAATATCAACAAACCTGCTTGTTTCTCTTGGGCTTTTGTGTTTGAAATGAACATAATATCTGCTGCAAGATGGCCAACCAATCAGCAACTCGCACAAGTGGTGGACAGTCTAAGTGCAAGAATAGTGGTAGACTCTTCATATGTGACAAGCTTGGCAGATTGTCCAAGTGAGAATAAGCTTGCGGGCACATAAGCTGCAAACAGCTTGGTGGATTGAACACATACGAAGTATATCCACGGAGTATGCTTACGGAATGTATCCACTGATTCATGAAAATATTTTGGTGCATCTTGCACAAGTTATTTTACGTGTCTTTGATAAAACCAATCTTAGTTGATAGATTTTTTTAATGTGTTTAGGTAATGATTAACATGTTTAGTTAATTTACATGTGTACAAGAAATGTATTTCAAGTTGCAAGATTGTATTAGTGGGATTGGCTGAGTTTTGTCATGAATCAACTAATATATATTGTAAAACTTGCATTTGAAATTTGATTAATGAAAATAACAATTTAAATTAGATTTCTAATTCTCTATTTTGTTTCTCGTCTTTGTTCTAAACACCAATAATATCAAATTTATTAAAGTTAACAGTTTAACTCAAAACAACTTCATAGGTTGTCAAAATACTTTTAGCTGTATGGCTCTCAGAATAATTTGCATTGAAAAAGATAAAATAGTTATCTGCAAGGAATAATGGGAGATCATAGGACTACCTCTACAGATCAAAAAACCATGCAAATATCTCTAGCTATAGCCAATCGAAACAAAAAAACTTCACCCTTCAGAAAAACAATGAATAAGTAGGGTGAAAATAAATCTTCTTGTTGTAATCCACATTTTGGAAAGGTGGGACCAATCTTCTTACCATTCAACACCATAAAATACTTAACGCAAATGACATACATCATGACCTAGTAAACAAACTTCCCATCAAAACCAAACTTAAGCATGATAAATTTTAGGTAATTCTAGTCCACTCTATTGTATGCCTTGCTAATGTCAATTTTAAGAGCTACTTCACCCAATTTTACCACATACATTATTCTATATATGATGGATGATCTCAAATGCAACATTCCTCACTTGTCTCGACGGTTGGTATGATTAAGAGATGCCACCAGAGCATGTATGAATAAGAAATCTCGATTTTATTTAAGAGTTAAAAGTTTAAAATATTTTATAACATGTTTAAAATATGTTTTAGACAAATTGAAATTTTTAAAAATAATTTAAAATAATTTAGAAATGATTCATAGTTGACCAAATGTGATCGGAACCTAACACGGGCCTCAAAAGGTCAAAACAACTTAAAATGGTGTAGGGCTGTAACAGTGACATGACGTTGCCATTTGACTTACTAAGTTACAAAGTTGTGATGTGAGGAATGCATATGCTCAATGTTGATTGAAGTCACGACATTGCAAATCCATGGTCGTGACGTGACTCACTGAGTACGCTTAAAACACCTAAAAATCACTCTAAAATATCCTTAAACACCATTAAATCATAACTCATGATTCCAAATAATTTAAAAACATTTATAAATCATATTTAATCATAGTCATAAACATGTTCAGACCAATTTATAGCTCAAGAATTTGTCTTATCCTTTTAAGGAGGTTACAAACAACACTTGATTTTACAAATCCAAATACTTATAAACACTTATGATAATCTAAGTCTCTATGTGCATTCCAATAACCTATATAAATAATATTTAATAATTAAAGAAAAACCTTAAAACTTGATGGGTGATGCAATACTCCCGAAAAAATCTTCAAGCTTCTTGGACAAGGTCCTTTACCTATGTGTTTTAAACAACTAACGTGTGATTTTTAAAAGCTTAGCAAGTAGCCAATGATAAACCTACTTATCCTATTCTTTATTAATGTTGAGTCCCTTTAAACATGTCATATAAGATTCAGTTAAGCGCATTCTATTGTCACTAATCAATTCATTTAAATTAATTGAATTATGGGGCTCAACTTACATTTTAATGATTATTAGGCAATAGCTTATGAAAAGTTCGTATAAGGATTACTATCTCTCGTAATGCTTTAAAACATTTGTTTCTTAGCTTTTCAAAACATGCATATACATGTATTTCTAATTTAGGGTGCTTATTTTCTATTAAAGTCATCCATTTCATTTTCATTTCCTTAATTAGGACATACATTGTTAGATTTATCAATTTAAATTCTCATTTGCTTGCCCATTCATTTACCTTATTTTCATACATGTTATTTATAAAACATTTAGCTCATGATCCTTAGTCTTGCTTTTAGCCATATATAGTCACATTTAAAGTTGATTATTAGCATTTAATCAGTTTTCATCCATAGCAAAATCTAGTAAAATCGACTCGGATACACTTGACTCTTCCACCACACCAATGAGCACTGAAGTGCGAAACTGTAAAGTAGCGTAAAACATCCTTCCACAACACCAAAGAGCTCATAAGAGCATAAACTACACCACACCAAGATGCACATAAGTCTGAAACCACTGACAGAAATCCAACATGTTATATCCCTTAATTGGCATGTCAACCGTATCCTAACATTTCACTAAGTCTACTAGGGCACATTAAAATTATAATTAATATGTATCCATCTAGGCCATTTACACATACATATACACATATCATATATGGGCACTTTAAGGCTTTCACATACTTGTGATCAAATTCATATTAATAACGACCTTATGAATATGGTCATATTTCATATGTAGACACCATAGGTGTTTTGCATTTAGAAACACATTTCCACATTTCTTTAGGCCTTATACACGTCTTTGTTCCGTTTAATAATTCCAATTTGTGTAGAGTCATGTTTTTATTGTTCTTTATCTTTCAAGACAAAATATTCTACTTGAGTAAAAGTCACAAAATTATTTATTTCAAAATTCACATAATTCAAAATCAATATTCGTTTGATGTTTTAGAAACTAGACTCTTGAACCTTTTAATCACAAACTTTTTGGAATTTATACTCTTGTATACACATGATAGAAAATTTTTAAAGTCAAGATAAAGCTGTTACCAAACAACTTTGACCTCTTTTCACTCAAAAATATTTTTCTTCTATTTTGAAATTTGGATGAATTCGCCATTTGTTTTGTTAGAAACTAGGCTCAATAAGATTCTCAAAAATATAAAAATCATTCTCTAATCCATTTTATACAATTTTTAACAAATTTTCAAAGTCAAAATAGGGTATGTTGCCAAGTGTATTGTATAATTCGGATGCAAGTTTCATTTGCTCCAATAAAAACTAGACTCAGTAAGATTTGAAACCATATGTGTTTCTAATTCAATTTCTACAATTTTTGGTGAATTTTCAAAGTCACATTACTGTTGTTGTCCAAAACTGTGTTAATCCAAATGTTGTTAATCAAGTCATTCAAGTGACATAATAAAAACATTCACCTAATAATAACACATTTCATGTTTATTCATATAATATATCTCATGTTTATTTCACTACTTTCATATTAATAACTTAAATTCATTACTTTCCTAAACATTTTAGCATAAGAAAACTAAGCGTATCCAAGGATACTTACCTTTTTGAAAGGTTTACAGCACAATCTTGATTCCATAAACTTGACTCCACCCTCATTTAAGCTTGGAAACTCCATTCTCATCATTCAACATATTCCATACCCCACAAATATAACAAAATATTAATAACAATTCTTTCCAAGCTTTCTCATAACCAATAAATTCAAATGTCTTGCTAGAAGAGTTAGTAAAATACTATTCATACCTTGTTGAAGTTTTCTCTCCTAAGCTTCATTTTCTCACAAAAAATCCCATCAAACCCTAAGCTGATAATGGTGTTGAAAATGAGTTTAGAAGGTTGTTTCTTAAGAGATTGTAGTAAAATCTCAAGGTGGAATGTGGGACTTTTGAAAAAATAATGGAGAAAATGGAAAGGAAATGGGCAGGAAGAAGATGAAAAGCCAGGGAGCGTTGTTGGTCTGCTGGAGAAGAAAAAAAAATAGGTTGATGGGGTTCTCAATTCATTTAAAAAAATATCAACAAATGGGCATTGGGCTCACGTCTAACTATTTAAGTTCATATTTGTCAATTTGAGGCTAATTTCCTTAATACAAGGTTCTGGCAATCCAAAATAATTCCAAATATCAAATATCATATTTAAATATATTTTCATCATAAAAGTCTTGAGAGTTGACCAAATTACTCTTTTATGACAAAATTGTTTTTTTGTCCATTTTTTGTATGAAACCTTATTTCTTCACAATTATAGGTGATCATCAATTCCAAATCTCATAATTCACTTATAATCTCTAATATAAAATAAAGGAGGTAAAATTACATCTTTCCCTTTTCTCACTAAAATTAGAAAATTTGCAATTTAGTACCTATAATTTTTAATTTTTTTCCAATTTGGTCCCAAAATAAATTTTTTCCATACTAGTTCATATTACAATTTATTCTCATGTTAAAAGGCATTAAAACACCTTATTCCTCTTTTTGTCTAAATTTACATTTTAGTACTCAAACTTTTTAAAATTTTCCATTTAGTCATTTCATTACATTATCACCTCTAAAATTCTTTTCATCAAATTCTATAATCAAAATCATTTTATCTTCATTTAAATTCTTTTGTTTGAAAAATTTTCAAAATTTTTCAATAATTCACTATATTCGTTACCAGAATAGTGCTACATGTCAACTGGAAATTTGGGATGTTACATCAAACGCAACCATAATGTTGTCAGTAATGAGTCGAACCAACACGAAAGCAAATTGTGTAGGTAAGATCAACTTAGGTAAAATGGATTTCAGATGATTAGCCAAGACCTTAAAAATAATCTTATATACAACATTACAAAGTGCAATGGGTCTTAGATCTTGTATACAGTTTGGCCTTTTTTTGGGAGATAAAGACAATTGTAATATTTTCCAGATTAGGCGAAAACTCACCATAAGCAAGCCACATGTTGCATTGCATAACAACTCAATTCCAATAGTATCCCAACAACGTTGAAGGAAAGTCAAATTCATGCCATCGAGGCAGAAAATAAATTCTCAAAATAATTTAGCACAATATGTGTCACACCATCTTCATAAAAAATAGGTTGATTGCTAGGAACCATAAGTAACAAAATATAATTAAGACGCTTACATTTTAATGCTTGATCATGAAATATTTTGTGTTTGCCTCGCCATACTACATCCAAAAAAATCTTAAATCGTTGGTAGCCAATAAATTGCTTCTTGAACTAAAAGACTATTCATTTTCATTTGGGTTGCTCGATTATCATCTACATTTGCAGAAGCATGTCTCAAACTCTCCAACTGACTTTTAATTATTGAAGATTGTCTAGAAAAAATTTGACTCGTGGTCTTCTGCAACTCAAGAAGTTTAATATTAAAGTTACTTAAGATAACACTAAAATTACTAAAATAGATTCAATTTAGAAAATGATATCTCTCAGGGTTTTTTTTATTCTTTTTTGGCCAAATCACTTGTGTAACACCCCTTTACCCTAGTTAACTCAATAACCCGAGCAACGGTTGTCACATTTAAGAATTGAGTCACATAAACATTGATATTTCTTTTTACATTTAATTTCAATCATATTAAACTAATTTAAGACATTTCAAAACATTTCCATACATCCCTTACAATTTGGTTTCAATCGAAGGTCATTCAGAACCTTTTCGTGGGCACGATAATGAAAATATGGTGGCCTGAAGTAGAGTTATTGGTACTTATGAAGTTCAATATTAGTCCACATGGGCATTCCACGATACCAAATTCACAATAATTAATATTGAATACTTTATTTCACGATTTTCATGATTTCATTACTCTTTTACATTTATTTCATTCTAGTCCACTATTTAATACTATATTAACATATAAATTTGAACATCAAGATTTTCAATAGCTTTATCTTTATTCTTCCATCTCTTGAATAAGTACGATCTTATTCACAATGGTATTTATTTCATGATTTTCATATTTTAACATATTTTTGCTTCGATTACAATTTGGTCTTTAAATATTAAATCTTAACAATTCAAAGCAGTGTAGTCCACTGCGCAGCTGTCATGTTTTTATTTATTTCTCATTCATCGGAATTGATAATTAATTTCTGCTCGAAATATTCAAAACTAGACACCCCTTCCTTAATATAAAAAATGTGATCAAAATTTTAATTCGAGCCAATTAATACATTCTTCTTTCATTCTCACTTCATGAACACATTAAAACTATCGATTCCGTATTAATAATGTAACAGCCTATTTTTTAGTGGTGTCAGAAACAGTGGTTTCGGGGCCACAAATTTGACGAGTGAGTTCATAAATTTTAAATAATAATATTTACGAGTCAAATATGGTATTAAAATAAATTTTGAATTGGTAATTTCTACTATTTGAGAGAACAGTTAGGTTCAAGTGGTATGACCATAAAGTCAAGTGGTTTTAGAAAATGAGGTATCAGGATCATGTTTCTATAAACCAAGTCATAAATATTTTAATAAATATTTACGGAGTATTATTAAGGTTTTATTAAAGTTTCGTTATGAAATTTTAATATTTAGATAGTTAATTAATTAAAAGAACTAAATTATAAAAGGTGCAAAATTTATTAATTAATGCATTTAGTTAATAAATGAATTAATTATTAATTGAGAAAGGAGCTACATGGTAGTTAGGCCTTATTTAATGTGGTGGGACCACATTAGTAAGGAAAAAGATAAAAATATTATGTAATTAATGGCAAAATGGTAAATAACTTGAAATTAAGTAAAACAAATTGAAAACCTAAACAATTTCTATTCATTTTTCTTCAACCTTGGCTGAATTCACCATTAGGGAGAGCTTTAAGCTTTGGTTCTTTCATCCTTATGCATGTGAGCTTAATTCCCACTTATTTCTTGTAATTTTTATGTTTTTAATATCATTGTAACTAGATACATCTAGCCCGTACCTTCATTTTTTATTCTGTTAAAAAAAATTAAGCTTCCATTGATGAATTTTGAATGTTTATGATGAATACCATGTATTGGGAGCTTTGATTGTGTTGTTTGATGATTTTGTAAAGTGATTTTGTTAGATTTTGATTTTAGGATTAAATTGTAAAAATGTTAAATTTTAGGGTTTGATAGTGAATTTAGTGTTCATTAGGGACTGTTTAAGGGCCTAGTATATTTGGATAGAAAATTGACTTGAGAAAATTGTTAATTTGATAAATTTCAGGTTAAGAGACTAAATTGTAAAACTTGTAAAAGTTTAAGGTAATTGTGTAAATTCAAAAAATAAAAGGGTATTAATTGTAAAATGGATTGGAATGTGAAATGTAAGCTGATAATTGAAAATTTTCACATTTTAGATCAAGATCCCGTAGATACTCGTGGAAAAGAAAAAATTATGGAATAGTCCCTGAACTTCTACAACTACTACAATTCAATCCAGGTAAGTTCGTACGGTTTATAATTTAACATCTATATGAATTTTTGAATAGTATAACATGATACAAAATATATATATTCAACTATTGATAATGAATGATTGTTTGAAATATGTTATTGAATTTGATATTCGGATTGGATTGAACGTGGGATAGAGTAGGGGCGTGCAAAATTCGGGTAAAACCAAAAAAATTGGTTAACCGACCGAATTCGGTTAATCGGTCGGTTAACCAAATTTTTTCGGTCGGGGGTCGGTTAATTATTTTTTAATTTTTTGGTTAACAGTTAATTCGGTTTGAAACCGGTCGGTTAACCGAAAAAAATAATAAATAAAATTATAATATATAAATAGGCCCACTATTCACCTAAACCCAATCCAAACCCAAGTATTCAACCCAACCCAATTACCAAACCCAACCCAATCATAAAAATTACAAATAATTTAATAAATAAAAATAAAATTCTAAAACTAAAACTAAAACTAAAGTCTAAAAGTCTAAAAATAATTTAATTATGTAGTGATTCAATTCGGTTAATTCGGTTAATTCGGATAATTCGGTTAATTCGGGTAATCCGGTTAATTCGGTTAATTCGGTTAATTTTTAACCAAAAATAAAAAAATATATAATTTTCGGTTAATTCGGTTAACCGACCGAATTAACCAAAAAATTTTCAGTTCGATTAATTTTTTTTGAAAAAATTTCGGTTCGGTTAGCGGTTAAAAATTTTGAAAGGTCGGTTAATTCGGTTAATGTTATTTCGGGTCGGTTAACCGAATGAACACCCCTAGGATAGAGTACAGTCGTGATATGGTGTGTTGTGGGGGATTAGAGTGCAGATGGGGTGGAGGGATGTATATAATTTATTTCCAGAGTAAACCAAGGTTCAACGTTTTTTGCGAATTCTTGTGTTATACTCTATGTTTGGCATGTTTCGGTTGGACTAGCTCTTATGAGCATTGGCGTGTTTCGGCTGGACAAGCTCTTATGAGCATTGGCTTGTTTTGGCTGGACTAGATCTTATGCGCATTGGCGTTTTTGGTTGGACTAGCTCTTATGAGTATTGGCGTGTTTCGATTGGACTAGCTCTTGTAAACATTTGGTGTGTTTTTGAGGAATTGGCTCGTAGGAGCATCTGGCGTGTTATGGTTGGACTGACGATGTGCTCCTATCCATAAGTCATTTTTCGAATTGAAAATCTCGGTAAGGTAATTTGTTTAATGAAATTGATAGAATTGCTATACATTTGAGTTTCAAATTGAACGTATGTGATTTATCGGTTGGGATTGTAGATGACAGGAACACATATGGTTTATTTTTATGTTTATACTTTGTATTATGCAAATGAAATGAGTAAGAAAAGGAATAGAATGGTAAATGACTTAATGGAAAGGTTCATAATTATAAGAAAAGGTTGATGCTTATGTAATGCCCCAGATTTTAGGGTTAGAAGTTTTGAGATTTGTGATTAGGGTCTGCGCGTAGCTCAACCAATTATGTGTGTTTTCGTGTTTTAGTTTTAGAATGGGCTTGCTTGTCTGATGGTTGGTTGTATTTTAGTTTGTCTTTGGGTCTTAGTTCGAATCTTCTTGTGTGCATTCTGGGGAAACAAATTTTCTTTAGTATGGTTTTTAAGTATAGTAGACTTTGTTTATTATTTTATTTCTAGTTTATTTTTTTATTTTAGTTGGGGGAGAGAGAAAAAAAAGGGGGGACCCTAAATTGTTTTACACGTTCCCACATTCTCTATTTCTTCTTCAGTGTTTTTTTATTATTTCCATTATCTTTCATTTGGAGTCTCCAAGCATTTTCGTTAGAGGAATTATTCGCTAAGTCGTTAGGTGTGAATCGGAATTGGCGGGTTTGAGGCATCGATCATTTTGGGCTTTTTGATCACGAATTAAGGTGTGGGTTCTGAACTTTCCTTTTTGTTATTGAAACACTGAATTGATTCTAGGTAATTCGACAGAATGAATGTTTTCTGAATGGTATAACTCGGTATCGAATTACTTTGAAATTCGACAACCCATTTTTGTGTGATTTGGTAGTTAAGCAATTGAGGTTTGTATTGGCTTTAAATAGCATGAATTCGGTTTACTGTGGTGTTTTCTAAAATAATTTGATTAGGGGTCATTTTAGTGATCAAAATATGAACTTTCAGTCAATTTCGATGTGGTTTCATGACCACATGGGAGGCGACACAGGCGTGTGCCCCACACGAGCGGTTCACACGGCCGTGTGTAATTGGGATTTAGGGGTTTCGGGCTAAATTGGGTACCACACGACCGTGTGGTTGATTTGGGAAATTAATCAATTTTCACACGGCCGTATCCCCTGGGCACAAGGGCATGTGTGTTTGGGAATTAAGGATTTAGTGACTTGGTGCCACATGGTCTAGCGACACGGTCGTGTGGCTAATTTAGGGATTTGGGGATCCCACACGGCCGTGTGTTTTGGACACACGGCCGTGTTTGGTGGGCACACGGTTGTGTGAGACCCTCACACGATCGTGTCTACTTTGTACTCCATTTTAGCACAAACGGACAGAGGGTTACATGGCTGGATCACACGGCCATGTCCCTAGGTCACACAGCTATGTGCCTCCTTCCACATGGGTGTGTGGCCCCTCCTTATGGGCATGTTGACCCCCACACGGCCTAGGCATTTCCACAGGGCCGGAGCACATGGCCGTGTGGCCCGACCTTGCCAGATTTTGTTCTGTGTCAAATTAAAGCTTGATTGCAAATTTGTATGTTCCAACTCCTAGCTAAGCCTTAGCAATGGTTATCGAGACTTTGATCGGCCTAAACTGGTGTGTTTTATATAGATATACCTTTAGTTAGACAGATTGTTTGATTGATTCTAGAGGTTACTATGCCATTAATTCTTAATCTGGGAAAATGATTGTATGCATTTCTAGTTCTGAGTGATTGGTGTGTGAGTGGTTGTGTGTGGTGCGCATTCTGTGACTGCATAGGAATTCTATAATTAATTGACTAGATGTGAGTTTTTGTGTCTGAGTGTCTATCTGGAAATTTTGTATTTTGATTATGTATGCCTGTCTGTATACATACATTTGTATAGAAATTTTGGGGTTTAGTTGTGAAGAGAAGGAAATTTGATTCTGATATGATCTGGCAATTTAATCAGAACTTATCTGTACATGCGGTTTATCGTCTTCAGACAACATATACATCGACTTTCTTTGCGATTATTATCGATCCGCAATTCAAACTGCAACATGTCTATATAGCGGTCTACCGCATTGCACTATAAAGCATATACAACAGCTTTGCTGTGTATTATTACCTGAGTGGCCTAGTCCACATGCATGATGTGTAGGGTTGGATGGGCCTTTCGAGGTCCTACATGGTGTGTTTGGATTGATGAGCTTAAACAACTCTTATAGGGTGTGATCGAGGGACGGAGTGGTGTTTTGGCTAGATGGGTGGGTTTTGATATTTGACTGCTTTCATAAGCATCTGTTTAAGTGTTCTGGGTGTAAGATTATTTGATTGTATTCTGTCTGACTGAAAACACTTATGACTGAGTGCCTGTGTGTGACATGGTGCGTTTGAATTGTTACGTTCTGTTGGGATGTTGACCTCGAAGTTACCTTCTATTTCTGTATGTATCTGTAAGTATTTTTTGTTATTGAATTGAGTTCTGTAATTTTGTTATTAGTCACGTGTCAAACTCACATTGAGCTCGTGTAGCTCACCCCCTCAGTTTCCCTTTTCAGGTATTTTCGTATACTGTTGCTGGACTTTGCACGTTAGAGGTCTCGGAAGCATTACATTTTTTTAAAAATTGGTTAATAAAGTGTTTCCAGTAAATCTGAGTTTTATGTAAATGATTTTGGACTGTAAATAATTGTTTAAAATACTGTAATATTTTTTTTGAGTTGTTAAACTAAAATTTCCCACGACCACTTCGGTGATTAATGTGACCTCCGGAATTCGGTCTAAACTTTTAGGCCGGGTTTTAAGGTGTTACAGCTTATGTAATGTATTCTATGAAAGCTATTTATGCTACAATTGAGTTTATATGATTGTTAATAAATCTACTAACATGTGAGTTTGATGATGCTTGAATAGGCTTATATTGAACTCATGGTATTGGAAATGGCAAGTAAGAAAACGGAATGAAACATGATCGTATGGTAACAATGATGAATTAAATGTTACGTTTATATATATATATATATGGTTTATTTCATATGTATCTTGAACAAGTATGCCAACTTGAGAGTTTGATGGTGTTATACAAGCTTAATTAATCCTATGACATTGGTAAAGGTTTATATAATTTTGTAAAGTTCATTATCGAAATGGTATATTATGTTAAAGTTTATACGAACTTACTAAGCATTCATTGGTTACGTAATTATTTTTCTTTACTTTACAGATTATCGGAAGCTTAATCAGTTCGAAGTTCGTCGGAGATCTATCACACTATCCATAGGACAATTCGGTAGTTGTTGATTATTTTGGCTAAGGTTTATAATGGCATGTATAGGACGATTTGTAATGGTATTATAGTGCATATGTTAATGATGCTTTCGTATGTGTAAGCTATGAAAGTTATATTGGTTTGAAACACCTTGATACCTTACCAAGTTATGTGATGTTGATTACTTTAAAGTGCTTGTTGATATGATTCACTTGGCATGTTGATGATAGTTTGAAAATGGTTTGAAAGTGATTTGGTATGTATACGTTATGTAAGTTAACTATGTTGGTGCTTTTGATGCTTAGCTAGTTTGTGTCATTGTGACTATATCATGTTGCATGTTTTGTATAGTTCAAATGGCATATTTTGTGATAGAAGTGTTAATAGTTATAATTGTAGCATGTTTGATTAGAAGTTGAATTATGTTTGATGATGGAAATGTGAATAAATATTCATGTGTAGGTAAGCTTTGATGTTGCTTGTGAGGTGCCTTGAAATGGCATATTGGTTGGTTGTTTTGAGGCTATTGAATTGGTCATTATATGCATGTTTAGGTAAGGTTTTTATGTCTTGATTATGTGCACAAAATGCCTTTAGGTGTATGCATGGTTTGGTGCTAGAAACGGCTTGAATTTGGGCAAATTCATGTTCACACGGCTTGAGACACGGGCATATGACTCAACCGTGAGCGACACATGGTCTGGGTACACGATCGTGTGTCCACTATAGGTTTTATTGCATGTAAATCAGGCAATTACACGGCCTAGCCCACGGCCTAACACACGGGAATGTAGGGTTATTTCGAATGTTACACAGCCTGAGACACGTATCAGCCGTGTGAGGCACATGGCCGTGTGACCCCTGTAGTCAAAATTTTGTAATGTTTTCTTAAACTATCCAAATTTTTTTTATTTAGTCCCGAGTCATTTCTAAGATATTTTTAGGGCATCGAGGGCTCGATTCGGGATGATATGTTTGTGAATGATTGTTTTATAATACAATTATAATGATGTATGAAATGTATGTGTTATGTGATCCGTTTGTATGGTAATGCTCCAAAACCCTATTCCGACAAAAGATATGGGTTAGGGGTGTTACAAATAAACTATCATATTGCAACAACATTGCTACCAATAGTTGCATATTAGGGGGATAATTATTCTAGCTCTTCATTTCATTGCTATTAATTTGTGTTGCTATTTTTAAATTGCTTTGCATATTTCTTTGCGTTCAACAAAAAATTTTATTTATTTTCCAAGTTGCCATTTGTTAATTTTGCAATTTTTGTTCTAAAATCAATCTCCGTGGAGACGATAACTCTAATATTCAATACTATATTACTTGCTAGTGATTGTGCACACTTGCACGTCATACGAAAATTCATGACAATTGTTTTTCTAGTTTGTTCATCACTTGTGCCTGAAGCAGTTAGCACTGCTCTTAAGCATTGCTTCTGGAACTACTTAAAATTGCATGTAAGTATCATTTTAGAACTTTTAATTGGTATTAATTCCTACCACTTAACACATCTAGTGGATTTACTGGTGTTTATATTTGCTTATAATGGAAAGTTCATCAATGTTTCATCTTTTATGCTCGATGGTGCTAATTATGCTTACTAGAAGGCAAGAATGATGACTTTCATAAAGTCATATAATGAAAAATCCTAGAGATCAGTTCTTATTGGATGTGAGTGTCCATTCGATAAAATTGATGGATTCATAATGCTTGAGTCAGAATTGACTTGGACCACTGAAGAGGAGAAGCTTTCTAATGCTAACTCAAAAGCTCTCTATGCATTTTTCTATGAGTAAATGTTCAAGAATTTAAGAGAATCTCCAAATGCACCATTGCTAAGGAAGCTTAAGGGTGATCTTAAACAACTCATGAAGACACTAATACTATGAAGTAATTGAAGTTGAAAAGGCTCATAAAAAAGTTGGAAACCTTGAATATGTAGGAGAATGAGACAATTTGCGAGTTCTATGCCAAACTTTGTGATTTATCCAATCAAGATTTCATCTTTGGAGATGAGTACTCAAATTCAAATTTGTTTAGAAAGGTACTTCAATTCTTACCTGAAAAATTTAGTATTAAGGTAACAATTATTGAAGAAGAAAAAAACATTGATGCTATGTGTATTGATGATTTGATTGGTTCTTTACAAACCTTTGAGATCAATTTGGATGAAACATAAAGGAACAAGATCAAAAGAGAGTAGAGGGTTGCTTTACAAGTGATTGAAACAGTGCCCACTGATCACAACACTTAATAGAAGAGTTGCAAGAGCAAATAGTTTTACTAACCCAAATCTTCAACAGGGCATTAAAGAGACAATCTAGAAGAAGTCAAAAGTTTGAAGCATTTAAGAATGCTAAAAAAATCCAAAGGGGTGTTCATCAATGAAGAAGCAACCAAAGACAAGAAAAATAAGGATCTAATTTCATGAATATCATAGTTTTGGGCACATCCAAGCACGGTGTGCAAACACTTTAAAGAGAAATAAGTATTTGTGTCACATAGAGTGATGATAATTCCACAAGTAGCTCCGATTCTAATGAATAGCATCAAAGTAATTATGTAGCATTTACTACCAGGGTACACATAGTTCTTGCAACTAAGAGTAATGCCAATTAATTTTTTAAGTTGAATCAAATGTTTATTTCTGAAAGACCTAAAAAATAACTCTTGACAAGTGGGAAATGGTGTGTAATGTCAAATCTAGACTAGTTATTAAAATACTCAATTAAAAGAAGGAAATTTAAAGCTGATCAAACAAGTGAAAGTTGATCAAATAATTGGAAAAAAATAATTCGCAACTTGCTATTGAATTAGCAAATGTGGAGAACATTCAAAAAAATCTTAAATCAACAAATTAGATGCTTGAGGAATTAAATGCTAGCAATGAAAAACTCGACCAAATTTTAGCTACAAAAAGAAAGAGTCCTGGCAACGAAGGATTGGGTTATGTTGAGGAAAAAAGTAATTTTTTTGCTGAAGTTCCTACCATGTATGTTAAATCTATAAATGAAGATCAATGTGAAAGCTCAAAGAAGCCTACTATTGTCAATGCTGATAAGAAGGTATTCTCTAAACATAGAACTATTTATTATTATTGTGAAATTCCAAGCCACATTAGGCCAAGACATTTTAAAATGCTGCATGACTTGAGATGGAAGTGAGCAATGCTAATCCTTGTTCCCATTAATGGAATAACTACAGAAATAAATAAGAAAAATATCGTTTGTAGAAGATAGGATCAGAGATGTTTTCTTGTTGCCGATCACTCTTTGTAGACCACTGTAAATCATGTATAGTATCCTTGTTCTCACCAAATGACGAGTAATGCTATTTGTCTTTCTAATTTTGATGAAAACCATGGTGTTCATGCAACCTTTGTGATGGCAAAAAGGGTAGAAATCTCAGCACAATGATTCTAAATGTTCCTAACTTACTAGATTTTAAAAATTATATTCCTTATTGATGGATTGAAGGCAATTTTGATTAGTATCAGTTAGTTATGTGATCAAGAAATGCTTATCAATTTCACTAAAGATAGGTGTTTTGTAACCATTAAATTGGGAGATGGTCCCATTGAAGGAGCAAGAATATTGGAAAATTTCTATAGGGTTGTTTAGGCATCTTGATGAAATAAAGATGGTATCTTTAAACTTGAATTATGGCTTGAAAAGCTTAGGCACATTAACTACAAGGGTCTCAAACACACAGGTAGATATGAGCCATCTTGAGGGATGCTCAAGTTATGAGAAGCAGTTCCTAAGGTGTGTGGAGACTGTTTAAGAGGACAGCAACATAAGGAGTCACATAAGTTGTTATAATTGGTGCAAACCACTTCTCCACTAAAATTGTTCCATATGGGTCTTATAGATCCAATACAAACTAAGAGTATTGAATGTGAGCAATAAATTCTTGTCTATGTTGATGATTATTCTAGATTTACCTGGGTGATATTTCTCAAGGAAAAATAAGACATATTTGGGTAGTTCAAAAAGCAGTGTAGAAGATTAATGAATAAGAGGGGGAGCATCATTGACATAATTGTAAGGATCTAAAGCGAAATGGTCAAGAATTTGAGAATGATGAGTTCCCAAAATTTTATGATGAAGAAGGCATAAAGCATGAATTTTCAAATACGAAGACTTCATGGTAAAATGGTGTAGCCAAGAGGGAAAACAAGACTATTCAAAAAATTACTCGAGTTTTGTTAAGCAGCAAGAAAATTCCACAAATATTCTAGGCTAAAATTGTTAAAATACATATATAGGTTATCAATAGAGTTCAATTAAGACCAAAGGCACGCATGAATCAATATGAAATGTGGAAAAGAAGGAAGCTAAATGTGAAGTGTTTTCATCTCTTTGGGAGTATCTGCTACATTCTCAAATATAGATAGTATAAAGGAAAATTTGATGCCAAAGTATTAAAAGGATTTTCGTTGGCTACTCTTACTCAAGCAAAGCTTTTCGAGTATACAAAAGGAAAATTCAAAAGGTCATGGAGTCTATTAATTTTGCTAGTAATGATGAATCTATTTAGAAGGTTGCTACAAAAGGAGTGATGCATCCAGTGCATGAACCAGTGCCCACTACTCTAAAGACTACGTAGCTAATAATAGGGATTAGTAAAACTTGATTTGACTTGAAAAAAGTAAAAAATTTTCTAATTTCGAGTTAATCGGTTTTTCAAGTCAACTCGAATAAGTAATTTGAGTTTTTAGTTCGAGCAAATTGGTTTGAGCTACGTGACCTGATTGTCGGTTCTGAGCTACGTGATGCTACATTCATTGTCAACGCAACTACATTCACAAATTCTGTAACACCCCTTGCTTGATCCGATCATCAGGTTTGAGCTATCGAATGCTACACTAGTTACTAAAGCATTTGCAAACAATTTATAATTAAATTCACACTATTAACATTCAATTACAAACAATTTAAGTATATAAAATACTATACATTTTTAGACTACGAAAGCTCTAACGCTAACCCGAGATCAAATTCAGACTAAACTGTAACATTTTCAGAACTCCAAGTTGATGTCGCGATGCAACATATTGAGTAGGTCTCGTTGCAGCGACCAATAGTCTATGTCGCATCATGACATGGTACCTAATCTCATCGTGACGTTACAAATTGTTTCTGCAATTTCTAATGAAATTTCAACCTGCAATTTTACAACTAACTAGTTTACACATTCAAACCATATTTTCCACCCAAAACATACCATTGTTATGAATAAATATGAATACCCAATTTGATCATTAGTGTACCAATGCCACATTACCTAACTCAAAACAATCAAACCCTTAAACCATATGCTTAATCATTCACTTGACCATTTTACTTATGCCAAACCTAATAGAATATGACAACATGAACATATACACTTTGCAGCACGTTTGGTTTGCTGTATTGGAATAGAGGCGTAATGGATTAGAGGCGTAATGGAATAGAGGCGTAATAGCAAATCAATTGTTTGGTTGAATATAATGGAATAGAGGCGTAATAGTAATCTTGTGTTTGGTTGAATGGAATAGAGGTGTAATAGCATAATGAAAAAAACTAAAATGACTAGAATACCCTTAGCATAAATTTGTTTGGGTAAATGATTATTGTTATTGTTATTTAAATTTTAATAAGATTATTAATATCAATAATAAATAATTTAATCATATTTAAACATAATTATTATTAAATATATTATAATTAAAATATATAATTTAATAAAATTCTTAATAGTCAATATTCTTATATGAATTTACTCAAATCATAATATATGATACTATAAAATATAAATTAACATAATTATTATTAAATATATTATAATTAAAATCTATAATTTAATAAAATTCTTAATAATTAATAATCTTATATGAATTTACTCAAATCATAATATATGATACTATAAAAGATAATTTAACATAATTATTATTAAATATATCTAATTAAAATATATAATTTAATAAAATTCTTAATAATTAATATTCTTATATTAATTTACTCAAATCATAATATATGATACTATAAAATACAATTTAACATAATTATTATTAAATATATTTTAATTAAAATATATAATTTAATAAAAATCTAATAATCAATATTCTTATATGAATTTACTAAAATCATAATATATGATACTATAAAATATAATTTAAAATAATTAATATTAAATATATTTTAATTAAAATATATGATTTAATAAATTTTAAAATAATTATCTAGATTCAAATTTAATAATTATTTACATGAACAAAAATATAATATTTGTTTCTAAGTTAATTATTTTAATAAAATAATTAAATATTATATAACAGTGTTCTCATCTTTTGGTATTTTTATATGCAATTTTAAAGATTGAATCCAAACTTAAAAGAATATTTATTTGTAAGCATTTCACGGTTTACTTCAACTCAATTATTAATTAATTTTAATAAACATAAATTCAATAACCATTACTATTATCTTCCGAATATTGTCTTGAATTTTAGACAATTTTTATTTTGAGAAAGGAGTTCATCATAAATGCATCACCCCTTGTCTAGTTCTCTAACCAAAGCAGGATAAATGAATGGAACAAAAGAACAAAGCAAGTAAAAATAGTCAGTATCTATCGAACACGCATTTCGTGGCTTAAATTAAGCATATGTCCCATCCATGATCACACAATTTTGAGACAAGATTGGAAGTTCATTGTAGTTTAGATAATTGATTTATACATGGAATTAATTTCAAGTGTTGTTTACCTCGATCCTATAGGTCGATATACCACAGACTTGCTATTTCCAAAGTTGAAAACTACCTCACAACCGTTAATGTATTAACAAAAATAATAAGACATGATGTAACTATCTAAGATGTGGGTTCTCTACCGCTCGGCTCATCCAACATCTCAACCACAGGAGCATCTTGCACAAGTTAAAAGAGGAATGGTGAGGGATGCTATTGTTTGTATACATATATATATAGAGAGAGATTGAAGTTCATGGAGATGAAAAAATCGAGAGAGACCTCATCATTCTCTTCAAAGTAGATTCCATCAATGCACTTTTCTCTGGAACTCCCATCCTAAACTATTTTCAAGCGGCTCTTTTAATTTCCTTGTCGCAAAATTCACATATATTGAAACTCGGGATTTTCACTTCACATAATTTACTTATACCGCCGCTTGCAAATAAATAATTGCAGGGACTAAAAGTCATCCACATTCTTCCATCAGATACTAGCCAAATCACCCAAGGATTTTAAGGGTTTTCATTTACACACAGTTCAGCCAGTCTTTATATCTAACAATCAGGTTTAATTAGTTAAAGATTGAAGATAAAAAGTACTATATGAATAATAAGCCTAGTCTCCATTTGTCACCATTGACTCCTTTTAAGAGGAGGAAAAAAAAAGGAAAAGGATAACTATACGGAAGAAATAGGTGAAGTGTAAAAACCTTCCTAGTTCGTAACATGTTTTGGCAAGTATAAAATTGGTAAGAATTGAAACGTAGAAAAGCCAGGCTTAGAACACATACCAACGAGAGAAGATCTCTATCAACAACTGAAGCATCTTGCACTAACGAAAAGAAATCCTGTGATTCCACCATCAAACTACTTACCAATTCAGTATGCATAAACTTGAATGGAATAGCAAATATTTGTTGAATATACATGAAGGGAGGAAACGTTTTTATTGTAGTTAAGCAACACAATCCTCTGGCAAGAAGAAAGTTTAACCTGTAACATTTCATGTCCAAACAATGTTAAAGAGGGAAGAAGAAAAGAAATGAGATCACTTTGGATACTATAATTTAACTGTCTAAGTGAACTCACAGTGTTGATATCAATATCCGGAAATATGTTCTTGAACACCATAGTCGTGAGCCTTAATTGTTCATCTGCTGCTGCAAAACTAGACAGAACAATCTGCCCAAAGATATATTTAGAATTACTACCATGAAGGTTCCATACAAGTTAAGGCATAAACTCAAAGAAAGCACGAGGTTTCAATCTCTCTTTAGTTATGTTTTAATACAAAAACACCACAATATTTGGCTCATAAAAGACATCCATTTCTAAGTTATACAAGCGACTAAGAATTACAATAACCTAACAAGTTCCTTTGCTAAGACAAGTGTGAGTAGAAGAAATTACCAAAGGAGGATTCTTGAAAAGATCTTGCAGGCAACGAGGCGCAATTGAGAGTAGGGCCTTGAGGGTCTTTGCAACCCTAAGGACAAAGCGAAGTTTCGATTTTAGATAAAACGAGGAAATGAGTTACACCCATTGGCTTTGCAACATTCAAAAAGTCTTTCAGATTGTTCCTTTTCTTCTCCTGCAACCATTAAACAATGACAAACAATAAATCTAGTTAAAGGGACAACTTATAAAACAACAAAATTTCATTTTTTTTAAACAAAAAAGAGGGAAAGGAATTACCTTGAGTTTGAGAGCAGTATAAGGAAGCATTAATTTTCTCAAATCCATTTGAAGTTGCCTAAGAGGACCAGGAAGCTTCCCCCTCGAAAACACAGATTTGGTCTACATTCGGTTGCTGTTACCACAACCTGTTCGAATGGAGTATTGAAAGAGGAGAAGGATTTAGGGCTAGGTTTTTGAAGAAAGGACAATTTTCACTGGCAACTGCTGTTGGGATTACTCACAGGCGATCTGAGACGGTGGAGATTTGGTTCGAAGAAAACTACTGTTGATGTTGGGAGGGAGAGGGTGGGGTGGAGCAGCAGATTTTGGCTGGGAAGGGTAAAACAGAAACGATTAGCTAATCCTTACTTTTGGAACGGAATGGCTAATCGTTGTTGAAGCAGAGAAAATGAGGAATACATCCGTGTTGTAATAGGCCTGTAATAGGCAATACATCAAACCAAACACGGGATTAAGTGGGGATTAGTGGGGCCCACGGAATAGGGGTGTAATGGCTAATCCATTACACCAAACCAAACATGCTCTTGAAGTTTAACCTTTCAACTTACCGTATTCCTAAACATTAGTTCTAATTAACCAATTCATATAGCCTAAATGGTAGTTTTAACATACTAAGCCAACCAAAGACTTCACTATTCACAAAGACACTAAAATTAAAACATAATATGCATCCTTAAATTTCATACCAAATGTTTCACTCAAAATCAACCATTACTATTGTAATACCCAATTATTGCCTGGTCCAGTAAACACCAAAAACGAATAAAACCAACAAATAAATAAATTAAATAAAGGTCCAAATGTCCATTACATTGACCCAATTTAAAAGCCCAAAATTACATACCCAAATCCCCACTAAACAGAGACCCAATACAATCCTGGCCCAAAACCGAAACAAAATCAAAAACCCTAGCAAGCTCCAGCCATAGCACCGCAACAGTAGCCCAGACGCGCCTCTTCCCCGCGTGTGTTACACCACCGCGCATCTCCAGGCTGGCCATGAACCTGCAATGCAACAGACAAGAAAACAAGCAGCGAAAACAAAGGGACTAATAGCAAAATGGAAGCAAAGAATTAATTTCCTTTTATACCTATTTTTTCTGTTTTGTTTTGGCTATAAAAGCCATTGAAATATTGTAAAAAAAGGGAAGAGGAAATCAATAAAAAAAGGAGAAGGAAAGACACTTATTTAGAAAATAAAAGTGTTAAGGTGACATTTTCGTCTTTATTTTTGTTTTATTTCATTTTTTATTTCGAAATAATATATAAAAATAAAATAGGCATTTTTTACTTATTTCGTCGTCGCCGGAGTGTTCGGAGGCCCAAGGTTTGCATCGAAAAAAAAACAAAAACTTTTTAGTTTAAAAAAAGAGAAACTTTTAATTTCCGACCATCAGATATGGCGTTAATTGTGTATGACAACCGTTTGACTAAGATGGTGGTCGATGACCTAGCCTTAAGCCGAGCACGGAGAAAAGGGGAAGGTTGAGAGTGTTTTTTTCAGATTTCTTTTTAAAAAGGAAAGAAGAAATGAAAATTTTTGGAGATTTTTGGCTTTTATAGCATGAATAAAACAACGCCATTTCACCTAAGGGCTTTTAGTGCCAAAACGGCACCGTTTTACACTACCGCGTGTGCGACCCGACCCACACAGGGGATCCGCGCGTTTTCAATTTTTGGGTTATTTACCCTTTTAGTCCCTTCCCTTTTTAGGGGTTAGGCAATCAAGTTTTTTTCTTTTAAATTTTTCCCTGTGATTTATTTCAACTTTCAATTTGGTCCCTATTAAGGCTGCGCGTTTTGGAGGGTGGGGATAATTTCTCATTTAGTCCCTTCTTGTTATCCAGGCACTCAATTTGGTCCATTTCTTTTATTTATTTACGAATTTGGCCCAGCTTTTTATCTGCAGTTCGATTTAGTCTTTTTATATTTTTTATTTTTTTAAATTAATTAAATAAGGTATTTTTTATGTAAATTATATATATATATTTATATTTATTGTTTCCTTATGAACACATTTATTTTTTAAAACTAATGTTTTTCTCATATTTATATATATATACATATTTTTTATTTAATTAATTTTGATAATGTAGTTATTATTTAATTATTTTAATTTTATGTGTACATGTATACGTATTTATTTTTTAATGAATATTCTATTATATTTATATATATACATACGTATATATCTATTTTTATTTATTTTCAAAAATGTTTAACTACCTACTTATATTTTTAACACATATTTTATAATTTATGTATATATGCATATATTTATATTTATTTTTGTTTTCATAAATGCATTATGTATTTTATATATATAAGTTTTATAACCCAAAATTTTATATGTAAATTGTATGTATATTTTAATCTTCATAATTTCAATGTGTATATTATATACCTTCTATTCTTTATTTATTTTGTTTGCTTTCTTCATTCGCTATTCAATTGAGTTTACATTTATATTTTTTATTCATTTGATACTTTGCATGTCATGGATTATTGTTTTTTGTATATTAATTTCGTTTATTTATTTGTTTATATTTTTCTTTGCCATTGTTGTATTTATTGTTGTTATTTACATTTAATGAAGCATTATATCGTTTTTAATCAAATTCATAAAAAAATGGAAAACTTTGAAAACAAAGGCAATACTCATATTTAGAATCTTCGAAAAGATTGAGCCTAACGTATTGGGTTCCAATTTTCTTCGTTGAATCTAATTATCTGGAATGCTCTTTAAACAAACAAAATAAAAAGCTTGTCGTCGAAAATTCAATATGTTGGGTCCTAATGCATTGGATGTGGCGTGTTGATTTCTCGAGATAAATATTTTTTTCAAAAAATTAATAAAGGAAATGTTCAATGATTAGGATTTTGAGGAATTGTGCCCTAATGTATTGGGCTGCGATTTCTTCATAAATCCTAAACAATTGAATATTCTTTTAAATTTTATTACACGAGCCTTTTGGACAAACTCATCTTGAAGAAATAAAATATCGTGCCCTAACGCATTGAGTGTGACATTTTCTTTTTCAAAATGAGAGAATCTTAATAAATAACTTAATTTAATTAAGGATCGTATTTTTTCAACTCTCGACATTAAGACATTTATTAATCAACTTGGTACCAATTTTTGGGCGTTACGAGGGTGCTAATCCTTCCTTGTACGTAACTGACTCCCGAACCCGTTTTTCTGAAACTCGTAGACCAAAGTCATTTTTAGGTGATACAATCACACCTTAATAAAAGATTGGTGGCGACTCCAATTTTTATTTTTTAAAAGGTCGACAACTAAATTTTTGTTTTCAAAAAAATAGTTTCGACAACTATCATTAGCATAAGACTACCAAATCTCAAAGTGATCATTTACATACTAGAGGCCTTAATTAAATGCCACATAGTCTAAATTCAAAATGACTTTATAACTTCCGACTTGAGATAGTGTGTGTTTTTCCGCTGATCTGGCTCGCCAATTTTGCAAGGTGAAAATCTACAGGGAGGAAAAACAACCAGTGTAAGCATTCGAAATACTTAGTAAATTCAAATGAAAACTAAAAAATACCTTGATCATTAAGGCATAGTTAAATAATCTATTTGGCATTCAACTTAACTATCCTTTGGCACATTATGACATATCTAAACACATAACAACATCACCAAACAAATGCATGAGTCATCTTCCCGAATCATAAGTAATATCAAAACTTAAATTGAATCATGTAACATTTGAAATATCAAATATCAAAAAGTACCATTTCATTTCCATTCCACCATTAAATTTACATTTCCAATCAATTGAATGTCATTTGATGGAACTATAGTAAAACGGACTCGGATACACGGGAATAAATTGCTTACACAAACTGACAATATATTAAGGTTGCTCACATAAGCTGACATTATAACAATATTTCTCATACAAGTTGACATTATATTTTGGTTACCTGTTCAGGCTAAACCTACGCTACATATAATGTAACACTCCAAACCCAACCTAGACGTTATCGTTGAATCTGGGAATGTTACAAAGAAGGGTGACCAATCCAGTCTTATCATGTTAAAAACCTCGTATAGTTTATTACTAAAAGAGTCTACATTTTATAAAATGTATTATTATATTTATTAAAAAAACCATCGATAGTTTGCTCTTTCAGAAAACATAGTTTGCAAAGGAAGTTTTAAAAGTCGTTATATTTGAAAACCAATCTTGTGGTTTCAAAAATATTTCTTTACATCAAACCATTGTTTTATCATACGTCGTAGGATAAAAACCAAAACACATCCAAATCCAAAAATTATAAAAAAACAATCGAGAGAGTCCAAAAATTACAAAATTATCAAGGACAACCCAAAAAATTAAATAAATTATTACTTAAAAATAGTTCCCGAACTAGTGGTCACCACTAAGCCTCCGTCGCACCGACCCACCTATGCTTGAGGATTACCTAAACGGAAGAGACAAACAGATGTGAGTTTTCAAAAACTCAGTGTCTAACACAACAGAAACATACATACATGTAATCTCAGATTTCTCACATAGCAGAATAGATACGGACATAAGTCCTTAGCAAAACCAGAATATAACAGAATCATGCAAATATGCAAAGTCCTAACCCCATCCTCTACACACCAAATTTGATCATCCCAACACACCATCTGGGGTATAAAACATCCACCCATCCCTACACACCATATAGTGCCCGTACGACACTTATAAAAAAAATTGCAACCGTTCTGCCAGTATATTGGCGAAATGTCGTCTCACAAAATACTTCCTCCAAATATACACACCCCACCTCGTACACAGATACAGATAACAAATCAACAGATATATCAGAATTAACATGTTCCGCATGCTCAAATACAAATATTACATCCGTTTATACAGAACAATCAGATCATACATATTGTACTTCATAATACTTAAACTAGGCTATTAGAATAGCATATGTTATGCATTAGGTTTGTTTTGCCTTTACCGACCCTACGGAATGCCCACAGTTGATTGGAACAACATGTGCGGCCCTAAGGAAAAATTATGAATTTTTGGCCCGCAAACCCGTGTGGGCCTACACGCCCGTGTGGCCCATATGCTCAAATCGGCCTAGGCTGTGTCTTAAGCCACAACCTTACCATCTTGCATCAGTACACATCCCAAACCACCATGCGCCACATCACTATAAACCACGAACTCCTTACCAAATTTAGGTTGTATCAGAAAAGGAGTTTGAGTTAAAATAGACTTGAGCTTCTCAAAGCTTAATTAGAAGGGCTATAATTAACGAGAACCCCTTAACCAACCTCTGATAATAACCCGCAAGACCCAAAAAACTACGGATCTTAAAAAAAATTCTTTTACTGTTTCCAATCAAGTATGGCCTCAATCTTTCTAGGATCTACCTAGATCCCTTCAGCAGAAACCACGTGCCCCAGAAATGTTACTTCTCGCAACCAGAATTCACACTTTCTCAACTTAGCGTAGAGTTGTTTCTCTCGAAGTAACTAAAAGACTACTCTAAGATGCTCATCATGATCATCCTCGGTCTTAGAGCATACTAGAATGTCATCTATAAAGACTACGATGAACTGATCCAAATACTACTGGAAAACTCGGTTCATCAGATCCATGAATACAGTCGGAGCATTCGTGAAACCAAAGGGCATGATTAGGGACTCTTAGTGCCCATAATGAGTCCTAAAAGATGTCTTATGAACATCAACTTCCTTAACCTTAAGCTAATGATACCCAGAACAGAGGTCTATCTTCGAGAATACTGAAGCCCCTCGAAACTGATCAAACAGATCATCGATCCTCGAAAGTGGGTAATTATTCTTCAGAATTAGCTTATTCAACTGTCGATAATCAATGCACATCCTCATGGTACCATCCTTTTTCTTCAAGAACAAAATCGGTGCCCCCACGAAGACACACTAGGATGGATGAATCTACGATCTAAAAGCTCCTGAAGTTGAGCCTTTAGCTCCACAAGCTCCTTCGATGCCATACGATAAGGAACAATAGACACAGGAGCTATACCTGGTAGAAACTCAATGTCGAACTCAACTTTTTGATTCAAAGGTAAACCCGATAACTCCTCAGGAAAAACATCCAAAAATTCCCTCATTGTTCTAATGTTCTCAACAGAAGAGTCCCCAGAAGCTGAAACACTTACGTAGGCCAGATATGCTTCACACCCTTTTTGAACCAATTTTTCGGCCTCTAGAGCAGAGATTATGTTAGACAAGTAATCTCAACGCTCGCCGATCACAACAACCTCCACATCATCCTCAGTTCTCAAAACTATCCTCTTAGTAGTGTAATCCAAATTGACTCAGTACTCTACAAGCCAGTCTATATCCAAAATCAAATCGAACTCTTCAAGCAATAGCTCTATTAGATTTGCTGGAAACACAACCCCTTGTACTTCTAGTGGTACATTCCTATGCAGTTTGTTTACGCGAACCGATTAACCCAGCGAACTCAATATAGAAATCTCACCCGAAGTACTCTCAATAGTAATTCCCAAGTTATCAGAGATAGAGCTAGCTATGCAGGTGTGTGTTGACCTTATATCTATCAATGCACATAAGCAACATCATAAATAAGAAACGTACCTGTAATTACATCAGGGGCATCTCTGTCCTCACGGCGTAGAGCAGTACATACCAGCGTAGGCTGCCTCGCCTCAATCTAATTAACACCTCTGCTCGGTGGTCTCTATCCTCTACCCAAATCATTTCCACCCCTGGCTAGTCCACAGCACCTAAGCAGTTGCTGTACTACCCTCTAGGACTGAACAAAAGCCAAAACTAAAGCTTCCATCTGATCAGAATGCTGTGGGCAGTCTCTAATACAATGCTCCATCGACCCACAATGCAAACATTCTCCCAACCTCCTTCAAAACTCACTCGGATGGCGCCTACCACAATCACTACATGGTTGGGCCGCAGTAGGAGCCACTGAAACTCCAACCCTAGAAGGCCCATCAGGTTTGGCCCATTTCTTAGGCCTTTGAATAGAACTAAAGGGCTCTGAATCTATCTTATTCTTGCCCCTCTCACGATCCCTATTTTGAAGCTCCACGCGCTTAACCTCTTCGGCTATCTTCGCCTTGTCCACCAGAACAGTGAAATCCCGCTTCCTTTGCGGAGTAATTAGTACTCTCAGACTATCCCTTAAACCATCCTTAAAACGAACACACTTTTCGTATTCAGATGCTACCATCCCTCGAGTGTAATGGCTCAATCTCATAAATTCTACCTCATACTCGGCCACTATTTTATCTTCTTGCATGAGATTCATGAACTCACACCTGCGATCATCCACATAACTCGCTCCTACATACTTCCCCTGGAAAGTGGTCTTAAAATACTCTCAACTAATACAATACGGCTGAGTACCCTCCTCAACCGATAACCACCACTGGTATACCTTGTCGCGAAGCAAAGACACTGCACCCTTCAGTTTCTGTTAAGGACTGCAGTCAATATCATTCATTATTCTCTCAGTGGCCTCCAACCAGTAATCAGCCACAGTAATGGCGACTCCAGTGATGTCTCTAAACAGTTCACCGCCTTTAGACTGGAATCATTCACTTACCAACCCATGGCCTCTAGAACTAGAATCGGGTCCAACAACCCTCTCCAACACCCTTAGCATGGCTTGAGACAGTGCGTCATCCCCAGCCGGACGGCTTTGAGACCAGATCTCGATAGTAGGTGTAGCCGGTGTCTCACTCGTATCTAAATTAGGCATATTACCCAATAAGGAAGACTCAGCTCAAGTCTCCCTACGGCGCCTGTCGAGCACTCATCATTTATAAAGTTTTATCTACATTACGAAATTTTTATGCATCAGTTTCAGTGTTTATTAGCAATTATATTATGCTTCAAGTATTTATCAGAAGTTTCAGAAATTTTCCAGAAGTTTCAGTCCCTAACTAACTCAGTATAGTTTCAAACAATTCAGAGTTTTCTAACTACAGTATTTCTAATTTTAGAAGTACTTACAGGATCGGCGCCGGTGACTCGGTGTACCACATACTTACTCAGAAAGAAACAAAATTTGTTTGAAAACAAGTTCTTTTACCAATATAATTTTGAACCTAAAATTCACAGCTTGAGTTTTGACTCTTGGCTCTGATACAACTAAATATAACACCCCAAACTCGGGCTAGACGTTATGGCTGAATCAGGGAATTTTACGAAAAAGGGTTTCGAATCCAGTCTTATCATGTTAAAAACCTCATATAGTTTATTACTAAAAGAGTTCAGATTTTAAAAAACGTATTATTATATTTATTAAAGAAACCACCAATAGTTTGCTTTTTTAGAAAACACAATTTGTAGTGGAAGTTTTAAAAGTAGTTATATTTGAAAACCGAGCTTGTGTTCTCAAAAACATTTGTTTATGTAAGACCGCTTGTTTATCATACGTCGTAAGATAAAATACCAAAGCACATCCAAATCCAAAAATTATAAACAAACAATCCGGAGAGTCCCAAAATTACAAAACTCTTAAGGAGAATCTAGAAAATTAAATAAATTATTAATTAAAAATAGTTCCCGGACTACTGGTCGCCACTGAGCCTATGTCACACCGACCCCCTATGTCTGAGGATTACCTGAACAGAACAGACATACAGATGTGAGCTTTCAAAAACTCAGTATGTAACTCTATAGAAACATACATACATATAATCTCAGATTTCTCACATAGCAGAATAGATATGGACATAAGTCCTTAACAGAATCAAAATAAAACAGAATCATGCAGATATACAAAGTCCAACCCCCATCCTCTACACACCAATTCTGACCATCCCAACACACCACGTGGGTATAAAACACCCACTCATCCCTATACACCACATAATGTTCGTACGACACTTATTGGAAAAAATTACAGACATGCTGCCAATATATTGGCGAAATGTCGCCTCACAGAATACTTCCTCCACATATACACATCCCACCCCAAGCACAGATACAGATCAACAGATATATCAGAATTAACATGTCCCGCATGCTCAAATATAGATATTACATATGTTTATACAGAACAATCAGATCATACATATTGTACTTCATAATACTCAAACTAGTTTATCAGACTAGCGAATTTCATGCATTAGGGTTTGTTTTGCCCTTACCGACCCTACAGAAGGCCCACAGTCGATTGGAACGACATGTACAACCCTAGGAAAAAATTCTTAATTTTAGACCCACATGCTCGTGTGGACCCATACGCCCAAATTGGCCCTGCCCATGTGGCCCACATGCCCAAATCGACCTAGACTGTGTGATCCACATGGCCACACACTCACCTGTCATACGGCCAAGCACACACCCTTGTGGTGTCGATAGGCTAGTTTTTTTGCTTTCCCCGGACGACATTTTCTCATATTTTCGTTACACACATGGTTTGATTTTGATGCCACAACAATCTCAAGACCTCTGAAACCTAAAGACCATATCCCAAACATCGTTAGTAGTAAATTTACAAATTTAAACAAGGATTTGATCCCGTTTTAAGGCCTCTCAAAACTGAACTACACGCAAAACACTTACCACCAACGAGCAAGAACCACTCAATACTCAAATCGCTGGAGGAGCACCGGCCGCTTCTTGTCTTTCCCCTAAACTAGAAATAATGAAACACCAACAATGAATTCCGTTAAACATAATTAAAATCCCCCTGAATGCAATACTAAAGAAAACTACTCGGTAGCTTACCTACTTAGAACGAATCAAAGAACCGCCAAAAGCGCAACGACAGTAACACGAATGACAATTAGAATTGAAGAGGGAAGCAACATAATTTTTGTAGAGAAAGGAAGGGAGAGAGAAATGTCAAAAAGAAATATTTTGGGGAAAAAAATCAAAAGAGGGGAGTAATTTTTAGAAAATTAAGACAAATAAAATAATTAAAATTAAAACACTCAAAATCCCAACTAAAACCGATATCAAATTCTCATCCAACAACCTTAGAGTTTCAGTTCCACCCAACCTCTACTACAGAACTGACACATACTCACAGAAGCAAAAACAACGTCCTTCTCTCACATAGGGATTCAAACACAAGACCCTAAGGCAAGCTAACACCTTATCACTTGAACCAGCAGGCTCATTCTGATATGAATTCACTGAAAATATAACATAAACCCACCCAATAGGGATAAGGCTACAATAAAAAATAACAAAATTTTCCAAAAATAAAACTTAAAGCCAAGACCTTAAACACATAATCAAAACACCTAGCCGCTGAAACAGATACATATTCTTGTCAGAATTCACAAAAACAAAGTTAAATAATTTAGGGCGTTACATATAACCCGAGAATCTTCAAAAAATGCTAGATCTCGTAATAACATGTAAAGTCCTTGATCAAACACGCATATGATCTTAATGCCATGCAATACGTATCCTAACCTTTTACTATGTTCACACGGGCATCATTTTCATATACATATATCATTTTCAATATTTGATAACATTTACATATTTCATTTACCAGTCCAGTAATCAATCAAAAATTTCATTTTTATTATGTACTACCTCATAATATCCTCGTATTCTTGTAGCTTTTCAATTTAATAAAATTTAAACCATATGAGCCAAATTCACTAAATTCTATTTAAATCTAACATATAAAAAATTCAACAATAATTCAAACATAACATAAAATAGAGTGGTAAGTCTCATATGAACTTACCTATTAAAAATATGTAAAGTGAATACTTTAAGGGTTATTTCGCAATTTAGCTTTTCCCCGATCAACTCTATTTCAACTCGATTCTTGATCTAAATGATAATTTTATATCATCAATCAAAACCAAATATTTCCATTCTATGCTATGATCCGTATAAAGCTATATCAACTCAATTTTTAATATCCCTAAAATTTTGCATTTTATTCAATTTAGTTCCTAAACTCGGGATAGTCATAAATTTCAATTCCTAACTTGGATTAAAACTATTTTCATATATTCTCACTAGGGACCTTATACTTTCTTCTTCTAACATAATTTCATAACAACTTTCACATTTACTGAATTTTGTCTCTAATTTAACAAAGTTAACAAACAAGCTAAATGAACTTTATAATCCAGTCTTTTTCATAATAAAGGCTTAAAATCTATCAAATTCAAGCCTAATTCTTCAAGAAATCAACAATGGCAACTTTCTAAAATTTTAACAGTTTTACAAATTGATACATAGGCTAACTAAATCAAGCTCCCATGACCTCAAATTATAAAAATTATAAGAAAAAACTTGAATTTACCTTCCAAAATGTTGGTTGAATGTTAACAATGGCTCCCTAGGTTTTCTTCTTCTTTTTTATGGAAGAAATGAGTTGGAAGATGAAGTTTATATTTTTTATTTTAATTTAGCTTATATATAACTTTTAAGATTTAATTAATTAAGTTTATTAACTTAATCATAATATAATTAATTTAATTATATTATTAACTATACTTAGTGAAATATGTCATCATCGTCCACCAATATTCATTGAAAAATGGCTTATTTACCATTTTAAACCTTTAGCTAATTGCTATTTAAGTCTTCAAGCCTTTGGCCAATTAAAAACTTGTAGCGATTGGATTTTACAATTTAGTCCCTAAGCCTTAATTAACTATTAATTCAAAAAAATTGTTTAACCAAATTTTGATGTAACAATTTATTATACACTTAAATATTAATATTTAATATTTACAAATTCGATTCATGAAAATGGGATCACAAAATCACATTTTCCGATACCATTGAAAATCATGTCATTACAATTCTCCCCCTCCCTCATTAGGAAATTTCATCCTCAAAATCTTTACCTAGAAAGAGGTGGGGATATTGAGATCTCATAGTTTCTTCTACCTCCAACGTAGCCTTATCTACGTTGTGACGATGCCATAACACTTTCACAATGCCACACACTTATTTTTTAATCCTTTCATTTCCAGAGCTAAAACTTTTACTGGTTCCTCTCCATAGGTCAAATTACTTTGCAATTCAATGTCGTTGGGAGTTAAAACATGAGAGGGTCGGATTTATATCTTCTCAACATCGACACATGAAAAATATTGTAAATTTTGTCTAATTCTAGAGGTAGAGCTAAACAACATGCTCTAAGCTCAATTCAGTCAAGAATTTCATATGGCCAAATGAACCTCGAACTGAGCTTCCCTTTTCTTCTGAATCGTAGAACTTTCTTCCAAGGTGAAACTTTTGGAAAGACTTTATCACCAATTTGAAACTTGATATCCTTTCTTTTTCATATTAGCATAAGATTTCTCTCTATCAAATGCAGCTTTTAAGGAATCCCGAATGATCCTGACTTTATCTTCCGTATTTTGCACCAAATCGGTTCCTATTATCTTTCTTTCACCTAACTCTGACCAACACAAAGGAGTTCGACATTTATGGCCATATAAAGATTCATAAGGGGCCAATTTGGTGCTTGATTGATAGCTATTTTTATAGGCAAATTCAACCAAAAATAATAATCTTTCCCAGTTTCTCTCAAATTCAATAACATAACAACACAACATGTCTTCAAGTACTTGGATTACTCATTCAAATTGATCATTAGTTTCAGGATGAAATGTCATACTGAAATTCAACTTAGTGCCTAAAGCTTCATGTAGTTTACCCTAAAATCTTAAGGTAAACCTCGGATCTCGATCCAAAATGATAGGTAATGACACACCATGCAGTCTCACAATCTTTAAAATAAATAATTCAGCCAATTTCTCAAGCAAATAGTTAGTTCTCATCGAGGTAAAATGGGTAGAACTCATAAGTTTGTCAACTATCACCTAAATGAAGTCTTTCTTCTTCAATTATAACAGCAACCCTATCACAAAATCCATAGTGACTTACTCCCACTTCTATTCAGTAATCATTATAAGTTGTAACAATCCTAAAAGGACTTGATGTTCTACCATAACTTGTTGACACACAAAACATTTGGCATAGTAATTGATTATCTCCCTCTTCATGCCCGAAAACCAATATAATGGTTTCAAATAATTATTCAGTTTGTTTCCACCTAGATGCATTGCACACAAACTGCTCTGAGCCTCGTGGAGAATACCTCTCTTCAACGTTGAATCATCTGGTACACACAATCTATTTTGAAAGTATAAAATCCTATCACCGTTTATTCTGAAATCACTACATTGATCAACTTTAGCCAATTTCTATTTAGCTTCAATCCAGCTATCACATTTTGCAATTCTTGAATCTTCTACAAAAATACAGGTTTAACTTTCAACTCGTCTAAGATAGATTCATCCCGTTCGAATGTTAAATGTGCATTCATTGCTTTAAAAAAAAACAAAGATTTCTGACTTAGGGCATCAACTATAACATTGGATTTTCAAGGATGACAATCTATGACTAGATCATAATCTTTAGGCAATTTGAGCCACCTGCGTTGTCTCAAATTTAGCTATTTTGAGTCAACAAATGCTTCAGACTCTTATCATCAATGAAGATATGGCATTTTTCTCTATGTAGGTAGTGTCTCCATATTTTTAGAGCAAAAACTACAGCTGCAAGTTCCAAGTCATGAGTAGGATAATTCTTCTTGTGAGGCTTAAGTTGTCGATAAGCATATGTAATAATTTTCTCTTCTTGCATTAATACACACCCTAAACCATTGAGAGATGTGTCGTTGAACACCACAAAATCCTTTCTTGATTCAAACTGAGTTAAAACTGAAGCTTTAGTCAACATAAATTTTAACTTTTCAAAACTCTGTTGACATCTTTCAAACCATTCAAAACTAACATTCTGGTTGGAAGAGTTATCGTCAAGAATTCTTTTACAAATTATAGATAATATTCAGCTAAGCCCAAAAAGCTTTTCACTTCTGTGACATTTTTCGAAGGCTTTCAGTCATAATAACTGATATTTTACTCAGATCAACCCAAATACCTTCGATCGATATCATATGTCCCAGAATTTCCACTTCTCAGAGTCAAATTCCATATTTGCTAAACTTGGCATACAGTTCCTTTCCTCACAAAATTTGTAATACGAACCTCATATGTTGATCGTGATCATTTTTATTCTTCAAATAAATCAAAATATCTTTAATAAACACAACCAAAAATTGGTCCAGTGTAACACCCCTCACAAGTCTCCATCATCGACATTAGGTTATGGGATGCTACAGTAATAAACAGAATAGGAACATGTGAATTTAAAACAAAGATTCATAGAAACATTCATTAAATCTCAACCATTAAAACAAAAAATGTTTTGCATACAAGATCGGGCTTAAATTGAGCATACAAAAGCTCTAAAATCAACTCAGAATTAATCAAGGATGGAATTGAAACATTTCACAAAAGAAAGGCATAAGTGCAAAACAGGGCTGACTGCCTATAAACGAGTTTTTTCGTTTATAGTAAAATATAACACCAAAAATATACGAGATTAGAACGGCGGTGTCTGCAAGTGTATGAGTCAAATTGTAATATAGTTTGTACAACTTACCCAAGGGAGGATGGAATAAACTATGAAAACCTTTTTACAATAATAAGTCTAAGTAGTAGTAATTAATTACTATATTACGGTAAACCATAAAATATATTAATAGGATAAAAAATAAATAAACAAAATAAGAAAAATAAGCAAATGATTAAAATCAATAAACCAATTAGGAAGATTAACTCACTTCAACATTTGTAACTAGCTTTAGATTAGGATTTTAGGGTGGATTAGCTATTGATTAACCAATTATTACCTTTCGACCTCTAATTAACTAATCCATTGGTTGATACTCATGCATCTCCCGACCTTACTTTCTCAATTACGATAAATTACAATTTTCTTTGTTCGAATTATCTCCCTACCTCATCTAGGCTATGAAAACTCCTTAAGGTTGTTAATCCTAGTGGTTTAAGCATATGTAATTCATGCCCACTAACCTCTCTTGGGAAAACCCTAAATCCTCTGTTAATCACATCCTCATCCACCCTAAATCCTATGAAGAATATGATTGGTTGGGAGAGAAAAGAGAGTTGAATAGTCATGGATTGAATATTGAAAGGAGACTAGAGTAGCAAATCACTTGATGGAATAAAAAAATTATATCGAATGCAAGAACAAGCAAACTGAAATACTTCAATAATATAAATAAACTCTTGGATCAAAACTGATTCAAAGAGGAAAAATAAAAGAGTTATGAAAAGCCAAAAAAAAAACCTAATCCTACTTCTAAACTACTAGGTTTTTGAAGTCGTCTAGGATGACTTCATTACATCAAACTTCTAATGTCTTATTTATAGAAGTGTTTTGGCAGCCCAAGTTAGGTCTTTGTATAAAGTTGATTGCGCGAACACAAATAGCCTCAATATAATTAGGTAGCATATCGACCTGTGTTGCGCCACACCATGTCTATGGCACGACACGACATGTAAAATATGGTTTGTGTCATTCGTTTTGTACTTTAACAGCTCGAGAAGATTGTGCATCACTCGTCCCTTGATTCCACATCAATTGGGTCTTTATATCTTCATCCTACTCACTCAGCTAAACACATTAGTACAACCTAATTACCGTGTTGGCCTATTGGGTCACAACACCTATAAAATGTGCTAAAAACACTTATTTTACTAATATTTAATCCTAAGGCCTAATTACCGAAAATGAAATATAAAATCCTAAATTGTATAGAAATAAGCTCCTTAACTGGGAATTGACCCGGATTAACTACTACATTTGACGGCAGGTCAAATACCCTCACACTTAAGTCTTTGCTTGTCCTCAAGCAAACTAAATAAAAAATTGAAAATATACTAAAACTAAAAACAGAAAATAAACATGTAAAGAAAATAAAATGTACTTAAGCTAGCTTGATACACGAGATTGGATCAGAGCATCAACACTAGGAAGGTTTGCCCAAATATATAACTCTAGCTAGAAATTTAAACAATTCAAAGTTATTTAAAACTAAACAGATTAGTTTAATAAATTACAAAGTAAACAAGTTAAAGAAAATTACATATAGATCTCCATCAAAATGGATATATAAATATAGTATTTATTTTTGCAGAATATAGTCAGTTCGAATATTTTTTTTCTAGTCGGTTTATTTTTGTCCATGCTTTGAACTCTAATGCAGTAATATTTCCCCGTATAATCCCTTATGATTTTTAATTATTTATTTGTGCCAATAAGATTAAGATTTTCTCAAGCACTTTTTATAAAGGTTATACTAGTCATCTTGCACTGCTTCAATAACCATGGATTTTATAGAGTATTTTGTTTTAATTGAACATCCTATACTTCTACAAATATAATTACCTATTCAGTATCTGCTTTTACAACTTAGTATATTTAATCTCTTTTTCCTATTTACGTTTAATAAACCAAACTAATTAGTCGAGATATAAACAACCTAAATTATTTAATTTCAGGCTAGATTTACAATTTAAACAAAGAACCTAGGTATATGTTCCTAACTAATCACTTGTAATTCTACAAGCTCAAGTACATAAAAAGCATGCAATTAAAAACAAAAATAAAAGAAAGAAAATAAAGTAATATAATAGAAAAATAATAAAATTTTCTTAATTCACCCCCACACTTTATTTTGCACATTGTCCCCAATGTAAAATTAATAATGTGAAGGAAAAAGGTTACCCGATTGGCGTGGTATGTGCAACTCAATTAGTGGGATTACTCCTGCTTTTAGTTTTTTGCTCAATCTTGTAGTGCCTTCAAAATTTTTGAGTTCCTACTAAGAAAAACTAAACACACTATATATACTATTAAAGTCTTAAATACTCAAAAACTAAAATTAACACATTCAGAATAAAATAAAAATATTAGGTCCAACTAAAAAAACTAAAAATTTATTGAAATTATCTAAAATTAGTCAGAATCAGGATCCGACGCCTTGTCCGCATTGTTTGGTTTACCTTCCAACTCCTCCTCTGATCTTCCTCCGAATCTTTTTCAGAATCTTCCCTTTCCTCCAATTCCCTCTCTTTCTTCACCTTGTATGATTCAATCGTCACATTGTACTTAGCTGGTAGATATTGTGGTAGCTTCACTCATTTTTCCTTGCATAGTCTTCAAAGATTGGTTCTTGCATTCATCGAACGATCCATTCTAAATCGGGTAACACATTCTCGCTTACAAGTGGTTTAGTTTTCATCGCCCTCTTTCGTTTTCGATTCCTTATAAGATATTGAACACTCGGTTCCAAGATCAGAAACTTGCTTGGTTGTAGGACATGAACCAGTCGTCCCATTGGCACCTTCTCTTGTCAGCATATGGATGTTACTAAGTGCGGGGATAATAATTCCTACTCATTTTTCCATGAACATTGGAGCATGCTTCTGTTAGAAAATGTGCCCATATTGTAGTAAACATGTAACTATTTTCTATTTATTTGAACGGTGAATAAATAAATAAAGTTAATTTCGCATTTCACTATTATGTCTTTTATATTTCTTTCTTTTATATTTTGCATGCATAGTTAAATTGTGACAAGAAAATATTAGCTCATTGATTGTCTAAGTTCAAACAGAAGATAAGTGGCATTGTAAGAACGTTTACATTGAAATAAAGACAACTTACTTCAATAGATAATCTAAATAAGTCTGTAATCCCGTAAAAGAATAGAAATGAGCATTTGATTCAAATACTGAGCAGGATTATTATGTCGTCACAATTACAACTGGGGAGATGGCTAGTCTTATCTATCAGAGCAGTTGACTCCACGAGTAGAGACATAGATGTACTCATTGGTAGAATGATACATTGGACTGGACCCAAGATGAGTTAATTTTGAATCCGTTTGTGAATTAATTCACTTGTGGTGTTCATGGTGTGATTTACCTAAATCTTGAGTTAGTCACTGTGTAACACTCATAACTGTTTTCGTTGTCAGATTAGGGTTACAGAGTATCACTACACATTTTAGAACATTCATTAACAATAGCATCAAGTTCACTAGAATAATTAATGTTATTTTTTTTAAATAGTTCAGATTGAAGTAAACATACACTTATGGGCCCAAAATCGAGCCTACAAGGCCTTAAAAATAGTTTAAGAACAATTAGGGACCATTTCAAAGCAAATCAAAAAGTTCTGGAAAAACTGAAAAATTTTAAAAAGACAGGGTTCAAATGGTCGTATGGCCAGGTCGTGTAACTCAGCCTAATCCATGTGGTACAGAGGTATGCCCGTGTGGCCAACCTTGTACCTTTTGAAACAATTCCACATGGCTGTGTCACAGGCCTTGTGTCAACCCGTGTGAAAATTGCACCTAAACATGTCTAAGGCACACGACCGTGTGTCAGCCCGTGTGTGCCCAAAAATGTCCAAATTCATTCTTGTATCTCACCCAAATGCACAAGTACCTAACCCAATTTATCTCACATTTTTACAAGTTTATAAATACACTTTAGGACAACTAAAATATGTCATTTTTATTCATCAAAACACACTAAAGTATCACATACCAATCACATTATAATGTTCATGCTATTCATTACCAAAGCAACCATTTATAAACCATACCAACTTAACATGTTACTTCTACTTCATGAACCTTTACACAAACTTACTTAATATGTCATTTTCCCTAATACATCACACAACCATATCATTTGCACCTAATTTGGTACAATACATTCATGCATCAAGTATTTATAAATACATCAAGGACATAAGCATATGATTTATACAACATAAGCAATTATGCATCATTACACACCCAAAATACTTTGCATTCAATTTCACCTACCACATCTAATTCATACTAACTTACCATTCCATGTTCATCCATTTACTTTAACTTAAGACTAACATGCATACCACATTAGTTACTCATACCATAACATCAAACTACATCACATACTCATTTCAAAAACTTATGAATCATTACAATCACGACCAATTGTTTCTATTACATGCCATATAAGCCAAGATGTATTCAAAAGCTACCAAATGATCCCAGGATAGTGTGATTTCTTCATGCTGATCTGATCTCCCGATCCACAAAATGTATCTACAAGAAATAAGACAATTAATATGAGTAAGCTTTCATAAAGCTTAGTAAGTCCATCGATTTAATAGTAAAGCTTATCAAATCAACATAAATAGTAATTCAAATATAGATTAGTGAAAAAAGTTCCTGTCAATCACAACTTTCAATAGATGAATAGTGATCAAAACATTATTCTAGTATTTATTTTCGAATCATCAGTACAGTGAGACCTCCTTTCGCATAATCACTGGATAATGCTCGTTTGAGCATGTATTCCGTATAATCAGTAGATATCGCTTGTTTGAGCCCATTTAGTATAATCAGTGGATATCACTCGTTTGAGAAACTTTCAATATAATCAATACACATTGCTCTTTTGAGCAGGTTCAGTATATTCAGTAGATATTGCTCATTTGAGCCCATTCAGTATAATCAGTGGATATCGCTCGTTTGAGCAACTTTCAATATAATCAGTAGATATTACTATTTTAAGCACATTCAGTAGTTTCAGTAGATATTGTTCATTTAAGCACATTCAATATAATCAGTAGACATTTTTTGTTTGAGCCCATTTAGTATAATCAGTGGATATCGCTCGTTTGAGCAACTTTCAGTATAATCAGTAGACATTGTTCTTTTGAGCACGTTCAGTATATTCAGTATTCATTTTTTTTCTTTTTCAAGATCATACTATTATACAACATAACATTTAAGAAAATTATATTAACAAAGAATATAAAACTCATTAGAAGTATAAATAAACATACGAACTTACAGGCTTGATTTGCAGTAACGGCTTAGAGTATCTCAATTAGTGATCGACGTTATTTCACTTCATTATTTCCATTTTCAATTACACATATCAATATAATTCAACATTATGCAATTAGGTTCATATAATATATTTATAAATCTACTAAAATTAAACCAAACGAACTTACGACTAAATTGCAACAATGACAAAGGTATATAGATTATTCTATAATTTTCTCTTTTCCTCGATTTTCTACACGTTCTTGATCTAAAAATAATATTTTCATTCAATTAAATAATTCCAACAGTAAAATTAACTCATTTTATGCAATTAATTCATTTTTGATGTTTTTACAAAATTACCCCAATATTTTATTTTTATGCAATTAAGTCCCTAGGTCCAAAACATGCAATTTAACCATTTCCTATTAAATCCAAGCTTATCTGATCAATTAACCCCCACATTACAGCCCATACTTACTATTATTTTGCATCAAGTACTTTTACTATTTTCACATTTTAATCTTTGAACATTAAAATCAACAAAAACTACTTTACAAAATATTCATATTTTGCAACCAAGCTTACTAATCTATCATAAAACTTAAAGAACAATGCAAATTCATTAATGGCACAATCCATAACATTTGACAGTTTTACAAATTAGTCCCTGAGTTAGCTAGATTAAGCTAATACGAGCTCAAAAACATAAAAATTACAAAAAAACGGGTAAGATTTACTTACTTAATCGACAGAACCTAAACCCTAAACCTAGCTTGGCCAAAGGTTTCTCTTCTAAAAAATGGCGGAATCATTTTTTTAAAGGAAGAAATAAAAAAGATGATAACCATTTTGGCTTTTATTTTATTTACATTTTACTTAATTTCATAAATTACCATTATAACCTTACAATTTCAATAAAATTTCATGCAATTAGCCTTGCAAACCATCCATTATCTATTCAAATGGTATAATTTTCAATTAATGAGGGTTTAATTACACAACTGGGTCCTTCAATTATTTTAAATTTTAACTAAATAAGCTTACTTTTAATTTAATCCTAAACTAATTAAGACTAAATGAGCAAATAGTCCAAAAGTTAGTGGATTTCATATTAACCATTCCAAAAATAATATTATTTTAATAGTTTAATATTAAATTAAATTTAATATTTATATTAGTATTTTATTAATTTAATATTAAAGTGATTATCTTAATATTAAATTTAATCTAATATTTAACTTGATAAATATTATATTAATTTAATATTAAAATGATTAAGTTTAATCATATTTAAACTCTCTAAACTCTCCCTATATACACAGAGTCTTAGGTCATTATTTTACACACTTAAATTTAAGAGAAAGTTGGAGAGAAAATTCTCTGAAAAGATTATTTCAAAAAATTTCTAGAGAGATTTTTCTGATTTACAACTTGATTCAAAATTTTAGAGAAATTACGAAATTACCCCACTGGTAATTTTTGTGAATTTTTTAATTCAAAATGAGCCCACACTTGGTAGACGTGACCTTTAGGATAGCAGAGAAGACTACTCAGTCAAAGCGCTCATCCTAAACGAATCAAAAAGGTACAATTTTGATTAAGTGTTTATTGCATTAGATATCACAACTAAGATCTTGTTTTAGAATTTTTTTAAACTCTAGTTTTTCCCTAAATTTATTTTTTGTTACATTTTCCAAACTCGTTTTTTCAACAATTGGTATCAGAGCCAAGTTGTGTTCTATCTATAAGTATAAACAGGTAATCAAAATAAATTCCTCTTCTTCTTGAATAATTTGATTACATAGAAAGTGACATTCTTTAGATCTTATGCATGTTTTGAGTTATATATGAGAATCGATGTGATATTATATATTTGTTATATAATCATTTTTATTGTCGAGGTTGTGGTTCTTAGAAAAAAGACCGTGGACTATCATCTTCACATAGGGCTATTTTTTTTAAATTCATAAAATTCTTGAGAGCTGAAAACGAACATAGGACTTAAATGTAATTTTTCTAAAAGAAGTCTATGACAAGGAAAAGATGCGATGGCGGTTGAAGACCCAAGGAATGCCTTGTGACGAAAAATTATGTAATTTTATATTTTAGAAATAGAACCATGGAAACATTGGCTGGTAATTTTATTTTAATTACCTATTGCATTATATATCTGTTTTATAATTGTTTATAACATTTATATTATGTAATGTTATAATTGTGATATATATATGACATGATCCACAGTTGATAGTTTAAAAAATAAGAAGTGTGGTAATGACAAAATACATGTGTTGTATTATTTCATTCACTTCTTTAGGTTATTTGATAACTGTGAAAAATGTGGTAATGAGAATGTGCATATCTAGGATTGGCTCTAACTAGGAAATGCTTGGTTTTTAAGCAGTAAAATTTGACTCACCTCCCTTTCCTAGGACCCTCCCTGGTGCATGGTTCACAGTCACTTCTTCGATTTTTCCCTTAAAAGAAAAATTATGGAAAATCAAAATTGTTTGTTTTTATTATTGATTGATTCTTGTGAATGGATGTGAATATTATAAAATTGCCATAGCATGCCATGCATATATTGGAAGCATATCATTTAGATTAGGTAAGAATGCCACTAGGATTACTGTATGATCATTCTTGAAATTCAGGATAAGAAAACCTTGCATTTTTTAAAATATTGAGTGGGAAAAGGTCCTTGAACAAGACCTACGGCCTCTATTGATGGCCCTAAGTGATACCATGATAAAGTTTCAAGCCAGTTCCTAACTTGGTCACACCCCAAGGTAAACTTTTTCATGTGGTTTCACTAGATAGGATTTCCTTTTAAGGAAAACTAGTCATGCATGACTTTCATAGAGATTGTCCTAAGATGACTCATAAATGAGAGCATGTTCTTGATGGGTGTTGAGTCAATGGTTATACACTTAAGATTATTTCTTATTAAATAGTTTCTCAAGAAACGATATTTAAGCCATAGATGATGGGAAACATTAAACTATCGTTAGTTTGTATAGAGTCTTGAGAATTGATATTCACGAACTGATTGGATGCAATCCATGTTCTTACTAGTTAATCATGGGACCCCAAGGTAACATGGTTGATAGGTGTGAGAATGATCGTAGCAATGAAAAAATTATTTTTTTCAGGGTTTTAATACAAGAAGCATGCATAATACTACATTCTTGATATGTTGCTGAAATGAAAAATATTTCCTTAACACAAAATAATTAGTTAATCTTTTTTTTCAGTTCAAATATGTCTCCTACTCCTTTTATTAACATTCTTACTGAGAATAAATTAAATAGGGATAACTTTCATGAATAGAAACAAAATTTTCTTATAGCTCTCAACTATGAGAAACACAAATTCATTCTTGATGAATCATGTCCTCCTGAAGCTCAACCCAATACAAGAAATTGCTAGAGAGATTCTGACTCAATTGCTCGATGTTATATGTTAGCGAGCATGAGTAGTGTGTTACAAAAGCAACACGAGAATTTTCGTACTACTAAAGAGATCATGACAAATTTGGAGGACTTGCTCGGAGGCCAAGTCACATTGGCTCGACAATCTGCTGTTACAAATTTGATGAATTCTAAACAGAAAATCACACTCCGATCAAAGAATATATGCTTAAGCTTATGGGGTTCTTTACGAATGTGGAGGACAATGAGGCTGAACTAAACACAAACATTTAGATCGAAATAGTGTTCAAATCATTAACTAAGGAGTTTGCTAGTGTTAAGACCGCTTACAAATTGGGGAATAAAGCACTTACATTGACTCAACTCATGAAGGAATTACAATCCTATGAGTTGATGCTGAATGGTGGTAAGCCAATTCAGGAGAAACTTGAGGCAAACTTAGCCATGGGCGCCTTGTCCTCTAAGGGGAAACAGAAAGCTAGGGGAAATAAGAAACCGACTAAGTATTCGGTTCCACCTCGTATGGATAGGAAGAAGGCTAAGAAGTCAAAAGATCCTAAAAGAATTAAATGTTTCTTCTACAACAGGAAATGACATTTCAGATCAGACTACAAGGAGCATTTGGATTACCTAGCCAAAAAGGGAAAATGAGAATAACCGAAGACGCACAGCTTCATCGATACCCGTTATACTTGAAGGTGTCCTGTGGTTGAAGAAACCGCTTCAAGTGTTGATTCAGGTCTTCAACCATGTTCCATTTGAACTGTAACATGTTTTGGATCAACTAAATCGTGGTTGTCTTTATCTCAAAATTATTTGCATCAATTGTTGGTGGTTCTATGCTTCCTCGCACCGCATCTAATGTAGATAGGGCATACTCTCGTAACGTCCGCTGAGCCATTAGGACTTCTTCTCGATTATTTCTTTATTGCTCTGGTGGCTACTCAAATAACAGATTTCCCCAAGGTAAATTAATTAACGCAGATGGACCGGTATTCATCACTTGACGGTTGCGCCTGAGTAGTTACTCTGGATCTGGGTGTGGTTCAATTGGAGTGATGGGGCTTCGGGTCATAAATGACCTGAAAAGAAAATTAAAAATAATTAAACAAAAATAATTAGACAAAATTTAAAAATCGTATCGATAGGTCCAAACATTCCTACTTATCTTATTAATTGTAAAAAAATATTTTCACGATTTATTACCGAAACCTCCCCGGAAAAGATGCCAACAACTTGACCGCCTATAAAATTGTTAATAGTAAAATATAACTCTAAAAATATAAGAGATTAGAACAAAGGTGTCCACAAGTGCACGAGTCAAATTGTAATTTAGTTTGTACAAGAAAAATACTTGGAAGTATTCCGATGATCATACCCAAGGGAGGATGAAATAAACTATGAAAAGTTTTTTACAATAACAAATCTAAGTTTTAGTAATTAATTCCTATATTAAAATAAAACATAAAATATATTAATAGGATAAATAAATAAATAAGAAAAATAAACAGACGATTAAAATCAATAAACCAATCAGGAAGATTAACTCACTTCAGGGTTTTTAATTAACTTCGCATTAGGGTTTTAAGGTGGATTAGCTACCGATTAACCAATTATCAACTTCTGACCTCTAATTAACTAATCGATTGGTTGATATTCGCATATCTCCCGATCTCACTTTCCCAACCATGATAAATTACGATATACTCAGTTCGACTTATCTCCCGAGCTCAACTAGTCTATGATAACTTCTTAAGATTGTCAATCCTAGGAGTTTAAGCATACGTAATTCACACCAACTAACCCCTCTCGGGAAAACCCTAAATCCTCTATTAATCACATCCTCATCCACTAGTTAATCTCTCCTAAAGAATTTAGCCACTCATGTTATTCATAATCTCTATCTCAATTGAATAAATCATGTGAATAACACAATTGATTTGGGAGAGAAAAGAGACTTGAAAAATCGTGGATTGAATATTGAATGGAGAACGGAGTAGCAAATCACTTGATTGGAATAAATAATTAAATCAAATACAAGAAAAAATAAACCGAATACTTTCATAATATAAATAAACTCTTGGATCAAAAATTGATTCCAAAAGGAAAAATAAAAGAGTTATGAAAAGCCGGGAAAAAAAATCTAATCCTACTCCTAAACTACTAAGGCTTTTGAAGGCATCTAGGATGACTTCCCTACATCAAAATCATAATGTCTTATTTATAGAAGTGTTGGCAGCCCAAATTAGGCCTTCAGCATGTCCTAGGTCTTTCTATAAAGTTGATTGCGTGGATGAAAATATCCTCAATATACTTGGGTAGCACGTCAACCTGTGTCATGCCGCACCATGTCTATGGCATGACACAACATACAAAATATGCTTTGTTTCATTCATTTTGTACTTTGATAGCTCGGAAAGCTTGTGCATCACTCGTCCCTTGCTTCCACATCAATTAGGACTTTACATCATCTTACTCACTTATTTAAACAAATTAGCACAACCTAAGGCCCGTGTCGGCCTATTGGGTCACAACACATAAATTATGATAAAAAACACTTATTTTACTAATATTTAATCCTAAGGCCTAATTACCGAAAATGAAATATTAAATCCTAAATTTCAAAGAAAACAAGGTTCTTAAGCGCAGAATTAACCCAAAATAACTACTATATTTGACGGCAGGTCAAGGGGTCACACGACCATGTGGCCAGGCCGTAGGACAAGCTAAGACCGTGTGGATCAAAGCGAAAAAATACAAAAAAAGTCACATGGACGCGTGAATGGGCCATGTAACCCACTATGACTGTGTAACGTATTGGCATACGAAAATTACAATATTCACACGGGCGTGTGGTCAGCCCCTATAATAATTTGAAATCGTGTCAACTTAATACTTCCTAAGTATTGGTGTCACACGGTCGTGCCACTAACTCGTGTATGATACACTATTGTGTGGTCAACCGTGTGACTCAAAATATGACTTTTACATGCTTAGATCAACACCTATCATTAATGACAACCACAAATGAACACTTTATCAACTTGAAACATTGATTAAACACCACAATTCTAGAACCAAAACATATCACAAAAGCATCATTGTAGTGCCTAGCCAATATGTCATTTTGGCACCATCACAACCAAGTTATAAAACATTACTAAACATCCCAATTCATTTTATACCAAAATATCACATCCCTAAGTTTCAAACATACTTAATGATCTATAATTCAAATACTTATATTAACAAAATAGAACTTACCAAATTCCTACCTTTAAACATGCCAAAACTTACCATAACACAAAACAACATGACCTAATAGGTCCAAATATTTCAACTATCATTTAACACATATGCCACACATTCCATCCAAGCATTACCATTCTCATACTATTTCATGATTCAAGATTAAGCACACATTTACTACTCATACATTCACCATTGATCATATAAGCATGCCATAGAAATCTTACAGTTCAACCTTACATATCATGCATTATGAACACTTTACAACATCAACCTTCAAGCTCAAGACATAATCTCAAAATAGCATATATACATGCCACATAATCGAAGTAAAAATAGTTTCAAAGTCTACCGAGACTAAAGCTTGATAGTGTGAGCTCTAGAGTTGATCCGACAGCCTTTTTCTGCAAATTAACAACTACAAAAAGCAGGAAATAAAATCGAGTAACTTTAAATAGCTTAGTAAGTTCACGAAAGTATTTTTACTTATAAACTTACCTTAAATCATATATATGCAATAAAATAAATAACATGATTCTACAACTTGACATAATAATTCACAAGAAAACAAGTGAGTTCTTCAAACACAAATTCATTGAGTAATTCCACATCAATCATGTTATTCAAGCTATTTCAACCACAAATCATCACTAAATATCAAAACATCATTATTCCCTTTTATTCATAGATTGGATAGCCCGATAAACTATAGCAAAAGTACTCGGATACTCAGGTAAATATCTCAAATAGCACCATAGTGTTGAATAGGGGCACAAATATGCATTCAAGGGCACCGTAGTGTAAAAAAAGGCATTAAAGTGCGAACAGTATAAGCACACAACTAATCTTATTTGCATGCCAATTGTATCCTAATTTTTTACTACGTTCAAACGGGTATTTATACATGATTTTGAACATTCACAAAACAAGAGAACTTCCATGTTTATCCAAAACATATTTCATAACTAGGTCACATTAATTTAGTATCCACATGAATCATATTTCACAAGTATACAAGATTTTCAATTAGATCCTTTCTCACATTTAGTATTAAATTATAAACATTTAAAAATTTCAATCCAACAATGAATACAAATATATATATTCATAATTTAATCACAATCAATACATATAAGCACATTTCTATACCCTATGAACTTACCTAGTATAACCAGCTAGCAACTTGGATCTTAGGGACTATTCTGTAATTTTTCCCTTTTCTCGTTTATCACTTGGTTGTTCCAATTCTTGATTTAAATAATAATTAATTTCAATTTTATCAATTTACAATGTCTTATAATTGTTTACTTTATGCATATAACACTTAAATTTAATTTTATAAATTTTTTCTAAAGTTTTAAATTTTATTCAATTTAGTCATTGGATCGTCATCTGTCTTGCCTCTAAACTCTTCAACCCCACACTTTCGAATATTTTCAATCGGAGGTATATGTTCATATACATGAGTTGAACTTTAAGGACCAGGGAATGTTAAGAAAGGCACAGTAAGGGGTGGAGGTTGCAAATCCATAGGATTGGCTCGCATGAACTTAGTGAACCACTGACCTATTACACCGAAAAAGGCATTTTTTGCCTCATTTTTTGACATTTGCGAAACTGGCATACTGGGGTTTGCTCCCTAGTCAAAAGTCGATACATTACTATCCACTTCATCAGAGAAGGCATGATTAGATTTTACTTAGAAAACAAGGTCAGATAAGATCAACAACATCACACTATAATAGGTTATATGTGGCATGTATGTTCTATACTCCAAACATTTAATGTTCAGTCCTAGAATCAACTAAACTGTAGCCCTGGTATCACTAAATATAACACCTCTCACCAATCTCCATCTCCGGAATCGAGTTACGGGATGCTACAGTAATAAATAGAATAGGAACATGTGAATTTAAAACAAAGATTCATCAAAACATTCATTAAATCTCAATCATTAAAACAAAACATGTTTTTCATACAAGATCGAGCTTAAATCAAGCTTACAAAAGCTCTAAAATCAACTCAAAATTAATCATGAACACAATTGAAACATTTCTTAAAAGAGAGGCAAAAGTACAAAATAGGGGTCATATGGCCGTGTGACAAGCTGAGACCGTATGGATCAAAGTGAAAAAATACAAAAAAGTCACATGATCGTGTGAATGGGCCGTGTAACTAATTGTGAATGTGTAACATACTGGCATACCAAAACTATAGCATTCACACAGGCGTATGGCCAGCCCGTGTAACAATCTAAAATCTGGTCAACTTAGTACTAGACAAGACAACATTTACGCAATTTTCAATCGATATAAGGGGTTAATTGCAGTGATTAGGCATTTCGGTGTTCTGTAGAGATCTGTCTACTGCATCTGCCATATTGCGATTAACTTTCATAAGGACTTCAAGAATGCAGATTTGTGTAAACAAGTTGTGAACATGGTTTATTCTCAATTTCATATTTTTTTAATCTTTTGTATACATTGAGAAACAAAAACGAATGATAACATGTCTTATCAGAATACATATGCATGGTATGAGCTAGAACAACAACATTTCAAACAGAGGTTGACGAGGCTTCAAGCTAAAATGAACACTGAAATGAATCATGGACATTGTCGAAGTTCACTAGAATTTCTGAAACATCTTGCTTACTCTTGAATTGTCACAGAACTCGGTCCCCATTGTACCACTCCACGGTTGAAAATTTCAACATGGGTGCGCTAATGCACCACACGTGTGAATGGTGGTAACCTGACTAGGGAATTACACCCGCAACATCTGAAGCAACATATGGCATCCACATGAATTGTGTTGGAAAATCGGGTTTGGAAAATGCAACAGGAAATAAATTTGAGGAAAAATAAGAGTTTTAATTTTTCCCGAAAATAAGAACTTGGTTCTGTTATATAAGGTAAAAAACACTTAAAAAATTATAGCTTTTCGATTCATCTAGGATGAACGCTCTAACCGAGTAGACTTTCCCACTATCCTCAAGCTCACGTCTGCCGAGTGTGGGCTCGATTCGACTCAGAAAATTTTTAACAAAATTAACAGTGGTGTAATTTCATAATTTCTCTAAAATTTTAAGCCAAGTTGTAAATAAGAAAAATATCTCTAGAAATCTTCTAAAATAATTTCTTTAGAGAATTTTTCTCTCTACAACTTTCTCTTGAATCTAAGTGTGTGACAATTAATGACTCATGGCTCTCTTTACATAGGGTGAGTTTAGATAGTTCAACTATGATTAAACTTAATCACTTTAATATTAAATTAATACAATACTTATCAAGATAAGATTAATCTAACACCTCAAAATAGGGCCTAAGAGTTTTAGGGGTATTTTATGAATTTTAGCTTTAGAATGTCCGGAATTTTGTAGCATGGTAAATCGAGATTATATTCGACTATGGCATCTTAGCTGTTAAATTAATTTTTGAAAAATTTATCTAGAAATCTTTAATTTTAGGAAAATGACTGAATTGAAATAGAGTCAAAACTGTGAGTTTTTAAGAGGCAACTAGCCCAAATTTTAAAATTCAGCCTATTTCTTCCCCCACCAACGTGATTTCACGATAGGTTTTTCCCCCAAAACAAACTTTGCCATACCTTGCTTTTCCCTTGCCCCTCCCATTGGTTTTTACTTCCCAAACCATAACACTTTGATTTCCTAACATTCCTAAGCCAATTACCTTCATTAACCCCCAAGAAAAACACTTAAAAACTCTAAAGATTCCATCATCTTCTCCAAACGTGGGTTTTCTGGATTTTTTTAAAAACCATTCTAATCTTTCATCAAATGTAATATTTTAAATTCTTATGAGTTTTTCATGATATCTAGTCCTTAAAATTGAATTATTAGCCATTGAATCGCAAGTTTTTAATAAAAGCTAAAAATGGAGTCATTAATGGTGGATTTCGATATTTTGGGTAAAAATGTAGTTTTAAAGTGTTATTTAATTAGTTTTAATGTGATTAAGAGGTTTTTCAACTTACATTGAAGTTTCGTTGATGATTTCTCTTGTTTTAATGAATTTTGTGAAAATTACCGAAAAGATGCCGAAAAATGTCGATACCATGAACTGAGCATTTTAGTGTAATTTAAAGGTTGGGAATTAGGCGTAGATGATTAATAAGATGAACGAAATTCATTTTAGGTGAAAAGGTTAAACGTAGACCGAGTTATGATCATTTTAAGTTTGTTATGTTAATAGTTTTGAGCTACTTGGAAACTCAACTTAGGCTTGTGTTTTGGTTGGTTTGAGTGAACCCTTGGCCCTTATTTGAATATGTTTATTGTATGATTGTTTTGTGTAAAGCATTGGATTCATTAGGGCCTTTAACCAGTTAAAGAAAGAGCTAGGTTGAGTTTTTGGCTTCTTGGCAAAAGCATTAGTGGCAAGTGTTTAGAATCACTGCTCGTAGACGCGAGTCATGTGTCATTTGGGAATTTAGTAGTAGCCTAAACCCTTACTTTAAATTTTGAGTGTAAGTTTCCTTGTATTTATATTTATCTTGTGCTTTTGTGCTTATGTGATTATGAAGTTGTGCATAGTGATAAGAAGCTCATATATGTGATATGTTGATATAGTAACCGATGTGAAAGGTGAAAATCTATGCATGATATATATGCTAAATGATATTGATAGTGTTTTGCAAAAGATACTAATATGCAGTGACAATGCACGGACAATCAATAAGTGTTGTGTTTGATTTCAGATATTTTGGCCTTGTGATCTTGAAACCATTAGATATAGTTGGCAGGCTATAGAATTGTGAGTACTCACCTATATGTATAGTGATTTTGGGCATTGAGGCCTTGGGACATGTTTGGAGGGATAAAGGAATGTGAGCTAAGCTCCATTCAAAGGGAAATGTGAGGGGAAATAAGGAGAGTGTTTACCTATACGCTTCACTTCTGGGACATGTTTGACTCTATGAGTCTATGTTTGGTATGATGGAGATCCGTGTATCCGATGAGTGATGATAGAGATCACTATAAATTTTATAACTCAAGTGCCAAATTATCTTTTATTATATATATGCGTGTGTGTTGTGTGATGAATGCCTTAACAAATATGTGGTTGCTATGCAAACTATCCTTATAAATGTTACACAAATGAACTGTTAGACGGTGCATGTTAAAATTTTACGCGTTGCTAAACATGAGACTCTGGTATCGTATATGTATGTGATTTTTTTCGATGCATGACAGAATGTTTGCGTTGTGGTTATTTCACTGAGCTTGTTTAAACTCGCCCATTCTTTTCAACATTTGCGTATTAGTAATGGTTCGGTGTGGGCGATGTGGTTATCCTAAGGAATGATATAAAAAAGACTCGTTTATCCTCGTAGGGGTTCTATTAATTATTTTTGTATTGGGAAATAATGCAATATGGTAGACTTGTTTAGTGCTATTATTTAGTTGGATTATTTACAGACTTTGTTTTATTTCAGTTTTAGAAGTTTCTGAGTTTATATATTTGCTTATGTTCATGAACTTTAATGATGGCCTGATGTATCTTTCTTGGACACGTTTTGATGATGTGAACTATTAAATTTAACTGTTAGATAATTATTTATCGAAGTAAGTGATGCATGATGCTTAGAATCTATTTTGAAATGAGTTAATTGCATATGTATGCTGCATTTTTATGTCCAAGGGCAGAGGTATCGGTATTCGGGATTTAAAATTGATATATCTATGTTTTAAAATGTGCAAAAAGTCAGAATAGATATTTGGCATCGATATATTTGCTTGAGTATCGATACTCAGTGTCAAAGTATCGATATTTCATTATAGGTACCGATAATTTTCGAGACTTTGGGATTTAGTCGAGAAACAAAATACAAGTTTGGTATCCTTTTTCCAAGTGGTATCGATACCACATAGAGAAAATATCGATACCCTAGTGCCAGTATCAATACCTACGGACACATTTTGAGAATTTTGCTAAATGGACTTTATGCATGTTAACGCGCACTTTTAGGATTATTTTTTATATGGTTTACATGTAACATTGTTATCTAACAAGTATAATTGACTTAAACCTATATGAATCTTAAAATAGAAGACGCTTCATTTAAATGAACCTTTACTTGTTGTATATAACATGAGATAGTAGTGTGGCATCCCGTATTCGGGCTTGGCGACTAGGTCGAGTATAGGGTGTTACATTTGGTGGTATCAAAGCTAGGTTCAATAACACTTTGACCTAGGTGACACTACACCAAAACAGGCTTTTAGCGGCGCTTTTTTAGGGTTATAGCGGCGTTTTTTAGCGTCGCAAATACTTCTAGCGGCGCTTAGCAAAGCGCCGCAAAGAACGCCGCTAATGACTGCGTCGGTAACTTTAGCGGCATTTTTTATAATAAACGCCGCTATAGACCATGGACTTTAGCGGCGCTTATCTATAAAACGCCACTATAGACCATGGTCTTTAGCGGCGCTTATATATAAAATGCCGCTATAGACCATGGTCTTTAGCGGCGCTTATCTATCAAACGCCGCTATAGACCATGGTCTATAGCGGCGCTTTTGCATAAAACGCCGCTATAGACCATGGTCTTTAGTGGTGCTTTTGCATCAAACGCCGCTATAGACCATGGTCTTTAGCGGCGCTTACCCATCAAACGCCGCTATAGACCATGATCTTTTGCGGCGCTTACCTATCAAACGCCGCTATAGACCTTGGTCTTTAGCGGCGCTTAACAAACAAACGCCGCTATAGCTCATGGTTTTTAGCGGCGCTTTTAGGAAAACGCCACTAATTTTGGCAGATTTGAAATTTTTTTTTATTTTGTTTTCAACCCTCCTGTAATAAAAACAAATCAGAAGAAACCAAATCTAACCAACCGAAAGTAAAAAATCTATATAATATTTAAAATAAATGTCAATAAATAAAATAAAATTCGTATTATTCTGACAAAAATTGTAAAAGTTAAAATGATAATACCAAAGTCAAAATTGAAGTATATTTACACGATAGTCTAAGACGACGGCGGTTGCGACTGCCAAAACATCTTCATCATATTTTGAAGCTGCTGCTGGAGTTCATCGAACTTTTAAGTCGCTCGCTTCCTCACCGCAAAGATCTACTTCTCTCACGCAGCCTCTCGCTTCTTTCACGCCAGATCCATGGTTATCACTGGAGTTGTTCATACTTTCGTTGAACCTCAGCTTCTCTCGCTGTTGCCTCTGCTTCTCTCGCTGCCGTATCTGCTTTAAGATGTAGCAGTAGTTCTTCATATCTTTTTTGAACCTCAGCTTCTCTCGATGTTGCCTCCGCTTTAAGTTGTGTAATTTGCTCACTTGTTGTGGCTTGCATCTGAGCTATCTGGTCTCTTAACCTCTGAACTTCAGCTTGAGCCTGACTCCCCGAACGCATGTATTGTTGTGAGCTGGATCCAAAATATTGGGATGGGTTAACAAAAGATCCTTGAAATCGAACCCGACCATACCTTTCAGGACCCAAAACTTCAATGATAATCCGGTTATCAATGTCGTCAATATGAACAGAACTATCACTGGAAGCAATCGCTTCGTACTCCGCCTTTTTATCCTTCAATTTTTCCTAAAAAATAAATCACATAGTTAAGAACGCAATATATATTAAAAAAACAAATGCAACATAACTTAACAATATTTGCATTACAAGAAATGAAATAAACCATTAGAAAATAAACAGTATAAATAATTAAAACAAGTCAAATTGTATTAAGCAAACGTACCATAATTTCTGCAGCTTCAGGAGTCATGGGGTTTCCATCTTTCTTCCTATGTGTAATGTCAAAAAGTTGAAGGAGTCCAACTTTTTGACCCGACAACACTTCCTACAATATAATAGTAAAAATATTATTTGATAGAAAGTAATAAATATCTGCCAGTATTAAAAAATTCAAAATACCTCAGCCTGAGCTACACACGTAAAACTTCTCGACCCAGCTATGTGCGTGAATTTTTGTTTCTGCCTACTACTTGTTCCAACTCTTTCACGATCCTACGTTATGAAATTATTAGTATGTTAATTAGTAAATACTATAAACCAAAATAATTACAAGATTTTTGTAGTAACACATACCTCTCCTTTCTTCGAAGTAAAAAATCTAACGACCTCTTCCCACTGGTACCTCAGCATTCCCGGCGGGACATTTTGTAATTTCTCGTCCAGTGTTGTTTTTGTCTTAAAATAGTCTTTCTTTAAAGTGCTCTTATGGTCTCTCCATCTTTTTCCCAATGCCTTCTTTACATAAGCATCGAAGACCTCTAAAGCAAATCTCGCCTACAAAAAACACAACTTAAGAAAGTAAATGTGAACGAAACTTAAACCCAAGTATTATAAATGATATACACGTTTTGTTACCTTAATGTTATCGAAAGCTTGGTTCTTGTTACTCTCGGGCACTTTATGCCATGACTCGAAGTTAATTGGCAACATATTTGCATTTCGTGCTAGAATGCCCATGTATCCTGCTAAAAGGCGAGCTTCTGATCCAACAGGCTGACCAAAGCTATTACTGGATACTTGGACACGCTCGACTGGATCTAGATCGTATAAATCCCTCAGTAGCGTACGTCCGCGAACTCTCCGCGTCCCACCAGTTTCAGCTGGAAAACAAAAGTACTGTAATATAAGGAATTTATATTAGGTAAAATAAATAATAAGTCAACACACAAGTAAATTAAATGTTAAATTACTTTGAGCTTCTATAGGTTCCTCAGGTGTAACCGGAACATTCGAAGATCCAACAATGATTGTTGTTCAAGGCTGTTTGTTTCCACCGAGTTTGGAGTACCTTGAACAATGCGGTGCGCTCGCACGGGTCTTCTAGGCATTTTATCTGCAATACAAATAAATTAGTTGAAAACTTAATATACAATTTGGATAATAATAATATGTTTAAAATAGTTGAAATATATAATAAGACCAATATTATGATATAGTATTACATATAATTAAATAATCATAAAAGCTTACTATATTATAATCCATAAATATCTTCATCCGTATCCTGGCGGACCCATTGACTGTGTGTACTAGTACTAGGGATGTTTTCGTTTAAGTTTTGTTCTGGAAATGGCAAAGTTTGTGTTCTGTCGTCAATGCCATCTCTACTTTCACTGCCATGTCAAACAAGTCCCTAGGGATGTTACGGAGTACAACGTACCAACCCTCATCAATTGGATCTTTTGAGTAAAAAACTTGTTTGACTTGAGAAGAAAATACATACGGCTCATCAATCAATTGTTATCCTGTATGAATCAATCGAGTGAAGTTCACCATTGTGAAACCAAATTGATCTTGCTTAATTCCACAACCAGTATTAACATCGGTCCAATCACCTCGAAATAAGATAACTTTCCATTTTCCGTAGTAATCCAACTCAATTATATCAGTAAGAAGTCCGAAATATTCTACATTTCCCTCGAATGGATTGTTGTCCCTAGCACTAGAAAACTAGTAATCGAGGAATTAACAACTATTCCACAATTTTGCGTTCTCCTCAATCTCTCGCGATATTTTGTATGAAATCTGAATCCGTTTATGAGGAACGCACTATATCTTTTAACCACCGGATTTGGACCTTGGGAAAGCCATTTAACTTCCTCGGTCACGTTCTTCCCACTCCAAACCTATTGTATGAAAAGTAAACTAAGTTGATAAAATTTTATGAGAAAAGATTATAATTATATGTCGATGAAAGCTACAATTGCATACCGTTTGGGTTAACCATTCATGGAAAGATTCTGTGAACAACTTATTGATGTCTCGAAGTTGTGTTCTTCAGGAGCGCGAACGAGATCTCAGTATTTGTTTGTACTCACTATGTAAAAAATATGTTCCACTTGTTAGAAGATAAACAATTTAAAGGTGATGAATATTTATCAAATTTTTAGAACTTACTTGCGTAAAGGTTCCATTGATTCGTGGTGAAACAGAACATACCAATGTGCTTGTACCCACGAAAAATCATCTAATTCTGCAATTTCCACTTTGCCGATTGGTTCTCCAAAACTTTGGAACAAATAAGTATCGGCCAAGTTATGATCTGTGAGTCTAGCATTTCTATTTGGTCTGCTCAACCTTGTTTCGACATCATCCAAATATCACGAACAGAAGGTCATACATTCCTCTGCTAAGTAGGCTTCAGCAATCGATCCTTCTGGATAACGCTTGTTACGGCAATAAGACTTTAATTTGGATAGGAACCTAAACATGATATGCAACATTATGAAAAGTTGTACTTAAAGGCATATAGGGTTTAGGGAAGGAGAGTTTTTAAAATAAATTAACACATTTCTATGGGATACATCCATCGGTAGAAAACGGGTCTGCCAAGAATTGCTTCTCCCGGGAGATGGATTATCAAGTGAACCATAATAGTGAAGAAGGAAGGTGGGAAGATTTTCTCCATGTTGCATAAAGTCAATGCGGCTCTATCCTGTACCTTCTGAAGTTCTTGAACATCCAAAACTTTGCCACAAATGGCTTTCATTATATTGGATAGTTCAATTATACAAGACGTCACATTCTTCGACATACAACATCGTAGAACAACTGGCAGTAAATCTTGCATCAAGATGTGATAGTCATGTGATTTTAGCGAATACAGTCTTCGATCTTTAACACTAACACAACGAGATATATTTGATGCATACGCATCTGGAACCTTTATATCCTTCAACACCATACAGAACACTTCTTTCTCTGTCCTCGACATCAAAAAATTGAAGGCGGCAACCGATATTTCCCATTAGGAAGTGGATTCGGATGAAGATCAGGTCGAATTCCCATTTGGACTAAATCAAGTCGACTCTGAAGATTGTCTTTTGATTTTCCATCTACATTCAAAATTGTACCCACAATGTTCTCGCAGACATTTTTCTCAATGTGCATAACATCAAGATTGTGTCGTAAAAGCTGATGCTCCCAATAAGGCAACTCAAAAAATATATTTCTTTTTTTCTATAAGTCCGCCTCATTGGGATCATCCTCTTCATCGGAGTCATCATCAGCTTCATCATTTGATCTTCTATTTATTTGCGTGTTTGTCGGGTGGTTCATCTTTTCATAACTGAAATTTATATCTTTCAACATGAACAAGATATCAGATCCACTTTTCTGCGAAGGAGCTTCTCTGAACTCTTCGGTACCGTCAAATACTGAACTCTAAAATCTAAATCTATAATTTTTCGGTAACCACCGACGATGCCCCATGTAAGAGAACTTTTTTCCCATTGTATAACCATTGCGAACATGTTTGTGCAGCACAACAAGGACACGCATAACGACCCTTTGTACTCCAACCGGATAAATTGGCATAAACGGGGAAGTCATTAATGGTCCACATCAAAGCTGCACGTAATTTAAAGTTCTCCTTTCTCAGCACATCGTATGTTTCGACACCAGCCCATAATTGTTTTAACTCTTCAATAAGTGGCTGTAAATAAATGTCGATATCATTCCCGTGCCCTTTCGCTCCAGGGATAATTATAGATAAGATGAGGGAAGATTGCTTCATGCAAATCCACGGAGGCAGATTGTAAGGAACAGGCACTACTGGCCAAGTACTGTACGCAGTGCTCATGATCTTGTAAGGATTAAATCCATTAGATGCTAGGCCAAGCCTCACACTCCTAGGATCGCTTGTAAAGGTTGGAAATTTATTGTCGAATGATTTCCAAGCTAAAGAATCTGCCGGATGCCTTAATAATCCATCATCGGTTCGTCCATCATGGTGCCACGTCATTGACTCTGCTGTCTTCGACGACATGAAAAGCCTTTGAAGCCTTGGTATCAGCGGAAAATACCACAAAATCTTGACCGGCTTTGTTCTTGGTTGTGCATCATTTTCATCGTCGTTCCCATCTTCTGTGTTTCTATTTATCCAACGGGATTCGCCGCATACATGACTGCACTGTTGGTTTCTTCGATCACCCCAATACAACATGCAGTCATTCGGGCAACTATGGATTTTGTTGTACCCAAGACCTAAGTCTTTTATCATTTTCTTCATATCTTTGCATGACTGAGGGATTTTTGCAAACGAAAACATTTCTCTCAAAAACTCTAGCAGCAGTGTCAAAGAGTTTCCGATCCACCCTTCCAAACATTTTCACTGGAAAAGACGAACGCAGAAAGCCATTTTGGAGAATTTTGACCCCTCATATAGTTCTTCGTTCATGTCATTAAGTAGCGTGTAGAACTTCACCGCTTCTCCATCTGGCTCTTCAGGAGGTACAGTTGTTCCCGGTTCAGTAAAAGTATTTGCACCAATATTACAATCAACAGATGGCACAAAGTCGGCTTGGAACGACTGCAAACCATGACTATGCATATTAAATGCATCCCGCAACATACCTTCCATGTCATCCCCTCCAACGGACTGATGGTAAGATCTACCAGGATAAGAAACATCCATTGTTGACGAGGAAGTACTAGGCGGGCATTCTCCATGGAAAAACCATTTTTTATAACCCCGAACAAACCCATCAATAATTAAATGCTTGTATACAACTTCACGATAATGCCAGATTATGTTGACACACTTGTTACAGGGGCAAAGAATCATGTTCTCTTGGCTTGCATATTGAAATGCAAAATTCAGAAAAGTCTGTACTCCATTTCGATATTCGTTGCTTACCCTTGATAAATTCATCCAAGACCGGTCCATTTCTTAATTCTTGGAAGTCGATTTTCAGAGATATTACAAGGGTAAGTTTTCACTTATAAGTATTATTTCACTATGTAAGTTAAGATATGATATATATTTATGTATTATGTCGTATTATGTAAGTTATATAACCCGTTAATAAAGACCTTAAAATGGTATATGTTAATATTAGGCATGTTCTACACAACTAGACTAAACAACACTCAATTAAAATAAATACAATATATTTATTTTCCTTGGTAGTTATTATGGAGAACGTGGGTTTTATTTTGTTTTTCTTAACAATATTTAAGAAAATCATTATTTTTAGATTTGTATCTAATTAGACCTCAATTTAAATAAAAAACAAAAATATTAGATATAAACTAAAATTAGAAATTAATTTGATACGATATGCAAAGATAGAGACATATAAGTTAATACTTTTAACCTTTATAAACATATTACCTAAGTAAATAGATAAAATAATAACATATTTTAAGCTTAAATTTAATGTTTGAAATTGTTGATGAATTAAAATAAAAATATAATTGTAATTTACTCAAATAATCTTTAAATTTATTTGGTGTTTAAAATTAAGAATTTAGTCCCTACTAACGAGATCATTTATTTATTATTTTCTTAAACTTGCTTTCCCATTTTATTAAATTAATTTTATAATTCAATTAATTATATCTATTATAAATTGTTTCCATATTGCGTTAAAAACTAGCATAATTAATAAAATAATTAGGCAAGAATACGTGACATTTAATGGTAAAATAAATAGAAATATAATACAAAAAATTTAGTTTACTCTTTATAGAAATTAATTTATTTATTCTTTTAATAAGTATAAAATATAATTCGACTCTTAGTATAAAATATAATTCGACCATGATTTTTATCTATAATCAAAGCCTTCTATGAAATTGAGTATTGACAACTTAATATTTCAAGAAATTTGTTTGCGACTTTGGGTATTACTCAATTGATTTTTATCTATAATCAAAGCCTTCTATGAAAAGCATAAGAGTTCAAGGTTTTCTTAATATACTGATCATTCAAATTTTATGAGATGAAATTGAGTAGAAAAGAACATTTACTATAAATAGATTTTTTTTCTCGAATAAATGGATTTAATCTCAAGCATAAGATAAAGAGGGTGTGAAAAGTGAACTAATTTTTAAGGTCAAGTTTGGAGTTAATTTAAACTGTTAATATTATTTTCTTGCCCCTTAATAACAAACAATTTGATGCAAAATTACAAATGGGACAAGAAACCAACGAACTAACATAATTTTTTTATATAAACAAGCAACTGCTATTCACTCATAAAGATAAAGGACGTGAGGAAAATGAAATTGTAGCATTATGTCATGCCATGATGCAGCATTTAATCACACAACACAATAAACATCACTTAAGTTTCTTAGCAATATGATGGTAAAAATATATTAGCACAGAACACACGTCAATGCTTTTCAACTTAATCTTGTATTAGCACAGAAGGAATCATCAAGAAAAATATTTCCTAATTCACATACCTGCTAAACGATGCAGAAAACAGAAAATGAAGCAATGAAATGGAATTGAATGAAACCCTAAACACAAACCCTATAAAATCAGTTCCTAACCAATGAAACCATTCAGAAAATAAATAAACATTCGAAGCATTACATTACCTTCAAAACGATGAACAAAAATTGAAGAGGAAGACCGAAAACCCTATAAAAGCAGTATATTTTTTTAATGTCGGTTTCAAAGACAATAACAGGAAGGAAAAATAAAATTAACAAATTGGGGAAAACCCAATGTATACGGAGGCAGAATAGGGAAAGCAAACCTTGAACACTTATTCCCCCGACCACCAATTCCGACGATGCTCCTCGACGTTCTCCGTCAACTGTCTGTGTCTACGGAATGTATGAACCCGATTTTTATCAGTTTTGCAAGAAATTGAAACACCCAAACAAGAAAATTTGAAAGAGATACAGAATTGATTTTCAGAAATGGGAGAAAGCAAAAACAGTAAATGGAGTTAGGGATTTCAGAACTTAGGGATTTTAGAAGAGGAAAAATGAAATTGGCACTGGGAGAGGGGGTATACCCCGAAATCTGATCTCTCACTAAACGACACCGTTTCAATTAAATATATTTGCGGCGTTTTTCATAGAAACACCACTAATAATTCAGTTGTTATAATATATTTTTTTCTTTTCATTTATAATTATTATTTTTAATAAGTTTCTTACTTAATACTTTTTTTAATTAATAAAATTTATAAAAAAAATTTAATTTTATACAGTATGATTAATTTAAACATTAACAACATTAAAATTTATAAATATTAATCCCAATACCCTAAAATACAAAACTTTCATTTGCGGCGTTTTTACAAAAAAACGCCCCTAATACCAATAAACAGTATAAAAATGAAGACGTTTAGGTTACACGTTTTGCGGTGTTTTTGCAATAAACGCCACAAATCTTGTTCTATAGCGGCGTTTTCTGTATAAACGCCGCTAATTTTTCAATTTATTTTATTTGTCTTTATTTATAAGTTTAATGATTTTTAATAGATTTTTTTGATAATTGTTATGACATTATTTTAAATTGATACATTAATATGCATTTATAAAATTATTTCAATTTTATGCAGTATATGTAATATATAACATATATGCATAGATATATATCGTGGCATATATTATATATATAACCCTGTCACTTATAATCATATATACTAGTGACATAATAAGAAGTAAAAAGCAGAAAGAATTTTAATTTTAATTTTTTGCTTTTGTACCCTAAAACCCGAAGCTATTAATCCCTATAACCCGTAAACATTAAAATTAAAGGCTAAACCCTAGCTAACTCGTATTCTTCATGCAAATCCGAACGCAAAAACCAAGCATTGTAACATTCAAATCAATAAGGGTGAACCATAAACCATAAACATCAAGCCGTAAAACAGTAAATTTGATCATTACATCTTATAAGCCGTAAACCTCGCATTAAAACTAACATGTAAACTCAAACCCTAAACCCTATTCCTCAAGCCGTAAACCTAAACCCAAAACCCTAAACATAAAAATGTAATCCTAAATTAATAAACATTATGTATTGAACCCTAAAACCCCAAATCGTATACAACAGAACTTAAATATTAATCCCAAAACCCTAAAATACATAACTTTCATTTGTGGCGTTTTACAAAACGCCACGATACTAATAAACAAAGATAAAACGAAGTCGTTTGATTTACACATTTTATGCGTTTTTGCAATAAACGCCACAAAGCTTGTTCTATAGCGTTTTACGTATAAGCCGCTAATTTCTTAATTTATTTTATTTGTCTTTATTTATAAGTTTAATGATTTTAGTAGATTTTTATTTTGATAATTGTTATGACATTATTTTAAATTGATACATTAATATGAATTTATAAAATTATTTCAATTTTATGCAAGTATGTATAATTTAAATATAACCAACATTATAATTTATAACTTATGAAATTATTCAAATTAATATAATGTATAACAATTTTAATTTAGATCCCAATATATGCTCTATTTTTAAGCTAACAAACAAATGTACGTACGTAACTAACACAGTATTAATATATATATATATATATATGTTTCATAATATATAACTTATAATATAATAATATAATTCAAACATTAATTGAGAATATATAAAAGAATGAAATAATATTTTAGATTTTCTAATTAGCAGCGTTTTTACACAAACGCCGCTATAGACCGAAGCATTACCGGTGTTGTTACACAAACGCCGCTATAGACCGGAACATTAGCGGTGATTCTCCATAAACGCCGCTTTAGAGCGGAGCATTAGTGGCGGTTTATAAAAAACGCCACTATAGATCGGATTATTTGCGGCGCATAAAAAAAACGCCGCTAAAGATAAGACCATTAGCGGCGCAGACACAAAAATGCGGCTAAAATACCAGTACTTTACCGACGCTTAACGCCAAACGCCGCTGAAGAACGGAGTATTAGCGGCGCTTGGACAAAACCGCCGCTAATGTTCCCAAATATATGAAAACGGCGTCGTTCTGTGTGACTCGATTGCGGCGCTTTTTGTAAAACACCGCTAATGCTTGGTTTTCGCGGCATTTTTTTATGTAACGCCGCTAATGCTCGATATTTTGCGATGTTTTTCGTAAAATGCCACTAATGCTCGATTTTTAGTGGCATTTTTTGTGCAAACGCCGCTAAAAGCGCCGCTATATCCCTATTTTGGTGTAGTGTGATTGTTGTATATTGTGGGGTTACGAAACCCAAGTGATTAAATTATTTCGATTACTTGTATTGCATGAGATTTTTTGTTGTGATGCATGTGGGGTAAGAATAGGAACACATTGCCTTAAATCCTAAATTTCTTCTTGTAGGAACGTGACTTGGATCATTCCCCGCCACTCACACCAATTATTTGATTGTTATGTGCTAGATTATTAGAATATGCCTCTTAAACATGTTAATGTGAGAACTAGTGCTCAAACCCTCTACACCTCCTGCGTCACCACATAGAGTGAATATACCTGATGAGGGTGTAGTCCCTCTGATAAAAGCTATGATAGGAGCGTTTCAGCGGATTGCTGTTGCTATCCTTGCTCATGCACCTGCCAATCTTGCACTATTTAATCGTGGCTTACTGCTGGAACGTCTTCGGGTTGTTGGGTGGTAAAGAGTTTTCTAGAGTGAAAGGTTCTAATCCAACCATAGCCAAGTACTAGTTGAAGGAGTTAAAAGGATACTCAAGCAGATTCCTATTCTGAAGAGGAAAAATTGGGTTGTGTTGTGTCCTTACTCGACTGTAAGGCTCATCGCTGGTGGAATACAGTTAGGAGAGGTACTTTTACTGATAGATAGACTTGGAATTACTTTCTAGGGGTTTTTAAAAAGAACTTTAAGGGCGAGTAGTGTATGAAGGCTCGTAAACGTGAGTTTTGGGATTTAATTCAAGGTGATCTGTCAGTAGCTGATTATGAGGATGAGTTTGTGCGACTTAGTCAATATGCTCCTAAGATGATACTTTCTAAGAGGGGTGTTGTAAGAGGTTCTGATTTGGGCTTAATCACGAGATTCAGGTTTATTTGGTAGCTTAGAATGTGGAGATGCTTGATGAGTTGGTTGAGAGAGCTAAGGCAGTTGAAGAGACCTTAGCTAAGCGATCTCGTTTAGTGGTTACTGATTCTGGTAAGAGAACTTCTGATGGTGCATCGGGTAGACCGCCTAAGAAAGGGCGTGATAGTCATAGTTCTGGTAGGGGTGCGAGACGTGGGTCTCGATCGAATCAATCCAGGCAGTGGAGTAGCACTATGGTTAGTGTTAATGGTTTAGCGGGTAGTTTTGGTTGGTCGATTTGTGCACACTATGAGCGTAGACATTCTGGAGAGTGTTGTAAGTTAACATACGGATGTTTTAAATGTGGTTCAAAGGAACATTTTTTGAAGGATTGTCCACATAAGGTTGAGGTTTCACAGACTCAAAGTTTGGCCCCTATTTATGCACTTGCTAGAGGTCGTAGTCACGGGAGAGGTAATGGGAGACCAATTGGGCAGCGAATTGTTGCTCATACTGTTGCTACTTAGTTTGAGTCAGGAGGTCCAACTCGAGTTTATGCTGTTAGGGAGCCAGAGGTTAGGATCTAACTGACGTCATCGCAGATACTTTCACTTATTTTCCTTAGTTGATTCTAGATCGACGCATTCGTATATTTTAAATGGGTTGGCATGTAGGTTAGAAATCCCTGTTGAGACTATTGGTTTGGGTATAACTATCATTAGTTCATTCAGTGATAGTGTGGTAGTGAATAAAATTTACGATGCCCTCTTATGATTCAAGAACATGTTTTCTCTGTTGATCTTATGAGATTGTTTTCTATGGATTTGATGTTATTCTTGGTATGGATTGGTTAATTGAGCATAAGGCTAGGGTAGATTTTGAAACTAAGCGAATTACTCTAAGGAATAATGATGGGTTAGAAATTGTTGTTGTTGGTAAGAGACCGGGTTTTATGTCTAATGTGGTTTCAGCTATGAAGGCTGAGAAGTTGATGGGAAAATGTTGTGATATTTAGCCTATGTGATGAATTCTGCTAGTAAGGAGTTAAGAGTTCAAGTTATTCGCACTGTTAGGGATTTTTCTGACGTGTTTCTGAAAAAGTTACCTAGTTTGCCATCGGATCGGGAAATTGAGTTTTGAATTGAGCTCTATCCTAGTACTACACTGGTGTCTATTGTGCCCTACCGCATAACACTAAAAGAGCTCAAGGAATTGAAGATTCAGTTCTAAGAGTTGCTTGATAGAGGGTTTATTCGACAGAATGTATCTTTGTGGGGTGCACCGGTTTTGTTTGTAAAGAAGAATGATGGTTCGATGCGGATGTCTATTGATTATAGGCAGCTGAACAAGTTGACATTTAAGAATAAGTGCCCTTTGCCTCGGATTGATTACTTTCTTTGTATTAAGAAATCTTTGTATTAAGCAATTTATTCTCAGTAAGAATGCTAAAAAAGAGGAGGAAACATATTTGAACTGAAAAATAATAAAGATTAACTAATTACTATATTTATATTAAACAAATATTTTCATTTCAACAACATATCAAGAATGCAATATGATGCATGCATCTTGTATTAAAACATTGAAAAAAAATTTTGTTGCTACAATCATTCTCACACCTATCAATCATGTCATTTAGGGATCCCATGATTAACTGGCAAAAACATGGATTACATCCAATTAATTTATGAATCTTAATTCTCAATGCTCCATACGAACCAACAACTGTTTAACGTTTGGCCATCATTTCTAGCTTAAATATCATTTCTTAGGAAACTATTTAATAAGAGACGATCTTGAGTGTGTAACCATTGACTCAACACTCATCATGAACATGTTTTCATTTATGAGTCATCTCATTGAGAGTCATGCATGACTAGTTTTCCTTAAAATGAAATATTATCCAGTGAACCCACATGATAAAGTTTACCTTGAGGTGTGGCCAATGTAGGAACCGACTCGAAATTTTATCAAGCTACCACTTAAGAACCACCGATTGAGGTCGTATGTCTTGTTTAAGGACCTCTTCCACTCAATATTTTAGAAAACATGCAAGGTTGTTATCCCAGATTTCAAGAATGATCATATAATAGTCCTAATGGCATTCTTACCTAATCTATATGACATGCTTCTAATATATGCATGACATGCTATGAAAATTTTATAATATTCATATTCATTTATTCACAAGAATAAATCAATCATAAAAAATACAAATAATTTTGATTCTCCACAATTTTTCTTTTAAAGGAAAAACTGAATAAGTGAATGTAAACCATGCATCGGATAAGGTCCCAAGAAAGGGAGGTGAGTCAAATTTGACCACTTAAAAACCATCCATTTCCTTGCCAGAGTCAATCCTAGACATGCACATTCTCATTACCACACTTCTCACAGCAATCAAATAACTTAAAGAAGTGAATGGAACAATACAACATATATATTTTCTCATTACCACACTTCTTATTTTTTAATCGATCAACTGTGGATCATCTCAAACATAATATCAAGGTTTATAATATAACATAATATAAATATTATAAATAATTATAAAACAAATATATAAGAAGATGAGTATTAAAATAAAATTGTCAGTCAAGGTTTCCATGGTTCTATTTCTAGAAAATAAATGAAAAAAATTACATAGTTTTTCATCACAAGGCTTTTCTTGGGTCTTCAACAGTCATTACTCCATCTTCCCCTCATCATGAACTCCTCTTGGAAAAATTACATTTAAGTCCTATGTTCGTTTTCGGCTCACAAGAATTCTACAAATTAAAAAAAACAGTCCTATGTGGAGATGATAGTTCACAGTCTATTTCCTAAGAACCACAATCTTGGCAACAAAAAAGCAATTATATAACAAATATATAATATCACATTCATTCTCATATATAACTCAAAACATGCATAAGCTCTAAAGAATGTCATTTTCTATGTAATCGAATCATTCAAAAAGAAGAGAAATCCATTTAGATTATCTGTTTATACTTATAGATAGAGTACAACTTGGCTCTGATACTAATTGTTGGAAAATCGAGTTTTTCAAATGTAGGGAAAACTAAATTTGAGGAAAAATCAAAGTTTTAATTTTTTTTCCAAAATAAGAACTTGGTTGTGTTATCTCAAGTAATAAACACTTAATCAAAATTGTACTTTTTCGATTCATCTAGGATGAACGCTCCGACCGATTAGTCTTCTCCGTTATCCTCAAGCTCACGTCAGCCAAGTGTGGGCTCACTTCGAATTAGAAAATTTTCCACAAAATTACCAGTGGGGTAATTTCGTAATTTTTGTAAACATTTGAGCCAAGTTGTAAATAAAAAAATATCTCTAGAAATCTTCTAAAATAATTTATTCAAAGAATTTTCTCTCTACAACTTTCTCTTGAATTCAAGTGTGTGAAAAATAATGACTCATGGCTCTCTTTATAAAGGGAGATCAACTATGATTAAACTTAATCACTTTAATATTAAATTAATATAATGCTTATCAAGATAAATATTAAATCTTATTAAATTTACAGAATATTTATCTACAAGATAAATATTAAATTAAATTAAATATTAAATTTATTAAAACAATATTATTTTTAGAATAGTTAATGTAAAATCAAATTATTTGGTAGAGTCCTAATAGGAGTGTAATTCTTTCACTACTCAACCACCGAAGAACCACCACCCTCGTCCATCCGTCGGCCATCGAAATGCCTCCGTCGACACTGCCATGCTCAGTGGTGCAAGTGCAACACTCTCACAACACTCCGAGTCTGTCCAGTTCGAGCAAGTGTTGGCTTGATTTCACATAACGGGCCTAGTTTTATCAATTTTGGGTCTTAGTCCGGTTTTGGGTTCTCGAACCTAATTTTCGATCTAAAGTCCAATTTTCAAGTTTAATTATACATTGTATTAATTGTCCGACTTGAAAAATAATTTCCAAAAATATCATATTAATTTTAATTAATTTGATTAATTTATTTTTTATCAAAATTAATTTTCCCAAAAATCACTAAGATTTTCCAAATTAATTTTTCAAGAAATTTTTTTAATCAAATTCTCTAATTGAACAATTCTCACAACTGTCTAATTTAATTCCACATCAAATAAGTCGACTCAATTAAATTATTTCTAAAGTCGTAGAATTTACTTTTGATTCAAATGCAATTCAATTGATCTTTTGTTGATCTGGTGGATGGACCAATCGGGCATATACAATTAGGCTAAATAAATTGCAATTATGTCCAGAAATATCGTTCCAATAATTCGCAATTTACTTAATTATGGAGTCAGTCCACAAGAAGTACCATGATTAAAAACTCATTATTGTATACTTTTTACGAAAGCAATTCATTCAACTACTTTTTTCAATGACCTCGTCATGTGTGTGTTACCCTCAAATGATATCCTTGATTCCTTTGAGTTAACTTTGTTCATTCAATAAAGTTCTATTTTATCTCATTGTTACTATTGTATCTTCTTAATGATTAATATGATCACTGTCAAATGATTGTGATAAATTGCTCATTCGAGAATAAGCAACCTGTGGCCACGTTTCATATTTATCAATCCACACAATGTCAATGAGAGGATATCGTTAACTCTTTAATCGACTTATGAATTACATTGTTGCTAATAAATCCATGCCATACACAAATCATATACCCAACATACCAGCTATGAGCTCAATCATCTTTAGAGTATAAGTCTTCACTTATATCAAAGCACATGAGTTACTTACACATGGTCAGTGACTAACTCAAGATTTAGGTAAATCACACCATGAATGTCACAAGTGAATTCATAAACGAATTCAAAATTAATTCATCTTGGGTCCAGTCCAATGTATCATTCTTCCAATAAATACATCTATGTCTCTACTCGTAGAGTCAACTGCTTCGATGGTCAAGACTAGTCATCTCCCCAATTGGAATTGTAGATAACATAATAATCTTTTTAAGTATTTGAATCAAATGCTTACTTTGATTCTTTTACGGGATTACAGACTAGTTTAAATTATCTACTGAAGTAAGTTGTCTTTCTCATAATGTAAATATTCTTACAGTGTCACTTATCATCAGTTTAAACTTAGACAATCAACGAGCTAATATTTACTTGTCACAATTTCGCTATGCATGCAAAACATGAAAGATAAAAATAAAAAGACATAATAGTGAAATGTGAATTTAACTTTATTTATTTATTCATCGTTCAAATATATAGAAAAACAATTACATGTTTATTACAATATGTGCACATTTCCTAACAAATTACACAATTAATAATATTGTTATAGTGACATGAGTAAAATTACATAACTAAAACAATTACCTTACATGAATATAATTTTATTTTTTTTTAAAAATTATCTTCTCTCCGGTGTATGCCTCAATCATTTGTCTGTAGACAATGAGGGTTTCAGACTTCCCAATCCTCAAACAAGTACACCATCTGAAAAGAAAGCAAACTTGCTAGATAACATTTTCATTAAAAATAATTCTTAATCGAATTTTTAATTTTTTTTACTTATTTACAAGTGAGAAAATATATTGTTGGTGACTCAATGATGCTAGAAATAGCATCTTTGACAATGCTCAGGACTACGGCAATATTAGGCACCTTCCTATATCTTATGTATCGTGCTTTGTCACCCGACAAAGCTCAAGGTACAACGTTGCTAATACTGTTGAACCCCAACTATACGAATGAGCAATTTGAAAATTAGCCAATAGAGGCGAGTACATTAGGTGGACTTTATTATTATTTGTGTTTGGCATGAGTGCCCCTATCACCTCCATTATATACGCTCGAGCAGCGCACATATTCTCCCACTTAGAGGCACTACTCGATAAGGTTTTGATATTTTGTTTTAACCAGGAAAATCTCAAACTGGTAAACTTAGCACCACCATCACCCATCGATCGTCCAAGCAATTGATAGCAAAGCGACGCAGGTTCGATCACTTTACTTGAACCTGTGACTACAACCACCATCCAATGGGAGCTCGAGTTGCAGTGCAACATCTTCTAAGGTGATGGTGCACTCCCCACATGGCAAATGAAAATGTGTGGGTTTTCGGGCGTCATCACTCAACCAAGGCGAATATTAAGTCAACCCTCAAAACATTCTAATCAATGTCGTTATTCCAAATCTTGATGCACCTTTTCCTTTTTTTATCAACTTTTCTTCACAGACTTTTAAAAAAAAATTCAAAGCAGTGTCGCCAGTGTATCAGACAAAACCAATAAAAATATTTTTTTCATATTTTTTATCCACTATAATACCTATGAAAATATAATATTTTAAAAATACATACTAATTCTGCCACTGTGTCAAGCGACAAAAAAATATTATTTTTTAAAAATATATGATTATAACATATTGAACAAAAAGTAAACGTAATGTTGAGTCACCAAAAAATAAAATAACAAACACCTATTTTTATAATTAATTTATTTCCCACTATATTTTAGTATTTAATTAAATTTTTAGTATTATTTAAAAGAAAAAACCCAGCAAACCAAATATGGAATTTCCCGCACCAGCCACGGCAGACACAACCGCAAAAACCAAACTCAGATCATACACACAAACCCTTTCCTTTTGTTCCAACTTAAAAAGCTTAGCAAGTGGGGTCCACAATTTATTAGGTTCATTCCACTTGATGGTGGTACTTTCGTAATAAATGGGCAAAATGAGTTACCCACATGTCATTTGCTGCAGACTAACGGAGGTTGTGAGGGAAAAACAAAAGTGGAAACGTTTTCCAGGCTTTTCTTCCTTTTCTCTGCTGTTCCCTTCCGCCTCTCTTTTATCTCTCCCTTTTCACATATTAATATATAAACAATACAACAAAAGCTATATATTTGTATTATTATATTATATACACACATATCTCAACAAGTTCTCCTTTCTTTCTTTGCTCATTCAAAGACCGAGAGAGAGAGAGAGAAAGAGAGAGATATCCAAAGGCTGCTCAAGCAAAGCTCTAGCCTTGGTCTTTCGCATTTTCTGTCACCATGATCTCCTTGCATAGAAGCTGTTTTCTGGTAATTTCAAATCAACCCATTGTTACTCTCACTATTTCTTGACTACCCATTTCCTAGAATTTAATTCTAAATCGAAACTAAGAGATTAAATCTCTTTCCCTTCTTTTTCCCCTTTTTTCTTTTTGGTATTTCAAGGTCCTTTTTATACCATTAAAGATCTCAAAGGTCTGCTTTTTGTTTTCAATTTAATATTGTTACTGTCTGTTTTGAAACAGAACAACAGCGGCATTTCTGGGTCGTCAAGCCTTTTCTCTTACAAGTTGAATAAGCTGCCGCCAGCTTCGGTCAAAGCGACGGCTTTAGGTCCCAACAGCGATACAAACGCCAGCGTTCTGATTGAGAACAACAATGCATTCAAAGAAATAACACAAGATGGCACTTCTTCTGCTGCTGACGTGGACATCAATCTCACCGTTGCCGGCGGTGATCGTGAAGTCTACTATGATGACGCCGCCACAGAGGATCAGCTTGTCACCCCTTGGTCTGTCTCTGTTGCTAGGTAAGATTCTATTATTTTTCCTTTCATAATAACTATTTTTGTCTAATTTTCATTTTCTTCCTTATGAGCTTAATAGGTTTGCTTGCTATGTCATGATGGTTTGACATTTTTATACTTGTTTGTGAGATCTAATATCATTGTTTTTGTATGGTTTGTTGGACCCACTAAACTAAGCCCCTTTTTTAGTGCTGGATCTTATTTTATTGTATGGTTTATATTATAATAGTTTGTGTTTATTTATGATTTTCTTTTTGGTGCTTATGTGGTGGAATCTATGACTGTGTTTTATCTTCAATGCTAGATCTTTGCTTTGTTGCTGAAATTTTGTAATTGAGGAATTAGAAAGAAAAGAAAAGAAACTTTTTAGTGCATATTCAGCCATCTCCCTTGTCTGAGTAAAATAAATATATAGTTTTAGTAATCAATTCTTTGGGAGCTTTTATATTGTTTTCTTCTTCTTCTGTCACCACCTTTGTCTTTGTATTAGTTGTTTGGGATGAATGGAGTTTCTCTAATGCTAGAACATATGACATGTTTGATCATTAGTGCCCTAGTCTAACTCTTCTTCATCTGCTGCAGTGGGTATTCTTTGTTGCGAGATCCTCACCACAACAAAGGCCTTGCCTTCACCGAGAAAGAGAGAGATGCTCATTACTTGCGTGGTCTTCTTCCCCCAACCGTTATTTCTCAAGACCTACAGGTTTTCTACCCTGCTTCTACGTCATACCTTTGTTTGAGTTGTTCGGATTAGATTTTGTCGATTTGTGCAGTATTCTAATGAATGTTTTATCACCATTTACCAGGTGAAGAAAATGATGTATAGTATCCGAAAGTATAAAGTTCCTTTGCAGAAATACATGGCCATGATGGATTTGCAGGTTCCTTTTTCAGTCCATTTTGATTTTGCCTGTTAAGTTGTACGTCTTTTGGACATCGGTATGTGTTTGACTAACCCCATGGATTTGGAGGGCCTTTGGAGGATTATATTTACATACCGATGTCTAAGTATGTGAAGGGCATGGTACTTAAAGAAAAATGAAGAGTCGGAGTAACATGTCACACCCAATTGCATGATTTATTATACTTTAGTTCATCATATGAGTGACATGTTTTAAATTTTTTGTGTACCATTATATGTTTTAATTTTAATACCTTGATCCTAATGCTTTTCCTACTATTAATGTAAATTGATGTAATTTCTAATTTTTTTTTTCTCGCTATTCAATTGCAATATCTTTACTTTCTCTGTTGGTGTTAGCTCCAAATCTTATTCTCTTATAAATGCTTATAAAATTTGCATGCAGTATATTGTACTTAGAAAGCAATGATTCTTGGTCCTTTAATAAATTTCCATGAAAGACTAACAATTTTGAAATTGATGCCCCTTTTTTATCTCGTTTTCAGGAGACAAATGAAAGGCTGTTCTACAAACTTCTGATCGACAATGTCGAGGAGTTGCTGCCAGTTGTGTATACTCCAACTGTTGGTGAAGCTTGCCAGAAATACGGGAGCATCTTCAGGCGTCCTCAGGGTCTTTTTATCAGTTTGAAAGAAAAGTATGTTTATGACACAGATTCTTGAATTTGTGCTTTTGTTGATTCTGATATCAAGATAATGCCCTGTGTAGGGGTAACATTCATGAAGTTCTGAGAAATTGGCCTCAGAAGGATATTCAAGTCATTGTTGTCACTGATGGGGAAAGAATTTTGGGTCTAGGAGACCTCGGATGTCAGGTATAAAACAACAAGAAACAACTGCGGGTAACTCTCTCTATCTTTCTCATGTTATTTACTGGTCAATGTTACTTTGTGTGCTCAGGGAATGGGAATACCTATAGGGAAGCTTTCTTTATATACGGCACTAGGAGGGGTCTGTCCGTCTGCTGTAAGTATCCGTAATAATCTGCTATAAGGTAGTTATTACTACCCTTTTCTTTACTAGTAAGTACTGATGGCAGCTCCATTGTATATTACATATATTAAGGAGGTTACAAATCCCACAAGGCTTTAAAATTAACTATATCTTACTGTTAACCATGTTGGCTTTATTGTTTCATATGTTATGGCTGATAAATTAGCTTCCATTTGCAGTGCTTGCCTGTAACCATTGATGTGGGCACGAACAATGAGCAGATGTTGAATGACGAGTTCTATATAGGACTTAGGCGAAGGAGAGCTACCGGACTGGTACATTTTATAGGGAATTTGCTTCGTTTAAATTTTAGGTGCAATCAATGTTTGTCACACTAAGCTGCTTTGCTCGTCTTGACTGTAGGAATATGCCGAACTTATGGATGAATTCATGACTGCAGTCAAGCAGAACTATGGGGAGAAAGTTCTCATTCAGGTAAGCGGACTTGGGTGAGGACATGTATGAAAATATGGAATGGATTTTATGAATTATATTTTTGTTTATATGTTATCTTCTTTATCTGAAAGTTTAAATATTTTTGTAGTTTGAAGATTTTGCAAATCACAATGCATTTGATTTGCTTGCTAAATATGGCACAACTCATCTGGTTTTCAATGACGATATTCAGGTTATTATTTGAGCTTTGTTTTTTTAAACCAATTGGGCCTTCTAACATCTCATTTATGATTTGCATGAATTACTTTTGTTGCAGGGAACAGCATCTGTGGTCCTTGCAGGGCTTGTTGCCGCATTGAAAGTAGTTGGCGGAACCTTGGCTGATCATAGATTCTTATTCCTCGGTGCTGGGGAGGTCAGTTATTATAACTAAAACATGATATGAATACATGAAGGTTTTTGGACATGATTATAACAATTAAATACATGAACATGACATGGATAAACGTATTGCTTGAGGTTTTCTCTTGCAACGAATGCCCTTTCGTTGGCATATTTAAGTCTCTAATCAACCGAAAAGTATATTTGGGAAATTGCAGAATTGTGGTTTCCATTTAAGTTCTCCTCACTGGCCTTTTGCTTTATTTTTTGTTACCGTATGTGCTGCAATTTTATTGCTTCTTCTGAACCATTTTTCTTTGGTGATCAATAGGCTGGTACTGGCATAGCAGAACTCATAGCACTTGAGATTTCAAAACAGGTTATACTTTAGTATTAACTATAGCCATTTCTCTAATATGTTTTATAGTTTATTTAAATTATGTGATGAAGCCGAATACTACTTGATTATACATGCAGACAAATATGCCACTTGAAGAGGCTCGCAAGAAGATTTCGCTTGTGGACTCCAAGGTAGTAAGATTCTAATCCATTTCTTTTGTACAAAGCAGATTATTCTTCATTTTCCCTCTCGCTTCCTTTCTAGTGATCAAATGTCGCATTGATTTTTTTTCTTTTTGCAGGGACTGATTGTTAAATCCCGCATTGACTCTCTTCAGCATTTCAAGAAGCCCTGGGCTCATGATCATGAACCCATCAAGAAACTTGTTGATGCTGTTAATGTGTGAAATCTCTCTTTCTGTGAACCCCCATCTAAAGTACCAAAAATGTATAAGCTGTTTCTTAGATTATTTGTTGTTTTGTCTTATTTGACAGGGAACCAAGCCGACAGTGTTGATTGGAACATCGGGAGTAGGAAGGACATTTACTAAAGAAGTTGTTGAGGCTATGGCTGCCTTGAATGATGTACCTTATCGCTCTCTTGATGTTATTTATAAGTCAGTCAAATGATTAAGCTAAACCAATCCATTGTTTATGCGACTGCTTGCAGAGACCTATTATATTCTCTCTTTCTAATCCGACTTCTCAATCGGAATGTACTGCTGAAGAAGCTTATACATGGAGTAAGGTAATTCAGTCATGCGGCTCATATATATCATTTACCAACATTTAACATATTATTTAGTTCCGTAAAAAGAACCTTGTCTATTGTTTGTTCTTGGTAATATATTATTCATACTAATGTTTCTTTTCCCTATTTTCTGCCCACTTTCAGGGTCGAGCAATTTTTGCCAGTGGAAGCCCATTCGACCCCGTTGAATACGAGGGAAGAGTATTTGTGCCTGGTCAGGTAGTACCTAAAGTGGGTTTATCTCCATGTTTGGTAATGTCTTGCATCGAGGAATGATTTGAGTTGTTATATTTCTATCTTACAGGCAAATAATGCATACATCTTCCCTGGCTTTGGTCTCGGTTTGATAATGTCTGGTGCCATCCGTGTTCATGATGACATGCTTCTGGAAGCCGGTAAGTACATATCATATTTAGAACTTTTAATTGATAAGATGGTATGTAAGATCCTAAAATTTTGAACCCCTCGAAATTTTCTTGTTTTTGGCAGTTTAAAAGCAGTGCCACTAAGTTGTTTTGCTAGTTTATAAATTTCTTTTCTTTTGGGGTTACAGCGGAAGCTTTGGCTGCACAAGTGACGCAAGAGAACTTCGACAAGGGACTCATTTACCCACCATTCAAAAACATTAGACAGATTTCAGCCAACATTGCCGCAAATGTTGCAGCTAAAGCATATGAACTTGGTAAACATCTTTTCTCATTCATTATATATGCATGCGAAACTCAGAAAATTTTAATCTCGATTGTAAATCTTTGCCATTGTTTAATAGGTTTGGCTACTCGCCAGCCTCGGCCTAAGGACCTTGTGAAGTATGCAGAGAGCTGCATGTACAACCCTGCCTATCGAAGCTACCGGTAAAGTTGTATTGAAGCTTGTCTTTTGGAAACAAACCCCTCGCCCTAAACCATTCCTTCTCATATCTTGTCTTGCAAGTTACTTGGTGGGAAAGATAAATGTAGGTTGAGAAAAAGGAAACATGTTGTTATGGACTTGAAAAGGTTTTAACCTGAAATATAAGGTTCTTTGAAGTGTCAAAGATGGTGTGCTACTAACTACATTAAAAATCACCAATGGCCTTGCTTGGGCTGATATTCCAAGATTAAATAGGACCAAAGTCAATTGCTTAGAAAACACGACAAAGGTTTTAAATTCATTTTCCGTTGTTAATATCAATCTTTAAATTTTATTATATTTTGAATGTCTTAACTTGCAGGGATGAAATATTTGGTTTGACCTGTACAAGTTTGTTTCTCAAAAGTAAAGTAGGAAAATAGATGAGTTAATGAATTAATTTATTTGAAGACTCACTCAATTATGTGAGAGATAGTTAACAAATAGTAAAAGGCTTTAATTGTATTCTACTCTAAAAAATATCTGTACATTAGATAAAACAACATCCTGGCCTTTTATCAAAGATTTTATCTATTTTATTGTTAAAAATATCATGCCATGTATTACAATTACAATTAGTAGAATATTTTAAATCAATTCACTTTTTAACAAATAAGATCATGATGCATGATGTTATCATAATGTTCACTTATACATGTATAAGCTTTGAAAGAAAATGACAGGCCCTTTAATTTTATAAAAATTATTTTAGTATTTAAACTTGTAATGTTTATCAAATCATTTCAAAGTTGATGGAAAAGTTAGTGTTTATTATCTTTGCCAACATGGCATACATGTGAAAGTCACATCAATAATTAATTAATTTTTAAATTTTAAAAGAATTAAAATTATTTTAAAGTATAAAAATATAAAAATAGTTTTTTAAATTTTAAATAAATAAATAAATTCGCGACATACATGTGGATCAATAAAGTTAACAAATGTTAAGTTTTTCAGTGATTTGACAAATAATACAAATTTAAAGACTAAAAACAAAAAATTAAATGAATGATTTAAAATAATTTTTTTGTAAAATTGAAAGACCAAATAAATTATTATATAATAAAAGCATTGAATGCATAAATTCAATAATCAAGATAATTATGCAAGTGAAATCCATTTTTTCCAAGCATTAAAAAATGAGAAGAAAATAATCAAATTAAACACTTTGGTTTAAATTTGAGAAAATTGACTTGCATTGTTTGTTATATTTGAAAATCTTAAAATGAGATTAATTTCAATTTCACGATATTTAATGGTATTTTAATTTCATAAATTTATTTATAACTAAATATATATTGTCACACCATTTAAAATAGACAGGAAGGAAATGTATGGTCTATATTTCCAAATAATTTGAAAACAAGACTTGATTTAAAAATGTTGCTGTAACTTGGTAAAATAGAATTAAGTTACTACAATCATTCTTTTATAATAATAATAATGAATTTGGTAAGAAATTAGTAAACCTTAAGCCTGAATGTACAAACTTCCGACGGGATTTCGGAATTTAGATTTGAATCTACAATTTTCAAATTTTAAAATATCAACAATCCATATTTTAACCAACAATTGAATGTTTTTATTCTCTCATTTTAAAACATGCTCTCTTACTTTTCAGGTCACTCAAACCGATGTTCAACTTTGTAATGTTTATATATACAAATGGCAAGCATGTTTGTAACCTCTATTAAGCTTTAAATTCATAAAATGCAATATATTTAATCAATTTGTAACTTCAATAAAAAGATTTGTCTTAAAATATAACTTAAAAAAATCAGAACACAATCAATTAACTTACTTGTAACCTCTATGAAAGTTACTGAACTAGTTACTAACATTATCGAAATTGATTTTTGTGATCATTAGTTCATTAAGTCTCATGGATTGCTTGATAGTTGATTGGGATTTTAATCCATGTGTATAAATTAAATAGTTTAGTATTTTTCCACATAATGTTTTTTTTTTCCATTTTATATTTAGAGATAATTTCCTCTCTTTTTTTCACATGATTTTTTTTTTTGTTTTTCTTTGTGTGGAAAACATCGAACACCCTTCACCGTCAACACCACTTCCCCACCTCTATGTTTAAGAAAAGAGAGGATAACCTGCCATTAAAAATCCCTATTTCTTTTTTATTTTTACTACACCTTAAAAAACACTTTTTCTTACTTCATAGCTTACCCCTTTTCCCCTTCTCCTTAAACTTGATTAACTCGGTCTTATTCTTAAATTGCACCCATTTATTTTTCTTTTATCCTACACCTATCTTTACCTCTTCTCTTTGAGTAGTTATTGGCATTGGATATGCATTTTTAGTTTGGGTGTATTAAAGTTGTGACCAAAATTCTTATTAAAATAAAATACAAGTGGCAAGAGAAGGAGATCCACGAGGGTGAAGGTCGAGGGCCGGAGGCCCTTGCACTACAATACAGGCTGCACAAGAAGAATTCATATAGAAGTTTACTTTCTCTATTTGATATTGATTTGAATAAGGTGTTTCAACCTAACTGCATTACTTCTATTAGATGTTGATTAGAATAATTTTTTCTAAACCTATAAATAAACGCTGTCTGTACTCATTGTAATTATTCGAATTCGACATAGTAAATTTTCTTCTCATCTGCCCGTGGTTTTCCTCGAAAGGGTTTCCATATAAAATCTGTGTTCTAATTTTTATTTTTTTCTTTGCGATACATTGCCATTATTGACATTCTATTTTAACAAGATGCAAAATTTATTTTTTTTGGTTTTATAAAGTTTTTTTTCTAAAATAAGAATATAATTTTCTAATTTATTAAATGTTTTCAGGTGTTGGGAGGTTTAAGTGGACTTTTTAAGTTTATTTATTAGGGTTTTGAGGATTTATGGAATTTGATAGTTTGCTAAAATGGAATGGTTGTTTAGATCAAGTCAGTGAAAAAAAAATCCTTTTTCAACCATAAAGAGTTTTACAATCCTACTATGGACCATTTTATGGTATATGCATCCATGGACAAATCTATATATCACATGGAACCTAGGAAAAATTAACTCATATCCTACTCAGCATAATGTATTTATAATCCCATGACAACAATAACCTGTACTCAACATATTGAAATCTGTAAATTAATAATACATACTTGTGTCATGGGGCTACAACTTTAGTCTCGTAATCCGTGCGATCTTAGACAATTCTTCCATTTCAAACACGCCTAAGTCAACCTAACCACCAAAAAATTGAAGATTCACAAAGAATTCCTCCAAGACACCAATTTATATAGCAGAAGCAACACAAATAAAAAAAAGGCTTAATGAACAGAATAGCCACAGAAAATAATGCACGAGAGGTGTTTGAGTAAATGCTCTTAAAGAATTCTATTACTTTTAAGAATTCAAGATACAATGTATGATTTCCAAGTGAGGAGGAGGCTCTCTATTTATTGTTGAGCTCCCCTCAAATTGACGGTATGGATCGAATTACATTGACGGACGAGATTAAGTCTATCCCTACAATTAAGGGATTTGTAGTATTTACATAATCAAATAATATCTAATCTTACATTAAATTATTTTACTCAATCTTCTAAGATTATTTCCATATCTACATCATTGGGCCACCTAGGCTTCAAATGGACAGGGTTCTTCATCAGTTCTTTGAATCAGGCCAGCTCTCGTGGGTCAAATAATCCCCATCTAACCAATAGACCTCTTTAAGACGTATTTTGTGCAATGGTCACAGGATTTAAACTGCAGCCCGTGACATTCTCCCCCATCCATTCTCGAAACACCCTCGTTGCGCCTTCAAAATGGAACTGACTTGATTCACCTCGAAAATTTCTCGATGCCTTGGCTCTTTCCCGACTAGTTTCACTATGGGGTTGTCCCGCCCGTTAGAACCTTTGCCTCGGCTTCTATCACCTCATAATTCAAACTGTCCCACTCGTTGGTACATCTTGTTGGCAAGAAGCCACGACTTTCACTTGCCCACATTCTGACTTGCTCCAATCAGAATCCTCTTGATTCTCACAACTAGGCTTCAGCATGCCCACAGCCCCTCGACTTCCTTACTTTAGAACTTTGAAAGGGCCCCTACGTTCTTGCCAAGGCAATAAGTTAGAATGTAAAACACTACCAAAGTGTTCGAAATGTACCTTTCCCATAGGTGGTAGCTCCAATGATATCTCAACAGGCTTCATATCAATTTCATGCTCTACTAGCATTTTCGAAGGGGCTTTCGTAGCACTTCATTCTATCAAGTCAATGTTCCTCCCATACGAAACATCATTGACTAGCTGGATTGACAACAACACCTTGGTCTCAACCTTCATATCTCAATTCACTGACACGATGATTCGTGATAACGGACATCAACAATATGAATTTGATGGGCAAAAGGAAAAAGAACTGCCTTAATATTGTCAAGAAAGTTTAGGCCAAGCATAAAATCGTAATTATCTAAATGGATTACCTCAAAATATTTATTGCCTTTCCATTTACCGATTTATAGCTTTACGCCTCGAGCTACTGCCACAGTTGGGGTCTCCTCGAAATTTACAGTATTGATCTTCTTATTTTATTTATTAATCGAGAGACCAAGTTTCCTCACAGTTTTTTCTAATATAAATAAGTTTGATGCTCTTGTATCAACAAGAACACTCTTTTGCTGACCTGCTATGTTGATGTCCACGAAAATCAACCCTACCTCCCTACTATTCCTCTTTGCAGGAGTAAGTATCATTGAATTAAGCTTCAATGCCTTCCTCTCATCAGGCTCTGCTTCTTTGCCTTTATTGGTCATGGTCAACTTAGCTTGCTTTGGATAGTCCCGCATCTCATGAGGATCACTACAAGAGAAGACCTTCACTGGCTTCTTATCACTCTCCTTGGCCCTATTAGCTTTGACCCTCCTTACGATCGAACCAAGCTTTATGGGCACTTATTCCGGCTCATCGTCTGTTCTAACAGTCAAAAACACGAATCTCTTTGGACAATACTTTACCATATGCGGTCTTTGAAAAATGTAGCATTTTATCTTATTCCATTTCTCTTTTATGTTGTTCGGTCTCCACTTACCATTTCGTGGTTTCCCATTACCACTGTCACTACTATTACTGTTGTCATCATCACCATGTCCCTGTTTGTCTTCCTCATGGTCTCCCCCCATTGCCTTTCCCTTTGGGTTTGAAAAACACGAGCTTGTCTTTCCTCGGAACAATCTCAATCAAAGACTCAACTACAATTATAGCTTTTGACTGTACTTAGACTCTTAAATGTTTCAATTCATGTTTAACCCACAGCTTCAATCCATACATAAAATAAAAGAATACTTCCTTCTCACTAAGATTGGAGATTTGAAGCATCAACACGCTGAACTCTTTCACATACTCTCGAATTGTGCCTCAATGCGAGAACTAGCGCAACTTAAATCGAGCCTCCTTCTTAGCATATTGAAGGTAAAATTTATCTTTAAACTCATTCTAGAACTCTTTCCAAGTTCCAATTGTAGCCTGACCACGCTTTTCACCTATAGACCTACGCCTCCACCACAAAGAGCAAAGTTAGTAAAATATCAAGCAGCAGTATTTACCCCAGCATCATCATCTTTGATGCCCATGGCACTGAAGTATTGTTCCATCTCCCAGAAGAAGTTGTCCACTTCACTTGCGGACCTTGCCCCCTTGAACTTCTCTGGTTTAGGGACATTCATCTCGTAGTTGAGTGTCACACCCAACACTCCTTTACCTATGGTAGCTCGGCATAAAGCAAACTCCCCCATGAGCTCCTCAATTCTTGTGCTTAAAGCCCTTATTATGGACATTGTTTCCTCCTTCAAAGCCATTGCCATGGCCTCGAGAGCATCGTCTTTCTCTGTCAGCTTACCCACAGTGGATTGAGCACCCATTGCATTTTTTCCACATTAGAAATAAGAGACTACAACACTACTTCTTTAAGTTGCTCTCCCTTCAAGCCCAACTCTACAGTTTGCCCTTCAATCATCTCGATAGTATCATTTACATCACCCATAGACTCTTCGAGATTGACCACTTGTTCCTCTAAAGCCAATAACATGTCCCTCAGATGACTTAGACTTAGTCTTTTGGCCTTTCCACGGGTCTCCATTGGCTCAATTTGATTAGCAACTTCTTTCGACATCTCACGATGCCTTTACAACCTAAGCTCGGATACCAACTGTCACGAGGCTAGAACTTTAGTCTCGCAATCTGTGCGACCTTAAATGATCCTTTCATTTCAAACATGCCTAAGTTAGCTTAACCATTAAACAATTGAAGATTCACAAAGAATTCCTCCAAGGCACCGGTTTATATAGCGGAAGTAACACAATTTAGTTTAGCTCCCCTCAAACCGACAGTATGGATTAAATTACATTGATAGAAGAGGTTAAGTCTATCCCTACAATTAAGGGATTTACAATATTTACATAATCAAATCATATCTAATCTTACAATAAATTATTCTACTCAATCTTCTAAGATTAGTTTCCCTATTTACCAAGGTATCCTAACTTTTCATATCTGCATCATTGGGCCACCCAGGCTTCAAACGAATAGGCTTCTCCATCAGTTCTTTGAATCGGGCTAGCTATCGTGGGTCAAATGATCCCCATCTAACTGATAGACCTCTTTGGGATACATTTTGTGCAATGGTCATGGGCTTTGAACTGCAGCCCGTGACACTTGCATTTGCAAATTATCACTATAGTTATTTATTCTTGGTCTCCTTGTACAAATTATGGGTGATATGTCGAATACAGAATATATAATACACCCATGTTTCAGTTTAACCATTATTTAGATTTCTCCCAAACACACTACTCGGGGTTTGGTTAGATATCAAACACAATCCCCTAATGTCTCGAGCCATATATTATTGCAAACACTTTAAAAATAATGCCCAAGCCTCCTTCATCTCTTACTCTACTAAGATAAAAGCAAGTAAAACAACTTTTCAGGTCCTATCTTGAAAAATGGTCAGCATCAACTTCTTGTATTTCATCTTGAGATAAAAGCAAAATTGTTTCCAATAAAGGTGTTCATGGGTCAGGTCGAGGTAAGCAAAGTTGAAGTTTGATTCTAAAATTTTTTTTATGCCTAACCTTGAACTTGGCTCGCCCAAGCTCACCCAAATGCCTAATTTCATTATTCAAAAAATAAAAAAATAATTTATTAAATTTAATTATAAAATATATATTAATGTATAGTTATTTTTATACTTTTTATTATTTATAAATAGTAAGATGAGCCATCTTAGGCTAGCCCAGGGATGAAAAATACAAACTTAAGCTTGACCTAAAGTGGGTCTAGCTGACAAGGCAAGGTAGGCCGCTTGGCCCAAAAATGCTTTTAGTTTGCACTGAGAAAATCCCTCAATAAGTGGTCTGAATGTTCAGAATAGACGATGGAAGAAGTGTACCCCCGAACTAAATTATTATCATTATATATGAGAACCATAAAAAATTGTATTAAGAGCATGTTCTTGAGCCATAGGTCCCCAACTATGTAGCTAGTTGTACAATTGCTCCCAACATATAATTGCTTCATGGCCCTTTGCTTCGCTTGCCATGCTTTCTTATATGAGAAAAAAAAAGTGATATATGTTCCGGATCTCCACAATCAAAATTGAAATGGGTAGAACTGGATCTACTTCAACCAACAAAAAATGGAACCAAAGATTAAATCAGAATCCAACTTCGAATGATCTTGCAATACCTTGCCGCAATGCACATATGTGGGTTGTTTGTAACACCCTATACTTGACCCAATCGTCGGGTTCGAGCTATAAGATGCCACATCCATTATAGGAGCAATTGGAATCAATTATACACAATACAAACATTTACACAAAGAAATAAGTATATTAGACATTCATAATATGCTACACAATCATTTCTAGGTCTTATACAAGCTTAGAAAAGCTCTTTTTCCAACTTGAGGTTGAATTAGGACCAAATTTAAAGTTTCCAAACTTGCGGATTGACACCACGACATAATGGCTTTCACGTTGCGACATCATCAATCAATAAGTTACGTCGTGACTTCAAGAATCTCGACGTCGCAATGCCACTCATTATCAATCCATACGTTGCCCTTGTTTTGGCAAAGAGCATATGAGTACAAATTTCATGCTTCCTAACAAACACTTTTATACATTCATGATAACTTTCCAACATCAACACAATTTCATTCCATGCTAATCTATACCAATTAAAGCATATGAACATTTGAATCAAACATTGAATATGGAAAGTACAATACTTACCTTGATCATATATAAGCATGTTAGCTACCATAGTTTTGGCATGCATTTGGCTAAACTTGACACATAATGTCACAACTAGATAAATTACAACATAGATATCCAAATAGGTTGGGCATTATAACATATCACAAACATCATCAATTCATACCAATTCATGCTATATCATCACACTTTCATACATCTTTATCAAGTTACAAAATAATTCCATTTCAATTTGAATCACAAATCATAATAATTTATCAAATTGGTTTATTTTTTTCAAATTTCAATATCCAATTTCAATGTTTCGCCCAATAAAACCCTAGTAAAATGGACTGGGATACACGGGTGAGCTACACCACACCAGATAGCTCGTAGGAGCTTAAACTACATCAAACCAAGACACCAAAGTGTAAAGTAAATAGGCATCAAATGTATAAACATTTTCAATTACATCCCTCCACCACACCAAAGTCTCCGTAGAAATGAATAATGCTCGATGATTTGCCAAAAATTTTTTGGTTCTTGATATATCCTATCATAATCTATGTATCATTACATATCTCATACAAACGCGCAAATGACCCTATTGATATGCCCATTGTATCCTAATATTTTACTAAGTTCACATAGGCATCAATAATATATATTACCTTTTCATACCCTGTATTATTCACATTTGCATATCATACCTTGTAATCAATTAGATTTTCATATTTATACCATGTAATAGCTCATAATAATTTATTACCACATTTCAGTTCAATTTAATCCCATTACTAGCCTTGCATGTCAAATTCATTAATATTTCAAATTATGCTCAAACATATATATGTATAAAAGAAAACACAAGCATACATATAAAACAAGATAAGATAGTAATTTCCTTTTGAACTTACCTATTCAAAACACAAAATGGGTGGATTTTTAGGGACTAATCCATAATTTCAACTTTACACCCTATTAGCTCCACTTTGATCCAATTCTTGATCTATACAAATATTTTATATATCAATCAATACCAAAAATTATCACATATTGTCATAAGATGCATGATCCTAAATATATCCACTTTTTAGTTTTTCCACATATTTTACATTTTATTCAATTTAATCCCTAAACTCAAGATATGCATAACTTTTGATTCCTAGCTTTGGATTAAAGTTCAATTTCACATATTCTAATTAGCCACCTTACACATTTCATTTCTACTATAATTTTATGATAGGTTTTAGATTTATTCAATTTGGTCCCTAATGACAAACAAGCTTAACTAACTTTATAATTTAGTCTTTTTCATAATCTAAGCTCAACATCTATTAATTTCATGCCTAATTTATCAATTAATCAACAATGGAAACTTGCTAAAAATTCAAAAACTTATCAAATTGATACATGGGCTAGCTAAATCAAGCTCCTATGATCATAAATCTACAAAATTACAAGAAAAAGGGCTTAGTTTTTTTTACCTAGTGTAAGGGCCGAATGGTTCCAGGGTTTGAAAGCTTTTCTCTTTTATTTTTCTTCTTCTTTGGACGACACAAATGAAATGGAGAAGATGAAACTATTTTCTCCATTAATTTTTAACTTATATACTTGATTAAAACTTAATTAATTTGGCTTAATTAAACTTAATAAACTTAATTTCACTAATCTTAAGGTTAATTAATCTTAATGGTTTCTCACATCATCATCCACTAAATCCCTCTTAAAATTGGTTTTATTACCATTTTGGACCTTGGTTAATTGTTATTTAGGTCCTCAAGCATGTTCTTAATTAAAACTCAATAGCGACTGAGCTTTTACAATTTAGTCCCTGAGCCTTAATTGACTATTTAATTGATGAAATTACTCAATCATTCTTCAATAAAATTTTATATTAACTCCGTAAATATTCCTATTTTATATTTACGGTCTCAGTTTATGGAAATGGGGTTCCAAAACTGCACTTTCCAGTACTACTTAAAATCAGGCCCTTACACTGTTGTATTTGAGAATTTCTCATATATGTTTTTTTATATATAGTTTTTCAATTCGGCCACATGCAATCTTTACCATAATTAATTTAATTTCTAGCATAAACATTTCTATTGGACTTCATGACCTTGAAATCCACCAACTCCTTGATGTTGTAGTCATTGATTCTTGTCTTCGCAACATCTTTTGATGGAAATTTTTTAATAAGGACAGCGAACCAAGATCGCAAGTTGGTCAAGTTGTGAATTTGACTTAGTGCTTTAGACTGGATTTTGATGTGTTCTTATTGTGCAAGAAAGCTTGAAATCAAGAAAAGAAATTCTAAATAGCAAGTTATTCAACAAGAAACAATCAAAAGTAAGGAAAATTCAAGAGGAAATAAGCAAGGATTTTGGTTAAATAGAGAACAATCAAGCATGGTGGAATCCACGATTTCTTGTAAAACTAATGGAATGTGCATTTCTTGATCTTCAAGAAGGAATGGTCAATTGGCTTGGAATTGGGGATCTTGAATCTGAAATAGTTAAAAACAAATTAACATTAATTAAGATAAAACAAAATAAAAAATTAAGGAATTTGATGGAAAGAATGGAAAAGTGATGATTGAAAGATAGCAAAAATGAAGGTGGAAATTGGTGTAGATGAGATAGGCTACCTTAAGAATCCCTTGAATCAAAGATCCAATAAACTCTTTCAAATGGCTCTAATATCCCCTCTAAGAATGGTTCTTGGCAATTGAAGGTTGAGGACAATTCTCACGATCTCAAGAAATTCGAGTTGAAACAAACTTCAAAAAAAATAAGAAAACTCCTACAATTAGATCTTATGTGTAGTACATAGAAAAGTCAACCTTTATATAGGCTAATGAAGAGCAAAACACAATCTTTGACATCTTAAAATCACTTTTAAAATCAAAGAATAACTTGTGTACTCCTAAAAAAAAAAAATCAAAGAATCGCTTGCCACAATATTTGACTCTTAAAATCACTCCTAAGTAAAAGAAAGAACGTATAAAATCTCCTACAAAATGCTAAATTAGCCAAAAGGTAGGAATGACAATTCAGATTGCAGATTCGGATATCTATAGATATCTGATTTGAGTAGATTCGGATATTGCGAATTCGAATAATTTGGGGTACAGATAGTAAAAATACTATCCATTGCGGGTTTAGAGCGGATACAAATTTAACCCCTCGATATCCATTATCCGAATTCATATTCGATATTCGGGTAACAAATGTGGATATCCAACTCCAAAATTCGCTTCCGCTTACCATTTAGATCCGGATGCGGATATCCAACATAAGGTTCAAAATGTTAAATTCAGATTTTTGCGAATTCGAGTATTCGACAAATATTGCTATTTAATTTGGATTCAAATTTTGATAGTAAAAGTCAGATATTTTGCGGATAATTTACAAATTCGAATTTTAAGGCGAATTTGTGGATTCGGATAATCCAAAATTTGCAGATATCCAACCCGCTACCATCCCTACCAATAGGATATTCAAAATTCTGAGGTCTAATTTTATATAATTGTGACACTACGAATAGCCTAAAATTTTGCCCAAGCCTGACCCAGATTAAAAATGTTAAATTTGAGCTCGATGTGGCCTACCCATATTAAATATTTTATATTATCATTTTTTATATAAAAAATTTTAAAATATAATACATCATATACACTAAAAACATTAAAATAAATATTTCCTAAAAAATTAAAAATACATTAAAAATATCTTTATACTTAAATAACACTAAGATAGTTACGATTTAGCAAGCAAATGCCTCTAAAATAGCAGTAAAATTAATAATAAAATAAGAGTTATACAATTTCCAAACAATAACAACAAAATAATAGCAATATAATAGCAAAATGGCATCAAAACAACAATAAAAAAGAAAGTTTAGGTTGATTTGGGCCTACGCTAAAAAATCCTACTCGACCAAGCCTATTTTTCGAGCCTATATTTTTTCTCAAGCCCTCCCACTTTTCAGGCAAGCCTTTGGGCTTGGGCAGGTGACTCAACCCATGATCAAGTCTAACTAAGAATAAAAATTATCTAATAAAATCCAAATACAACAAAATTAAAATAAATTGGGCCACTAATAAGACTGGTCGAATATCATTTAAGGACATGGATAGAAGTTCTATGGGGCTTCATGGATGTTAAGTGGGTTGGTCTTCAAGATATGTGGTCTACTTGAGTCAAGATTCGATTCTTTTAAGCTCATCATTGTAATCCAAACTGATTTAAATCAAAATTTTAAGTTCTTGGAATCTTGATTTTTTTTCTTGTAAGTCAAATTCACGAACTCTTAAACCACAACATTCATTCTTAACTTGAGTTGCCTTCATTTTGATCTTATTATTGGGCCTTGTGGAAAGGTTAGTTGATCATGTCTGTAATCTTGAACTTGGGACTTGATGTTTGTATCAAATTTGGTCGAGTGAGAGCTCACCATTGTCATACAATGGAAGGTAATTGAAATCAAACAGTTTATGGGCATATTCGAGAAACTCATGCCCACGAGTGTCGAAACCTAGTGTTAGGTAACAACTTGAAGGCTCATATGTATGATTACTTTAACTCATTCAAGTAGAAACCATTGGTTTTTCTTGTGGCTTAGAATCATTAACGCTTACAGCTTCAACATTTGCTTCTTTCTTTGTAACAACCTATTTTTCAGTGGTTTCGGGACCACAAATCCGATGAGTAAGTCCATATTGTTATTTAATATTTATGAATCAATTATAATATAATAGTGAATTCTGGTTTAATAATTTTATAAATTGAACAAATAGATAAGTAAAAATGGTTCAGTCCAAAAGTCAAGTGGTTTTTAAAAATGAGGTATTGGGACATCGTTTTCATAATTTAAGGCCATAAATATTTTATTAAATATTTATCGAGACGCGTTATAGGTGAATTGAAGTTTGGTCCGATAATTTTTATGATTGATTGCTTAATTAAGGTAAAATGATTAAATTGTAAAAGAGATAAAAGTTAATTGCTATAGATTTAAAATACTAAGGGGACCAAAATAGTGATTAAACCATGGTCAAAAGGTCCAAGTGGTGGAGGATATGATTAATCCACTAACTTTTGGGCTATTTACTTATTAAGTCCTAATTAGTTTAGGGTTAAATTGAAATTAAGCTTGTTTAGTTCAAATTTTAAAACAATTGAAGGACTAATTGTGCAATTAAACCTTCGTTAGATGGTAATTATACCTTATACTTATATTCTGGACATTTATGGACATGTTTTAGAAATTATATATGTTATAATTAAAAGGTTATAATGGTAATTTTGAAAATAAGTAGATTATAATTAAAATAAAAGCCAAATTGAAATGTCATCTTCTTGATTCTTCTTCCAAAAGGCTGAAACACCATTGTTAAGGGGAAGGAAAGCTTCAGCTAGCTAGGTTTCTCTATTGGGTACGTGTTTGATGTATGTTCTTTTGTAATTTCTATATTTTTTAGATCGTTGCAACTATGTCCAGCTAACTCGTATCTCCGTTTTCAAAACGGTTAAAGATTATTGATAACACTCTAGAATAACATATTTTTATATATTAATTATGTATTTATTCTGAGTATGATCCTGCTAATTTGAGCTATTTATGATCTTTTATCTCATAGGGACTAAATTTGAGGCAAAAGTGAAATTAAGGGCCAAAAGCGTGAATTTAGAGATAAAATGGGTCAATGTGCGACACAAGGAAAAGTTGGTGCCAAAAGTGCAAGCATGGAGGACACAAGGGCTGAAATGCAAAAAAAGAGATTTTATTCTATTAAACTCTATTTTAATTATATTAGGATAATTAATGTTGAGATAATTATTAAGGATTATTTTTAGGATTTTACTTTATCTTTATTTATCTTCAATTAAATGTATTTATCTTTTAGGAATTTAAGTAGAATTAGAATATCTCCCTAGCACTATAAATAGGGGTGAAGTGACTCAAAGGGATCTCATCTTTTCTTTTTCTCAGAACACTCTCTCCCCAAAAGTCTAGGCTTTTGTTCTTTTCATATTTCTTTTCAATAAAATCTTTATTTTTATTTTATTTATTTTCTTTTCTACCACAACCATGAGCCACTAAACCCATCTAGCCGAAGGTTGTCAAAAATCCCCAAAAAGGTTCTTGAGGCTTAGAATCCGTACTTAGCCTTCTTGCTGAGTATTCATCATTTCTCTCAGACTACACTGGTGACGCTTCCGTCCAAGTCCCTTAAGAAGTAAGTTTTTCAACATATGCAAAGGCTGCCGCTTTGTATGTTTTGAGAAGGTTGCACAGTCGGTTCGTTAGCTTACTGCGTCAGAGGTTGGCGAGCCCAAGAGACAAAATGGCGTGGGATTCGCCATTGAGAAGCGTTGATCTAGCATAAGACGATCTCACAGAAGCGATTGTTAGCTAGAGTCAGGTTCCATCAAATCATAAGTCTAAATCATTGAGCCGGTGGTCGAGGCGTCCTCTTCCACTATAACGGCTTATTTGGTTTGGGAAGGATCATCTAAAAGCCGAGGATTGAACCCAAGGTGGAACGAGACAACTGGAGGCTGGAATCTCCCATAAGAATTTTCTTTCTCTTAACTTTATTTTTAATTTCTCGAATTTTCAATTCAATATTCTTAATTCTATTTTTATTTTATTTTTCGTTTCTAGATCCAACAATTTAATTCTGCTATTGTTTTTATTTTTTTCAAGAACGCAGGTTGTCTTGGGCAAGACTCTTTTGGGATATCACGGAACAAGATATTTTGCAAGTCCAAATCCACGAGGATTTGACCCTACTTCCCTTTTACTATTCTTTTCATTATTTATTAGGGATAGGATATTTTTGGTGCTTTCAACGACCGTATCAATTATGGATTATGTCATTTATGAGGTTTGAATATTCTTGAAATTTTATGGTAGATTATTGAGCTTGGTTATTAAATAGGACTATTTTGTAAAGTAATTCTTGACGATTTTAATGTTTAAGGACTAAAGGTTAAAGTGATAAAATCACAAGGACTTTATATGAAATAACATCAAATATGGGCTGTACAGAGTATTTAAAAATTCAGTTGAATTTAGTTATGATTGAAAATGGTTAAATTATGTGTTTTGGACTTAGGGACTAAATTGCATAAAAGTTAAATGTTGTGAGTAATTTTGTAAAATGTCAAAAGGGCTTAATTACATAAAATGAGTTAATTTTTCTGTTGTAATTAGTTAATTGAATGTAATTATTATTCTAGATCAAGAACGAGTTGAAAATTGAGGAAAAGAGCAAGTTGCTGAATAATTCTTGAATTTTTGCCATTATTGCAATTTAGCCTTGGTAAGTTCATACGATTTAGTTTGGTATAATTTGTAATATTTTATTTACATATGATTTATGATTTATGATATATTTAATACTTATATATATTTAATGAATTAATAATAAAAATGATTCAAGGTGAGAAATTTAATAAAATTGTAAGTTTATACGGTAATGTTATGATTGTTTTAATAATATTATTAATATGAATTATGTAATAGCCCAATTTTTAGTGGCGTCAAAAATAGTGGTTCGATACCACCAAATTTAACTAGTAAGCTCGTAAATTTTATTATTTAGTACTTACGAGCCAAATGTGATTTTAGGAGAATTTTTGAATTAGTAATTTGTGTGTTATAAGGATTTATTAGGTTAAGTGGTTTAGAAAACGAGGTATCGAGACCTCAATTTTATAAATTGAGCCGTAATTATTTTTATAAATATTTACGGAGTGTCATTAAGGTAGTATTTTTATAAATAATTAATTAAAAAGGACTAAATTGAAAAAGGTGCAAAATTTGTTAAATAAAGAAATAATGACTAATTCGCCCAAGTGATAAATAAGGGAGGACTAAAAGGACAAATTGCCACACAAGGGGTGGCTGAGGCAACATAGGCAGAGAAAAATCATGGAATTAGGTGAAATAAGGGCAAAATGGGAAAATTAGTAAAAATTAAACTTACAAATTGAAATTAAAAGTGAATTCTAGACAATTTCTTCATAATTCTCAGCCAAAAACGCCATAGGAGGTCCCCAAAAGCTGGTTTTTCATATTTTTACTTTATGTGAGTTCAGTTCTTCCTCTTTTCTTGAAATTTTTGTGTTTTTAAGATTTTTACAATTAGGTCCAATTATCTATTTTATTAGTTTTTTATTTTATTGGTAATTTTGAAACTTACCATGGATGAATATTGAATGTTTTTTTATGAAATATCATGGATTTAGAGCTTTAATTTTATTTTTGATGATTTTATAAAGTGATTTGGATATATATTGATTTTTGGACTAAATTGTGAAAATGTTATATATTAGGGTTTGGTATTAAATTATGTTGATCAATGGCTATATGATAGCTTAGAATATTTAGATAAACTATCAATTGAGAAAAATTAGCTCATTTGGTAGACTAATTAGTAAGGGACTAAATTGTAAAAGTTGTAAAAATTAGGTAATTATGTAATTTTGAAAATTAAGAGGTATTAATTGTGAAGTGAATCTAAACCGAAATATGTGCTAATGAATGGATAATTTTATATTTTAGATCAAGAGCCCGTAGACAATCATGAAAAAGGGAAATTAACAGAATAGTCCCTGAACTACTACAAATTTTCCAATTTAACCCAGGTAAGTTCGTATGGTTAAATTTTAATGATTATATTGAGTTGATGAATGATGTTACATATTTAATAAATTGTTGAAAAATAGAGTGCTGTTAAATTTATTATGTATTTAGCATATTGTTGAAAAATGAAATATTGTTAAATTATGAATTGAAATGAATATCCGATTAAAGTGGAATGCGGGATTGAGTACCATCATTATGTGGCGAATAGCAAAGGATCAATTGACGGTAATTTACCCAAGTAAACCGAGGTTTAGCATTTGTTGTAAACTTTCGTGTTTACTTTCCGTTTAACTCATGCGAGCTTCTCTTAACTCATATGAGTTTCTGTTTAACCCTAGTGGGTTTTCGTTCAGCTCTTTTGAGCTTCAATTTAACCCTTATGGGTTTCCCTTCACCTCCTATGAGCTTCCGTTCAACCCTTACGAGTTTCTATTTAGCACTTATGTGCTTCTGTGTAGCCTTCGGGCTTCCAAATACGAGGTACTCATATCCGTAAGTTGTTCTCTGATTTGGTAAGGGTTGGTAAGTGAAATTATGAAATTAATATCGGAAGAATTATTTTTATTGTTGGCATTGATCTGAACTAAGTGTATTCATCGATTGAAGTTGTGATTGACAGGGAAAGTACATTAAATGAATTTATTTTAGTTGATGTGTTATAGTAGGTTTGGTAAGATTTATATTTAAAGCCATCAAACTTACTAAGTTTCCTTAAGCTTACTTGTGTTGTTTAATGTTCTTGTAGATTAACGTGAGGTCGGGAGATCAGATCAACACATCAAGCCACACTATCCAACATAATCTGGTAGCTTATGCAATGAATACTTTGGTTTATATGGCATGTATAGAGTTGGTTTGGAAATGAAGTACTTATAAATATGGTTATGAATGATATATGCTTGTATGTATGTAAATGGTAATAGATGTTGATAAATCAATAAGATGGATTAAATAAGTAAGTTTAAGTAATTGAGTATTTGTGATATTATGTCAAACATGATTTTGGCTTGTGTTGATTACTTGTTTGGGATGTATTGATGTATTGAAATATTTTGTATAGGTTAATATCAAAATGGGTGAGAAAAGTGGCCTTAAAATGACCTATTTTCGTCCATACGGGCAGAGAGACAAGCGTGTGTCTCACACACGGCCTAACACATGGGCATAACTAGCATCTTGTCATAAAAGTGAATATCTGACATCATGGGATTTTGAGTACAATATTCAAGATAGGCACCAAGATTATTCGTCATTGAAGGTTTTTTTTACCAATTAGGCCTTAAGTACAGTAATCAGGAAAGGGACCCAAATTATCTACCATTGATGGAATTTACAAATGATATGGAGGCACTAGGATAGTTGATGGGTTTCTATAATTCAAAATTTGTATCTTCTATCAAGAATATCTTTGACTTCCACTAATAACTCCACTACAACATCCTCGCTTTTCTGATGCCCAAACACCATAATCTTAAGCTCTTTATTATCTTTGAGATTCACTAAAATGTATTTACACCCTCTTTTGTTGTACCCTAGAAATCTATACTTCATATTGGATATCCACTTAGTGCCTCTAGCTTGGATTTTCCTTAGGATCCTACTTTTCATGTTATCTAGAGAAACATCACTCTTAAAGGTCATATCCAAATAGAATACAACTCTATAATTAGTCAAAATCATATCTCCATTCAAATGGGTTTGTGTAGTAAATCAATATATTCTATCTTGAAGTCATCAAATATTAAATTTCAAACATTACAAACAATTCTAAAGATTTCAACAATTTTAATAATAAATAATCCAATAAGATTACCACTAATTTAGTTCAATAGAAAGCAAAATAATAGCACAACTTATAGGCACCATATGTAGAACATATTCAACAAATGTAACAACAATAATAGCATAACAATTCTAATTATTTGAATAATTTTTAAAATAAATAATCCAACAAAATTAACACTAACTTATTTCAACGAATATCATACAAAATAACAAAACTTTCTTATACCATATATTGGTCATTTTAACAATTGTAACAACAATAATAACACAATATTAACACTAAAGATACTTACAAATTTACTTTCAAAGATTTGATAATCACAACAATAGCATAATATTGGTTTAAAAATTATTGACAACTTTCATACCACTAATTTATTAATTATAAAAAATTCTTAATTGATTAATTGAGATGTAGAGAATTTGCAAGTTATTGGAATGTTTTTAAAAGAATTAAGGATGAAAGGATTTTGAGAGAATTGTTTTAAAATGTTTTTTTTACTAGGAAACTAGATAACTTATAGGAGAGGGGAAGGGGATCTACTAGCTTATGTTTGCTTGAAGTCGACATCTATGAGTGTTGATTTCTTAAGTAAAAAAGGTTGGAACTAGACATCTTATAACAACCCGTTTTCAGTGAAATCGGAACAGTGGTTTTGGGACCACAAATCCGAGTCAGAAAGAAAATTTATTTTAATAATATTGAATAATTTTCATTATGATAAGAAATGCGTATGAAAATTTTGATAAGAGAATTTTACCAATTTTAAATTTAATTAGGAGGAAAGGATCAAATTGCATAAAATGCTAAAGTTGAATTCTAGTAGCTATAGGTAGCAAATAGCTGTAGAATTCAAAATTTAAGGTCCTTATATGGCAATTAGACCATTGAGAAAGTTAGTAGATATTTTTGATGATTCATCCATGGAAAATTAGAAAAAAAAGAACTAAATTGGAAATTGAAATAAATAAAAGATGATAAATAAAATAAATATCTAATATCATCATTTTATATCGGGCAAAATACCAAAAAAGCCCTATTTTTTAAAAATTTACCGAAATGGGCCCGATATTTTATTATTTACCGGAATGGGCCATTTTCCACGAAATCGCGTCCACGTCAGCGCGATGTCAGGGGACGTGTCAGCAAATCGCATCCACGTCAGCACGATTTGCTTACGTGGACACAAATCGTGCCTACGAGGAAGCGATTTGTCGACACGTCCCCGACATCGCTACCGACGTGACGCGATTTCGGAAAATGACCCATTCCTAAATAATAAAATACCGGCCTATTTCGTAAATTTTAAAAATAGGGCTTTATGTGTAATTCCCTTTGTTTTGGTATTTTGCCCTAATAATATATATTAATGTATTACCGTAATATGTAGCTCAAATTATGTATTGTAGTTAATATTCATAATATTGTAGCTCAAATTGTCAATCCGTCTATACTATTGTACTAATAATATATATTAATGTAATATTGAAGAGTTAATTGATTAAAAAAATAAATGCAACAAGTACAAAAAAGATTCAAAATTATTACCAACAAGATTTGAACCAAGGAAGACATTCGACGAAGTTTCGACATCATATGGAATCCCAGTTGAACCTTAGGAATAGATAGGATACGAATGACATGTCATTAGGGATTACCATGTTTCGGGTGCTGGTCTCATACGTCTTACCGGTGGCTGAGTTTTCGGCATGTGTTGCGGTTACTTTACAGCTTGTGTGAGCAGCACCGTGTAGCTACGTCTTGACTGACAGCTTGTGTGAGCAGACCTAGTGATGGATCGAGAGTAAGCATCTATATGAGATATGAGATATGAGATAGATATGGTGTTGACCACGTATTGGCACTTAGTGTGCGAGATACCCGAGTATTCGATAGTATTCCAAATGGTTCAATGGGCACGGTGATGATACTAAGTTATACGAGTTCGATACGAACTAGTACATGTATTCATGTGAAATACAGGAAGTATTTCATAATTGATGTATTTGTACATGGCTAACATGATTGTGAATTATTTGTTAGGCTTTGGGCCAATTGGAGTTAAAATATGCCTTAATTTTTGTTTACCTAAATCGTGGTTGATTTGGTAAGTTGTATTTATTAGTTATACGAACTTACTAAGTTTAATTACTTACTCTGTTTTATTCTCCATGTTTTATAGTGATTCGGAAGCTCGCTCTGTTGGGAGTTGTCAGAGACTGCCTCACACTATCAAACACTTATTTTGGTACTTGAGATTTTATATTTTGGTTAAATGACATGTATAGGTATTGTGGCTAATGTGGTCTATATGTTTTGTTGTGTATTTAGCCATTTTATTTGGCTTGTTTTGGTATATTTTTGTTATGTATATATATGTGTGTAAAAGGCCTTATGTTATGTGGTGTTTAGTTGCTATGGGAATGCCATGTTGTGAATTGGTATTTTGGGTATCAAATGGTTGAAGTTGAGATGTAGTATGTATGTTTAGTTTTAGGCACAATGCCTCATATAAGTGATGACCATTTAGGCACATTTTGGAAGCATATTTTGATAGGTTATAAGTGGTCAATGGATGTGTTTATGGATATTGTTGTATGTGTGGATATTACAGGTTATAAACTTGATATTGGTTGGTTTTGAATGCTTATTTAGGCCATGTTTGTATGTGCATTGTTGAGCTTAGGTTGGTACCACATTGGGTGAGAAATATGGCTTGGAAAATGACCTATTTTTGTCCATAGGGGCAGAGACACGGGCGCAAGTCTCAGCCGTGTGTGACACACGATCAGGTGACACGACCATGTGTCCTCTGATACTTTTATATAAATCAAGTCAGTAGCTTCACACGGCCTAGCATACAGACGTATGGCTTGGCCATGTGGCACAAGTCAGTATACCCTCCAGTTTTCACACGGCCTGGCACACGAGCGTGTGAGGCCATTTTGAAGGGTACACGGCCAGGCACATAGGCGTGTGATCTGGCCATATGACTCAAGTTAGTGAGTTACACGAGGTAAGACACAGGCTAGGACACGACTGCGTGTCCCCATTTCGAACAGCCACATGACCTGAGACACGGGCGTGTCACTTGGCTGTGTGAGACACACGGCCTAGCCGCACGGGTGTGTGTCCCCTGCACTTTGAAAAATTTCCATGTTTTTAAAAGAATTCCTTGAGTACTCAGTTTAGTCCCAAACCACTTTTAATGTCTTTTTGGGGCCTCGAGGGCTCGTATTAGGGACTATATGAATGAATTTGAATGATTTTTAATTTGAATGAGAAATAATTATGAAATGTATGATTGTTTGATTCTATAAGTCCGGTAATACTCCGTAACCCTATTTCAGTATTGAATACGGGTTAGAGGCATTATAGTAAATCTCTGAGGATTCTCATGAAATCCTCAACTTCCTTTTTGTTGTACTTGATAAAAAGAAAAGCATCGTTAGTGAAAAATAAGTGATTTACACAAGGGCCATTTCAGCTAGCCCTAATGCCTCTAATTAGGTTGGCTTCTTGCGTATTTAAAAGCATTCTCGAGAATGCTTCCATACAAAATAAGAATAGGTAAGGAGAGAGGGAGTCCCCTTGTCAAAGACCCCATCCGAAATGATAGTCTCTAAAAGAGTCATGTTACATTTCACCACATATTTCACCATTTTAACACATTGCATGACTTTATCGATCCAAGCATCTTCAAAACCCATCTTCTTCATAACTTTTTCAAAGAAATTCCATCCCACCTAGTCATGCGTCTTGCTCATATCGAGCTTAATGACGAGCCCTTTGTTTAGACCATTCTTTGAGCTTTGGAGATAGTACATCATCTCATGGGCAATAAGGATGTTGTCATGGATCATCCGGCCCGGGACAAAGGCGCTTTAGTTCTAACTGATGCAAAAAGGAAGAGTGGTCTTCAAACAGTTCGCTAAAACCTTTGCAATAATCTTGTAGATCACCCTGCATAAACTTATAGGTCTAAAGTTAGTCATGTCCACAGGGTCTTTAATCTTAGAAATAAGCACAATAATCATTTCATCAATACAAGAGATATCCTTGTTGCCATCTAAAATTTCATAGCAAAGTTTAAGGACATTTTTACCCACAACCTCCCAATTCTCTTTAAAGAAAATCCCCGAGAGGCCATCAATCCCCAAGGCTTTGCGCGAATCCATGTGGTTGAAGGCATCAATGATTTTCTCATCCGTGAAATCCTTAGCCAGCTTAGCATTCATATATTAAGTAACCTTAATTTGAATGCCATTGATATAATTCTCAACATTTGGAGTAGCAATAGACTTAAACAGTTTACTAAAATAGTCTCCAGCAACTTTGCTAACATCTTGTATGCCATAGTTAATGTAAGTTAAAAGGGATATGAATATTATGCATATGAATGATGAGTCACTTACTTGCCAAGTAAGTTAACCTTGTAGTTAAGTATAATGACAATTTAGAATGATTGTTTCCATGATGTTTGAATGTGTTATTATGAGTGTACATGGTGTTTTTTTTAGTATAATAAGTGATGGTTTTGAATTGGTGATGTTAAAGATCAATTTAGGTGAGTTTTGAGGTGATTTTTGGGTCCTAGCATAGTTGTATCTATACATATGCTAAACTGTATCGCAACAAGTAAGTTAGTGAAAGTAAAAGTGTACGATAGTAGGGACTTGTATCAGTACAAATTCTCACTTGTACCTATACAGTTATGACAGAACATTGTCTCTCCCTTGTTTTGAGTTGTTTCGACTCCTAGAGACCCGTGCTAAGTCCTGATGACCTCTGAACACTTAGGAATTGTTTTAAAATATTTCTAAATTGTTTTAAAAGTTTTAATAATGAATTTAATCAATTGAAATGGTTTGATATGAATGGATTTATGTTTGACTTTCTTATTGAATTTAAAGTATAAGCTAGATTAAATTACTCTAGCAACTAATATGGGTCTCGCATTAGGACTCAACGACTGGATCAAATGCTGGATGTCACAGTTTTTAATGAACTTGCGTATTGGTTTTATGCATATAATCTACTCATCTAGTCAAATTTTGATTGAAAACGGTTATGATAAGGAATTTTTATGTTATGGACTTGTTTCCATGTGTTAAACATGTTTTCATACTTTTTGTTTGACATATATCTTGCAAGGAGGCATATAGAGACATGATTGCATGACCTGGAATACTATTTTCCTATAGTTCTAGATTTATGTCTTGGGACTAGATAAAAGTCTTAAGACATGGTAGCCTGAGTATCGAGACTTGATTTTCAAGTCTCATGTAACACTCTATACCCAACTTGAATTAGAGACATTGACATTTTTAAAATTATGAAAATGAAATAAAATTAAAGAAATTACAAAATAAAAAATTTAGTAAAATTGAATGAAAAACATTAAGAATAAAATAGTAGAGAAAATTGCGAGAATAAATGTATAAGATTGAGAGAATTGAGAGAATAGATAAATAAGATTGAATACATTTTTTTGAAAATAAACATGTATATATAGGAAAAAAATGTCCTTTGGAGAAAAAAATGTTGACATTGGAGAAAAAAGTGTTACCGTTGGTCAACTTGCCATTGATCCCAAGGTTAGAAACTCAATGACGGTGATATTCTAACCGTTTATATAATTTTTTTTTAAAAATCCGACTTTGGTACAAGGCAACACCATGTGGTGAAAATGTGCTCTGTAATTTTTTAAACCAGCGTATTTTCACCTCTCTAATCCATGTCACCTGAAAGCGCTTCCTACACGTGTTTTTTGTCTTCTCTCTCCAAAATTGACTTATTTCCGTAATTTCCAAATAAAACGATATCAAACCTTAATTTTTTTTACAATTGACATATATGCTTAATTTTCTTGAAAATAAAGAGGAAGGAAAAAAAACAAAAGATAATGAAAATCTTATCATTGACTCTCCAAAATAATCTTCAAAGCAAGAAACGGTGGTCGGCAATGGTTAGAGACAATGATCAACAACAATTAAGGTTGAAACTTGAGATAAGAGAAGAGTTGAAAAGAAGTAGAGAGGCAGCCGTTGGCACATGTGATGCTGGAGTTTGCAGAAAACAGAAAAGAGAGAAAATTTTGAGAGAAAGAGAAGAAGAGAGACTAAACTTGGCATTCAAATTTTTGCATAACTGCTTCTTGGGCCCTTGGGCAATTATAACCACCAGGCCGTTACAACCAATTTGAAATTTTGTTAGACATGTGCAATATTAGAGTGAAACGCACCATTTTACTCAATTCCCTTCATCAACACTGAAACGCTGCGTCTAACCCTCCCTTAAACTCTACGTTTTTTTGAAGTTTCTAAACATAAAAGATTAAACACTGTCGTTTTTTTTAACTAACTTAACAGCTAATTAAGACTTGAGAATTTGACCCGTCTCAACATGGCAGAGCAACGAGCAGCAGAGTTGTTCTTTTCTTCTTCAAGTGTTTTAGTAGGTACAAGACAGATTAAGGAATTTAGGGGGTTTTTTTTTTTTACTTTATTAATTTAGGTTGGGTGATTGGGTTGGATTGATTAAATTTTTTAGGGTTTGGTGTGTTTTCGATGGATTTGGGTTGCAAAAGTCGGTTTAACTGGTTTTGCATTGGTTCATTCAGTTTATAGATCGCGGTTCAACTGAAGTTCACGACTCAACTAGTTCTCATCCTAACTCCGGATTTCAATAACATCGGAAAAAACAAAGAAATAATCCTGAATATATAAAACCCAAAAATAAATCCAAAGTCAAGTAAAAGAGGATATTATCCCCTTCTCCGTTCCGGCAAACTTTTTCCGGTCACTCACTCACGCATTTTGGTTTTCGCTTAGAGCTGTAAATAATAAACATATATTAGTTCGGATTTCAATTGGTTAGGTTTCTTTTTTCTCCCTTTAATACAGTAGGAGCTGGTTTTTGCTTTTAAGTATTTACTGGTTAGATTCCAGATCAGTCTCTATCTTTTTCCTAGGGTTTGTGGAATTGAGAGTTCAATTCGTTGCTCTGTTTATCTCATTTAACGCTTTCTTCCCACAAATTTTTTTTTGCCGACCTGATTAAATTAAAAATTTTTGGCGGTTGATTTTGCTAGGGTTTTAGCTACTTCAGCTGAATTCTGGAAATTAGGATTTCAATGTTTTGAATCTATTCCTTTAGGGTTTTTTTTTCTTGAAAGGAAAATAGGACATTTCAAATTCGAGTTGAAGGTTTTCCAATTTGAATAAATTTCTTCAAGAAAACTAGGAGAAAAAAGAAGCCCAGAATTCAAAATCTCAAGTTTCATGTTTTACTGTTCTTTTATGCGGCTTTCTTATTGATTTATCTCTGTTTTTGATACTGTGATAAAGTGAATAAAAGAGAAGAAGAATGGCCTCGTATAGGTCATTCCCACCACAATCCTTTCCTCCTCCACCCCCACCAAATCAAAATCCTCTCCCACCCCAACAACATTATGATCAAAATTACAATCAAATGAATTTGAAATCAAATTATCATTACCCTTCTTCAAGACCGCCCCAACAACAGCAGCAGCCACCGCCTCCACCTCCACAGCAGCAATATTCTTATCCCCCACCGCCTCCGCCACCTCCGGATTCTTCCTATCCACCTCCCCCACCCCCTCCTCTGCCAACAGTGCCGCAAAATACCTTCAACTCACAGCCACCAATATACTATCCACCTTCACAGTACTCATCACAGTATGGCAATCAAGCAATGCAGCCACCTCCTCCACCGCCTCCCCCAAGTTCTCCCGGTTCTTCAATCCCTCCACCTCCTCCTCCCAGTTCTCCTCCACCTCCGCCTCCTCCAAAGGAGAGTGCTGGGGACAAGAGGTTAAGTGAGCGCAGTAAAGTGGGGAATAGGGATTTTTCAGGTTCTGGAAGGCGTGAACATGGGCATTCCAATCACAGGATTGCTGGTAGAGAGCACAAGCCAATGGTGCCCCCTGTAAAGAACCCAAATGTACATACAGGAAGAGTGGAGACAGAGGAAGAGAGGAGGTTGAGGAAGAAGAGGGACTTTGAGAAGCAAAGACAAGAGGAGAAGCATAGACAGCAGAAGAAGGAGTCGCAGAAGGCCCAATTAATGTCTTCCAGCAAAGCGCATGGTTCAATGATAGGCTCACGGATGGGAGATAGGAGAGGTACACCATTTTTGAGTGGTGAGAGGATTGAGAATAGATTAAAGAAGCCAACTACGTTCTTGTGCAAGTTGAAGTGAGTATATGGAAATGATGTTTTCTTTCTTCTTTACAGTTTTGTTTGATTCTTAGGCCATACCAAATTTAGATATCAAACTTGTTAAATTTCACGTTTGTCATATCTAAGTTAGGTATTAAACTTTTCAAATTTCTTGTTTATGATCCTGCCTTAATGAGTTTATCTAGTTTAGGTTGAATGATGCCTTCTCTTGTCCTACTTTTGCCATTTATGCTGTTCTGGAGATATCCATGGATGACTTAAGATGGAATTCGATAGAGTAATTAGTGATGTATATGGCTCTGATATTGGCATTGGCATAAGTAGGTTGATGAACCATGGATTAACTTGAAAAAATCAGTACTTTTCTCTTCATGTTGAATCTGCTCATATTGTAACTACGGTAGTTTTGATAACAATGGGATTTTGATTTTTCCTTTTGTTTTATTAAAATGATCTTTCCCACTGTTCCTTGCATTTGCATGTATAATAATACATTTTGGCTGAACACTGTACTTGATCATTAATTTCTTCATGCAATTTCCTTATTTTCCCATGTGAAATTTCTTTTTCATTTTGGAAAATGTTCCTTTGGATTACTTGTTTGACTATTTAGCTATGCAGTTCACATCTGATAATGACAAACACTTTTATCATATAGATTCCGAAATGAACTTCCTGATCCATGTGCACAGCCCAAACTTATGGCCTTGAAGAAAGATAAAGATCGGTAAGAAATAGTGTTTTGCTCCAAAGAATGATGACTGTATTTTCTCCTTTTAAAACTCCAGGATCCAAATTTTTTTTTGATTGTCTGATTGAATGTATTTTCCATTTTTCTTTTATTTTTGTCGTTAGTTATCTATAGTTAGTATTCCTTTATCTGCAGAGAAAAATATTATTGGACTTGTAAAAGTTTAAACTTAAAAAATCTGGTTTTGGTCCTTGGTCTTGATGTCATGATTTAATTCCTTTCTGAGATTTCTTGTTAATGTATACGTCTTTCTCACAGGTTTACAAAATACACCATCACCTCTCTAGAGAAAATGTACAAGCCTAAACTTATTGTTGAGCCAGATCTCGGGATACCACTGGATTTGCTTGACCTCAGTGTGTACAAGTATCGTAATTCAGCTGCTTAAAATTTTTTCTTTTGCCTTTGCTTTTTGTTGCTATGGTTTTGATTCTCTTCTCTCTTTTTTTAATTAGTCCTCCTAGTGTTAGACCTCCTCTTGCCCCAGAAGACGAGGAACTCTTGCGTGATGATGTAGCTATAACCCCTATAAAGAAAGATGGCATAAGACGAAAAGAAAGACCCACTGATAAAGGTGTTTCTTGGCTTGTTAAAACACAGTACATTTCTCCACTTAGTATGGAATCAACGAAACAGGTAATTGCTAACTACCTGTGTTCATATTTGATCTTCTGGATGATTACTTTTGGAAGCTGTGACAAAACTAAATATATGTGGCACTTGCAGTCTTTGACTGAAAAGCAAGCAAAAGAACTGCGAGAACTTAAGGGAGGCCGTAATCTTTTGGAAAACCTTAACAATAGGTTTGTTTTATTCAAACCTCTTCTGAAGAGAAATTTTATTGAAATCAGATTTGCCAGAAACTTGTGTACTTCCACTACCACTGCTTGCTGACATTAAATATGTTGGAAATTGTATCAGGGAAAGACAAATAAAAGAAATTGAGGCATCATTCGAGGCATCCAAGTTACGTCCTGTCCATGCAACCAATAAAAACTTAGAGCCCGTTGAAGTTATGCCTCTCTTACCTGATTTTGATAGGTATGGAATTAGTCAAGCCATTCTTTTTGGTTTTACTTCAGTTTTTGGGCTCCCATGCTTTTAGATTTCTATCATTAGTCATTATGCTGTGTTACAGCATCCTTATATGTGTTGTCCATGATGTGATTGTACCAGGCACAATGATCAGTTTGTTATGGTGGCATTTGATGGTGCTCCTACAGCTGACTCGGAAATATTCAGCAAGCTTCATGACTCTGTTCGTGATGAACATGAATCAAGGGTGAGTTGAGAAATATTTTATTGCATGCATGCTGCACATAGGTTGTGTACCGTGCTTATAAAATTAGTGAATATCTCGAGACTCACATACCGCCTGCATTACTATAGTTCATTGATATCTTGACTCTGTTTTGTGGTAAGTTGAATCCTCTAATCTGCAAGATTAGTGGAAGAATACGTTATCAAAAAAGTGTGCCATGTTATTCTGTTATTATTTATGATAAAAAAAATAGAAGTTGATGTGTGGAGGATTTCTTTGTTAAAATTTTTTTTTGGCATGGGCTTTTTGCCGAAATTAATCTGCATGCTGTCTCTAGGCCCTAATATTATCAGTGAGTATGCCACAAATAGTTGATAGTATCACTGCAGCATGTTGTCAGACTGATGTTCCTAATCAACTCTGCAATTATTGTTGGCAGATTAAAAGAAAATTTTAGATAAAATTACCCATGGGCCGTGGGACACAATGGCCACTGATTCCATATAATGATTTCATTTGATATTGATCTTGGTTTTCTACTTTTTCCTATAATTGCAGGCCATTATGAAAAGTTATGTGGCACCAAGCTCGGATCCAGCTAATCCTGAGAAATTTTTGGCATACATGGTGCCTTCCCTTGATGAGGTAGATATGCTTTGCATTCAATGAATCATATATCCATAGGCAGTAATGTTTTTTTTTTCAGCCTAGCTTCAAATCTGTTGGTTTTAAGTGAGTTACATTTCAATTTTCATTTTTAATGGTGCCAGCTGTCGAAGGATATGTATGACGAGCTCGAAGATATCTCATATTCTTGGGTTCGCGAATACCACTGGGATGTATGTAACCTGATTTCTGTAATGTTACATTTCTCAATCTGGAGATAGCTCCACATAAGTGATTTCCGACTTGTTTACAGGTGCGGGGTGATGGCGCAAATGACCCAACAACATACCTGGTTTCATTCGATGAAGGAGATGCCCGCTATGTGGTATACATTTGAGCAAAATTTATGTTTTTTGATCCATCTTTGGTAGAAATTCTGTTGATTAGTTTCGTGATTGTAACACACTCCCATGTTGCAGCCTCTTCCAACAAAGCTTAATTTAAGAAAAAAGAGGGCCAGAGAGGGAAGATCTGGTGATGAGATTGAACATTTTCCTATACCTTCCAGAATTACTGTAAGGAGGAGATCAACAGCTGCTGCAATAGAACTGAAAGAGCCGGAGGTATGCATGTTCAATTTTTTCTTTTTTGAAGGTTCTTTTTCCAAATATTTGGAAGAGGATATCTATGTACTAATGTCTGAATATGTTTGATACGGGTGTTAAACACGGATACCTACAAGCAAAAAAATGAAGTCAGTGGCTGGAGGAGTTTGCAGCGTAAGTATGGTGAAATCTAGTTCTGATATATGCATTCCTGATATGCGATCAGGTTTATTCCAACACAAGGGACAGAAATTCGAGAAGGTTGGATGCGGAAGATGGCGTGGGAAGACCACGGAAGCTTGCACGACATCAAGATGTGGGTCAGTATAGTGGGGATGAAGATGACTTCTCTGATTGATTGGTGCAATGCATGAAATTGGGGTAACCCCCGTTTACAACATTTTTGAGGAAATAAAATAAAGATGGCGAGATGTATCATCCCCCCCCTTATTTTCCTATCATAAATTTGCTGTGACCATAGTTCAATTCAGTGGAGATGGATTTTTCTTTATTTCTGGTCTTCTTGAGATGATAAGTAACCAAAAAAGGCCGAGCTATTGAACAAGCAAAATATGCATTTAAGATAACCTTTGGACCCAATCATGCTTCTTCATAAATATCAAACCTTTTTTTTTATTAGCTAAAACAGTTTTTAAAATATAACTGAATGGAATGCTTAATTATAACCCTAAACAGCAATTATATAAATAAGGAAATAACCATCTACTAAACAAGCGTTAACCCAAAATGCTTGTACGTGGCATTTTACATCAAAAAATTTTCACCCGCATAAAATGTAATCTAACGTCAATACTGACACATGATGAAATAAGAGATAAAACCAAGGAATGCTGCCTAAATACTAGCATATCATATTTTTCTCTTTTTTCTTTTTCCTCCTTTTTTTTCCTTCTGGAATATCATTAAACTATGCACACATAAGTATGAAGACGAAATGCGGCCTCTGCTCTATAACTATCTTCCTTGGACCAACCCACTAAATACTTGGCTATTACCAGCAAGTGTTGCTTCCCACTCAACTGAGGATAATAGGATCTGTGACAAGTTTATCACAACTTGTTTCATGTCCGGTCGTACAATAGGATCCTCATCCACGCATTGCTTGGCCAACATAGCCATCTAATAAAGCAAAACCACACAGAGATCCGTTGCTGAATCAGAATATTGTGATTTGTGAATGCAGCCCTAACTCCTTATTTTCTAGCTTTCAGAACGTCATAACTGACTATGAATGCTCAATCGAGAATTTTCATCAAATGCATTAATCAACAATATAAAGGTAAGAAATTTACCTTGAAGACACAATCATGAGGGTAAAGATCCAGCATACTTGGATCAATATAGTCCTTCATGTTTGATATGCTCAACAAGTCTGGTGTGTTCCGGAGAGCTGCTAACATCTGCAAAATTGCAATAAGAAGAGATTTGGGTTTTATTAGTAGAAGAAAAAGAAAAAAGATATTAGCTCTTTAGATTATTTTATCAGTTTCCGACTTAGACCATCAGGGATTAAACTTTTCAGCTACCAAACCATGTGCAAAACTAAACTACGTTCAGAAAAAATTTATGTTAAAATTTAGTTTCAGAAAGATGTCATTTCTCACGGATCATTACACTTGTCTAGAGGCAAAGCATGTATCTTAGAATGTGCTACAATGACACTCACAATAGATGCCAATGAACGTCTTTCGGTGTTTTTCATCGCACTGCCTTCAGTCCGTATGATGGCCTCCTTTCCAGATATAATCTCAAACAGAACAACACCAAATGCATACACATCGCTTTTCGATGATGCAAGTCCATCACTCAAATATCTATAAGAAAACAATATGGAACAATTAAAAGAGTTTAGCAGAACTTTTAGTGAAAATAACAATATCTACGTTACTTGGGTTCAAATACAAGTGTCAGATACGGGTACGATACTTTATCTATTTATATATATTTTGGAGGGTCCTTGGAAGGTTATAACCCTGTACTTTATCCGCATGTGTCAGAAATGAATATCAAACACAAACATTTCAAGAAAATTGAAGAGTCAGAGCAACACAGAACAATATCATTACTTACTCTGGTGCCAAATAACCAAATGTACCGACAACTTTTGTTGCTGTTGCTTCCTCATCATTTGTCTTCCCAACAAGCTTTGACAAACCAAAATCTGAAATCTGATTTGAGAACAAGTGTCAATCAAACGTTCTCAAGCACACTTAAATCACAAAACCACCAATAATGTAATTAGAACCTTTGCCCTGAAAGAACCATCAAGCAAGATGTTGCTTGACTTGATATCTCGATGAACATAATGAGTTTTGGTATGCTCATGGATGTACTCCAGGCCTCTAGCAGCATCAAGTGCAATCTGAACTCTCATTATCCACGAAAGTGGGGTATGACCTTCAAACCAGTAAACATTCACAGTGTAATTATAGCATGAATTTCACGACTCAAAGATATTATACACAGGTCAGGACATGCCACATCCAGATCATGCACCTCATAGAATTGCATTCAAACATTTTATAAAAGGAGCACAAGCTGTGTAAATTTATCATTAACACCAAATTCTGATTTCAGCTTCTTATTATAGCAAAAAAAAAAAAAAAAAAAAAGAGTAGGAGCTAACTTCATAATTACTTATATGGGAGCCTCAAGCGGCATTTAGAAATTAGGCTCCTTGTCCAGCCAAGCAAAATCCTGAACTTTTATAGTGCTTCAACATAGTGAATCTACCATTAAGGTACTCAGTCTAGCCTCATCAGTACACAAGCAATCAGTATTGCTGTAGCCTAAGACCAGTCCATGGAAGTTCCAACAAACCAGACTGGCTGCGCCATCAGGAATTGAAAGACTCAAAAATGCACGGCTACATCCATCTATGAATAGAATGTACTGGGTCATTCTATTTAATACAAGGCATGGAACACTGGGATAATAAAAATAGCCTCACCCCTCACTGTGAAAGTTTGTCAAGCAATAATTTAGCTACTTATTAATCATGGCATTTACTATCAACATCTTCTCAACACATTACGGTTAGGAAAGATCTACCACCGTAGTTTACAACATTCAATCCATTTCAGCACTATACGTTGCACAGTTTTATAACCTTGTACCCACATTCGCTCCATCACAACTATTCAAGAAGCATTGATACATAGGCTTCAAATTCATATAAACTAGAATTATCAAAAGTTATCAAACATTCGACCCAGTAAAGCTGCAATAAGTCATTCTTAAAAGAATGAAATAAATTATAAAACCTCAAGAAGCACTGAAAGTCCTACCTTTGTTCAAGGGATCATGTAAATGGCTTCTAAGGGAACCCTTTTGAGCATATTCATAAATAAGAAAGAGCTCATTATCACTTGCAGCATAGCCAATCAACTCTACCTTCAACAAAATTAAATCAGAATGGGAGTCAATGGCTTCGAACAATTAGAAGAAAGCTTTGCAAGTTTCAAAATTTAAACAATTGCTTATCATAGTGAAGCATTACCAGATTTGCATGATGGACCTTGCACAAGACTTTCATCTCTGCCATAAATTCCTTCGTCTTTGTAGCGGTCATTCTTTTGATAGCAACTTCCTAAAAGCATCAAATAAACAAAACATAAATAGAATGTTTGTTGAAATATGTGAAACCCATATATTTTGGGATATATTTTAAAGTTATTTAGGTAGATAAATCTTAGAATAAATCATTTGAGACACTCTAAAAATATTTTATTTTATCTTTTAGTAGTTTATTAGAATAAGGGAATTATTTTCCCAATTAGGTTATGAATATTCTCTATTTAAATTCAGTTGTTTAGTTAATAAAATATAGAACAATTTTATTAAATGCTTTCTTGAAAACTTTCATGGTATCAAAGCTAGGTTATCTCTAGTAGCATTATGGTTAAAACAACTTTCATTGGAGATAAGAGATCCAGCAATCAAACAGAGAAAGAAAGTTTTACCGTTGGAACAACTTATGAAAATTATGAGGGCCAAAGTTCTCTAGAAGGGTCTCGATTCACTAAGGAACAACTAGAGCATCTACACAAATTTTTTCAATCACCACAATTTCAGATGAATTCTTATCTTCCTAACTGATCCAATAATCCTTCTTCCTCCTTTGCCCAATCAGGTACTGATTTTTCAGCTTTTTTCAGTGCCAAGGCTTGTAAAACAAACACGTAGATCGTTGATTCTAGAGCTAGTGGTCACATGACTAGTAGTCATTTTCTTTTTTCAACTTACACACCTTGTGCAGGAAACAAAAAAATCAAAGTAGCAGATGGGTCGTTATCGGCAATAGCTGGAAAAGGCACTGTTAAAATTTCACCTTCTTTGGTTTTAAATGATGTTTTCCATGTGTCAAATCTAGCTTGTAATCTCATATCGGTCAGTAAATTATCCTAGTCCTCGAATTGTCATATTATATTTGACTCCTCTATGTGTAAATTTCAGGACATAGTCTCGAGTAGGATGATTGGCAATGCTAAAAAATCTGGTGGAATTTACTTTCTTGACGACGACCATCTAAATCAACCAACAACTACTTTATGTTTAAATTTTGCTTCCAGTTTTGATAAGGTTATGATTTGGCATTATAGGCTTTGACATCCTAATTTTAAAAAAGGCTGGGATGAGTGGTTGCCGCCCAGCTAACACACCAATTGATCCAAATGTAAAATTTGGAAATAAAGAAGGTCGATTAGTTGATAAAGGGCAATACCAAAGATTAGTCGGTAAGATAATTTACTTATCACATACAATGCTAGACATAGCTTTTGCAGTGAGCTTAGTGAGTCAATTTATGCACTCTCCACTGGAGGAATATGAAGAAGCAGTGTTTCGGATTCTGAGATACTTAAAGAGTTCACCTGGAAAGGGCTTATTCTTCAAGAAATTCGAACAAAGAGGAATTGAAGCTTATACAGATGCAAACTGGGCAGGCTCAATAACAGATAGAAAATCTACATCAAGATACTATACATTTGTTTAAGGAAACCTTGTGACTTGGCGAAGAAAAAAACAAAATGTTGTAGCAAGAAGCAGTATAGAGGCTGAGTTTAGATCAATGGCTCAAGGAATTTGTGAAATGATGTGGTTAAAAAGAATTATAGAAGAGTTGAGGAAACCAATAACTTTACCAATGAAGTTGTATTGTGATAGCAAAGCTGCCATTAGTACTGCTCACAACCTAGTCCAGCATGACAAAACTAAACATGTTGAGATTGATAGACATTTTATCAAGGAGAAGATTGAAGAAGGCCAAGTGTGCAAGCTTTGATTTTCTTGTGAGCAAATTGGGCATGATTGATATATATGCACCAACTTGAGGGAGGGTGTTGAAATATGTGAAACCCATATATTTTGGGATATATTTTAAAGTTATTTAGGTAGATAAATCTTATTTGGGTAGATAAATCTTAGAATAAATCATTTGAGATATTTTAAGAATATTTTATTTTATCTTTTAGTAGTTTATTAGAATAAGAGAATTATTTTCCTTATCTTTTAGTAGTTTATTAGAATAACGGAATTATTTTCCCAATTAGGTTATAACTCTTTTCTTTATTTAAATTCAGTTGTGTAGTTAATAAAATATAGAACAGTTTTATTAAATGCTCTCTTGAAAACTTTCAATGTTAATTTATGATCTAAATTCCTCATCTTTGACGCAATCATATGATCTGAATTCCGAAGTAGAAACACACAAACCTGGTCCCGAAGGAAACCAAAATAAACAGAACCATAGATTCCACGACCAAGTAGATTAGAATCTGAGAACCCATCGGTTGAAAAAAGAATATCTTCGTAAGTGAAAACCACAGGCTTCTCAACATCAAGTACATCAGTTCCTAGAGCTGACAGAGAAGACAAGAAAATAAAGTTAGACTTCCTGAGTTGTGGATCGGTCAAGGTGGCAAGCTGAGTTGTCATAAAAGGCAGCTCTAAGCTATGAACCAAATTAGGTCAAATGTAAGAACAGATGTTAGGTCTGGAGTTATATATTGTGCTATTAGTATTTTAATTAACTAATCTACTTTGTTTAGTATGTAATATATATAGTTCCATGCCAGTATTTGAGCTAGCAACAGATCAGAGTGTAATAACCATTTGGGATAGTAATCTGGTGGTTACTAGGTTCGCCGTTGGTTTGGGTCCAATTCTCGGACTTGCCACAAATGTATCTTCCTGAACCACAGCAGAAACTTGGTTTCCGAAGAATATGAAACTTGTGAGAACTCTTGTCATCATGATCTTTGGCATGACTTCCTCGAGCTTCAACAAAGCAGCTCGATGATCTCAAGGAAACACAAACAACTATGCTTAATATAATGAGAGCAAGGCCAACACCCAATCCCCCGATGATCCATCCATATGGCACATGAGCCTTAGGACTTACTTGAATTTCTGCACAAAAGTTTAAAATATACTACATTATATTTCTTGCACAAAATCAAGCGAACTATTACTTACATTCCCCCCTCACCAAGGAGTGTTTACCAGACATTACTATAATTCAGGCAACCAAACAGAACAGAAGTAACATTATAACACACAAGAAAACCATAACAGCCAAACATTTTTTTTTTGGAGAAAGGAGCAGCACTAGCAATTCAGAACTTAAACAGAGCTAGAATCCATATCTTGTTATGTAAAACTTAAAATTTTCAATTTTGACGTACATCACACTGTGAATCATGTCGTTTATTTATAGTTGTCAGCTGGTACTTGGCATTGTACAGCTGACTTCGTTTTGCTTGTTGTACCCATCGAACATGGATGTGGGGATATGACCCGCTAAAGACACATAATAACATGGGAAAATTTAGCATGCCCATGTCAAACACATACCTATATTCAACACTCACACTTCAGTCCAAGTAACATGGCTTTACTTCCTTCACTTAGATTTACCAATTCATACCTGAAATTGTATCAGCTGACGGTGCAGGAACAGGTGCTGGGGGGATCTCATTCTCCACATGATACGGTTCACCAGGAGCTGCAATATATATAAGCAAGTTATAGTCTAAAACTTTCTGCTATAAGAGGAGAACTAAACAGTAAGTAAATCCAACAAAATTAACGAGAAATGTCTACTCCCGGTATGCGTTGCCAGTTGCAAACAACGCACAAGGCATAATGAAAAAACACCAATTAATAGCCTTGTAATTCAAGGAAATAGATCATAAAGCAAAGACATTTGTCAATTCTAATCACAGATATAAAACAAGAATATGCATGAGCTCATTATTGCTTTCATTAATATGATATTGTTTGTATATCCAAAATCCATGACATTAGCACCTTCCCTCAAAGTTCACATTATGACTTCAGATAGAAACCAAGTAGGCTCCAGTTTCAAGTCCTTAGTATACCTAATTATAAACTATGGGCAAAAATCTTATTTTACCAACTTAGTTAACTCCTATATTTGCAAAACTTAAAGAGTTCTCAGAAACTATGCAAGTATCATCAAAATCATAAATGCCCATCTCTTGAAAAGCAACTCAATATGCATATCTCCAAACAAATAGCATTCCTCATGCAAATTCCTAAGAAACCACACACAGAAAATGGTAAAAAGAATAAACAGGAAAATTTAAATGATTTTTGAGGCAAACCTGAATTCAAGGGAATATAGTACAAAGCACCAACAGTGACATTATCAGGATTTGAAATCCCATTAACTTGCTCAATACTATCCATGCTAACCCCAAATCTACTAGCTAAAGATTGCACACTGTCCCCATCTTTCATCACATAACTCATCAAGTAGTTCCACAAACTACTTGAACACCCACAAAACAGCCTCAAAGACACCACAGCTCCAATCCTTGCCGGCCTGCTAACATTTGGAACCATTGCAAGCCCATCATAAGCCTCTAAAATCATGTCATAGACATACCCTTGATTTGATCTCACTGTAAAGGTTGTGTTTGTTGCATAATTCTTGGAGGTTGTCAAGCAAGAACAGTTCTTTTTTATGAATATGTAGCCATGGCTATCCTCTCCTTCAACTGTAATGTCTTGTGGTATCACATCAAACATGCTCTGGATCACTGCTAGACTTTGGTTTCCCTGCGGCTTAAAAGCCAAAAAAGATGTGCATAATCTTGATGTGTCCGTACAATTCATGGGTATTGTAGCAGAAGAAGAATCCAAGGCATTGAGGGTTTGAACAATAAGAAGAGAGATTAATGGTAGAAGAATCACAAATTGTGAAACCTTAGGATCCATTTTTCTTGTTTCTAAAAAAAAAAAAAGATTGAAACTTTGAGCTAAAATTAAGTGCAAAAAATAGATAAAAAATAGAGTTTGATCAAACAACTCGGTCTAAAAGGGTTAACAGAATAAAGTTTTAAGACTAGATAGAGAAAAAACTAGATCAAACATAAATTAGACTTGATAAAAGTTTGAGCAAGGTTTAGCTTTTGCTGTAAATGATGAGCAAGAAGTATGCATCTAAAAAAAATCAGACAAAGAGAAGCAAAGGGTCAGTGAAGAAACTAGAGCTAAGTTCACAAAAATCCTGGCTTTTACTATTTCTTTTCCTTGAAGAGGTTGAAGGAAATGGTAGATTTAGACAGATGGTAGTAAAAAAAGAAGCTCAAAGAAAATATATTGGAAGATTAGAGGGAAAATGAAAGTAAGATTTTTGCTAAGCAAAAATGGAAGGTGGGGATTTAAGCTTCAAATTTTAAGGAGGTTTGAAGGACACAAGTAGAAAGGAATGAGATGACTCTAAACAGAGCATGTTCGACTGTTTTTATTTTTCTTTTTCTTTTTTCCCCCTGTTGCGGTTGGTAACTCTTATTCAGTCCTTCACTGTAAAAAGGGAAAGGGAGTCTCAAATACATACAAACAGGAAGCCATCCCCATCCACTTTCATAGGTATTTGCTGCCCCGCACTGCACTGCCCTGCCCTGCCCTGCCTTGAATATTTCCGTTTCTTTTATTTCTAACAAAGTTTGTCCATTTTAATTAAGTTAATTATAAAAATATAAATTATTAAAATGATAAAATTATATTTTTATTATCCTAAAAATATATTATTAAAATCTGATTCCTTTCAAACATGACTTCGCCCCCACACAGACATATATTTATATGAATAGAAGATTTGTGGCACACCCATGATATTTGCTGATACTTTGATTATATTGATAAAGTCAATTGTTTAATATATTTGTGTTTTATGTTTAAATTTTATTATGATTAAATTTTAATTAATTTATAATAGTTTCATTTACATTTGAAAAATTATTCTAATAACTGAATTACTTATAATACCAACTCAATAAAAATTATAAATATAAACTAAATCAAATTTATATATTTTAAAAATGAGGATAATATAAAATACAGTAAAATTTCGATAAAAATACTTGAATTTCTATCATTCAACTAAAAAATAAAAGTATTTATAAATTTATTATCATACCAACTGAATTTCTTTCATTCAAAGTGCATTTTGCAATTGTCTACGAATACTTGAAATGGTATTAAAAAAGTATTCTCTAATTTTTATGTGTTTAAACAATGTTATTATGAGCTACTTTCACTAAATATTTTAAACCCACTTTTATTCTAAACTAATTCCTAAATTTCAAATTATTCTAATTAAATTCTTAAAGTATCTTGATTATATTAATTAGATTTTTTTATTATTAAAATAATTAATTTAACTATTAAATCACACATTAAATTTTATGTAACATCATTTTAAATGAGAAACATAATAAAATAATATTATAAAAGTAAATATTTTAAAGATTAAGATTTTCCGATTCTTTTAGAGAAGTTTTATTTTACATTTTTATTTATTTATAAGATACAAATAAGATATAACAAAATACATAAATCTCTCTCACACACACATGAAATACTCAAAAGGATTGGAAGGGTGAATTGGGAAATAAAATTCACGGGGCCTTGAGTGTTGGGAAAAGGATTGGCACAAGTTGTGAAGAGCTGGAATTGAGAAAGATAGTTGGTTGGGCCCCGCAATTAGGCGCCATTTTTATAAGATTGATCGCCGATCATTTCCCAAACTAATCGCCTTTCTGACCTCACTTATCCACACTTTACCGTTGTCGAAGTCAATGGTTGCCTTCTTTTTACACATTTCAAACAACTTCACTTGTAAGGTTTGACTCAATTTGACCCTTAATTTACTTTCCTTTCTAATGATTAATATAACCTTCCATCATAATATATTGTTGGTATCATCTATATTTTATATTATAGCCTAAATTCTAATTGTTTAAAAATAAATTTGGTCTTTTATCCAAATTTCGAAATCAACACTTACGGTAATTAAGTTTATTTATTATTTTTTGAAGAATATTGAAAAGTGAACATTTAAATATATCTCTAAAAATATATATAGAAACGGATGGAATGACTAAAATAATCTTTAATAAAGAAGAAGGGTTACATTTACCTACAACTAATGGTTGTATTTTTTTTTAAAAAGTTTGGTGATAAAACCTTTGAATTTGTTTGACTTCTTCTACCCTCCAATTGCTTAACAAGGATATTAGTTTTAAAAAGCAATTACAGGGACCTTTGGCTTCAACTGGATTTTTTGAAGGGAGTGGAATAATCGGGGGTAGGCCCGCACGTGGACAAGCGACAACTGTAAACCCATCATTAAAACAAGAAAAAGATAATAATAGTAATAATATAAGGTGGGAGAGACAGAGAGACGTAACCTGGAGCAAACGCCAAAAGATACCCTCAACACAACCATAAATAAACTTGTTTTCATTTATTAAACTAAGATCCTTTTTTTTTCTTGTCTTCTTTTTCACTTCACTTTTGGTCTTATTTCTCCGATATTATAAAAAGTATAATAATTTATTTCACCTTCTAATTTTACAAATTATTATTTTAGCTCTTCATTTTTTATTTTAACTCTTAAACTTGTATTATTCGTCAAATCATTTTAAAATATATGAAAAATTTAACATCGGTTAAATTTACTAACGTGACATACATATACATGTGGCATAACCAGTGTTAACATACATCAACTTTTCTATAACCAGTGTTAACATACATTAATTTTTCTATCTAGTTTGAGGTGATTTGACAAACAACTAAAATTTAAGGGCTAAAAGAGACAAAAAAATTAAACTGGTGACTAAAACAACTTTTTTTTATTAAGTTGAAAGACAAAATAAGTTATTATACCTTACAAAAAAAGAAAAGAAAAACCTTTTGTTGATACAACATATGATGTTGGAGGTGATTTGCACAATGTGTTGAGAATCATAGTGTTGATTTAGAAGTATTTAGGGAATTATTGTCAGATTTAGTCAAAACATCGATAATGGAATGGAAAATTTGGCTTTCTTAGTGATGGAGGGAATTTAAATAGAATAAGAGCTTGGTGTGAAATTTTCTAGACAGGTGTCTTATTTTGTAGAGTTTGTAATAAGGTTATTAAAAATTTCACTAGGATGTGATGGGATTCGATCGAAGAGTTGACAGTTGACCGCTGTTAAATGTGTGAATGTTTGGACTGGAATTACTACAACAAAAAGTTATGTAATAAAGCAACGGTGTCCGCAAATATACGGGTCAAATTGTAATATAGTTTGTTTACAATGAAACACTTGGTAAGTATTCCGATGATCGTACTCAAGGAATTGCTGATTGGAGAAAATCACTATTAAATTAATTACAGAAAATAAATACTAATCTAGTCGAGTTTCGAATTAGTAGTGCAAATCCAAAACGATAATAGAATTAATTAATTACTTTAACCTAAACTAAGACTAACCCTAGACTAAAATTATTGAAAAGAAATTAACAATCAACGAAATCTCAAATAGGAGGTAGAAGATTAACTCGCTTTAGTGGTTGTAATTAACTTCAAAACTCGGGTTTTAGTGAATTAGCTAATAACTAACCAATTATTACCTCTCGACCTCTAACTGATTAATTAATCGATAAATACTCATTTATCTCTCTACATCGCTTTCTAAACCAAGATAAATTATGATTTACTCGGCAAATTTATTTCTCGACTTTGTTTTACCTAGATGACTTCCTAAGGGCATCAATCTTAGAGTTTAAGCATATATAATTTAAACCAACTAATTTTATGGGGAACCCTCGTTCTTCCGTTAATTACTCCTACATCCGCTTGTTAACCTTCCTAAAGGATTTAGTTACGCATGAATCTAAATACTATTTTCCCTAGAAATAATTTAATCATGCAAAACACATAAATTAAATTAAAACAGAAAAAGATAGAAATTGATCTGTTTGATAAGTTGGATGTGCTCGGTTCCTCAGATTCCTTTGATATCTAGCGAGATATCGATGTTGACAAATGAGAAGTGAAAGAAAAATACTAAAACGCTTAATAACAAAGGCTTGGACTCAAATCAAATCCAAGTTAGAATAAGAAATAAAAACTATTTGGAAAATAAAATAAAACCTAATTAAAATCCTAATTAAAACTAAGTATACTAACTGAAACCCTAATAATGGCCTCCAAAACGACAACCTTATAGCTTAGCATAAGCTTGCTATTTATAGGCAAAGTTAACTACTCAATTAGGTCAATTAGAAGCCTTAATTAAGTTAAATATAGATTGTGCGGACGAAAACACTCTTGATTAATTTTTGCCCTCCATCAGACCTGTGTCGCTATACAGGCTTATGCGTGTTGCAACACACAACTTTGAACTTGACTTTTGGATTTCGTTCAACTATGTTGCGGCCCTGAAAGCTCGTGTTGCGACTCGGTTGTCATTGCTTTTGGGCCTGAAAATCGGTGTCCTGCATACTTAATTAACTCGTTAAAACTACCTTAAGGCTCGTATTGGCCTAAGAGATCAACTAACTCAAAATTATGTGTAAAAATGCTTATTTTTTTCAATAAATTAAATCTAAGCTACTAAAACTGGAAATGCAATAAAATAACCTGAAACGACTTAAAAACAAGCTCGTTAAGTGCCAAAAAGTACCTAATTTACCAGTACAAATTGTGGAAGGTCAAAACCCCCCACACTTAACTCATTGCTTGTCTTCAAGCAAATAAGATAAAATTAAAAGGTAAATAAAAGAAAACACACAAGATGATAAAGTACTCGAGCATGTTTTGTATGCGTAATTGGATCGAAGTAATATAAACAAGATGATGTAGCTAAACACGTAATTCTAGCACGATATGTAACTGACTCATGACTTCTAATATTAGACAGGTTAGTTCACTAAATTACAAAGCAAACAAATCAAAGAATGTCAAGCATAGTGGTCTATCAAAACAAATACACAAATATACATTTATGCTCAAAGAAATATAAGTGGTATGAATTTTCAATTCTCAGTCCAATTTTATCCATGCAGTGTATCACCTAGGTCACATAGGACTTTTTGGCTTGTAACATTTTGCGGCTTAGGTTGGTTCAGATTTCAAGAATAGTCTCGACAAAACAGGTTAAGCATGAAAATAATTTAGCACATTATATTGTTTCCAATACTCCCCCAATGTACCAACTAGGCTCACCACCTTATATCCACTTCTCTCACCTTCCTTTTCGCTCCATTCCCTAATGTACAACATAGTATTCCTGAGTACAATTATCTTGGTGAGTCTTTTGTGAAAAAATGAGTATTCTTTTTCTTTTTCTTTCTTTTCTTTTTACTCACTTTGCTTTTGCTTTTTTGAGATTTTCTCGTTTGACTTTTAGCCTTCACAAAGCTTTCATTCACTTGATTTTTTTCACTAAGGCACAAGTTTGCAAGAATTTTCTACTCACTATACTATACTATTCCTTAGTTTTCACTCTCAATTATATTTATTTTCTTTATTTTGAAACCTCCGTTATGTATCTACTTAACCATCAATATTAATGGCTCGATGTCTAAGTTCGTGCTGAGACCAAAAAGAAAGGTCTAAGAGATTATATATTAAGCTTATGGTTTCATTCACGATACATCAAGAAAATGGATTTAGGCTTAAAACAGAGTACTAGGAAATTCATGCATCGGGTCGGCTTTTTAGCTCTAGTGTCTACCAAACAATGCCTTAGGTCATCCTTAAGTATTTCAATACATGGATTCAATTAACCAAGTTTATCAATTCTTACAACCTATTATTCAATTTACATTCATGCTTTTTGTGTATCTATTTATCATGTGGTATGCTTAACACACTTTAACCTATTCACAGTGTTATAAATTGAACTAATTAGTCTAAAATTAGACAACCTAGAATCAATTATTATCAAACTAAATTTACAGTTTATACACAATCCTATTTACATGCTCCTAACCAATCACTTGTATTTCTACAAGTTCGAGCACAAACAAAACACACAATAAAAAAATTTAACGAAAAAATAATAAGTAAACATTTAAAAATACTGAAAATATTAAATAAAAATTTGAAAATTCTATGTTACCCCCACACTTTGTTTAACACATTGTCCCTACTGTGCTCAAAAAATAATTAAGGAAAGAGATTACCCGTCTTGGCATGATAGCTCCACGATATTTGTAGGGTTACATCCCCCTTGCTTGTTTAGATCCAAAATGTAGTGCCATCCAAAGCGTGAAGTTCCTACACAAAAATAATAGGTTTTTTTTGCAATAATAAAATTTAACTAAAATAAAAGATAAAAGAAAAGAAAACTAAAGTCATCCAAGTTTTTTATTACAACCTCAAAATTAAATTAAAGGAATTATTTAATTGGAGTCGAATGTCGTCACCTCTTCCTCTATCGCCTTCCTCTTACCTCTTCTCGCAGCAATGTTTGTTGCTAAGCGAGAAGTGAAAAAAAATACTAAAACACTTAATAACAAAGACTTGGACTTAAATCGAATCCAAGTTAGAACAAGAAATAAAAACTGTTTGTAAAAGAAAACAAAAACCTAATTAAAATCCTAATTAAAACTAAGTCTACTAACTAAAACCTTAAGAATGACCTCCAAAACGACAACCTTATAGCTTAGCATAAGCTTGCTATTTATAGGCAAAGTTAACAACTTAATTAGGTCAATTACAAGCCTTAATTAAGTTAAATTAGATTGTGAGGACGAAAACACCATTGATTAAATTTTGCCCTCCATTAGACCTGTGTCACGACATAGGCTTATGTGTGTCACGACACACAACTTCAAACTCTACTTCTGGATTTCGTTCAAATATGTTGGGACCTCAGAAGCTTATATTGCAACCCAGTTGTCATTCCTAATGCATTTGGCCCTGAAATAGGTGTCCCGTACATTCAATTAACTAGTTAAAACTACCTTAAGTCATGTATTGCCCTAAGAGGTCAACGAACTCAAAATTATGTGTAAAAATGTTTATTTTTATAATAAATTAAATCTAAGCTCGTTAAGTGCCTGAAAATACCTAATTTGCCACTACAAATTGTGGCAGGTAAATAGTAGAGTTATTATAGGTTTTATTAGACTTTTACGTTGATATGATAGGAGAAGTTGATAAGTTCTCATCATATAAATGTAATTGTACACTTTTTTACTTAGATTTATGTAAGCTTTTAAGTAAAATATTGCATATAGTTGGATAATAAGAGTAGATTTCATGCATTGCATCATATTTACATTTTACATTGTTTTTAATTGTTTTTAGTTAAATTTTAGTTATTTTAAGTAATAATTACTTTAATAAGTGCTTTAGCTTGAATTTGGTCTAATTTGGCATGAAGAGTGAGTTTAAATACGAGTGGATACAAGATGAAGGCTAAAAAAATAAAACCTGAGGGACTTGCGCACGTGCACCATGGCACGTTGGGTTTGCAGCAAAAGAAGGCCACATTGTTTATCATTTTTTCTCGTCTGATTTTGTTAATTCAAGCCCAAGTCACATTGAGCCCTAATGAGGTCAACACAAGGCTATAAATAACCACCCTTAAGCCTTAATTAAGTGTGCTGAAAAGAGTCAACATTTACTTTTATGTTTATTAAGTTTTCTTTTAGGTTTTCTTGTTAGTTTTCTTTCAAATTAATTGTAGTCGTCATGCTAACATTTTGTCTAAGAAACGTTTGGGTTGAGATTAAACTTGTAACTTTCAATAAGATATTTTTTTTCTCTTAATCTCTTTTCAATTAGTTGTTCTAGATTGTTGTAATTATTCAACTAACCACTCAAGTAGTGTTGATGTAAGTTAGAAGTTAATGGGTTATTAATTGAAATATTTTAGAGGTAAGTTTAAGTTAGGGCAAGATTAATTGTGTTGGAAAAATCAGTTAATAAAATAGTTTTACAATTATAGTGGAATATTTAATTTTTTTCAGTGGGAAAGTAAGTTCTCTCTATAAAAATTGGTAGAGATTGTAATTTCTAGAAAATAAAATTTATTCTAAGTAAATAAATTTCCACTAATTTCTAACAGAATAACGAAAACTCAATAATCTATGAAGTGTGTTTTTTGGTCAACTAGTGCTCTCTATTTAAAGGGAGAGGTACAATATTCCTATTTGAACAAGCTCTTGAAAAGTAATATTTATTTAATAGAAAACACACTACCCTCTAACTAGAGTAGGAGAAGGCGACACACCGTCTTTATTTCTACTAGGGTTGCCGCCCGTCATGTTCATGAAAGATAGGTTTAGGCCTCTCCTGTATTGGATCCAATTATATGGGCTTCCTAGACATTTAACTTAACATTTTATAATTTAATCCAACCCAATATTTATTTTCTATTTCCCAAAATAAATATAATTTATTCAATTAATTAAATTAATCTCTCAATTAAATAATTTTCTCAACCCAAATCTAATTTTGCTAAAGTCATAACAAATTTACCATAAAAGAATCTATGAAGAAATATATTTAATTTCCTTATTTAATAGATTCATATTGACTAATTAATTTAATTCCTATAATTAATTAAACAATAAATTGAAAATCTTAAATTAATTATCCGATAACTCTTTTACTTACCTATTACTTGATAATGGATGTGTACACTTACAGAAAATGACAAGTTACAAGTTTTTAGCGCTGTTGTCGGGAACTGTTACTTTAATCATTATTTGTGAAATTATTCCTTGCAATTTGGTTATTTATTTTTATTTTTTAATTAATTTTTATTCTTTGTTCTTTATTTTTTTTGTTATTTTGTTTTTAGGTCTTATTGAGCATAGATCGAATCATCGATTTACTCCCTATAGACCTTGAAACTGAGTTGACATTTGGACAAAGAAGATGAGAAAGATTAGCCTAGAGACAAGCCGCAGAAATATACCTTAAGAATCAAAATGATGTTCAAGGGAATGGAGCTGCTAATGTTCGTAATCCAATCCTTATTGCTGATGATAGGGATCGTGCTATAAGGCAATATGTTGTGCCACTTTTTAATGAGTTAAATCTAGGAATTAGGAGACTGAAGGTTGAGGCACCGTAGTGTGAATTGAAGCCTATGATGTTTTAGATGCTTTAAACAATAGGCCAATTTAGTGGAATGCCCATAGAATATTCACATCTTCACCTTCAGTTGTTTATGGAGGTGAACGATTCCTTTAAGATAATCAGTGTAACTGAAGAAACATTGAGGTTGAAGTTGTTTCCATACTTGTTGTGAGATTGAGCATTGGCATGGCTTAATTCGTTGCCACTCAATTCAATTTCTACTTTGCAAGAATTAGCTAAATGTTTTCTAGTAAAGTATTTCCCACCTAGCAAAAATGCTAAGTTGCGGAATGAGATCACCACTTTTTAGCAGATGGATGATGAGTCCCTATACGAAGTATGGGAAAGATTCAAAGAGAATGCCTTCACCATGAGCTTTTGCATTGTATCCCATGGGAAACATTTTAAATTGTCTCAACGCACGCACAAGGTTAGTGGTAGATGTTTCTTCAAATGGTGCTCTTTTATCTAAGTCTTATAATGAGGCTTACGAGCATCAAGTGAATAGCTAGTAACAATTACTAGTGGTCGACAAATCGAGCAGCTTCAGGAAGATGAGTAGCCGGAGTGCATGAAGTAGACGCGCTCACTTACTCTTAGCTTAGGTATCTTCTATTCTTCAATGTTGAAACAATTTACTACTAATGGTTTAAAACATGTTGTAGCTTAGCCACTGAGTCACTTTGATGTTATTTCCTGCGTATATTGTAGGGACGATCATTCTTTCGAGAATTGTCCATCAAATCCCGAGTCTGTTTACTACGTAAGGACTCAACACCAAAATAGAAGTGGACAAAGACCAAGGTCCAACTTCTATAATCCTTCGTGACAAAACCATCCAAACTTCTCTTGGAAACAAATGAGCTGGACTGAACAACAACTACATGCAACATAGATCAAATCAACCTATTAGTTTCAATCAACAAGTTCAAAAAGCACCGTGGTTGAACCTTCCAGTAATTTGGAGAATTTGTTGAAGGCATACATTGCTAAATATGATGCCTTGATTCAAGTCCAATCAACAACATTGGAGAATCTGGAAAATCAAGTAGGATAATTAGCTAATGAGCTTAAAAGTAAAGGCCAAGGTGTTGTACTAAGCAAAATAGAAAATCCTCTACCAATCGAGCTTCTAATAATCTTAAGAACTTATTAAAAGCATACATGGCAAAGAATGATGCAAATTTGAGAAATTTGGAGAACCATATGAGGTAGTTAGCCAACAAATTTCGAAATAGACCACAAGGATCTTTGCTCAGTGACACAAAAAACCTAAGAAAATCGGGCAAGGAAAATTTCAAAGCGGTCACTTTATGAAGCAGAAAGACTTTGGAACCTGAGGAAGTTGAGGTTGAAGATGAACCTCCCAAGAAAGAGGAAAATCAACCAACAGTTGAAATTCTTGCACCAGAGAAGCCAGATTTTGCAAATTCTGAAGAGGTAAAATCTAAACTAGTGAATTCTGATAAACTATCCCCTTCGTTAGATGTATATATATTACCTTGGAAGAGTTGTCCAATCCAAGCCAAAGTTCCACAACCTCCATATCTTTAAATACTTCAACAACATAAGCAACAATAGGATACGCAATTTAAGAGGATGTCAAATGTGTTGAAATAGCTACGTATCAACATTCCATTGATGGAAGCTTTGGAGCAAATGCCAAACAATGCAAAAGCTATGAATGAATATCTGTCTAAGAAGAGAAGGTTTGGAGAATTTGAAACTGTAGCCTTGATTATAGAATGTAGGTTGTTTTTTTTCTGAACAGGTTGCCTCCTAAATTGAAGGATCTAGGAAGTTTCACCATACCTTGCAATATTGGAGAATCCTATTATGGTAGGGCTTTGTGCTATTTGGGATCGAGTATCAACTTGATGCTTACGTGTGTGCTCAGATGATTACGTATTGATAAGGCCAGACTGACTACTGTTACACTCTAACTAGCAGACAAATCCTTAGTGCATTCAGAAGGAAAAATCGAGGATATATTGGTACGTGTTGATAAATTCATATTTCTTACTGACTTTATTATCTTAGATTTTAAAGCAGATAAAGAAGTACCAATCATCTTAGGAAGGCCTTTCCTGGCAACCAGCAAGACGATAATCAATGTACAGAAAGGTGAACTCGCCATGCGAGTTCAAGATGAACAAGTGACCTTTAATGTACTCAAGGCCCTAAGATCTCCTACTAAAGTTAAAGATCGTTCTACTGTCTCTGAGACAAATCTGTTGGTTCCTACAAAATTAGAATTCAATTCTTTAAATGATCTGTTGGAAGGTATTTTGTCTGATTCTCCATATTAAGATGAGGATGATACATGTTTGACCTTATTGGAAACTAACTCAAAAGGATTTAGTTCAAAAGTCAGGAATAATGAATGTCCATTAGGCCAAAAAACACAAGTACGATTTGATTTAAGGTTTATTGCTATAAACATCACAAACCGGGTTGGTTTTTAAAATTTTAAATTTTTCGATGTACAAGAAAATCGTTTTCAAACTGGATTTTTCCAACAGTGACTATGGAAACAATGGCTTGATGTCTCAACTGGAGCAGGGGAATGTCGCAACCATGAAGTCAGATTGTTCAAAATTTTCATATTTTCCTATAAGGTTACGAAGCACCTATTTCATTTTGTTTTTAATGGCCCCAAAGCTCATTTCATCACATTATAGGTAGTAAACACGAACACCAAATATCATCTTTGGCATATCTAAACACTAATATATTTGATCTAATGCCCTAAGTATAATATATTTTTTTTAAAAATTGACTTAATAAAATTATTATTGAATTACATTGATACTGTAACTCCCTCGACCTGACCCGATCTACAAGATCTGAATCTCGGGTGTTATGTTATTCTTACACATGTAACTTGAAAATTTCTTTGTTTCTTTTATTCATTTATGTAAACGTCTATCTATGAGTATAGCAGAATCTCTTATTGGTGTACATTTACATTTCACCGATATACAAACCACAATCTATGACTACTACAGAGTTTCTTGTAAAAATACAATGTGTAGTTATCATTTTGACTTAATAAAATCTTAGACTTTCCTATTTTATCTCTTAGTCTATTGGATGCTTGGGGTACTACTTATTTATTTAGGTATAGAATTTAGCTATAAACATATTGAATTCCTACTTAAATGACTTATGTCCAGACTTTGACATGCCACTTGATTTCCTCTGTATGCATAACAGCCCAACGTGTCACTCCCTTGGCGTACCCCTAGCATCGTCTCTCAGCGCATATTCCTTTACAGACCTGAAAATGGAAATAACTTTAATAAGTTTGTAAGAAATTAATGAGCTAAACCTTAGAATACCTTTTTCATTCATTCTACATTGCATATATTATTTTGCACATCATTTGGGGCTTTTCTTGACTTTTCTTCCTTTTTTGGCGGGTACAATATTGCAGCTACCATATTTCTTCAGAACCATTTTCCTTCTCTTGAGCGCACTATACTTAACATCTCTTTACGTTCTATATCCTTTCTTAGATCTTATCTTTACATAACCCTTAACCTTTTCATTTACCTTATCACCAGACTTAATATCTTATTCCATACTTACTAGTCTTGTCATTCTCTTCGGGGCGGTGTAGATTATGCCCAATACTTAATTCAGAGTTCACTTAGATCTTCTTTGCTTCAATGCACTCTCTATATTTACTTTTAACTCATATCTTTTCCTCACCGGCTCCGGACATACTAATGTCCAAACTGTGAATAATGTAGTAAAAGAGATGTAAATGATGCGGTATCCGAAAGTATACGAGTCCAGTTATAATATAGTTACAATGAAGTAGGTGAGTACTCCGAGAATCGTACCCAAGGGAGGCGAGTGCTTGATCAATTTTATCCTAAACACTAAAAGATCCAATTAGTACTTTAAATCAGTTATAGTACGAAAACATAAAAGAAAGATATTTTAAAGATTTTTAGAATAATAAAAATATAGTAACATAAAGAGATAAATATCAAGAGATTGAAAAATAGAATAAATCAAATATGATTATGGGTGATTAACTCACTTCGATAATCTTCATCAACTATCTCTTCAAGTTCTTCGTCAATCAACTAGTCGGTATCCCAGTAGGACCTTTCGATCATCCACTAAAATAATGAGTTGGCAAGGGCTACTTATCTTCCGACTTCACAATCCAGACCGGTTTGGAGTGAAGGTGTTCATGGATAGGCCATACCAATTTTGGGTTAATTCCCACCTTGATGACATCCTAGAGTTGTCAGGCCTAGAGTTTAGGTTCTTTTTTTCCCAAACAGCTGATTCGTTGAGTAGCCCTATAAAACAGTTAACAAATCATACCTCCACTCACTAATCCCCCATAGAAGGATTAGTTCTTTATGGTTTTCATAAAAAATATAGAATTGATATAAAGAGAGAACATGATAAATTAATCGAAGTATAGAGTTTAAGAAAATGCCTGATTTGTATTAAGTATGATGTGAATCCATGAGTTTGTCTCCACAAATTGAATATCTTGAGATAAACACAGAACAACTTGAAAATAAATCTAAAACCAAAGAAGAAAGAAAATCTAAACTGGAATTAAAAGTAGAATTCTAAACTAAGTAATTGGTCCCTGTAATGTATGACAAATGAGCCTATTTATAGCTTTCAGGTGACCGTTGTCTTTAACCCTAGGTTAGCTGATGTTCATGAGCTTTAAGTTTGATTGTGCGAACCAAAACACTCCCTAGATTGTGTTAATTCCAGTCCAGTTTTGATGTCGCTACACATCAGAATCTGTGTCGTGACATTATACTCCTCTTGGGATATCTTCAGGGGTATGGTGCGACACCCTTAGTTTGTGTCACGAAATCGGAGACAGTCTCATAATTTCTCCATTTTGCTCTCTATGTTACGACATTGAGTATTCTTTGTGGCGACATAGTGACTAGTATCGGTTTTTTACGCCTTCTAATGGTCTCTTACACACTTACAAAGTTCATTAGCTCACCCTTAAGCCTCTTTTGGCCCTTAAGGTCAATAAAAGACTCAATTTGCACATTTTATTTGCTTTAGTAAAACTTACGAAAATATATTTAAAACCTAGTGAAAATGCTTGCTGTCAAGCTCCTAAGGTGCAAAAATTAGTCTAATTTGTTACACTGAATTACGATAAATCAGCCTCGCCACGTACTCTGGGGTACACTAGCCGTTCTATCCATCCCTTGAAACTATACGGGGTTCGCCATTTATATGGTGTCCGTCGAAAGGTGTTGACTTCAGATGTCATCACGAGATCCGTTCTTCAAATTTTGCCACGAAGGCATCCTTTTAAAATTTTTTGCCACAAGACATTCGTTTAAATGAGATAGACACAAAGACAGCCATATGTATTCCTTTAATAGAAACAACCATAAAGCCATAACTGAGTTTTGTGTTTTTAATTCTGACGGTCCCCTTTAGACGACTCTGGAGACAGACTCACGCTCATCATGCAAACTCATACTTGACAGGCTTTTTTCTTTCACACTCCTTCATGGCAGATGTATTCGTGCTTCCACACATGTAACACATGCCCTTAAACTTCATGTATAGACTCTTCATGTAGTGACTTGTTCATGGCAGACACAATTATGCTTTTAGACATATTATACATGCATATACTTCTTTTTCTTATTGGAGGCATAGTGTTAGGCTTTATTCATTTAGCATAAAAATATCTAGATTACAAACATACATTTAAGGTTGTCGAACTTCAAATCTAATCCTTCTTTGTGACAATAGCAACTTGAGTTCCAAATCTTTCATTCAACCAAATACTATGGCTTCCTTGCCTAGTCAAACAAAGACACTTTGTTAGAACTCACTCGAGTAACCTTTTACCTCTACTTTAACTCAGACATATCAGTAAGCCTTATTTCTTCAAGTATATTGACAAAGCTGTGTTTCCTTAACAGACAAAGTCATGAAACATACCTTGTTGGGAGGGAGCTTACTAGTAGAAACCAGAGTTTTAGACTTGTCTTTTTGGGAGGCATCCCCCCATCTACTTAGCCCCTCCATCCTTAAGAAGGAAGATAAGCCTCCTTAACTAAACCTGAGTGTCCTTTTAACCTGACTCAATTTTTCATGGGGACTTGGTGAACGTTACATCAAGACTGAGTGGCTTATCAAAATCTGCCATGTCTAAGAAATTTACCTGATACTCCTTCAATCTTTAACTCTTCTGGTTCATGTTTGGTTAGTTCCCAACCAACCTTTCTTACAACTTAATTGGTACGGGACCATATTTGTCACTGAAGGTATTATGCCTTCTAGCCTGGCCTTATACCTCATAACCATCCCTTTCGTACCCTTCACTTGCATTTTACTTATCATCCCAATCTGGGTAGGAATCCTTGTCTACTTATTTCTATATCAGAGTCTTCCTGTTTTATATGTCGGAAAGTGGATTTGGGTGACTACTACTACTTGGTCAACCATTCCTCCCTAATACTCCTTAACACTCTTGGTTTGCTTATTCTATACGCTAAGATGGGCCTTTTTGGACAAACACTTCTTTGCTTGTTGTTTTTCTACATAATTATACGCTTAATTTAGATAATTTTACACTCTTACCATTATTATTTGAATCATCATACTATTATAGGGTACGTTCAATGTTAAGTTATTTGAAGTTGCCAATCTCTTTTTGGGGATATGCGGTACAAAAGACTTGTTATATTTTGAATGATGTGCCAACTAAGGGAACATAAAAAAATCCATACGAATTGTGGCATGACAGGAAGCCAACTCTAAAACATTTAATAATTGTGGTGTGCCAACTAATGCCCAACCCACGTATTGGACAAAGATACGTAAATTTGGACTCACAGACATTATTGTGCATGTTTATAGGATATCCGAAGGGAACAAAGGGTGGTTTGTTTTGTAACCTGAAAGAGAAAACTATTATAGTGTCAACTCATGCTACTTTCCTTAAAGAAACTTACATGGATGACTCTAAACCTTGGAGTAAAGAGGTACCCGAGGAAATTTCGAGAAATATAGAAAACCAACTTGTAACCTGAGTCTAAACATTTGGCTAGATTGAGAAGGCTACATTAGCCACCGTAATGGCTAAGCTAACTTACGTTACTTTTGAAGAACTTAAATAAACTCATTTTAGAGAAAACTGTAGTTGTACTTTGAGTTAACATAAAAGCATTCATTTATTAGGTCGTGTATACTTAGGATTCATTTTATTGTTGATAGTGTTGTTTTAGCAAAACCGTTTGCTTGTCGCTCTTCTTTTAAAAAATTGATGTTAAACTAATGTAGTGGAAAAACCATTTTTCAAGTCATTTTGGAAGCTTAGTTGCCTTATCGATTTGTTTTTCAAAAACAGTTCCTCTGTAATGCAGCATAAACTAGGGAACAGTATCAAATTTTACTTAAGCCCGATATCATGCATTATCTGGTTATTATGCTTAAGTAATCCATGCATGAAAAAAATCCTAAAATAAAAGTTACCAAGCCACAGACCAGAAGTCATTAAAAATTTCAAACCAAAACCATTAGAGACTGATTAATACTTATAAAAAAATCTGTGGTCCAAGGTGATTCTCCGAATGCTGAGTCCGGTTCTAATTTTGAGGGTTACCTGAAAAGTTAAACACTATTAGGGGTGAGCTTATGAAAAGCTCAGTGTGCGTTGAACCATTATTTAAACAAACATAAATATTGAATACAATGAAACATATTGGCTTTAACAGAAGAAAACAAAACCATCATAGGAATTTCATATCATTACATAGCCATTATAAAATTGATATCAAACGGTGTATGAGCATAGGTCATCATTTATTCGAGTAATAATCATTAATTTCGATACCATTTAATGCAACAAAATACAATACGCATCATAAATCAATAACATTGAATATGTCATGAGCATGATGCAATGCAAAAAGGTTCCTACCCATACCATTCGCTACACACCGTGAGTTACCTAGAACCTGTCATCTGAACTCCAAAAACTTATGGGCTTAAGCCCGTTGTGGTTAAAACCACCAATAATAATATGCAGAAAATTTTGCCAGTAAAAATGCAGACAAGCTGGTAGTAAAAATGCGATAAATCACCATTCCCCTCGATACTCTAGGTACAGTGCACTGACTACGAATAATATGGACTTAATATGCCGCCGGTACTCCACGGAACTCTTTTGTCAACCACAAAATCCTAACCCAATGCATATATGTAACACAATCTCATACATAATCATATCTCAATACTTTTCACATTCATTTGACATGCTCAGCATGTCCTCAATAATGACATACTTTCAGTAAATGGAAACAACACTCTAATATTTTAAATTACCACTGTGTTGATATCGATCAGTATCGTTCAATTTCACATACTTTGTAGATTTTCATTGTGCATAAATAGCACCCTTTTCAGTACACAATATAACAAATATCTCATGCATTTAAATCGTACATAAGCTTAATATCTCAACACATTATATCATTCAGTCAAACATTCTCATATCTCATAACTCAAATATGCAATTACAAACTCAATCAAACATTCATACTATCAAACTAGCAGTTTTTCCAACATGTCAATCTTTTAAGGCTCGAAACAGACCTAGTTTGACCACTCACAAAGTCAATAATTTGGCTATTAAGCCAATCCAATCAGCAAGCAAATTTAGCAAATATAACATGATATTTAACATTTTCAAACAATTTGATGAGTTTAAGACCCACACCTTATTTTTCGCTTCCTTGCAACACACTAGCGAATCTTCCAATTTTCCTTAATAATTCCTTAAATGAACCTAAACCAAAATTTAGTATAACTTCAATAAATTTACCATTAAACCAGCCCCCAATCACCCACTTATGATTTCAAACTAATCCTTGAAATTTTAACTATTTTATGAATCCAAACTAGTTAGATTCCTTACACTGTATCGATGCGAACCGTACGTAGAATCGTTATTCACCTTTACGATTTAGGGCATTTGGGTCAACACCGAGTTTAATAATATACTAGAAAATCAGTAGATAATTAATGAGTAAATTCCTTCTTTTAATCAGTTCATAACCTTTACCCAACAACTATGTCAAAATAACAAACTAGTTATCCTTAATTGCACTTAAGCTTCATGATTTGTGGGATCTGATTGGCTAATTGATCAAGAATGTCTTTCCCTAAACTAGTTGAGAGAAAAGGCAATGACACTTTCTTGGCAATGTTTGGGATCGATCTTGGGGTTCAAGTTTTTAGATTTGGGGCTGATTTATGGATAAATGGCAGCAATAGAGTAAAGGAGATGGTGCACAATCTTGATGCAAAAATAAGAAGAAAGAGATGGTAAAATGAGAGGTGTAGGTGACGACAACAATGGGAGAAATAAAGAAAATTAAAGAGAAAAGAGGAGAGGAAGAGGGTGAACGACTAGGGTAGGGAAAATTTGAATTAAAGGCTAAAAAATACAATAAAAAGTTGTATTTATACTTAGGGTTCAAGGGTATGGATGGCACACATATTAAAAAAACAAGGGATTTTGTAAAATTTAATTATTTCATAAGGGAAATGATTCGAACTTGGGACCTCATTTAATTTCTATGCTTTCTCATATTTCCTTTAACCATTAGGCTTTTTCCCCATTCTTGGAATAATTTTGCAATATTTATTACAAAAACAAGGCATGTCATATACTAGGGTTTAAGGCAAAATTTTCAAAATAATAAAAATGATGCGAGAGAAGGGATTTGAACTTGAGTTTTAAGAAATGTTTGCCTAAACACTTTACCAAGAAAACACTACCTCATTTATTTCCTTAAAATGCATAGATAATCTCAAAAATGAAGGTATGACTACTCTCTTTGGATTCACAAACCCAATTCTACTAACCCTCGAATTTGAGATGTTACACAACTCCTAATAGTAGACTTGCAAATGATCAGCAGCATAAGGTAATTTGTCATAGTGGGAGGGTCTCTCATAAGCCAAGCTGCCTTGGATTAACAGTTTGCTATAACTAGCTTGATGAATGCCGAAAACAAACTTGACACTCTAGTGAAAGACCATATGATAACTCTTATGGATAATTTGCCGATGTTATGGATAATGAGGTCAATTTGGACCAGAAAACTCAAATTGAGATGGTGTTAAAGAGCTTGTCCAAGGAATTTGCAGGCTTTTGGTTCGATGTTAAGTTATCCAAAGCTACCAATCTCTTTCATGGGATATACAGTACAGAAGGCTTGCTATATTCTGAATGATGTGCTAATTAAGGCAACATCGAAAACTCAATACAAATTTTGGCATGGCAAGAAGCCAAGTCTAAAAAATTTAAGAATCGTGGCATGCCAACTAATGCCCAACCCACGTATTGGACAAAGATGCGAGGAAGTTAGACTCACGGGATGAATTGTGCATGCTTGTAGGATATCCGAAGGGAACAAAGGGTGGTTTGTTTTATAACTCGAAAGAGAAAATTATTATAGTGTCAACTCATACTAATTTCCTTGAAGAAAGTTTCATGAATGACTATAAAATTTGGGGTAAAGAGGTACTCGAGGAAATTTTGGGAAATATACAAAACCCCACAAAAACTGCTCCAGAACCAACTCCTAATAGTAGACCTACAAATGATCAATAGCATAGGGTGCTTCATTGTAGTGGGAGGGTCTCTCATATCCCTAAGTTCTTCTAATTTGGCAAAAGTATTTTTAACACTAAGTCTGCCGGATAGGAAGATGATAACCCAATCATATGTGATGAAACAATGTAGAGTGTTGATTCCAACCTTTGGGAAATAACTATAAAAGCTGAGATTGATTCTATGTATTCCAACTCAGTGTGGGAACTTGTAGACTTATCGGAAAGGATAAAACGCATAGGTTGTAAGTGGATCAACAAAAGGAAAAAAATATGGATGAAAAGTGGAAACGTATAAGGCCAAACTTGTATCAAAAGGTTATACTCATAAAGAAGGCATCGAAACCTTCTCTTCGATTGCCATGCTCAAGTCAATCCACATATTACTATCCATTGCAATGGTTCTCAATTACGAGATCTAGCAAATGGATGTCAGGACAGCATTGTTGAACATAGATCTTGAAGAAAGCATTTGCATGATGCAACCCACCGAATATATAGCTAAAGGAAACAAGCATAAAGTTTGTAAACTGTTTAGATCAATATATGGAATTAAGCAAGTATCCCACTCATCGAACAAGGATTTGATCAAGCGATTAAGACTTTTGGATTTGAGCAAAACATAAATGAACCTTATGCTTATAAACATTTAGGGGATGGAAAGATGGTATTTCTCATTTAATATGTCGATGAGCCTTATGTTTATAACCTTATATTTTTGTCAATATACACTTGTAATTTTTCGAACAGATTGGTTAATAAAAAAAAATCATTGATTATGATTAATATGCTTTGTATTATTTTCCTAAAATGGTTTTTACGCGTAAAATAAAATAGAAACAAATGTTGCTCAATGGTTGTCTAATGTTTAACTAATACTAAGCGGTATTACGTGGTCAGATCATAATATGAAAAGATATCTTGTATTAGTAAACGAACCTAAACATGTCCTTAGTCTAATAAAAAATGAGCAAATTGATTGAAAGACTAATATGTTGTCAATCAAGTCCAATTGGGGAGATGCCTTGTCTTAGGGATCAAAGCGGACGACTGCTTGAAAATAGATACATAAATGTGATTGATTGGACTGTTAGTACATCGGACAGGACCTAAGCAGAATAGATTTTAAATCTGTTTATGGATTTATTCACTTGTGATGTTAATAATTTGACATACCTAAATCTTGAGTGGATGGCAGACTTTGTATTCGTGACTCATACATTTTGATGTAAGCAAAAGCCTGAGTTTGAATAAAAATATAGCCCACACTCGAAGTAGTTCATGGTACGAGAATAGCAGAGAAGATTGTTTGGTTGAAAGTCAGAAAACATTATGGATCCACTTATTTGAAAACATAGGTACGATTTTGGTATAAGGTTTATTACTATAAATATCACAAATTGAGTTGATTTTACAATTCAAGAAGGGTTCGACCTCCTCTCCCTATAAATAGATCGCACCGGTAGAGCTATTTACATAACTTAGAGAGATTGTTACTTTGTCGAAAAATAAAGAGAATTTATTCTCAACTATTAAATAAATTTTTCTAGAGTAACAATTATATCGATTTCTATTAAAGAAGAGAGAATTTTAGTTTTCACCTTAAAAAGGAAAGAAAACTTTTTCTAGTTCTATAATTTGATTCAATTGATTCGAGCCTACACTAGAAGTAGTTCATGGTATGAGATTAGCGAAGAAGATCGTTTGTTGAAAGTCAGAAAACATCAAGGATTTGTTTATTCGAAAACACAAGTACGATTTTGGTCTAAGATTTATTGCTGAAAATATCACAAACTAGGTTAAATTTTAAAATTTTAATTTTTCGCTATGTAAGAAAATTGTGTTCAAATCATATTTTTTCTAACAATTGGTGTCAGAGCCAAGTTGTGCTATGTTTATAGTGTAAACTGAGACTGAATCTCTCTCTTCATCTTGTTCGATTAATATTTGATAAGATGTGACATTCTTATAATTATCCGTATATTTAGGGGAATATATGTGAATGAATGTAATATTAAATATACTTGTTAAATAATTATTAATTTTTTCCAAGATTGTTGTTATTAGGAAATAGACTGTAAACTATCATCTCCACGTAAGGCTATTTATATATATAAGATTCTTGTGAGCCGGAAACTGACATAGGATATAAATGTAATTTGTCCAAAAAGTAGTCCACGACGAAGAGAATATGGAGTGATGGCGATTAAAGACCCAAAGAATGCTTTGTGCTGAAAAACTATGTAATCTTGTTTTTCATTTATTTTCTAGAAATAGAAGCATAAAAACCTTTGCTGACAATTTTATTTTATTACCCTTCTCCTTATATATATGCTTAGTAATTGTTAATAATATAATTATGATATATATATGTATGAGATGATCCATAATTTATCAATTAAAGATAAGAAGTGTGGTAATGAGAATGTGCATGTCTAGGATTGGATCTGGTAAGGAAAGGCTTAGCTTTTAAGCGATTGAATATGACTCACCTCCCTTTCTTAGGACCTTAATTGGTGCAAGGTTCACATTCACTTCTTTGATTTTTTCCCTTAAAATAAAAACTATGAGGAATCAAAATTGTTGATAATTGTGAATATCATGAAATTTCCATAGCAAGTCATGCATATATACGACAAGCATGCCATATAGTTTACGGAGGAATGCCACATGTACTTGTTAAGCATATATTTATCATTCATGATTGAAACTGAAAATTAAAAACCTTGCATGTTTTTAAAATATTGAGTGAGAGAACATCCCTAAAAAAGACCTACAACCTTCATCTCTAGTCTTTTGTGATGGCATAAAATGGACCTGCTCCAAGGTAGACATTTTCATGTGGATTTCACTGAGGAGACTTCCTAAAAGTAAGTAAAAATTTCTTATGATCATATGATAGTTGGATCGGCCCCTGTGGTAGGTATTATCATGCGATACAATTAGAAATTTGTTTTCAAAGAGGACAACTAGTCATAGCATACTACTCGATGAGATTGTCCCAGGATGACTTATTTGCGGTGCATGATGCGATAAGTGTTGAGTTGACGGTTATAAACTCAAAATCATCTAGTTAAGTAGCTCCCCAAGGGGATATGGTTAAGTTAAATGATGATGAAATGTTACATGATTACTAGTAAGTGTGAATGCCTAATGAAGTAGGTTCATGTACTAATTGGATGGAAATCCATGTTCTTACTAGTTGATCATGATCACCCCAATGTGGCTTGATGCAATGGGTGTAGGAATTATCATTGTAATAACTTACAATTTTTTTCAAGATTTAATGTATGAAATCAAACTTTGTTAGAAATGTTTCTTTCGATGTTAAGTTATTAAAAAACTGCCAATCTCCTTTTGGGGATATACATTACAAGCAACTTGCTATATTTTGAATGATGTATCAACTAAGACAACATCTAAAACTCCATAGGAATTATGGCACAATAAGAAGCCAAATCCAAATTATTTAAGGATTTGGGGATGCCTAAGGCTCATATTAGATAAAGATGTGAGGAAGTTGGATTCTCGAATGAAATTGTGCATGTTTGTGGGATATCCAAAAGAAACAAAGGGTGATTTATTTTTTAATTCGAAACAGCAAACAATGATAGTGTTAACTCATGCTACTTTCCTTCATGAAAGTTACATGAATGCCTTCAAACCTCGAAGTAAAGAAGTACTGAAGAAAATTTCGAGAAATACACAAAACCTCATAGAAACGGTTCTAGAACCAACTCTTAATAGTAGACCTGCAAACGATCAGTAGCATTGGGTGCTTTATCGCAATAGGAAGGTCTCTCACAAGCTTGAGTTCTTCTGATCTAAAGGAAGTTTTTGAAATACTGAGTCTTCCAAATAGGAAAATGATAACCCACTCATATATGATGAACTAATGGAGAGTGCTAATTTCACGTTCTAGGAAATAGCTATGAAAGCAGAGATGGATTCCATAAATTACGACTTAGTGTGGGAACTTGTATATTTACTGAAAGGGATAAAATCCATAGGGTGTAAGTGGATCTATAAGAAGAAAAGAAATGTGGATGGAAAAGTGGAAACTTAAAAGGCCAGACATGAAGAAAAATTTTATACTAACAAATAAAGTATCAATTATAAAGAAACCTTCTCTCCGGTTGCCATGCTCAAGTCAATCTGCACATTGTTATCCATTGTGGTGACTCTCCATTACGAGATCTGGAAAATGGATGTCAAGAAAGCATTCTTAAACGACTATCTTGAAGAGAGCATCTATATGATACAACCCACCAGATATATAACTAAAGGAAATGAGAATAAAGTTTGAAAATTGCTTAGATCAATATATGGACTTAAGCAAGCTTCTCGCTCATGAGACAATAATTTGATCAAGTGATCAAAACTTTTGAATTTGAGCAAAATGTAGCTGAAATTTTTGTTTGTAAACGTATTGTGGATGTAAAGGTTGTCTTTTTTATTCTGTATGTCGATGATATTCTACTCATTGAAAATGACATAAAGACATTGTCATCGATTAAACTGTGGTTAACTCAACAATTTAGCATTATGAACTTGGGAGAATCTAATTTTGTTTTAGGTATTCGTGTCGTAAGGGATCAGAAGAACAAAGTTATAGAATTATCAAAAGCTTCATACATAGAGAAGATATTCAAACATTATGCAATGATCAATTCTAAGAAGGGAGCTCAACCATCTCTATTAACATTTCATCTCTCTTCGGAGGATTGTCCTAAGACGATGAAAGAGTGTGAAAACTCGAGAAAAGCTCATTATACTTCTGCAGTAGGAAGCCTAACGTAAGCTATTTTATGCACACATCTAGTTCTCTGTTTTGTAATAAGGTTGACGAGTCAATATCAGGCGAATCTCGGTCTAAGACACTGGTAAGTAATTAAGCATATAATCAAGTATTTATGGAGAACGAGGGATTATATGCTTGTGTATTCCGAAGTAAATCTTACTCCTATCGGATATACTGATTCTGACTTCCAAATGTGTCAGGATTTGAGGAAATCAACATTGGGTTGTGTCTTTATCCTAGGCGGCGGGTCTATATTGTGAATAACTATTAAGCAACATTACAATGCTAATGAACAACTGAATTTGATGCACTCAATAGGTTGTGACACTATAATAATACAGATATAGCAAAATCCAAAAAGGAACCACATGAGGACAAAACACATTGATAGAAAGTATAATTAAGGAGACAGTAGTTATTGAAAAAATAGAGGGTGTAGTCAAAGATTGCATATAAGGACTAACCCTATGGATTTTTTTACCAAGACTTTACTAGCTAGAGAGTTTTTGGGATCCATATTGAGGGCATAGGATTGCAAAACATAACTCATCTACTTTACTAGGGCAAGTGGGAGATTGTTGGATCTGGTGCCCTAAGTGTAGTATTTTCGTCTATATAGACTTGTATATTTTTTGAACAGAATTGGTTTAATAAAATTGCTCATGAATTACATTAATACTGTTTATTTATTGTCCTCAATGGTTTTTGCATGCAAAGAAAAATGAAAGAAAATATTAGCTCACTGGTTATCTAATGTTTAACTAATACTAAGCGATATTACGTGGTCGAATCGTAATACAAAATGTCAACTTATATTTGTAGACGAACCTAAACATGTCCATAGTCTAATAAAAAATGAGCAAATCGATTGAAATACTAATATGTTGTCTATCAAGTCCAATTGGGGAGATGTTTTGTCTTGGGCATCAGAGCAGATGACTCGTAGAAGATAAAGACATAGATGTGACTGGCTTAATTGATAGTACTTCAGACAAGACTCAAATAGAATAGATTCAGAATCCGTTTATTTATTTATTCACTTGTGACATTCATAGTGTGGTATAGCTTAATCTTGAGTGGATTATGGACTATGTATGCGTATACTTTGATGTAAGTAAAATCCTATGTTTAAATAAATAAGAAACCAAAAGCTAGTGCGTTGGGTATACGACTTCTGTAGTATGTAGCATCATTCATAGTAGTGGAATTTATAGCCTAAGAAATGGGTAAATGATAAGCACTCGTTGGTATTACATGATAGATGAAAACTAAACATGGTCGCGGGTCATTCCTCTTTGTGTTGAATGACTTAATTACTATTTGATGGTAATTGACTTTTCATGAAGGAAGTTGTAATGGTGACCATAAGATAAAATAGGATCATATTGGAAGAAAAATTTACCCCAAAGAGATTAAAGATACCCTACAAGGCTAACACACTTATGAAAAGGTCATTGGACAAACATTGATCGAGTAGCTTTCGTAATGGTATGTCATTAGGGAGAACTCAGACACGATGCTATAGTGGAATGACTTCTTGACTAAATAAGTTTATAATTAATAGATGAAAAATTGGAACTTAATTATAAATCATTTGAGCCCTAATCACATATGTCCAACTGGTCCCTTCCCTAGCTCATTGAAACCATAAATAAATTGCATGTTGAATCAAATGAACATAAATGGATAGAAATGATAAAGTTGGAGAAACGAGTTAAATTCGAAAATGAATATGGTTTCTCACCAAGTTTGTAAATGACCTGGGAATTAATTTAAGTTTTTGAATTATTATTTAATTAAATAATTGAAGTTTGAAAATGGAATTAAATTAATTGGTCAATATGAAATCCGTTAAATGTATAAATTAAGTATATTTTCGATAGAGTCTTTTACGGTAAAGTTACCATGTTTTAATGGAATTAGAATCTAGTTGCGAAAATTATTTAATTGTAAAAATTAATTAATTAAAATTAATTTAATAAATAATGTCTATTTTAGAAATAGAAAAACATATATTGGATTAGATTAAATTATAAAGTATTTGGTTAAAAGTCCAAGATGTATATATAATTAGACCCAATACAAAAGAGGTTTGAATCCCCATCATAATACATATGAGGGAAGGTAGACCTTATTAACCCCTCTCTCTCTTAGTTCAACTAGGAGATTTTTTTCTATTAAATAAGCATTAAATGCATTCTACTAATTCAACTAGGGTTTCATTTCCTCTCCCTATAAATAGATGTCACTGGTAGGGGTAAAAACAATAAGTTTTACTCAACTTTGAGATATTATTATTCTTTTCGAAAATAGTGAGAATTTTCTAAGTATAAATTATATTTTTTTGGGAATAACAATTCTACCGATTTCTATAAAATAGAGATTTAGTTTCCTACTAAAAGTAAGAAAACTATTTCCAGTTCTGTGTTTGCTTCAAAATTTTTCGAGCCCACACTTGAAGTAGTTCGTGGTTCGAAAATAGTGGAGAGGGTTGTTCAGTTGAAATTCAAGAACGACAAATATTTGTCTCGCTCAAAGAATAAGTATACTTAGGGAAAGGCTTATTGCTATAAATATCACAAATTGACACAAAATTCAAAATTGTATTTTTCTGCTCTACAAGAAAACCATTTTTGAACCCAATTTTTGCTAATAGTCGTGACACCAACCAGTGGATGTCCGTGATGCGAAGAACCCTCAGAACCACTAGTGCACCATTGTTGATGGTGTCAAGATAGCGAAGCCTGGGTATCGCGACACCGATGCCTAACGGAGTGAAAAATGCTGTAGGGGTAGTGTTTTGTCCAACAAGAATCTAACCTTATACATAACTTTTAAGGGAATTTTTGCTAAGATTTTGGAGTTGGACTCAGTTGATAAAAGCCGCTTGTGGCTGAAAACTAAATGAGTCAACTTTATTTTTCATCTTTTTAGCTTAAGTAGTTGTATTCTTCTCCATTGTTAGGTTTAGTGTATTTACTTTTTGAGCTTAGTTAGTTTTGTTGTTAGTTTAGTTAGTTTTTACTGTAGCTTTCTTTTATCCTTTGCAATTTAGTACTCAAGTTATCTCATATTTTGATTTCCATTCAAATCCCTTAAACAATTTTAGTTCCTTTTCAAAGTATAAAAATGTGAAATTTATTTGTATTTCCTCCTCCGTTGTTGTTGTCATCATCTTCTCTTAACAACCATTCAAGAAATTCCTAAGCTTTCTCTAACCTTACTCTTGTGTTTATTTTAATGAGCTATTTGAGTATGTTTGGGATTGTTTGTTGCATGAGAATGATGTTGGGTAACTAAATATAAGAAGGTTGATAAATTGCAGCAGGTTAAACTAGTTTTCATACTTAAGGAGCTTGAATATGAGTAAATTTGTTTTGTTTTATTTAGTTTTTCTACTTTAGTTTCAATTTAATAAAAGTGAATTGAGTCATTTTATAACCTTAGTTTCAAAGGCATGAGGATTCAAGGCTGGTCACCATGTTGCAACATGAGGAGTTTAATGTCACAACATAATGAACAGAGTGCCAAAATAGCAAGTCTTCCTTTGGTGTCACGACACAGATAGTGGATGTCGCGACAAACCTCTAAAGCTGAGCCTAAGCAAAGCAAATTGCAGTCAATGTCACGATATAGGTAGTAGATGTTGCGACATCTGCCTTGTACGTCAAAGCATTAACGAGCTAAGGATGTCTTGGTCCGCACAATGAAAATTAACATAAAAACGTTAGTCAACCTAAGATGAAGGACGACGACCAACCCCTAACATTATAAATAGGATCATTAAACACTTGAAAAGGGACCTCTTCTGTAACTTAATACTTTCCTTTCAATTTAGTTTTCAGTTTTTAGTTATTTTTAAAATTAGGATTCATTTCAGTTTGTTTTCATTTGTGATATTTGGAGAATTTGATTTGTGGATTCAGCCAAACACTTTGTGGATTTTTGAGCTTCAATTAATCAATACAATCAGGATTTCTTCTGAAACTTTTATTCTTGATTTATTCTTCATGTTTAATTGTTTTATCAAGTTTATATTGTTTATAAAATCCATGAGGAACTAATCCCTTTTTGGGGGATTAGTAAGTGGAAGTGTGATTAATTAATTTCTATGTAGGGTTTTCTTAGCAGATCAATTATTTGGGATAGAAAGAAGTTAAACCCTAGGCCTGACAACACTAGGAAGTCATCCAGGTGGAAATTAACCCAAAATTGGCATTGCCTATCTATGAACCCTTTACCCCAATCCGTTCTGGACTGTGAGGCTGAGTGATAAGTAGTTCTTGCTGACTTGTTAGTTTAGTTGAAGATCAAGAGATCCTGCTACGGTAACGACTAGTTGATTGAGTAGAAACACGAAATAGGAATTACTTATGACCAATGAAGCGAGCTAATCACCCATGCTTAGATTTGGTTGAGTTTATATCTTAGTTTTCTGTTTTTACTCTTTTATGCATGTTCTATTCTATTCTTATAAAATAAAATATCTTTTTCACTTTATGCTTTATCGTACTATAATTTATTTCCAATATTGATTAGATCTATTTATATTTAGGTTAATATTAATTTAGTACTTGCCTCCCTTAGTACGATCCTCGGAGTACTTACCAACTCAGTTGTAAAAACTATATTACAACTTGACCCGTATACTTTCAGACACTGCCTCAATTTCATATTTTTAGTTGTAGTATTCACACTATGGACTTTAGTTGGTTGATGGAAATGTTACTTGGTTAGTTTTTGGTAGATGGACTAAATTGAGTACACTTCAAAACTTAGAATTGATGACTCTTGGGTAGGTGAGATCGATAGGAGATCCTATTGAGAACCAAATTGGTTATCCCGAGTTTGTCTAGTGAGGTCGAGAGCTAAACTGGACTAAATCATCTAATTTGCTAAAATGGTGATCAAGGAGTAAAATTGAACCAATTAGAAGTTTAAGCTTTTTATATCCCTAATCCAAACACTAATTAGCAACATGGAAGTCAACTATTTTGCAATCTAGTCCTTCTTAGAATTAGATATTCAATTAGTGTAATTACCCATTGGTTATGATTTTTCGTAATATGATACTTAGTGAGTAGTTAGCTAAACTTCTTATTTGCATGCTTGTTTCACTTTATTCACTTTGTCCCCGAGAACTCTTGGGTTTGATCCTTGGAATACTCGAGGTGTTCCATTGTAACATTATAAATATTACAACTGACATGTCACACTTGATTCATTGCCTCAATGCACACAAGTCGAGGTGCAGTCAAGTTATTGGTGCCCTTGCCGGAGAGTTTGTGTGCGATTATTTCTAGGGATTTGTGTGTGATTGATTTGATTTATTATTGTGGACTACAAATGTAAGTGTGGCAACTATAGTAGTGGGAGATGTACATATTTATTTTGATAATTTTAAGAAGAATATTTTGAAAGACGTTTTCTATGTACCAAGTTTCAAAAGAAACATAATATCTGTTGCATATTTATTTAAAGACGACTTGACCATGAATTTTTATAATAGTGATGCAATATTTAGAAATCGTAATCTTATTTGGAATGGATAGTTGTCTAATAATCTCTATTCTAGGAAACCAAAGATGTACACATTGCTTGAAACTAAACTATCAAATAAATGACTTAAAACTTCTCACACTAATGAGGTGTACCTTTGGCATTTGAGACTTGGTCATATTAACCAAGAAAAAATGCGGAAGTGGGAAACAACTTGGTTTACCTATAAATGCGCTTTGGTCTGATCGAAGTATACTTATTAGAAGAGTTCTTTGAGTACCTCTTAGAGAATGGGATATTATCCCAGTTAACCACATCAGGAACTCCACAACAGAATGACATAGGAGAGAGAAGGAATTTAACTTTGTTAGACATGATTCGATTGGTGCTAAGTTATTTGAAGCTATCAATCTCTTTTAGGGGTTATGCCTTACACCCTAAACACAAAAAAACAAATAGTAATAGTGTCAACACATGCTACTTTCCTTCTAGAAAGTTGCATGAATGAATTTAAACCTCAGAGTAAAGAAGTACTCAAGAAAGTTACATGAATGACTTTAAAACCAACTGCTAATTGTAGACTTGAAAAAGATCAGCAACATAGGGAGCTTAGTAACAGTGGGAAAGTTTCTTGCAGGCTAGAGTTCTTCCAATTTGGTAGAAGTGTTCTAAACATTTAGTCTTCCGAACATGATGATCACCCACTTATATATGATGAAGCGATGTAGAGTGCTAATTCCAAGCTTTGGGAAAGAAATATGAAAGTAAAGATGGTTTTTATGAATTCCAACTTATTGTGGGAACTTGTAGACTTACTGAAAGGGATAGAACTCATAGGGTGTAAGTGGATCTACAAGAAGAAAAGAAATGCAGATGGAAAAGTGGAAACTTACAAGGAAAGACATGTGGCAGAAGGTTATACTCAGAAAGAAGATATCAATTATGAAGAAACTTTCTCTTTGGTTTCCATACTCAAGTCAATCCGCATATTTTTATCCATTTCGGTGGCTCTTTCTTCCAAGATCTGGCAAATGGATGTCAAGACAACATTCTTAAATGACTATCTTGAAGAGAGTATATATATGATGCAACCCACCGGATATATAGCTAAAGGAAATAAACATAAAGTTTGCAAACTGCTTAGATCAATATATGGGCTTAAGTAAGCATCTTGCCCATGGAGTCAAAGATTTGATCTAGTTATCAAAACTTTTGAATTTGATCAAAATGTAGATGAACCTTTTGTTTATAAACGTATTAGGAATGGAAATATGATCTTTCTCTTTCTGTATGTTGATGACATTCTGCTCATTGAAAATAATATATGGACATTAGCATGAAGGAATTGGGAGAAGCTAATTTTGTTTTAGGTATTCGAGTCCCAAGGGATCGAAACAAGAAAGTTATAGTATTATAATAACCTTCAGACATAGATAAGATATTCAAACACTATGCAATGACGAATTCTAAGATGAGAATTCAACCTTATGTATTGACATTTCATTTCTCTTTGGAGGACTATCCTAAGACAGTGGAAGAGTGTGAAAACATGAGAAAGGTTCATTATGTTTCAGCAATAGGAAGTCTCACGTAAGATATGTTATGCACACATCTAGATATCTTTTTTTCAATAGGGTTGGTGAGTACATATCAGACGAATCTCGATCCAATACACTGGCAAGTAGTTAAGCATATACTTTGGTATTTACTGAGAATGAGGGAATATATTCTTGTTTATTCCGAAGCAAATCTTAGTCCTATCAAATATACTGATTTTGACTTCCAAACGTGTCGGGATTCGAGGAAATCGACACTACGTTGTGTCTTTGTCCTAGGCAGTGAGTCCAGATTGTAAATAAGTGTTAGACAATGTTACACTGCTAATGAAAGCTGAATTTAAGGCACTAAAATGGTTATGACACTATAATAATGCATATATAGAAAAATCCAAAGAGAACCATATGAGGAAAAAACACATTGATAGAAAGTATCATTAGGGAGACGATAATTATTGAAAAAATACAGGATGTAGTTAAAGATTGCATATGAGGACAAACCCTATGGATTTTTTTTACCAAGACTCTACTAGCTAGAAAGTTTTTGGAGGTATAGGACTGCGAAACATGACTCAACTACTTTACTAGGGCAAGTGGGAGACTGTTGGATCTGGTGCCCTAAGTGTAGTATTTTCGTCTATATAGACTTGTATTTTTTTCGAACAAAATTGGTTTAATAAAATTAATCATTAATTACATTAATAATCTTTGTATATTTTCCTTAATGGTTTTTGCATGCAAAGCAAAATGGAAGATAATTTTAGCTCACTGGTTATCTAATGTTTAATTAATACTAAGTGGTATTACATGGTTGAATCGTAATCGTAATACAAACCTAAAAATGTCTTTAGTCTAATCAAAAATGAGAAAACCAATTGAAAGAAAAACATGTTGTTTGTTAAGTCTAATTGGGGAGATGCTTTGTCTTGGGCATTGGAGCAGATGACTATAAAAAGATAGAGATATAAAAGTGACTGACTAGACTAACAAGACATCGAAGTGGATTATGGATTTAAGTAGAATAGATCCGGAATTTGTTTATGGATTTATTCACTTGTGATGTTCATAGTGTGGCATACTCTAACTCGGAGTGGATTATAGAGTATGTATGTGTGAATCGTATACTTTGATGTAAGTAAAAGCCTAAGTTTAAATAGACTAGGAACCGAAAGCCAATGTGTTGGGTATATGACTTCTGTAGTATGTAGCATCAATTACAACAATGGAATTCATAGCCGAAAAAAATGGGTAAACGATATCCTCTCATTGACAGTACATGATAGATGAAAACTAAACTTGGCCATAGGTCATTTATCCTTGTGACTAATGACTTAATTAATATTTGATATTAATTTGACTTTTAATGAAGGAAGATTTAATGGTTACCATGAGATAAAGTATGATCATAGTGGGAGAACTGATTTATCACAAAGCGGTTAAGGATATCTTACAAGGGTAACACACTAAATAAGTTTATTATTAATTGGCGAAAAACTGAAACTTGTATGTTAAGGATATCTTACAAGGGTAACACACTAAAGCGGTTAAGGATATCCAATCGTCCTTTCGCTAGCTCGTTGCAACAATAAATGAATTGTATGTTGAATCAAATGGATAGAAATGATAATGTTAGAGAAATGAGTTAACATTCAAAAATGAATTTGGTTTCTCGCTAAGTATGAAAATGACCTAGGAATTAATTTGAGTTCGAAAATGTAAATAAATTAATTTGTCATTGTAAATCTGTTGAATGTAGAAATTAAATACTTTTTTCTCATAGATTCTTTTATGATAAAGTTGCCATTATTTTAACGAAACTAGGATTGGGTTGAGAAAATTATTTAATTTGAAAATTTAATTTATTTAAATTAATTTAATAAATAATATTTATTTTGGGAAATAGTAAAATATGTATTGGGTTAGATTAAATTATAAAGTGTGGGGTTAAAAGTTTAAGAAGCATATGTAATTGGACCGAATACAGAAGAAGCCCAAATCCCTATCATAATACATATGTGGGGAGACACACCCTATTAGCCGCCCCTCTTTCCTTGTTCAACTAAGGGATGAGTTTTTTTTTCTATTAATAAGTTTATTTGTGTTATACTAATTCAATTAGGGTTTCACTTTGTCTACCTATAAATAGATAACACTCATAGGGCAAAAAATAAAACTTTTGAGATATTGTTATTCTGCTCGAATATAGTCAAATTTATTTCTAAGTATAAATTCTATTTTCTAGTAATAACAATTACACTAAAAGTAAGAAAATTATTTTTGGTTTTATGTTTGATTCGGAGTTGTTCGAGCCCACACTCGAAGGAATTCGTGGTACGAGAATAGCGAAGAAGGTTGCTTGGTTGAAAGTCGGGAATGACAGACCCATCTCACTTAAAGCTCATGTATATTTCAAGAAAAGTTTATTGCTATAAATATCAAAAACTTGTTCGGTTTTCAAAATTTTATTTTTCTGCCGTGCAATAAAACAAATTTTGAATCGGATTTTTTTCCAATAATAAACACATAATCTCAAATATATACATATCTATTCTAGATTCATACATCACACTCATTTACTTCACATGCAAGCAACATTCCAACCTCAATTCATAGCACAACTTAACTAACATAAGCAAACAAATATTATATCACTAGATTAGTACACAAATGTACTGCCAAACTTATATGGCTATATTCAAAGTATAAACATTTCCTACCATAAGTACCAAAATGCCAATTTGAACCTAAGGACCATGTAACATCCTCAATGTATAGTGAGTTTGGTACAGTAACAGGTCAGGTTAAGAATATTAGAGAAGTTCAGAAATGAGATCTCATAGGAACTTTAGAGCAATAATATAGAAAATAGTTAAAGCTGGTAGGAAAATAAAAATATTTTCAAGATAAAAAAAATTAATTCAAGGTAATGACTTAATTGTAGGAGAATGGAAAATGATAGGGATACAGTAGGAAAAATCAAAAGCTTGAGACAATTACATTAAATTGGAAGGAAAAAGAGGAAGGACTGGAAGTGAAATTTTATCAAATTAAAGAATTAATCATGCATGGTAATGGAGAGAAAGTTGATAGGTTAAATAGTAATTACTTAAATTAGATAATTATGAAAAAGTTTAATGATTAAGGATGAAATTGTGTTGAAATGGGATTGGTGGACTAATTTGCAAAATTATTAAATTAATTATTAAATTAATAGATATTTTTGTAGAAATGTGTAGAAAGGATGAGAAGAACTCATCATATTTCATATCTGCTTCATGCCACTAACGAAAACCATCCAACTCAACTTTTTCTTTTATTCTAATTAGGTCCTTCCACCATTTTAAACCTTTCCAAGCTCTATTCCTTCCATTTCTTTCATGTTTCCTTAGCAAAATCAATAGAGGAACCTAGTAGTCACCTTAGTTTCATGAAAAGAGATCCAAAATTTATCTTGGAAGTGAGCGAAAATAAGGACTAGATTATTAATTTAAGAAGTTAAGGTAAGGAATGATAATTTTTCATGAATTTCATGTTAGTTTCATTAAATAAGCACAAATATGATATTTGATTATGATTTTAACACGTAGATGTTATGTGTTCGAATGAAAATGAAAAAAATAAGAAAAAAAAGAATACCAAAGTGAAGACAAAGGAAAATGAGTAGTCAAGGAGTAAAAGGGAAGAAAATACTCCATTCAAGCATTGGTTGTAAGTACTTCAAGGATTCTATCTTATTTCTTTATATTTAAAAGTACGTTATTTAGTTAATTAGTTATAAACATGTTGTTATAATAGAAAATGACTAAATTGTAAAGAAAATAGAATATATCATAATGACATGAATGAAGACATAAAGGAAAATAAATGAAGAATATGTGTTAAAGTATATATATTGTGAAAGTGAAATATGTAGTAAAACTATATTTTGTTTGAAATTTATGACTTCAAGGACTAAATTATAAGATGTGAAAAGTTGAATTAATTCTATTAAAGCCCATGTAGACAAGATAAGAACTATTGGGATATTGATGGCATGCCATTAAGGAAATTTAGCACTCTCTGTTTTATTTAAGCACTTTGGTGTTGTTCTGTTCTGATAAGCACTACGGTGTTGTTCTATTCTGTTAATGCACTTTGATGCCCTCTGTATCTGTTCCAAATATCCTAAGTGTTCTATTTAGTCTACAATGGGCTAAGAAGGAGGAATGAGACATCTGGTAAGTGTGGTTAACAGAGAATAGGGTAAGTGGATTAAAGCTATAAATCAATAACAATTTGTTAATTTGGACATAATATGTAGAATGAAGAAAACTTATTTATATGCTTATAATTAATATTATATACTTTAGAAATAAGATTTAAATTCTTCTAGTACTTACTAAGCTGTCACAGGCTCAACGCGTTGCTTTTTAACACATAGGTAAAAGCAAGTTTTGACAAGCTAGGATAGTGATTGATGGAGGCTCAACTCATCACATCTTCTAGCCTGAAAGAGAGTAACGCTTAATATTTTAGTTTTAGATATGGTATGTACATAGGTATGGTCAATTTCAATGAAATGTATTGTCGGACTTAGTTGTAAATTATTAATACTTATGTTAATATTATAAACTTTTCTATAATTAGAAGAAATCATGATGAGTTATTTGATTATTAAGTTAGAATTTAAACTTTATATGATTGAATTGTGTATTGGGGTGATATCTTTTTTTATTTAAACAGGGGTCTAAAGTGAAAAGAACCTTAAAAGTGTAGGAAATTGAGATGAAGCATTGATACCATGGGAAATGTATCAGTACTTGGAAAATTTTCTTGAATATTTTAAACATCAAACTTGGTTTTGGTATTGATACCAGGGGTTGAGTATCGATACTATGAGGAGAGTATCGATACTTTGTATAGGGTACTGATACATGCTGAATTTTGATTAGATTTTTCCAAACTTCTAAACTAAAAATGGTACCAATACCATGGTAAAGTATCAATACTTTATGAAAAGTATCGATACCTAACTAAGGGTATCAATACCTTGATTTTTCATTCGATTTTTTTGAAACAATTAAGCTAAATTTGGTATTAGTACCACAACAGTGGTATCGATACTTTGAGTCAGAGTATCAACACATTGACTTCAATTTTCATAGAAAATGTTTTAAAAGTATTTTTCAGACCAAAATTTTATAATTCAAATATAAATGTAATTATTTAATAATATAAATTAATCTGAATTTTGTTTTACTGGTGTAAGTGTGTCATTAATTCGATTTAAAATATATATGTTAGTTAGAAAATTAATGTGGCATCACGAGACCTGGATTCGACTAGCGGGTTGGGTTAAGTGGTGTTATAGACTAATTCAAACACTAGGTAAATGCCACTGCTATAAGCATAATAAAAACCATACAAATTTTGCTGAGTCAAGATTTGAATTATGGATACTGCCAAACACCTTGAGAATTCAAGATCTAACGTTATCTGCGCACAAAAAAAAAAAAACAGTACGCTAAGCAATAGGGATAAGATGTGCTAATATGATTTAAAACAATAATCAAATATAAGCAAGATATTAAATACGTAACAACCTATACTCGGCTCGATCGCTGAGCCCGAATATAAAGATGCCACACCACCGTCTCACTACTTGTACATTACAATGTTCACTTTATTAAAGCCGACACATGTCATTCAAAATAGTTGCACGGGTTTCAAGACATACATACGTACATTAATCATCATTAAATCATGCTAGACATACATGAATGTAGATAACCGTGTTAAAAACTCAAGCATTGGGACCACTTAGCGAAACTTCAAAGTTAATCACGTAGGTATCGATACTAACCCTAGAGTATCGATATTTTCTTTAAGTGATATTGATACCACCAGGAAAATCGATACTAGACTTGCATTCTGTTCCTCGCACAAAAATCATACTGCCGAAAATCATCGGTACCTATCATAGAGTATCGATATACTTACCCCGAGTATCGATACTCGAGCACAAGTATCAATACCAAATCTCTATTTTGACTTTCTTGCACATTTCAAAACACAGAGGTATCATTTTTAAAACTCGATTATCAATACCTCTATTACAAACCTCAAAAGTACAGCATAGAAAAGTGTTTAATCCATTTCAATTTAGTTTCTAGACATCATGCATCAAATACTTTGATAGATAATCATCCAAACGACTAAGTTTAACAATTCAAAACATCAGAAATGTGTCTAAGCAAAAAACTTCATGCCATCATCAATGTTCATAAACCTAAGCATATTTATAACTCATAAACCTTGTAAACAAAAACAATAACCAACAAAATGTTCAGAATTAACATGATTATAAATAGGTCTACCACATTGCCTTATTCCCTTAAACATAAATAAATAATGAACACCTATGAAATAATAAAGAGTCTTCCTTAGATCACTCTATTGGAAAAACCATACCGCCTACACTGAAACGTTACTAATCTTCATATGTTGAAAAGAGTCGGTGAGCTTAAATAAGCTCAATGAATGATTAGAATAATCACTACGCAAACATGTCATCATGCATCCACAACACAACCATTATATATACACAAATACAATGTTCTTATGCCTAGTGTCATATAATACCTATTCATGCATTATTTGTTAGTTCATTTAAATAACGTTTACATACTCATTCAAGCATATATCATATAACACGTATTACATTAATCACGTATCAAATTTTACACAATCACGTATAACAATAAATTGACTCTTGAGGTATGAAACATAAAGTGGGCACTATCAACACACATCGGATACACGGATCTCCAATCACACCAAAGGACTCATAGAGTCGAACATATCCCATAAGTGAAGCATATAGCTAACACTCTTCTTATTTCCCTTCACATGTCCTGTTGAATGGAGCTTGGCTCACATTCCCTTATCCCTCGAACATGTCCCAGGGCCTCAATGCCCAAAATCACTGTACATATAGGTGAGTACTCACAATCCTATGGCATGTCAACTATATCCAATGATTTCAAGATCACAAGGCCAAGATATCTGAAATCAAACACATATTACTTACCAATTATCCGTGCACTATCACTACATATTTGCATTTTTGGCAAAACACTGTCACTAACATTTAACATATACATAACATGTACACATTTGCACTTTCACAATAGTTATCATAACCACATATCACATGTTATAACATCTCATCTCAATTCACATATTCGCAAACACATAAGCACATAGTTCACAAGATAATATAGGTATGAGAAAGCTTACACTTAGAATTTAGAGTAGACGTTTAGGCTACTAATAAATTTACTAATAACACATGACTCATGTCTACGAGCAATGGTTCCAAACATTCACCAATACGCTTTCGCCGAGAAGCCGAAAGCTCAATCTAGAATTTCCTAACTTGTAGATGGTCCTAGCGAATTCGAAGCTTTATCACAATAAATTCATACAAGAATACATTCAAAAATCAGCCAAGGACACACCACAAGCAATAAAAAAACATAAGCTTAAACTATGTTCTCATGTAACCGAAACCTTTAACATTCCAAACTTTAAATTCAAATATCTCGGTCTACACTCAGTCTTTTCACCTAAAACCAATTCCGTTCATCTTACAATTCACCTACGACTAATTTCCAACCTTTAAACCATACAAAACTACTCAATTCATAGTATCGACTTTTTGGACATGTTTTATGACTATTTTTCAAAAATTCATTAAAACTCAATAAATACTTAACGAAACTTCAAAGTAAGTGTAGAAACCTCTTAATCATGTCAAAACTAATTGGAAAACACATTGAGACCACGTTTTTACTCAAAATCCTAAAATTCACCATTAACGACTCTATTTTTGGCTTTTAATCAAAACATGCGATTTAATGGCTAATAATTCAGTTTTAAAGACTAATTAATTAATATTAAAAACTAATGGGTGATGAATGGTTACCTTTGATGGAAGAAAATTGGAGATTTTTGAAAACCCAGAAAACTAACACGTGAAGAAGATGATAAAATTTATGGAGTTTTAGGATGTTTTCTTGAAGATTTATGAAGGTTTAATACTTGGGGAATGATAGAAATCACATGAGTGAAGATTTAATAAAGAAAATCGATGATGAGAGGTTGGGAAAGCAAGGGTGGGGCTAACAAGCAAAAGAGAAGAAATAATGTGAAAATTGTAGATGGGGGTGATTTTTAGATTTAGTTTTAAAAATTGGTAAAAATGTAACAAAAATGCTCACAATTTTGTCTCTGTTACAGATTAGTCCTTTTTCTAAAATTAAAGGTTTCCAAAACACTTTTTCAAAAATTGATTTGATTTTCTAACAACCATAATCGAAAATATTATCGATATACCATGTCGTAAAAATTCTGAACATTCTAAGACTAAAATTTCTTAAATACCCCTAAAACTCCTAGGCCCTATTTTGGTGTGTTACAAAATACATCTAATATGAAATCCAACTACCATCAAAATCATGTAGCATTTCTTGTCTCATATACTTAACATCATGCTTTATGCAATTAACATAACGTATATTAACATTTAATCCCTTTTACCATTATATATAAATTATAACCACATTATAGCATATCACAAGAACCATCTCACTGTTTCATTATATTTTGAACTTATTGATTTGTTTTATAATCGTATCGGCCCTTAAGGCTTGTATTAACTAGATTACATGATCTTTCATAGGCCAAATTTTTTTCTTTAACATTAATATAAAAATACACAATTCAATATCTAATGTCAATAAGATAAGTATGTGTTTCATAATCCATATTAACAGGACACAGACTCAAGATGGATACATGGGTCATTCGACCATCACACCAATATATTTAGCATTCAATGCCTTATCTGTACGTCCAAAGTATAATATGCACTCCATGCCTGATTGGTATAAGCCGAAGTAGAATCTCATATTCTAATCCTACGACATGCCAACTATACATGACTCTATCCTAGACCATTAGAATGGTACCCAATTTTTAAAACATATTTATGATTCAAAAATCATAGTTTAGTACATAACAAATTCACATCATGCTCAAATCAATTTCATACCATTTCATATCATCATATACATATTATCACATTTTTTCTCAAATTACCAACTATTTCATACTTACCTATTCCTCACACAATTAAGTTCATTACCTCATGCAAGATAATTGCAACTACCATGTATATAATTTGAATTCAAATTATGAAAGCACAAATCGGGATAACTACTCATCTATAGCCTTCACCTTTCCTTTATCTCGAGATGGTCGGACATCGTCTTTAGCTACGCACGATAATTCAATTATAGAAATAATACTAGTTTCACACAAATACATGAAAACACAACAAATTAACATAATTTTCATTTTATTAATTTTAGTCTCTAGATCCAAAATGATAATTTTTAATGATAATTTTTTCCATATTTAGCATCAAATTAAAATTTAATTTCATATGCTTTCATTAGGGACTTGTACTTTTAATCATAGCATAATTTCTTAACAAATTTTAATTTATTCAATTTAGTCTCTAATATCAAAACTAACCATATAGCCAAACCTTTAATTCTAAGCTAATTTCACTATATTCTAATACAATCTTAGCACAATTAAGTTTAATAATTAAACATCCATCGTTTCAAACTTAATTTCATCAAAATTCACTAATGGCAACGAAATTAAAACTCATCAGTTAGAGAGTCTAACACTTGTAACTTTAGGTCATTAAAATTCTATAAAAAAAATTCAAGAAACTAGTTTAATTACTTTGATGAAATTGATGGTCAATTGAAAGAAACCCAAACTTCTTTTTTTTTTCTCTTTCCTATTTGGTCCTAAGAGGTGGAGGATGATGAAAGTTTCTTTTATTTTTGTCTCACCCACTAACTTTTTTTTATAAATATTATTAATAGTTAATTAACTTATTAATTTAATAGTTAATTTATACTTTAATCATTAGTTAGTGGAAGATGATGGCTTAATAATTATTTGGGCATTAACATGTTTTATTTATGGTCTAATTACTCCAAGTTCCTCAACTTAATACTTATTAGGTCCTCATTTTAATACTTATTAATTAAAATTTAATAGCAATTGTGCTTTTACAATTTAGTCATTCTACTATAATTAATGATTTTCTCGGTTTAGTTACTTTATCGTTCACTAATATATTTTCATATTAAATACATAAATCCTTCTCTATCGCGACATGACATACTGTTTTGGCCAAAAATGTACCAAATGGTAACTAATGCTAAGCCATCACATATTTGCATCACTTATGCTTAAATTAGCTATCTTTACCTATACCAAACATACAAACATATTCAAATGACCACATTCATCCTCACTACCAATTTCAACATTCAATCATTCATCAACATATCTTTTTCACTTACCAAAATCACCAATCAAATATAAACTATCTACTAGCATGATTCATACTATTCCAAATCTCAAATACCATTTCATATGTTTATATGCACTCCAACCATTACAAAATCATACCAACTTCAACTAAGCATTAACAAAATATGCCATACTTCGTATACTAATATTTACATATACATTACATACACATATCGACTTCCAAATAAACATTTCAAAGCATGAAAAAAATACTAAAAGTCTTCCCTATGTACATGCTATATAACTAACAAAAGAAGTTCACCAAGGTTGTTGAGTTTGGGATTCTGAATGGATGTTGAAACCGATGCTCGATAATTCAAATAGCACCTAACTTGCACACAGAAAATAAAATCACACGCTGAGTAATATACTCAGTGGTATTTCTATAATTAAATCAATAAAAAATGAAATAAAACAAAACACATACAATCTATTTTGATTCAAATACTAATTAATTTATGCACATCTAAACCAACTCCCACCCAATTTATCATTATATATATACACATGTTAAGATATATGCCAATTTCATTATATAAATTACATCAATTAATCAAACTATATGATTATTTGATACCCACATCTTAGTGCCAATGATAGTCACAAATATAATAAATTTTGCAACACGTGAACATGATACACTTCATTTCCAAATCGATTCAATTCAATAACAATTTTTCCAACCAAATCGCACGATCTTTCATGTGCTATGGATATTTGTATATCGCAACTTGTTTTTATATTAACAATTCACAATATCAATTTAATTCATATACCAATTATCAAATTTATTAATTTTATGCTTATTAAACTGACTCGGCCTTGAACGGATACACGAATCCAGCTAATTACACCAATTTTGCACTCAATTCCTCATTGGACAATTCCAAAGTAAATAAATTGCATCCAACACTCATCGATATAACCGAAGTATAAGTGTGCCCAGTACACATCTACTCGTAGTCAAAGTAACTTGTACTCAATCTATCCTATGACATGTCAACTATATCCGACTCTACTTGAACAAGTAATAGGGTAACAATTACTCAATTCTGCACATAGTTCAATTTCACAATTCAATATTTTCATTTCATCAACCAACCATCAATATATATAAATAACAATATAATCCATCCCAATTTGAAGTAAATTTTACATTTACATAAAAATACGATATTTTCAAATTTATTCAATTTAGTCCTCTACCTAAAATAAACAATCGAATTAACTCACTTTATAAGCAACAATTGAAGTGGTTCGAATTATAAAAATACAAACCAAAAACAACAAGCTATTCGTTGACGGCTTTAGCTTTTCCTTTCCCTCTCAAGGAATTTGGATCGAAGTTAGCTACGGATTGACATAAACATACAATACCATCAATGATCAACCAAATTCACAATATATTTTCATTCTATACAAAATTTTCATTTTATTCAATTTAGTCCCTAAAATCGGGACAAACATAACTTTCAATCTAAAACTCCAAATTACAATTCGATTTCATTATTGTCCATTAGGGACCTCCTATTTCTTATTTCTACAATCAATTTCATAGTTTATGAAATTTAGCCCCTAATTTACGAAACTATCAATTAACTTTATAATTTAGTCCTTTTCACCTTTAAGCTTAAAATTTATCAATTTAACAATTAAAACTTTCAATTCTCAATTATTGAAACTTTCAAAACTTTAATAGTTTTACAAATTAATACATGGCCTAGCTAGGTTAAGATCTCATGATCTCAAAAACATAAAAATTACAAGCAAATAGCTAAGGACTTCCTTGAATTTAAGGTTAAAGCTTCCAAATACCCTAAATGGTGTTAAGCCTTCTTTTGTTTATTTTTGTTTCGGGTAAGTGAGGAAGAAGATGATATGTTCATCCCTTCCTCCACTATCTCTAATAATATAATTATAATATTAAATTCATTTACTTTAATTTAATTAAAAATTAATTTAATCAAATTAATAGGCCATAATTCTTACCGTCCACTAGCATGTATAATAATATAGTCTAATTGTCATTTTAGACCTTTGGCTAATTTCAATTTAGGTCCTTGATTTATTTTAATACAAAGTAACAAATATTTGTTCTTGATTATACATGTATTCAACTATCAATAATATATACAAAGCTATAACAATCCATATTTCTTTTTGACAAAAAACATTGGAGCTCATCAAGGTGATATATTAGGACGTATAAATTCTCGGTCCAAAAGATCTTGTAGTTGAACTTTTAGTTCTTTGAGCTTTGTCGATGTCATACGATAGAGAGCGATAGAGACTGGAGCAATACCAAGATAAACTTCCATTGCAAACTCGACCTAACGATCAAAAGGTAATCCTAGTAATTCTTCTAGAAACATATCTGGAAACTCACATTCTAGTTGGATACTATCTAACTTGCATTCTTCTAAATTCGAGTTAATTACATAAGCCAGATACACATCATAACCTTGATTCAAAAGCTTATTAGCTCAAACCGATGAAATAATATGAGTGGAATCACTCAATTTCATGCCTCTAACCTCAATAATCTTGTGTTCATGAATCTGAATCAAGAAATTCTTTTTACGACAATCCAAGATCACATTATGCTCAGTTAACTAGTCCATTCCCAAAATTACATAAAAATCATCAAATGGCATAATTTGAATCAAGAATAATGTACTGACATGTCAATTTCTTTCCTCTAGCTACCCCTTACAACTGAACCACCACAGGAAGTACTTTAACCTATAGATGCAGGAACAAATCTCTAAGTAGGTGTAGGAACATCATTGACATTTTTTGGGAAGCTCGAGCTAAATGCTCCAAGGATCCATATCAGAAACATGCTCATTTCTTTTTCCAACATTCAGTTCTATGTCTTTTACCATAATGCTTACAATTCGGAATGCTCGTATCTCGCGTTGAACCCCAGTGCTGGCAATAGATACAGATGGTTGTTTAACCTGACCTTTCTCTAACCTAACATTTGATGGAGTTGATCTCCAAGATCCTTGAAACTTCCTAGCTCACTTAGGCAAAGGTTGCGAACTAATAATTCCGACTCTTTTTTCACATGCTTAGGAATTCTCAACTTTCTTATCAAAATCGATAGCTTGTTTTACCATTTTTGCTCACTCAGCAAGATTAGCAAAGACTTTAAGTTTTTCAGAGACTAATTGAACTCAAAGTTTGTCTCTTACTCCTCGCAGAAAATGCTTGCAACTCTCTTCTTCAGTTGGCACAAAATCAAGAGCATACTTGTTGAGCCGCAAGAAATCTTGCTCATAGTCAAATACTAACAGGTCGCCTTGTTTCAACATCATGAAATCCATTTTTTTATCTTCCAAATACAATTCACTGACATATTTCTTTTTGAACTTAGTCTGAAAGAATGTCCAATGTAACGACCTGAATTTTAATGGTGTCTGAAAATCTGATTTTGGAATCTTATTTCTGAAAATCGAATCTGTAAATATAAAATAATATTATTTGAGGGGTTAATATGAAATTATAATAAAGATCGATAAAGTAATTTAGCCGAAAAGTAGCTAATTAAAGCTCAATGACTAAATTGTAAAATTCCAATCGCTATTGAGTTTTAATTAAGAAAAAGCTTGGGGACTTAAATAGCAATGATCTAAAGGGCCAAAATTGTTATTTAACCATTAGTTAGCATCTTCTGGTGGATAATGATGATGATTCCCATTATGTCAACTCTATGATTAAAATATATGTCAATGTTTTAATTAAATTAATTAATTAAGATTAATTAAAATATAATTTAATTACAAAAATTAAAATAGTAAGATGCAAACATTTTCTCATCTTTCTCATTCTATTATTGTCCTCCATTGAAGTATAAAAGAAAGAAAACATTCAAACTTTCGGCTATCACTTCATGTAAGTCTTTAAGCCATTTTTCTTTGAATTTTATAGATTTATGATCACAGGAGCTTGATTTAGCTAGCCCATCTATCAATTATTTTTAATTATTTAATTTTAGCAAGTTTCCATTAATGAGAAATTGATGAATTAGGCTTGAAATTGATAGATATTAAGCTTAGATCATGAAAAAGACTAGATTGTAAAACTAATTTAGCTTGTTAGCTAACTTTGTAATATTAGGGACTAAATTGAATAAATTTAAAATTTGTATTGAGGTTGTGCAATAAATATAAAATATAGATTCCTTAGTGAAAGAATATGAATTTTAATTTTAATCCAAGCCAAATATCGAAAAATACGCATATCTCGAGTATAGTGACTAAATTAAATAAAATGAAAAAATATGTGTGGCTTTGTATTTGGATGTGAATTAAATGAAATCTAATATTTTTTATTTATTAAGTTATCGATTGTAGTGAAAGAAGACATTGGGTCGTCATGAGAGAAAGGAAAGGTAAGTGTCGTTGACAAGTAGTTGAATTATCGGTTTGTACTTTTATGATTCACATAATATATATACATGCATGATTGTGGCATATTAGCTATTGAGGTAAGATGATTAATTGTCTTATAATGTGATTCGTGATTGGTGAAACTGAATATTGAAAAGTTGGACTGAATTGAATAAAATAGAAATAAGTAATATATAAATTGTTAAATGTCTTATATTATGAATTGATGATAGAAATGCCATGGAGCAGTGGTGTTGAATATGTGATGATATGAAAGTTATATGAATTGATTTGTGTTGACAATATTGAATGATATTGAATATCGAACTGGATTCAATGAATATAGTATAAAAGAGTGTGATATTATTAATATATGATATGTGGTATGCATTATGCTATATGATATTGAATATTTATATATATGCATATAAATTGATGATGAAATTAAATGAGATTATGATATATGAATGGTTGATACCCATGTGAGCATAGTAAAAGACTAGGATACAATTGGCATGCCAAAAAGGGTATGCCCATGCACGCTTGTGTACGAGACAGTTGATTATATGAAGATTATGACAGGTTATTTCAGGACCCAACATCTATTGTGGATCATTCAGTATTCATTTTCTCTATGAAAACCTTGGTGTGGTGGAGGAATGTATTTAAATACGTATATACATTTGATGCCTACGGGCTTTGCAGTTTGGTGCCTTGATGTAGTGTAGTTTATGCTTAGATGAGCTATCTTGGTGTGGTGTAGTTCACTCGTGTGTCTGAGTTTATTTTTACTAAGATTGCATTGGGCGAAACATTACATTTAATTTTGAAATCTGGATATAAAATCTGTATTGGTTAAATGATGTATGCAATGTTTTGATAATACAAAATGGTATTTCAAATGCATTTATGTGATATGTGATTATTGATAGCATGTGAAAGACCATGAGAGTTGGTTATCTGAACCTAGAGGGTGATATGAAAATATAGCAAATCAATAGATTTGATACGAAACAAGATAATGATACATTAAATGGCTTGAATTGAAATGAAATTAACTGTATTAATGCTAATAGAAAGTAATGTTTGATATGTTATATTGATATGATTAACTGGTGATAATTTAAATGGAAATATATGCATGATTGGCAATAGTTTGATAATATGATATACATAAATTAGATTTTAATTGATGGCTTTGTATGAAAGTGAAGCACTTGATATGATATAATTGGAATGCGATCTTGTAATGACATATATTTATCATGTTACCGTGTTATTTATGTGGCTTGAATCATGGAAGTACCACTGAGCGTTATCGCCTAGCATACAACTTGTTTATTCTGTATATTGGTATTAGGGAATCTCAAAGTCTCGAGGAATGATTTAGCATCCAAACCACAGCTCTCAATTTATAACATCCCAACATTTAGCTTAAAAGTTTTGTGAAATTATTTAAAACATGAGTAAATAGTCTAGTGGTTAAAAAGAAATAAGGAAGCATGGAAATTAGATCAAGGTCCCAAGTTTCAATCCCTTCCTTTGCAAAATAGCTAAAATTTTGCTAGAATTTTTCCTTCTCCCTATTTTTGTGTCACCCCTACCTAGTCAACCTAGGTATAAATATCAATTTTTTTTTAGCCTGTAGCCATTTTCTTTTCACCCTAGTGGCCCTTCCCTATTCCTCTCATCCTTTCTTTTCAATTTTTCTTTTCTTTTCCCTTGTGTGCTGCGGCCCAAACCACCAATTTCCACCATTTCTTTTTTCTTTCTTTTGCAACAAGTTCTTGCACCATTCTCCTCTCATTCTTGCTTCCATTTTCCATATTTTTCCAGCCTAAAATCTTTAAACCCCAAGAACGATCTTTATTAGTGCCCAAGAATCTCCATTGTCGTCCCTTCTTTCTAGCAAGTGTAAGTGCCATTTTTCTTACATTTTCTTGAGGAATATTTGAAGAAAATACTTAATTTCTTAGATATGGAATTGGGGTTATTTTTAATTATTTTATGGTTAATTTTCCATCTTTCAAAAGTGATTTTTATTGGCTTTCAAATTATGCTCGATTTGCCATCATTTATGGTGGTATGTTGCGCTTAGAGGCACAAAAGGGGGCTTATGTTTTCTTTAATTTTTATAATCTATTTCCAGAAAAATATTGGTCTCGTCAACCCTTCCTAATCAACCTCTAATCATGTGTGACTTAAGAAAATTCAATCTTGATCATTCGACAACTCGGAAAGCGTAAGTGCGGATGGTTAAGGGTTAATGCGTAGTTTTGACTTAATTGTTGGGAAAATTGTTAATTGATTGGATTAAGGTTTTTAATGATTGAATAGCTATTTATTTTTTAGTATTTAATTGTGTTAGGTTCCAACTTAAACGCCCCAAACCAACAGTGAAGCCTTTAAATGTTTGTGCGTACATTTCACGTTAAACCAATGTAAGTAACTTAGTCTCTTTGGACCGAGAAATTTTATGGAAACGATGATTCGATTAAATTCTTATGGGTATGTTTTAAGGTTTTTTTTACAGCAACCTAACTCAATAAATTCCTATTTATTTTAATTTAGGTTCGATTTAAGGTTTTAAGGAGAAATTGTGTGCTTTGCAAGTAGTGTTGCAGTAGTGCGAAAATAAGGTGTGGGTCCTAACTTGGTAATTTAAGTGTTTTAATAATATTTTGAATGTTACAAATATTGATTAAGCTTGCTGGTTGTGTTTAGTTAAATGTCTAAGTAAATCTCTTTTTTTTAAAGTGGCCAAATCAGGTACTTTACCAGCCTTAACTAAATGGCATTTTTGCAATGTTGCATGATTGACTGAATGGTTGAATGGTCGATACTATTATGAATGGTTTGTTTATGTAATGTATGATTGGTTTTATGCATAGCATGTATTAATTTGAGAATAAATCTTGAATGCATGAAATCTTAGTTGGGTAAATTGCTATTGACCGCCTCTTATCGTACTAACGTCCAAAGTGTGAATATTGCAGTAAAAGATATATAAATGAGGTTTTTTTAATATTTTTATAATAATAAAAAATAATAAAATAAAGAAATAAATATCAAGACATCGAAAAATACAATAAATCAAATCTGATTATGGATGATTAGTTCACTTTAGTAATCTTCATCAACTGTCGCTTCAAGTTCCTCGTCGATCAATTGGTCACTATTCAAGCAATATCTTCTAACCTTCCACTAAAAGAACGAGTCAAAAATAACTACTTATCTTTCGACCTCAAAGTCCAAACCGGCTTTAGGTGAAGCTGTTCAAGGATAGGTCATACCAATTTTAGGTTAATTCCTACCTTGATGACTTTCTAGGGTTGTTAGGCCTAGGTTTTATGTTTTTCCTTTCCCAAACAGCTCATCCATTGAGTAACCTTAAAAAATAGTTAATAAATCATACCTCCACTCGTTAATCCCCCATAGAGGGATTAGTTCCTCATGATTTTCATAAGCAATATAGAATCGATATAAAGATAGAACATAATAAATGAATTGAAGTATAGAGTTTAAGAAAATGTTTTATTTGTATTAAGAATACAGTGAATTCACAAGTTTGATTGTCTTTAGAAATCAGATCTCTTCAGATAAACAAAGAACAACTTGAAAATAAATCTAGAACCTAAGAAGAAAGAAAAGTTAAACTAAAATTAAAAGTAGAATTCTAAACTAAGTAATTGGTGGTTTGTAATGTGTAACAAATGAGCCTATTTATAGATTTCATGTGGTCGTCATCCTTAACCCTAGGTTAGCTAATGTTCCCAAGTTTTAATTTTGATTGTGGGGACCAAAATGCCCCTGGCTCGTGTTAATTCCCATCTAGAGTTGATGTCGCGACATAGGAGTCAGTATACTCCTTTTGGGATATCTTCGAGGGTATGTTGTAACACCCTTAGGTTGTGTCGTTTCATCAAAGGCTGTCACATGATTTCTCCATTCTACTCCCTATGTTGCGACATTGATCATTCTGTGTTGCTACATAGTGACTAGTATCAATTTATTACACTTTCTAATGGTCTCCTGCACACTTACAAAGTTCATTAGCTCCCCTTTAGGCCTTATTCGGCCCCTAAGGTCAATAAAAGTCTCAATTTACACATTTTATTAACTTTAAGAAAACTTAAAAAAACATAATTAAAATTTAATGAAAATGCTTTCTTTCAAGCTCCTGAAGTGTAGAAATTAGTTTAATTTGCTACACTGAATTACGACCGATCAAACTCCCCTATACTTAAGTTATTTCTTGTCCTCAAGCAACACAAACAAAAATAAGATATAGAATAGACGACCTTTGAGAAACTATAATACAAGTATTGAATTTGGAGCACCTGACTAGACGTAAACCAGCTTACTTATAAAGAAAGGAAAAACACTTAATTCAGTTTCTCGGGAGTAAAAGACCTTGATAAGACAATTCAAAAAATGGTGTCATTTGCTAGGTTTCAATAAGGCTATAGGTTATATAAATAGATATACTCGATAAGATAAGGAAACCCTTCTTCACTCTTCTAACATTATTGTTTGGAAGGGTAGGAAGGAGGATTTATTAATGTTAGGCTTGAGACCCTGAACGTCACCAACGATTTCTCCATGACAAGGTAAGGTTTATAAACCTCCCCTGTTAAGAAAACATAGATATGTAAGAGTGCTTGGAGAAATAGTACCTATACGGGTTTATGAGTTGAAGAAAGGTGAGAGGTTAATAGATGAGGCTTAATGACATTACTCTGTTCCACTAAGTAGTGGTTGCTACAGTACCACCAGGTGAGTATCTAGACTGACTCTTACGTGTATATTTGTAGTCTAGATATTTCTATGGTAAGTGACTAAAGCATGAAATGGAAACTAGTAAAGCATGACTTTATGACTCTAAAAAAGGAAAAGAACGACATGAATTCATATATGTCTGAAAGCATGAACATGTCTGTCATGAGTTAGTAACGATTTGAAGGAGTTTGATGTGAAGTGCATTGCATTTGTAAGCATGAATGCATCTATAATGAAGAAGTCTGAAAGGAATAAGTCTGTCATATATGAATCTGCATGATGAGCATGTGTTTGTCTTTGGAGTCATCTAAAAGGGTCCATCAGGACTAACAACACGAATATTTGATAAGGACAAGTCTATGGCCATGGCACTTTGAAGACCATATAGTGTAAGACCATGGCTGGGCCATGGCATCATATGGAATATGTAAAGGACAGATGGTGAGTTTAGGCGAATCACTATCGTCAAAAAAACCAATTTTCGTAAAAGCGAGCCTTTGTGGCTATTTCTATTAAGGAAATGCCTTTGTGGCAAATCTTTGATAAGGAATACATGTGTGGTAATTTTTAAGGAGACACCTTTGTGGCACGACCTAAAAAATTGCCTTTGTGGCTAATCCATGTTAAAGGAAGCCTTTGTGGCGATCTCTATTAAAGGAAGACTTTGTGACAATCTTTATTAACAGGCTACCTTTTGTGGCTATCTCTGTTAAAAGGATGCCTTTGTGTCGATCTTTATTAAAAGGATACCTTTGTGGCTATCTCTGTTAAAAAGATGCCTTTGTGGCTACCTCAGTTAAAAGGATGCCTTTGTGGTTATCTCTGTTAAAAGGATGCCTTTATGGTGAGACTCCGAAAGGAAAAACCTCTATGGCTATCTTTGGAAAGGAACGCCTTCGTGGCAAAATATGAATAATGGTTCTCATGATGACCATCTAAAGGCAAAGCCTATGGGAAGACTCTGAATAAATGGCGAGCACGATATTCTAAGAATTGGCAATTGTGGATTAGCTCTGAAAGAAAAGCCAGTATAGAAGGTTATGAAAATTTTGTACAATCGATAGGGTTAAATTTATGAACGAGAAACAAATGATGAAATCCTTGAATAAGGACTTAGTTAAAAAAAGGGTTTTCTTACTAAGTTCTATTGAACCTACCCCTATGTTTTTATGTCTCAGGTAAAGGAGGTGGCAGGAGGGATGGCACCAAGGCTGTGCCAAAGGAGTGGTGAAGAGGGCACTTATGCATATAGAGCGGGGGTTGAACGGGTGTGTTCAAGTCTAATAGAAACATTTCGACCAAGTCTTGAAAATTTTCTTATAAGCCTCAGGATAACTCAGTTGTGCTGGCCAAATAATCTAAGCCAGTTATATTACTTAAAGGTTAAATAAGTGGGACAGTATAAGCAAATGTGATGAACAATTACCCTTGCAAGTTTTGTACACAATCTACACCCAAATGTAACTTTGACGGGCAGTATTACTAAATAAGATGTATTTCTTTAAAAATTTGTATGTCTTAAGTAGATATAAGTCTATAATAGTAATGTAACACTCAAGATTTGGATCCGGCGAATCAGGTCGGCTTTAGGATGTTCTACGATTACATTTGCTTTCAATCCTTTAGGTTCGATCCTAAAAATACTCTGTGTTTCATTGTACACAAATATTACAACACAACCTATATACTTGCAATACATCACAATTAATTCTATTCAATATATTGTTTGTTTTTAATCTACATATAGTTGTAGCCTTATAACGAAGCATCTAGGATCCAATTTATCAAAAGCATTAAGAACTAGAAAAATAAAATTCTAGCCAACAAGCATGTAAAAGCGGGTTATTCATATCCATATAATAATAATTGTATACTTTGACATACACAACCATACTATTTGTCACAAGTATTAGAAAACAAGTACATATTTAAAAATTCTAATTGAATAGGCAAATATTTTAAGTTATCAAATGCGATACCAATATTCTACAAACCTCCATATTTGTAATTAAAATAGAACATATGTGAATACCAAATAGATTTCAATTAGATATCATGAACTTGAAGAATCAAAATGTCGAAATCTTATCTGACTTCTAATTGCCCGTTTTTAGTGAAATCAAAATAGTGGTTTTGGGACCACAAATTTGAAGTCAAAAATTTTATTTTATTATTATTTTATTGCCTACAGCATGATAGAATTACTGTATAAAAATTTCGTTAAGAAATTTTACCATTTAAGTGCTCAATTTGATAAAAAGGACTAAATCGCATAAAGTGTAAAAGTTTAGTTCGAATAGCTAAAGGTATTAAATAGCTATAGAACTTTAAATTGAAAGTCCTTATATGATAACTAGACCATAAATGAGATACTGGAATATGATGGCACGGCAATTTTGAAATTTGGATTAATTTTAAAGGTTAATTAGGTAAATAAGTAATAAATGATAAATTAAAATCAAATCAAACTAATCATCATCTTCCATTATCATTTTCAACCAAAATTAGAGAAAATTGAAGCCATTTTTCAAGCTTCATTCGACCATCTATATTTCTTTGATTAGGTATGTATTTTTAATCTATTTTAATGATTTCTATGTTTCGGGATCATTGTAGCTTAATCTAGCTAGCTCAGGGACTAATTTGTGGAATGTTAAACTATTAGGGTTTTTCCTTTGTTTAATATACATGAGTTTTGAAGTTTTATGATAGAAAATGAATGGTTGTTGTTAGATAAACAACTTTTGTAAAGAGATTTTGATGAAATTATCAATTAGGGACTAAATTGAAAAATAAAAAAATACTACATGGTGAAATTGTGAAATAAATGAAATATAGGGCATGCTAGGGACCTAATTGATATTCGACTATAGTGCGTTGTGGTGAAATTGTGTAAATTTCCATTTTTATGAGCTAAGGACTAAATTGTAGATAATTAAAAGTATAGGGGAAAATGGCAATTTTTCCAAAAATATATTTTGGATTAAATTGAATGAATTATATGTTGAATTAAGTTAAACTTATCCGTATAGATCCAGTTAGACCTAGTACGGAGTTAGATCAGGACAAAGAGAGTCTCGGATTAATCGCCTTTGTTTCTACGTATACTCATCGAAGTAAGTTCGTGTAATTAAATTGTATTTATATGGTTTAAATTGAAATATACATATGTTATGAATTGTTATACATAATTACCGATTTCATATCCAATGACGTACAACGACTATCGAGCCTCATTTGAATCATAGGAATCTGTAGGATACAAATGACATGTTATTAGGGTTACATGATTTGGTTGAGATCCTGCATTTGTTGCGGATACTCCACAGCTCATGAGAGCATACTGATTTATAGCTCGTAAAAGCATACCGATTTATAGCTTGTGAGAGCATATCGAACTATAGCTCGACTAAGCATACCGATTCACAACTCGTATCAGCATACATGTACATGAATTGACAGATTACAGTTATGTGTAAGCTATCCCAGGTATCCAACAATATTCTAAACGGTTTAACGGGTAATGTTCTGATACGAAATGGTATGAGTTTGATACGAAATATTTCATGTATACACATGAAATACATGGAAATGATGTTACATGATAGATAAATATATGAAATGGATGATCCGTGTAAATGGAACTTGATTAATTGTTAAGCTCATCCATGATTATTGGTTCATATATATGGATTTACATGGCTAATATGGTTGGTGTATATGTGCTTAGGCATTTGGCCAAAATGTGCTGGGATATGCTTTGTTACTAATCTATTAATTGATTAAATGGTAAGTTAAATTCTAAGTTATACGAACTTACTAAGCTTAAATGCTTACTCTGTGTTATTTTATGTGTTTTATAGTGAATCGGAAGCTCGTTCGGGTTGGAAGTTTTTTGGAGCTATATCACACTATCCATCAACTCTTTTGGTACTTTCGGATGTTTAATTTTGGTTATAATGGCATATATAGGTATTTTTGCCTAATGTTGGCCTATGTGATTGAAATTTTGTAATGGCTATTTGACTTGATGAGTTTTGGGATTTTGATGAGATAATGTTTTAGTTTGACATGTATGTGAATAGCTTATTAATGAATAATGGTATTATAGCTTCAATATGCAAATGATAAGTGTCATTATAATGTAGGTGAATATGGTATTTTGGTGCTCTAGATACATGTGAATTATGTGACTATTTGGAGCTAGTTTTTGTATGTTATATATAGTATATTTTGGTATAGTTTTGGTCAAGCCTTTGTTGATCAAATGATCAAATTATGTTCATAGTTATACATGTTTATATATTGTCATTTAAGGTGCTTAAGGGCATATTGGTTGTATGTGATCATACCATTTGTATAAAGCTAGAATATGCATGGTTTTGGTGCCTTATTATAGCTTGTATATATGTGCATTTGTGATTGTAGGAATATACCAATTTGGGTGAGAAAAATGACTTGAAAAAAAACCTATTTTTGTCCACACGGGTAGAGATACGGGCGCGTGTCTCAGCTGTGTGTGACGCATGGCCAAGTGACACGGTTGTGTGCCCCTTGTAGCTTTCAAAGGGTTGCAAGTCAGGTAGTGTTACACGGCCTAGCACACGGGCGTATGGGGTAACTTCGAAGGGTACACAGCTTGGCACACAGGCATGTGGCTTGGCCTTATGGCCCAAGTCAGTGAGTTACACGGACACGGACATGGGCTGGGAAATGACCGTGTATCCCTATTTCAGATGCCCACACGGCCTGAGACACGGGCATGTATTTTGGCCATGTGAGTCATACGGCTGTGTGACCCCTGTAGTGTTGAAAATTTTCAATGTTTTCTAAAAAGTTCTTTGAGTTTCCAGTTTAGTCTCGATTTGTTTCTAATGCGTATTTTAGGCCTCGAGGGCTTGTATATGTTTTGAAATGTTTGAAATTTCTGTCCGTTTGATTTGTTAACTTCGATAATGATTCGTAACCTTGTTTCGAAAATGAATTTGGGTTAGGGGTGTTACATTTATTGGTATCAGAGCTACAGTTTACTCGATTCTCAGATTGGACGTAGCGTGTACGAGTCTTGCTATACATGCCATTACATAACCAATGATAGTGTGATATCTTCTGATCGTTTTAAAGCATGTTTTCATATAGCAATGACATCCGACCGAGCTGACTCCGATGAAGTCGAGAGTAATGCTCAAGCCTCTTGTCACGGAGTAGCATCGAACGGTACAAGGCCCTTATCTGAAGGTCAGGGAGGAGAGGCTAAAGAAGCCTTCTTCCAGAAATGAACGAATGGTTTACCGATTTTGTACAGATGAATTCGGCTACTCAACAACCTCCACCCCCTCCTGCTCTCTAGCTAGTCCCCATTATTCCTCAAGGTTTGGAAACTATACGATTTAATAAGCCGACTATGGATAAGATTTGTAAGTACGAGGATGAAGAATTTAAAGCTACTACTGAAGATGATCCCGAGAGAGCAGAATTCTAATTAGAGAACACAATTAACGTTTTCCATGAACTATCTTGTTCACCGGCTGAATGTGTTAAACGTGCGGTATCCTTGTTGAAAGATTCGGCTTATCAGTGGTGGAAGACATTGAATTCTATTGTGCCGAGAGAGCGGATCACCTGGGAATTCTTTCAAATCAAATTTCGAAAGAAATACATTAGTCAGGGGTTACTAGATCATAAATGTGAATTTCTCGAGCTCAAATAGGGTCGTATTTCTTTATCAGAGTACGAGCGAGAATTTGTCAAACTGAGTAAATATGCCTGTGCATGTATTCTGACCAAGACTGTTATTTGTAAAAGATTCGAAGAAGGGTTAAACAAGAACATTAAGCTTCTGGTTGGAATTCTTAAGCTGAAAGAATTCGTTGTATTGTTTGCCGATGAACTCAGTAAAGAGAAAAGAAGTGCTGATTTTGAAGCTAGAGACTCGAGAAAGAGATCGACTGGAAAGTCCTATCAGTCAGTATCAAGGAAATCAAAAGAACATTAGAACCGTTCTACAGCTTCTGTGGGTTATTCTAGTAGAGACAGAGGTACCCGACGCTCCAGTCCAAAACCTCAGGCTACACCTCTAGCAAGTGCGGGAAGTGTCAAAGATGCTTGGCCTGAATGCAAGCATTGAAAGAAATCACATTATGGAAAGTGTCGATTAAAGAACGGAGCGTGTTTCAGGTGTGATTCCTTAGACCACTATATTAGGGATTGTCCAGAAAAATCCAAGAAAGAGAAAGCTCAGACCACGAGACCAAGCAACACTGCTGCGAGAGGTAGACCACCTCGTAATCTAAAAAATGTGAGTAGTGCCCGTGGTGTTACAAAATATTTTGTTGTGAGATCCGGGGTACAAGCACTAGCTAGGGCTTACGCTATTCGCGCATGAGAGGATGCTTCTTCCCCAAATGTTATTATTGGTACTTTCTCTATTTTTGATACAGATATTACTGCTTTAATTAATTCGGGATCCAGTAAGAATTTACCTGTTGAGTCCACTGAATTCGTGGTTAAGGTATCGAACCCCCTAGGTCGGTATGTGCTAGTTGATAAAGTTTACAAGAATTGTCCTTTAATGACTCGGGGTTACAATTTTCCAGCTGATTTCATGTTGTTACTGTTTGATGAATTTGATGTGATTTTGGGGATGGATTGACTAGCTCTACATGATGCGATTTTAAATTGTAGACGTAAGCTTGTTGTACTGAAATGTCAGAACAGTGAGACACTTCGTATTAAATCAGATAGTTCGAGTGGGTTGCTTGTTGTTATATCTGCTATGTTAGCGTAAAAATATGTGAGAAAAGGTTGCAATGCTTACCTTGCTTATGTTTGGGATTCGAAAATGCCTGAATCAAAGCTGGAAACAGTGCTAGTGGTTTGCAAGTATCCTCTTCTGTATCCAGAGGAGTTACCTAGGTTACCGCTGATCAGAGAAGTTGAGTTTGCTATTGAAATTGTACCAAGGACATCACCAATGTCGATAGCACCTTACAGAATGGCTCCTACTAAATTAAAAGAGCTGAAAGCACAACTACAAGAGTTGATAGATAGGGGTTTTGCTCAACCTAGTTTTTCACCTTGGGGTGCACCAGTTCTGTTCGTTAAGAAAAAGGATGGATCGATGAGATTGTGTATAGATTACCGTCAACTCAACAAGGTTACAATCCAGAAAAAATATCCACTGCCTCATATTGATGATCTATTTCATCAATTGAAAGCTGCCACAGTATTCTCAAAGATTTATCTTTGTTTTGGTTACTATCAGCTACAGGTGAAAGATTCGGATGTGCCAAAAACTACATTTAGAACCAGGTACAAACACTACAAATTTCTTGTGATGCCATTTGGTTTAACTAATGCACCTATAGTATTTATGGATTTGATGAACAGAATCTTCAGACCGTATTTAGACAGATTTGTTGTGGTATTTCTTGACGACATTCTGATCTATTCTCCAGATTAGTCCGAGCATGCTGAACACTTGAGGATTGTGTTGCTAACTTTATGAGATAACTAATTGTTTGCTAAATTTAGCAAATGTGAGTTTTGGCTCTGAGAAGTTGGTTTTCTGGGACATGTAGTATCGGATGAAGGCATTAGAGTTGATCCGAGTAAAATTTCAGTAGTTGTTGACTAGAAACCACCAAAAAAATGTATCCGATGTCAGAAGTTTTCTGGGATTAGCTGGTTATTACCAAAGGTTTGTTAAAGTTTTCTCGATGATAGCTATACCGATGACACGAATTCTACAGAAAGATGTGAAATTTGAATGGTCCGAGAAAGATCAGCAAAGTTTCAATCAGTTGAAAACACTGTTGATCGAAGCACCAGTTCTGGTTCAGCCTAAATTGGGTAAAGAATTTTTAAGTTTTAGCGACGTATCGTTAAATGGTTTAGGTTGTGTTTTGATGCAAAAAGACAAAGTAATAGCTTATGCTTCCAAACAATTAAAACCACATGAAAAAAACTATCCGACACATGACTTAGAGTCAGCTATTGTGTTTACGTTGAAAATTTGGCGACACCATTTGTTCAGCGAAAAATGTCATATATTTACTGATCATAAAAGTTTGAAGTATCTAACGTCACAGAAAGATTTGAATTTGAGACAGCGTAGGTGGGTCAAACTATTAAAAGATTATGAGTTGATCATTGATTATCATTTGGGAAAAGCAAATGTGGTTGCTGACGCTCTGAGTAGAAAGTCTTTATTTTCTCTGCGAGCGATGAATACACGACTGAAATTGTCTGGTGATGGATCGATCTTAGCTGAGTTGAAAGCTAGACTAATGTTTTTACACCAGATCTGTGAAGCTCAGAAATGTGATGACGATTAGTTAGCTAAATGGGCATAGTATAAGTTGACTTCTGATTCCAAATTTCAAATAGGATCTGATGGTTGCTTATTATTCAGAGGTAGAATTTGTGTACCAAAGAATTCAAGACTCATTCATAATGGTAGCTTCTCTGTTCACACGGGAAGTAATAAGATGTACGATGATTTGAAATAGATGTATTGGTGGTCGGGAATGAAGCGAGAGATATTTGAATTTGTATTTAAATGTTTTGTATGTCAGCAAGTTAAAGCTGAACATCAGGTAACTTCTGGATTATTACAGCTAGTGATGATACTGGAGTGGAAATGGGATCGAGTTACTATGGATTTCGTATCGAATTTACCCCTACCACCGAGAAAGAAAGATGTCATCTAGGTTATCGTTGACCACTTGACGAAGTCTGCACATTTTATTTCGGTATATATAGATTACTCCATTGATAGATTAGCTGAGTTATACGTTTCAGAGATTGTCAGATTACATGAAGTGCCAGTCTCCATTATTTTGTACAGTGATCCGCGGTTTACATCATGATTTTAGAGAAAGTTATAGGAAGCTCTCGGTACGTAGTTGCATTTTAGCACTGCATTTCATCCTCGGATAGATGGTCAGTACGAACGAGTAATTCAGATTATCAAAGATATGTTTCGTTGTTGTGTTTTGGAGTTTGAAGACAACTTGGAGAAATATTTACGGTTGGTCGAACTCACGTACAACAACAGTTTTCAATCGAGTATAAAGATGACACCATATGAGGCTTTATATGGCAGTAAATGTCAAACTTCGTTATACTGGACTAAGCTCAGTGAGAGAAAGATACCCGGGGTTGATTTGATTCGTGAGACTAAAGAAAAAGTAAAAGTGATTCGAGACAGTTTGATCGTCAGAAATAATACGAGAATCTTAAACGAAAAGACATTGAATTTCAAGTCAGTGATAGAGTGTTTCTGAAAGTATCACCTTGGAAGAAAGTCTTTCAGTTCGGTCACAAAGGAAAGCTGAGTCTGAGATTTATCGGGTCATATGAGACTACTGAAAGAATCAAACCTATTGCGTATCGATTAGTTTTACCATCAGAACTAGAAAAGATTCATAATGTCTTTCACATTTCTATGTTACGACGGTACCGATCTAACCCTTCACATGTTATCTCCCTGACAAATATCGAGATTCAGCCTGATATGTCGTACAGTGCGGAACCGATCAGAATTTTGGCACGAGAGGTGAAAAAATTGAGAAACAAGAACATAGCTTTAGTAAAAGTTCTCTAGCAATGACATGGAATAGAAGAAGCCACTTGGGAACCCAAGGAAGCTATGAGAAAACAATATCCGAACCTCTTTTCTGATAAGATTTTTGAGGACGAAAATCCCTTTAGGGGGAGAGTTGTAACAGCCCGTTTTCAGTGAAATCAGAACAGTGGTTTCGAGACCACAACTTTGAAGTCAAAAAAAATTATTTTATTATTATTTTATTGCCTACAACATGATAGCATTACCGTATAAAAATTTTATTAAGAAATTTTACCGTTTACATGCTCAATTTGATAAAAAGGACTAAATCGCATAAAGTGCAAAAATTGATTTCTAATAGCTAAAGGTATTAAATAGCTATAGAAATTTAAAGCGGAAGTCCTTATATGGTAATTAGACCATAAATGACATAGTGGAATATGATGGCTTAGCAATTTTGAGATTTGGATTAATTTTAAAGGTTAATTAAGTAAATAAGTCATAAATGATAAATTAAAGTAAAACCAAATTAATCATCATCTTCCATTATCATTTTCAACCGAAAATTACAGAAAATTGAAGCCATTGTTGAAGCTTCATTCAGCCATCTTTATTTCTTTGATTAGGTATGTATTTTTAATCTGTTTTTAATGATTTCTATGTTTCTGGGATCATTGTAGCTTAATCTAGCTATCTTGGGGACTAATTTGTGAAAATTTTAAACTATTAGGGTTTTACCATTGTTAAATATACATGATTGTTGAAGTTTTATGATAGAAAATGAATGCTTGTTGTTAGATAAACAACTTTTATAAAGAGATTTTGATGAAATTGTGAATTAGGGACTAAATTGAAAAATAGAAAAATATTACATGGTAAAAATATGAAATAAATGAAATATAGAGCATGCTAGGGACCTAATTGATATTCGACCATAGCTGGTTGTGGTGAAGTTGTGTAAATTTCCATTTTAATGAGCTAAGGACTAAATTGAAAAGAATTAAAAGTATAGGGGAAAATGGTCATTTTTTCCAAAAATATGTTTCGGATTAAATTGAATGAATTATATGTCGAATTGAGTTAACTTTATCTGTATAGATCTAGTTAGACCTAGTACAGATTGGATCGGGGTAAAGAGAAAGTCTCGAATTAATCGCCTCCGTATCTACGTATACTAGTTGAGGTAAGTTCGTGTAATTAAATTGTGTTTATATGTTTTAAATTAATATATATATGTTATGAATTGTTATACATGATTACCGATTTCATACCCAATAACGTACAACGATTACCGAGCCCCGTTTGAACTATCGGAATCCGTAGAATACAAATGACATGTTATTGGGGTTACATGATTTGGTTGAGATCATGTGTGTTGTGGATACTCCACATCTCGTGAGATCATACTGATTTATAGCTTGTAAGTGCATATCAGTTTATAGCTCGTAAGAGCATAACGATCTACAGCTCGACTGAGCATACCGATTCACAGGTCATATGAGCATACATGTACATGAATAGACGAATTACAGTTAATGAGCTAGCACACTATGTGTAAGCTATCTCAGGAATCCAACCGTATTCTAAACGGTTCAACGGGCAATGTTCTGATACAAAATGATATGAGTTTGATACGAACTATTACAAGTATAAACATGAAATACATGGAAATGATGTTACATTATATATAGATAAATGAAATGGGTGATACATGTAAATGGAACTTGTTTAATTGCTGAGATCATCCATGATTATTGGTTCATATATATGGATTTACATGGCTAATATGGTTGGTGTATTTGTTCTTAGGCATTTGGTCAAAATGTGTTGGGATATGCTTTGTTAATTACATATTACTTGATTAAATGGTAAGTTAAATTCTAAGTTATACGAACTTACTAAGTTTAAATGCTTACTCTTTGTTATTTTATGTGTTTTATAGTGAATCAGAAGCTCGTTCAAGTTGTAAGTTTGTCAGAGCTATATCACACTACCCATCGGCTCTTTTGGTACTTCTGAATGTTTAATTTTGGTTATAATGGCATGTATAGGTATTTTTGGCTAATGTTGGCCTATGTGTTTGAAATGTTGTAATGCTATTTAACTTGATTGAGTTTTGGGATTTTGATGAGATAATTTTTTAGTTTGACATGTATGTGAATATCTTATTCATGAATGATGGTATTATAGCTCAAATATGCAAATGATAAGTGTCATTATGATGTAGGTGAATATGGTATTTTGGTGCTCTAGATATATGTCAATTATGTGACTATTTGGAGTTAATTTTTGTATGTCATATATGGTACATTTTGGTATAGTTTTGGTCAAGCCTTTGTTGATCAAATGGTCAAATTGTGTTCATAGTTATACATGTTTATATTTTGTCATTTGAGGTGCCTAAGGGCATATTGGTTGTTTGTGATCATACCATTTGTCTAAAGCTAGAATATGCATGGTTTTGGTGGCTTATTATAGCTTGTATAGATGTGCATTTGTGATTGTAGAAATATACCAATTTGGGTGAGAATAATGGCTTGAAAATAAGCCTATTTTCGTCCATACAGGCAGAGACACTGGCGTGTCTTAGCCTAGTGTCCCTGTAGCTTTCATAAGGTTGCAAGTCAAGCTGTTACATGGCTTAGCACACGGCCTAGCACACAGGCCCAAGTCAATGAGTTACACGGGCACGGACACGGGCTGGGACACAACCATGTGTCTCTATTTGGAATACCGACATGGCCTGAAACACGAGTGTGTCTTTTGGCCATGTGAGTCACACGGCCTGGCAACACAGCCGTGTGACCCCTACAATGTTGAAAATTTTCAATATTTTTTGAAAAATTCTCTGAGTTTTTTTATTTAATCCCCACTTGTTTCTAAAGCGTATTTTGGGCCTCAAGGGCTCATATATAGAACATTATGAATGATTTTTATTGGTTTTTGATATGAATATTGATATGTTTTGAAATGTTTGAAATTTTTGTCCGTTTGATTTGTTAACTCCGGTAGTGCTCCGTAACCTTGTTCCGGCGACGGATTCAGGTTAGGGGTGTTACATAACTAGGAAAAAGAGTTCAGAAATTTACAGAAAAAAATGCAAAAACATAAAAAGCATATCTAAAGCTAATGTAAAAAATGTGTTCACCCCTAACCTGAAATATCCTATTTATAGTTGTTTAAGTGACCTAATTATGGCTTCAACTCATGCTTGGACATCAAGCATAAGAAAGGGGTCAAATTGACCTTAAAACAAATCAGAACGGGCTTGGGATTGCTATCCACATAGGTCAAAGTGTTGTGACTTATTAGCTTAGCGTTATGGCTTATGCATCCTTCATGTCCTGCCATGTCATAGCTTGTAAGATAAAATCACGGTTCACACAAATTGGGTAGCCTTTCTAGTTTTTCCTGCTTTTTACTTCCTCGTTTCACTTTTGTTTGCTCTCGATCATGCATCTTGAGATCTCATTGACCTAATTAAAGCCACAAAACATTTATTTAGTTAATAATTATTAAAATTATTTATATTCTAAGCTAAAACAACTAAAAGTTCATAAAATGAAAATATGTTGTAATTTATGCAAACTACCCTAATGAATCGAGAGTCAATCAAAAAATTAAAGTGAAAGGGAAAAAATATAGAAATAATGAGCATTATCACCTTCAGTAACCTACAATAGTTTGGCTTGGTATAAGCTAGGGCACCATAATAGTGACACAACCTATGTGAGAAGTCTCCGTACAAACAATCTTAGGCTTCTTGGAACTCTCATCTTGATCAACAACTCCCTCAGCCTTGAAAAATATAGCAGGTTGCACTATTTTTCCTTCTTATTTTTTTCTACATAACCTAGTCTATCTTTTCCAAGGTCTCTCCTTTTAGTTGCTAGGATATCATCTAACTTATGATTGATAAATCTTTGTTTTTTCAAATAAATTGTGCAACACTCAACTCCTTCAAGACTTCTAGTTAGGTTGTTTTTGCATTCAAGAAAGAGACCTTGTTTTTGACTTGTTTAGCAAGTGCTAATTATCCTAGTTCAACATGGAATTGTCATCAATCAGTCTCTCATTTATCTTGAACTCTATATTCCTATTGCCTAACATGATGTTATAGGTATCCATAAAAACACTAGTAGACTTGGTATCACTATCACTTAAGTTGTTTAAGTTAGTTGTATTTGTTGGCAAAACATAGGTTATAAAGGTCACATAGTTAATAATATGCTTCTCATCATCTTCTACTTCACTTGAAGATTAATCATCACTCCTGGTTTCACTCTTGGTTACATAGAGGACTTCTTTTTTTTTTTTCAATGTATTGGCACATTCAACTTGAATGTGTCTAAAACATTGGTACTCATGACAATGTATTCCATTTTTCTTCTACTTGGATGCATCTTCATTTATTACCACTACCTTGCCTCTTCCAATGTTAATGTTTCAATTCCCATCAAACTTCTTACTCTTCTTAGCCAACTTCTTCAATGCCTTGTCAAAGTAAAGGCTAATTCCTCCTATAGAACCTTAAGGGTAGTATCACCCTCAATAGCAACTAAGGGATGCAACTTGCTGTGAATGTTATTCTCTATTTTGACATTTCTTTTTCTAGTCTCTTCAAGTTTCATCTCAAAGCTTTGCAATGAACCAATAAGTTCATTAATCCTTATAGGATCAATGTCTTTTACCTCATTTAAAGCAATCACCTTGATAGAAAATCATTTAGGTAAAAACCTAAGTTTCTTTTTAGCAATTTGGCATTAGAATACTCTTCACCAAAAGCAAATGCTTGATTTGTGATATCACATAATTTTGCATTGAATTTAGAAAGGGTTTCTCCTTCTTGCATCTTTAGAGTTCCAAATTATTGGGAAAAAAATCTAGTTTAAATTTTTTTTTTGCATAGTGAAAAAAAATAAAAATTTTGAAAATTGAGTAGATATGTGATATTTATAGTAATAAACTTTTCCCAAAATCGCACTTATATTTTGGGCTAGACAGATCCTTATCGTTCCCTGCTTTCAACCGGATGACCTTTTGCACTATTCTCGTACCAAAAACTACTTCGAGTGTGGGCTCAAACGAATTCGAATCAAATGTAGACCAAAAATTTACTTTACTTTTAGTGGGAAAGTAAAACTCTCTCTAATAAAAACTAGTAGAATTGTTATTCTCAAAAAATAAAATTTATACTTAGAAATAAATTCTCACCATTTTCGGGCAAAATAATAATATCTCAAAAGTTGTGTGTAGCTTATTGTATTTTTATCCCTACTGGTGCCATTTATTTATAGGGAGAGGAAGTGAAACCCTAGTTGAATTAGTAGAATGCATTTAATGTCTATTTAATAGAAAAACAATCCCTTAGTTGAACTAGGCGTGAGAGGGACTAATAGGGTGTGCTTCCCCTCATATATATTATGGGGATTCAGGCCTCTAATTTATTGGGTCCAATTATATATGCTTCCTAGACTTTTAACTCAACAGTTTATAATTTAATCGAACCCGATATATGTTTTTCTATTTCTACAAATAGATATTATTTATAAATTTAATTTAAAATTTTGATTTTCCAATTAAATAATTTTCTCAAACTAATTCTAATTCTGTTAAAATTATGACAAGTTTACCTTAAAAGAATCTATAAGAAAATATATTTAATTTTTACATTCAAAGATTTCATAATGACCAATTAATTTAATTCTATTTTAAAATTTCAATTATTTAATTAAATAATAACTCAAAAACTTAAATTAATTCTCAGGTCATTTTCATATTAAGTGAGAAACCACATTCATTTTTGAATGTAACTCATTTCTCTAACTTTATCATTTGTATCCAATTTTTGTCCATTTGATTCATCAAGCAATTCATTTTTGGTTTCAACGAGCTAGCAAAGGGACCGATTAGACATATGTGATTAGGGCTCAAATGATTTATAATTAAGTTCCAACTTTTCGCCTATTAATTATAAACTCATTTAGTCACAAAGTCATTCCACTATAGTATTGTGACTAAACTCTCCCTAATGACATACCATTACGAAAGCTACTCGATCAATGCTCATCCAATAACCTTGTCATAAGTGTGTTATCTTCATAGTAATCTCTTTGGGATAAATTCATTCTCTCAATATCGTCCTATAACCATTACATCATCCTTCATGAAAATTCAATTACCATCAAATAGTAATTAAAGCATTCATCACAAAGACGAACGACCAACTTTTGATTCAACATTTACCCATGTCTTGGGCTACGAATTCCAATATTGTGAATGATGCAACATATTGCAGAAGTCGTATACCTATCAAACCAACTTTTGACTCCTTATATATTTTAACTCAAGCATTTGCTTACATCAAAGTACACAAATCACACATATATAGTCCATTATCCATTCAGGATTAAGGTATGTCATATTACGAACGTCACAAGTGAATAAATTCATAAATGGATTCAAGATCTATTCTGCTTGGATCTAGTCTGATGTACTTCTAGTTCAGTCAGTCATGTCTATGTCTCTATCTTCTGGGAGTTATCCGCTCCAATGCCCAAGACAAAACATCTCCCCAATTGGACTTGATAGACTAAATATTAGTCTTTCAATTGGCTTGCTCATTTCTGATTAGACTAGGGACATATTTAGGTTTGTCTACTAATATAAGTTTTTTTCCGTATCACGATCAAATCACGTAATATGATTTAGTATTAGTTAAACATTAGATAACCAGTGAGTTAATATTTGTTTCTATTTTGCTTTACATGCAAAAACCACATGTGGGCAATATACAAATTGTATTAATGTAATTCATGAATAAATTGATTAACTAATATGATAAAAAAATTAAAAGTGTACAACCGAATATACTATACTTAGGACCTAGATCCAACACAAATATAGTTGTCAACATTTGGATTTTGGATTGCTTGAAAATATTGGTTCCTTCATGAGTCTTCTTAAAAATGATCCAAGCTTCCTTAGTAGTAGCACATTTTGAGATATGCCTAAACTCTTTGAGGCCAACTCCGTTAAATATTGTATTGTGGTCATTAGAATTTACACTGGTCAGCTTGTCCTCATCACTAGTCCATGTAACCTTAAGTTTCGGAGTCTGCATGCCACACACATCAGTTGGTGGGTGACCCAATGAATTAAAATTGAATGCCACACTTTCTCATCCATGGACTTAATGAACACCCTTATCTTTAGCTTTTAGTAAGCATAATTCATGTTATCAAACAAATGGGCTATTGAGATTGATGTACTTTCATCTTTTCAACAAATCAATGATAAGATCTTCACTTAGTTCATTAAGAGGCTAGCTCTGATATCAAATGAAAGCTCATTGATTTCTGCCTCCTAGTTGCACTTCCAATTGCAATTGAGCTTACTAATTAACTAAGTGAAAATAGTAGATGGACATTGGACTTTGTTACACAATTCGAAAACTTTCTATGTCTACAGGGCCTTAGCTAGTGATTAATTCAATATTAGTCTTTAGTACAACATACGATTTCATTTCAACTCACTTACCAAGTTGCAACCCCACTCCTATAAGTTAACTAAATCACTATCCCTACTAAGACTTTCCCCTTAAAAGCTCAATTACAAGCTGAAGAACAAGAATGATCTTCCACAATTTGTTGTGGAAATTAAGGTCTTTTTGGCACTTAACGAGCTTGTTTTATAGCATTATCCTACGTTTTTAATTCGTTTTCAATTTTTATCTCTTTGTGATTGATTTATGCAAAATAAGCGTTTTTACATAATTTTTAGTGTTTTAACGACCCGTAAGGCCAACTCGAGCCTTAGGTAGGATTAATGGGTTATTTGAGTATGTAAGGCAAAATTTTGGGATTAAGTATGCAAGGAACGACAAACATATCGCGACGTCAACATCTAGCGCCACGACACTGAACTTTGAAGCATAAAAGGCTAAAAGCAGGGTTGACATCGCGACGTGGGGACTTCATGTCGTGACGTTGTGGCGTAAGTGTGATTAAAAAGATAACATCAGTGGTCGCGTGATCAAAATTTAAAGTTGTATTATGGTTATTAAACTAGGGTTATTTTAGGAATAAATTACCTTAATGTTGCCCTAGGTTTTGCCTATATATACACTCTATAATCTCATTACGGGGAGTTAGTAGTTGTTAATAGCTAGGCAATTAAATAGTTTTATTTTTCTTTATATTTTATTTTATGTTAGCTTGGTTGAAATTCTTCTTGTTTCGATGTGAAGATGATTGCGAGCAGGGATTGCTCCAACACCACACTTCTAGTGAGCAATTTCTCTATTTAAAAAACGTAAGGGATTATCAGGGAAATATTACTGCATTAGATTTCAAAGCATGGAAAAAAAAAATAAACCAAGTTGAAAATAAAATTTGAATTGGCTATACTCTACAAAAATAAGTACTACATTCATGTATACATTTTGATGGAGCTATATATTTAATTTTCTTTAATTTGTTTACTTTGTAATTGATTGAACTAATTTGTTTAGGTGTAAACAATTTTAAATTATTTAAATTTCTAGCTAGATTTATATATTTAGGCAAATCTTCCTAATGTCGATATTTCAATCTAATCTCATGTATCAAGTCGGCTCAAGTATATTGTTTAGCTATATATTTTATTTATTTTCTTTTGTTTTTTGAGGGCAAGTAACGATTTAATTGTGGGGGAGTTTGATCTGCCACAATTTGTTATGGTAAATTAATGTCTTTCTGACACTTAACGAGCTTGTTTTATACATTTTTATATGTTTTTAATTTGTTTTTGGTTTTCATTGCTCTGTGTTTAATTTAGGCAAAATAAACATTTTTATGCAGTTTTTAGGGTTTTGACGACCCGTAAGGCCAAGTCGGGCCTCAAATAGGATTAATGGATTATTAGAGTGTGTAGGGCATCAATTTGGCCTTAAGTATGCAAGGAACGACTGTCATGTCACGATTGTAACATCCCAAAAATTGGGTTAGAAGAAATTAAGTTTTGAAATCAAGAGTGGTTATCTCTCGATTTTGAGCCTAGATTTTGGAAATTTTTTTCTAAGTAAACTGATATGGTTCAGTGGTTAAGAGTTCTAGCTATGAATGCAAGGTTCTGGGCTCAAATCCTGTCTCTTGAAATTTTGCTATTTTTAATTAAAACCCTATATTTGGACATGTGAGTTATAAGTTAATTTTGATCAATTGGTGACAAAAATAAGCCTAGTGGTTCAATGGTTAAGCTTATGTGTACTCTTTGGTCTGGTGTTCAAATCCTTATGAAAGAAATAGGGAAACATTTTATTTTGAATTGCTTTGTGTGGTAGTTTATTTTTGTTGGTTAACTAAACTTCCTAGAAACCTCCTGTGTTTATTCCACATTCATTTCCCATTTCTTTTCCGCCATTTCTCCCTTGTTTTTTTTTTATTTTTCTTCCATTTGCTTCTTCTCTTCAACTTACCTTTCTTTTTGCTATGTTGCGCCAAACTAATTTTGTACGGAGTATGACTTTGCTTGCCTAGTTTACTTTGGTTGCTTATAATTTTTGATTTAAGGTTTTGTATCGAAAGTTCTTTGATGTAACTTCAGTTTTGGACGCTAATCTTAACGATTTGTTTATGAATGAGTCATCTAATTTGCCGCTATAATGTCATTTTAAGGACAAGAATTCATAATTTTTGCTTCTGCATCGAATCCGTAACAGGTAGGTAACAAAAAAAACCTAAATTTTTGCAATTTACAAACGTCCAAAAACATGGCCTTTGACGCCACACGGTCGTGTACCAGGCCGTGTGGTAGGACATGTGTCAGGCTGTGTGTGCCACACGACCGTGTGTCAGGCTATATGGTAGACCGCATAAGGCATTATTTAGGGTCACACGGGTTAAGGAAACGAGCATGTGTCCAATCCATGTAACTCACTATTTGGGACCACACGACCATGTGACAAGCCGTGTGAGTCACTAAGAGAGACACATGGGTGTGTGCTAAGCTGTGTGGGCCACACGAGCCAGACACCTAGGCCGTGTGGATCCATATTGGCGTGTGGGTCACCTAAGGCTGTGAACGTCATTTGGACCGAAGGTAGGCCTTCCATAAGGTCTGTATGATCTGTATTAAGCAACAAAACTCAGGAATTTTTTATCTGTTGGTGAATAATCCACTATCTATACGTATGTCTATTTTGATTTAAGATAAGTAAAAATGATTGTTAATGTATAGTGTACCCTATTTGGATGCACTGAGGTGTGTGAATTATCTAGGTATGATCTGTATTCTATTAAGTCTGATGGTACGCTCCTGTGTTAGTGTATTGATTAAGAATATGTGATATACGAATATGTTGATTTGATTGGTATTGATTCTAATAAATAACCATGAATATGAGTTCATGTTAATCTGGTGTGATCTATTAAGGTTTGATTAATCTGTTTCACAAAGCATGGACTCCTATGCATACTGATTCTATTATGGTTCGATAGCATGACCTACATGCTTATTACTTTAACTTTGTATATGCATGTCGTGACATATTGCATGGGATTTGGGTTGATGTGAAAGGCAAAAGTTTCTTATAGTTTAATGATCTGCATTATCTGGTGGTTTATCCACAATTCTGTTCTAGCAGCTTGACTACAATATTGTGGTTTGACCACATGTATCTTATCTAGCAGTTCTAACTGCAATTTCAAATGGCACTGTCCACAATTATCTGTTGATGTGATTTATTTGGACGAGTTCTGGGGAACTCTATTTTGGTGTGTAGCAAAGTTGGGTAGGATGTTTTCTAATAAATCTGCACTCTGAATGGTTTTAACAAATACCGTAATGACATAGACATACATTTGTTGTTTTGTTCTGTTTTTTTTCTATTCTGCTCTATTCTATTATGTTTTTTTTTGTTCTATTTTGGTTTTGTTTTTTTCTATTGTGCTATGAATCTCTATGATACTCTAGGTCTGTTCCGTACTAGTTATAAAACTGTTATTAAATTCTCTGCGTTACTATGTTTTAGATGTTATGATCTATTTATTTTTATTTGATTTTGGTTATATGTCGAATTTGGGAGCTCACCCTTGTCTTATCTTTATATGTTCAAGTAAACATCTGACTTAGGATTGGACGGTGTACGAGAGCTCGAATTGTGTTTGCACTGATGCATCTATGATTTGATCTTTTGGGTTTGTAATTTATTTCTGAACTTTCCTTGCTTTCTGATAATCTCGTCAATGTCTGACAATTTCTAAAACGAAACTATAGAATCACTTATCGACTAAAATAGATTTTTGGTTTTCAAAGTTAAACTCTGAAGAGATTTTTGCGACAAATCAAGTAAGGGTTTGAATGGTTTCTAAATACTATTTGGAATTAGTTTTCAATACGTTGGTGTAACTCTTCCAGATTCAGCTTAAACTTCTAGGCCGGGTTTGAGGTGTTACAATGACATCAACATCTAGCAGTGCGACACTGAACTTCGAAGCATAAAAGGCTGAAAGCAGGGTTGACGGCGCGACGTCATGACGTAAGTATGACTATAAAGATTACGTCAGTGGCCGCATGATTAGAATTTAAAGGTGTAATTTGGTTATTAAACAAGAGGTATTTTAGGAATAAATTACCTTAATGTTGCCCTAGGTTTTACCTATATATACACTCTTATAATCTCATTTAGGGGGGATTTAGTAGTTGTTGATAGCTAGGCAATTAAATAGTTTTATTTTTCTTTATGTTTTATTTTATGTTCACTTGGTCGGAATTCTTCTTGTTCTGATGTGAAGACGATTGTGAGTGGGGGATTGCTAGAACACCACACTTCCATTGAGTAATTTCTCTATTTAAAAAAAACATAAGGGGATTATCAGGGAAATATTACTGCATTAGATTTCAAAGGATGGAAAAAAATAAACTGAGTAGAAAAAAATTCTAAACTGATTATACTCTACAAAAATAAATACTAAATTCATGTATACATTTTGATGAAGCTATATATTTAATTTTCTTTAACTTGTGTACTTTGTAATTTATTGTACTAATTTGTTTAGGTGTAAAAAAACTTGAAATTGTTTAAATTTCTAGTTAGAGTTATATATTCAGGCAAATCTTCCTAGTGTCGATGATTCGATCTAATCTCGTGTATCAAGTCGGCTCAAGTACACTGTTTAGCTACATATTTAATTTTTTTTTCTTGAGGGCAATCAACGATTTAAATGTGGGGGAGTTTGATCTGCTACAATTCATTGTGGCAAATTAAGGTCTTTCTAGCACTTAACGAGCTTGTTTTATAGCATTTTTATATGTTTTTAATTTTTTTAAATTTTTATCTCTTTGTGTTTAATTTATGCAAAATAAGCGTTTTTTCGTAGTTTTTAGTGTTTTGATGACCCATAAGTCCAACTCGGGCCTTAGGTAAGATTAATGGATTATTTGAGTGTGTAGGGCATCAATTTGGCCTTAAGTATGCAAGGAATGACGGTCGTGTCACGACATCAACATCCAACATAGTGACACTGAACTTTAAAGCATAAAAAGCTGAAAGCAAGGTTGAAGCCGCGAAGTGGGGACTTAAAGATGACGTCAGCAGCTGCATGCTTAGAGTTTACAGGTGTAATTTGGTTATTAAACAAGAGGTATTTTAGGAATAAATTATCTTAATGTTGCCTTAGGTTTTGCCTATATATACACTCTTATAATCTCATTTGGGGGGAGTTAGTAGTTGTTGATAGCTAGACAATTAAATAGTTTTATTTCTCTTTGTCTTTGATTTTATGTTCTCCTAGTCAGAATTCTTCTTATTCTAATGTAAAGACGATTGCGAGCGGGGGATTACTCCGGCACTGCACTTCCATTAATTATCAATGAGAAATTTCTCTAATTCTTTTATTTATATTTCGTTTCTCAAGCCAATTAACGTTTATATGAATATTAGAATAAATCTTGTGCTTATTTCATATATGCCCTATTTCGGTTATGGATTTGATTTATTAATTAAGTAATTAATTATCTAAATTTGAGTGTTTATTCAAGAGTGTTTAGTATATTAGGGTGTGACGACCCTAGTAGAATATCAAGATAGGTGAGACCGATAAGTTATCTTGTCGAGTATAACTTGTGCCAAGCGGTGAGACCAAGAGGATATCCATATGCCTAGAAAGAGTCTGAGAGGGTGACTTAGGTGGTAATCTTTAATGAAGATGAGACCAAAACAGTATTCTTAGCTAAGGGTGGTAAACAACTCAACTGAGGGTAATTAATGACTTAATTGATAATTGGTTATTTAATCGAAAATAGGTCAGGAACTTGCATTGTTGGCCCTAGGAATATGAGATTCCATTAATTTATTTTAGATTACTTAATTTAGTTTGATTAATTTAATTAGTTTAATTTATATTTTAATTTTGGATTCACACTACTAACTTGTAAGTCGATTAGATTAGTAATTATTTTCGGAAATTAATTTAATAATAAATTTCTCCAATTTGCAATCCATTTGGTACAATCCTCGGAATACTTATCGATATTCATTGTAATACAAATCTATATTACAATTTGACTTGTTCGCTTGCAGATACCATACTTAATTTTATATATATATATATATATATATATTTGCATGATTTTAGTTCTAAAAGTTAGCACATTTGGAGGTGATCAAAGAACAATTTATTTACAATGGTTTTGCATTAAAATAAGTTCTCTCAAGTTGGTAAATGAATAATAAACAAACTTTCTTTAAATAGGCGTTTGAGGCTTGTGAAAACTCCAATTAGTGTGAACTTTAATATCCTAGAATTTAGCTCAAACAAGTCTTTAATATGAAACCACAATGTCAGGGATCTTGTAGGAGTAGTTGTTTTAGGAAAGCAAATCTCTTCACGTAAAGAAACAAGAAACTTGACCCCATTAAAAGTTTTCAAAAAAATATTTGCTTGGCTTAATTTTCTTCATGCTTTAACTCAATAAAATGCTACTAAAAATCTTCCAAGTACGTGCATTAAAAAAATCTAAAATTTTTCAGTTAAAAAATATCAAATGCAAATTGAAATGCAACTAAAATTACATTTAAACAATATAACCGACCTAATAGAGTTATTATTGTTTCATTGAAATGAGAAATGAGAATTTTGCAACATGATATAATTATTATATTTAAATCTCTAATATTTTACGAGAAAAGAAATTTTAATCTAAATATCAAAATGCAAGATTTATTTGATTTGGAGAAAATCTTCCTATGTTTAAACCAGACAATACAATGTTGAGGATAGTTAGTGACCTATTTATAAAACAAAAAAGGTAGCACAATTGATGCAAATAAACCCGACTTGACGCATATATCTTTCTCGCCTTCTAAGATGTAAAAATTAATCCAAGAATTCAAGGCACCAGACATATATATTTATTATTATATCAAATTCTCCAATATCAACACCAAACACAACTTAAAGAGAACAGTAAATGCAGGGCCTAAATTTTTATCCATCTCAAATTTGTATAAAATATTTTATGTTTACCTGCATTTTTAAAAGTATATGTGTTAATATTCTTCATATTTATTTTATCTCTCTTAATAATATTGTCTTTAAAATTTAAATTTATACTTCCCTTATTATTAGGAAAATATTTGAAAATGTTTTTAAGAAATGATTTAGCAGAAGGGAAATTGAGGGTCCCCATGTCCACATCATATGCATCATTGCATGTGCTTTTAGCTGGAAAATGATTTTCCAGTGCCGTGACCTAAGATTTTATAGCTTTTTGTGTCCTCGTATAATAATAAATTATCATTTTAGGTTTATTTATGGAATTATGAAACCGAACCCCAGGATTAGTTGAACAAAGATAATAAATTTGGGTAAGGTGGTTGGCGTAGTAAGTAATAGATGAAATATATATATATATATATATATATATATATAAATCATGAATTATCCAGACTGGATTTGGGTTGTTAAAGAAAATGATGAGCAGGATTAATTCATATCCAAATTTAAGACAATAACACTATGATATCTGCTCCAGACCCCCCCCCCCCAAACCTTGGATCTTGTATTAACCCTTTCTTTTTCTTTATTGCATGATAAGCTGGGTACAAAATAGTAAGATACGATATGATTAATTTAGGATTCACACATTAGAGATGTCAAAAAGTGCAATCAATATTTTAAAATGGATGTTACATTGGATTCGAGGGTATTATTTTAATTAGTAAGTTTATTAAAGCATTTCGAAAATAAAATTTAGATCAAGCTCACATTATTCACTTAAACAAAAAGAAAAATATAAGAAAATCTTTGAATCATTTAATAGATTTCAAATCAATCCATATCAAATGGAATAAAATTTTTGAATAAATTAAAATAGAACGAGACAAGACAAAGGTTAAACGCATCAAACATCTACATAGGTGATTATTATTTTAATATTTTACATTCATAACAAAACAAAATGAATGATGGAACAAAATATACCAACTTTAAGCAATAATAAATCTAACAATATATATTTCCACTCTGATTCATTGCCATCGAGATGTACCGAGCAAACTTAAATAAGTCCATTTTTTGTTTGAAGGAAGGGCTACGAAATGGATTTATATTGTGCCCGAACATAGGGGCCTCTTTTAGTCCATAGGGTTTTGTTTGAAGCCTTAATTTATAGGCCCTGCCATCTTGTAAAACCAAGTTTTTATCTCTGTTATGGATCCTACATCACACATTACAAATTCATAAATCGCAAGTAAAATTAAGAAGTTGATAAGTGTCTTACAAGAATATAATAAAATATTAAAAAAATAAAAAGACATGTATAATTTTTTAAACCTATTTTTATAATAAAAACTTTTACTAAATTATATATATGGTAACCAAATTACAATATAAAAACTAAATCTGCAATACAAATACTAATACCATTTTAAACCTATAAAACGCCAAAACCATATAAAAAGATCGCAAGAGAAGTGAAAACAAAACACCTCAAAATTTTGCATCTACATCCCAACCTTTGACTCAATATATTATGAGGTAAGCAATTATCACCACATATGCAATATCAAGGCATAATGGTAAGATAATAAAATGTAATCTTTAAAATGTTAATACTAAGCATGATTTATTTAAAATCTAGGTAATGGATTAATGATTATTCTTTATGTCAAGACTAAAATTTTAAAATTCAAAAAGTATAAAGACTTAGAATGACCTAATTGAAAAATATGGACTGTGTAACAACCCGATACAGTGGTGTCGAAAAGTACGATTTTAGGTTTCATTTTAATAAACCGAGTCTATAGATAATTAATAAAAATATTTACAGAGTTATGCTATAAATGAATTGAATCGAGGTTAAGTAATTCAGTTGATTTGAGTATTTAATCTAGTTCAAGAATTAAATTGAAAATTTAGATCGCTATAAATTTTAATTTGAAAATAGTTAAAAGGACTAAAATTGCTAATAGCCCAAAAATTTTGGATGGCAATAAAAATGCCAAATTTGTGGCTAAAAATGTTGATGTTATATGTTATTATTTATTATAAAAATTTATAAAAATAAAATAAGTTAAACTAGTTTAAGTGGAAGAGAGAGAAGATGTCTTCTCCATCCTTCCACGTGAGAAAAAAAAAAAGAGAAGAAACATAATAGATTTGGTTAGGGTTTCAAACTTTAATCCACAAATTGGTAAGTGTAATTTATTACTTTTCTTATAAATTTTATGTTTTTAGATCGGGAATCATAATTTAACTAATTTGTGTATCAATTTATAAAGTTTTAGAAAGTTACCATTAATGATTTTTCTATTTTTTTATGTCAAATTGATAGATTTTTAGTGTATACATGAAAAATGACTAGATTTTTGAAGTTAGATGTTAGATTTTTCACTTGAGAAAATAAAGTAGATATCAAGTAGAGTAGTTATGAGATTTTGTTAGAAATCGATAATAGAGGGTCTAAAATAGAAGGAAATGAAGGCGGATTATAAATCGACACTTAGAATGGAGAGTTATGCTTGTTTCGATTTTAAGAATTTAAATTGAATGAAATGTGAAGTTTGTTTAGGATAATAATTGACTGTGAATTGGGTGAATTATTGATCGTGTTATTTGTTTATGTTAATTCGTAGCTATTGACAATCCGATTTCTTCAAAAGTGAAGGAAAAAGCTAAAGTCACCGATGAGTAGTTTGAAATTCCCTATAAGTACCATCATAACTCAACTTATTATTTATTTTTCCTTTTAATTTCATTGTTAGGTAAGTTGACAAAATGAAGGAAGTTACACATGAGTGACTGACGAGAAATACAATATTGAGATTGATTATTGTGATAGAGAGTTAAATCATACAAAAATAATAATAATTTGAAACAATATAATTTATTAAAGTTGCACATTTGGCATGAACATGAGACAAATCATGTCATGTTTAATATGAAATGACATTTAATGGAAGAGTTGTTGCTGAGATCAATAGAATGGAAATTGAACTGAGAATGAAATTAGACTATGGGTTGTTGTATTAATTGTTAAGCAAATGTTGAGAATAATTAATAAGTTAAAGAATCAAGTAAAATAATAGTAATAATAATTGCTTCGACTATAAGTCGATGAGCGCTAGGCGCATTTTCCTTCGAATGTCCCAACTGTGGCTTTCACAATTGCTACTTCGGCTAAGCCGATGAGCGCAGGGCGCGAATTGTTTACGTCGGATGTACCGGTGTAAAATTATTTCGACTATAGGTCAATGAGCGCCAGGCGCACGTGCTGGGCACGATTATTGCTTTGGATTAACCGATAAGTGCTGGGTATAATTTGTTTAGTTTGGGATGTATCGATAAGGCACTGGGTGCCAAATTATAGTATTAATAGGATCCATAAATTAGTTCGGATCCGAGCTATGTATTAGCGAACATCAATATTGAACAAGAAGAATGGTTAGAATCAAATTGGTAATGTAATAAAATATGACAAATTGAGACAAAATTGAATAAGGTTGCACACGTCGTTTGCAAAAAAAAAAAACAAAGTTAATAAGTTCGTTAAAATAGATTGGTTAGTTATAATATCACTTTTGGTTGTTTGGAATACGTATGTATATTACTGTTTTGGATACACTTTGATATGAAACATACTTGAATTGATCTAAGGAAGAAATAAATCAACTAAGTCGAATTATTTAAATTTCATGCTATATTGAGTAAGTTATACTAATACCATTTGAAATTAATACTCACTGAATAGTCTTGTTTTCATATGCAGACTAGGTGTATTTTGAGATTTTTTACTCAGAGTCGTCAGCATCCAACCAACAAATTCTAGACTCAACCAAGTTCGTATATTTTGTTTTGTTTCAAGTTGGCAAGTACTTGGTTTTTAGTAAAGTCATTTGGCTATAGATATATTTTTGTGACAAAAAAAATATTAACTTTTGGTTGCTATAATAATAATATTATTCGTTAATTATATTTCGTTAATGTGATATCCTTAGGTTGCAGTATGTTTCGGAATCTTAAAGTGTTGGGAATTGATTTGGGAGATGATTTGAATATGAATATATTGTGAAATCTAAATTTTTGCAGGGGGTTTATGTAAAATAAGTAGAAATGCTACCGAATGTTTTAAAAAAAAAACAAATTTACCACTACATTACCATTTCAATAAAGTGAAATAATAATTTAGGTTGTTTCGACACTTCAATGTGGCATTTTATATTCGGATCCTCTAACTGGGTTGGATATAAGGTGTCATATTTAGTGGTATCAGAGCTATAGGTTTACCCAATTCTCGGATTAGATCGATTTAAGAATTGAGTCTAAAAGTACATGCCAAAGTTAAGTCAAGTCGGAGTCGGGATTTGAACGTTGATTATAATTTTTAAATTTTTTTCCTATTTTATAGCTAAAGATGTCTGTAGAAGCCAGAAATGAAGCTGATCATAATGTAAATAGCGGTGGTTCTTCCACTAAGAATGAAAGTAGAATTGGTTCAGAAACACTTGTTATAGACTCAGCTGGTGCTCAACAGCTTAGAGATGCTAAACCTAGACCCGAGAGTGATGAAAACTTACTCTGTGTTATAGTAGAAGCTCTTCAATGAGTAGTTGGAGCTTCTCCTATAGCTTTTCCAGTGCTAATAACTCGACAAACACCGAAAAAAGAATTGTAAAAATATGGTGCCATAGAATTTATGGGTTTTAAAGGGATCGATCCATCATCAGCTAAAGCTTGGTTGGAATCAACAAATAGAGTATTGCAACAGCTCGAGTGTACTCCATGGGAATGTGTCACATGAGCTGTCTCTATCTTAAAAGAAGAGGAGTATCTATGGTGGCAGATAGTTACCCACCATGTATCAGCGGATCAAATTGATTGGGAATTTTTTCAATCTGAATTTCAAAAGAAATACATTGGTGAATTATATTTTGAAGACCAAAAACATGAGTTCATAACATTGAAGCAGGGTGAGATGTCTGTGAAGGATTATGAGCGTGTGTTTCTTCAACTCAATAAATATGCCTCGGAGTTTGTGCCAATAAAAGAAATGAGTTGTAAAAGGGTCTTCAAAGATTGCAAGATGAACTCAGAGTTCAGTTGGTTTCTCATAGAATTAAGGAGTTTGTTGACTTAACTAAACGAGCTAAAATGGTAGAACAAGTATTGGGTCTTGATAAGAAATTTGAACTCTCTTGAGCTATTGGGAAATGAGTGGGGACTTCTAGTTTGTATTAGATATCTAAGAGATCTAAAGAAGCTCGTGAGTCTGGGAGAACGACCTCAAGATTTTCTAAACTTGACAGAGCTCGAGATCGTCAACCATCGATATCAGTAGGTAGCGTGAGAGGTCCTCCAAGAGATTCTGATATTCCAACATGTGTTCATTGTGGGAAAAAGCACCGAAGTGAATGCTGGAAGTTGACAAAAGCTTGATTTCGCTGTGGATCTTTGGAACATTTTGCTCAAGATTGTCCGAAAAACGAAGATACTTCTCCAGTTACAGCTCAGAGGTCCACTCCTTCTGCTAGGGGCTGATGAAATCCTCGTAATGATTCTGTTTCGCTAGGGATTCAGAGGAAAGATACGAGCTCAGCTACTCAGCAATCAAAGGCCAGAGCTCCAGCATGGGCCTATGTTGTGCGGACCCGTGAAGAGAGTGATGCTACAGATGTCATAGCAGGTATATTTCTTTTATGTTTAGTACCTATATATACTCTGATTGATTTTGGTTCATCTCATTCATATATAAATGCTACTTTTGTGAAAAGGAACAATTTAAAGTTGAAAATGTCAAGTATTGCAATGGTGGTAATGAGTCATTTAAGACAAACCGTATTAGTTGATCAAGTTTGTAACCGATGTCCATTGGAAGTCCAAAACATATTCTTCCCTGTTGATTTATTAATCATGTCATTTGGTGATTTCGATATGATTCTGGGTATGGATTGGTTGACAGAATATGATGTAATTCTGGATTACCATAGGAATAAATTTTTAATCCAAGGTATAGATGGAGAGATAATGAAAGTAAATGGCATTAGATTGAACGGTTCGACTCACGTGTTCAAGCTAATAAGCTCATGAATCAAGGTTGTGAATCTTTCCTAGCCTATGTCATTAATTCAAATTTGGAGGAGGGGCGGATAAGCAAAATTTGAACGGTATGCGAGTTTTCTAATGTGTTTCCAGAGGAATTTCTGAGACTACTACCTGATCGAGAAGTTGAGTTTGTGATTGAAGTTTTTCCTGGTACAACCCCTATATCAATAGCTCCATATCGAATGGCACCGATAGAATTAAAGGAGCTAAAAATTCAATTACAAGATTTGTTGGATTGTGGATTTATACGCCCTAGTATCTCGCCTTGGGGAGCTCCAGTTTTGTTTGTTAAGAAGAAAGATGGATCCATGCGACTTTGTATTGATTATCGTCAACTAAATAAGTTGACGATTAAAAATTAATATCCTTTATCGCGCATCGATGATTTGTTTAATCAGTTGAAGGGATCCTCAGTCTTTTTTAAAATTGAATTAAGATCGGGGTACTACCAGTTGAAGGTGAAGGATAATGATGTACCAAAAATAGTGTTTCGTACATGGTACGATTATTATGATTTTCTGGTAATGCCATTCAGACTGACGAATGCTCCTGCGGCATTCATGGATCTCACGAATCATATATTCCAGCCTTATTTAGATCAATTTGTGGTTGTATTTATTGATGATATTCTGGTATATTCAAAATCAGAGATCAAACATGATGAGCATATCAAAATTGTATTGCAAGTATTGCGAGATAAACAACTATACGGGAAGCTTAGTAAATGTGAATTCTGGTTGTCTGAAGTGGCTTTTCTGGGGCATGTGATTTCAGCTGAAGGAATTCAGGTTGACCCAAAAAAGTTTAAAGTTATTCTTCAATGGAAGGCACCAAAGAATGTATTAGAGATCAGGAGTTTCCTAGCTCTAAACGGCTATTATAGAAGATTTGTAAACAGATTTTCCAAGATAGCGATTCTGATGACAAAATTGTTACAGAAGAATATACCATTTGTTTGGACAGAACAATGTCAAGAAAGTTTTGAGAAATTGAAAGTGTTGTTAACTAAAGCTCCAATTTTAACCCTATCTGAATCGAGGAAGGAATTTGTGGTTTATAGTGACATCTTGTTGAATGGGTTAGGTTGTGTATTGATGTAGGATGATAAGATGATCGCGTATGCATCCTGACAACTGAAACTGTATGAACGTAATTACCCAACGCATAATTTAGAGCTTGCTGCAATGGTTTTTGCTCTAAAGATATGGAGACACTATCTCTATGGTGAGAAATGTCGTATCTACACTGACCATAAAAGTCTTAAATATCTCCTATCTCAAAGGGAATTGAACTTGAGACAACGCCGTTGGATTGAGTTGTTAAAGGATTATGATTGTGTGATTGATTATCATCTTAGGAAAGCAAATGTTGTAGCTGATGCGCTAAGTAGAAAAACAATAATTAAATTACGAGGAATGTTTGCTCAGCTCAGAATTGGTGATGATGGCAGTCTAATAGTTGAATTACAAGTTAAACCTGTGTTGCTCAATCAAATCAATGAGGCACAGTTGATCGATACGAAATTGTCTGAGAAATTGAAGCTTGCCTGTTAGGGTGATAATGAGTATTTTAGCTTTGATACTAACGGTTGTCTTCGTTTTCATAATCGCCTTTGTGTTCTTGATAATGTAGAGTTGAAGGAGTTGATTCTATGTGAAGCTCACAATGGCCCTTTTGCTATGCATTCTAGTGGTGCAAAAATGTATCGTGATTTACGAAAATTATACTGGTGGCCAAGAATAAAAAGGGAGATTGTCGAACATGTTGCCAAGTGTTTGACTTGTAAACGGGTAAAAGCCGAACATCAAGTTCCCACTGGATTACTTCAACCTATCTAGATTCCTGAGTGGAACTGAGAGCGAGTTACGATGCATTTTGTGATTGGTTTACCAACCTCACCGAATAAAAGAAATGCTATTTGGGTGATAGTTCATCGACTTACAAAGTCAGCACATTTCTTAGCAATAAGGACAGATTGGCTACTTTTGAAGTTAGCAGAAGTTTACATTCGCGAGATTGTTAAACTGCACGGTGTACCTACGTCTATTATCTATAATCGAGATCCTCGCTTTACATATAGATTTTGGGAGCAGTTGCATGAATCATTGGCTATGAGACTAAATTTTAGCATAAAATTTCATCCTCATTCCGATGGTCAATCAGAACGAGTCATCCAAAATTTGGAAGATATGTTACGTGCTTGTATTATAAATTTTGAATCAGCTTAAGAATGTTATTTACCGTTAGTTCAATTTATGTATAATAACAATTTCCAATCAAGTATTCAGATGGCTCCGTATGAAGCATTGTATGGTCGGAGATGACGCCAGTCTGTTGGGCTGATCTAAGTGAGAGAAGGGTGATCGGGCCAGAGTTGATTCAAGAAACATAAAATGTTGTTAAACTTATACAGGATAGATTAAAAGCAGCATCCGATAGATAAGAGTCATATGTAGATTTGAAACGGAGGGATATTGAGTATTCGATGGGAGATAGAGTATTTTTAAAAGTTTCCCCGTGTGTCCATGCTCAGACTATATCGTTCTGACCCATCTCATGTGATTCTGGTAGAAGAAATTGAAGTTCAACGTGATTTGACTTATGAGGAAGAACCAGTGAAAATCTTAGCTCGAGAACTAAAAGATCTAAGAAATAAACGTGTACCAATGGTGAAAGTTCTATGGCGTAATCATAATGTAGAACAAGCGACCTGGGAACCAGAGGAAACAATGAAATCCCAATACCCCATATCTTTTTCCAAGTAAATTTCGAAGACGAAATTTCTTAAGAGGGGAGAATTGTAACAACCCGATACAGTGGTGTCGAAAAGTATGATTTTAGGTTTCATTTTAATGAACCGAGTCTGTAGGAAATTAATAAAAATATTTATGGAGTTACCCTATAAATGAATTGAATCAAGGATAAGTAATTTAGTTGATTTGATTATTTAATCTAGTCAAAGGATTAAAATGTAAATTTAGATCACTATAAATTTTAATTTGAAAATAGTTAAAGGGTCTAAAATTGCTAATAGCCCAAAAATTTTGGATGGCAATAAAATGTAAAATTTGTGGCTAAAAAATGTTGATGTTATATGTTATTATTTATTATAAAAAATAAAAATAAAAATAAAGTTAAATTAGTTTAAGTGGAAGGAAAGAGTAGATGTCTTCTCCATCCTTCCAAGAAGAAAAAAAAAGGAGCAAAGAAACAAAATAGATTTGGTTAGGGTTTCAAACTTTAATCCACAAATTGGTAAGTGTAATTTATTCTTGTTCTTATAAATTTTATGTTTTTGAGGTTGGGGAATCATAATTTAACTAATTTGTGTATCAATTTATAAAACTGTTAAAGTTTTAGAAAGTTACCATTAATGATTTTTCTATTTTTTATGTTAAATTGATAGATTTTTAGGGTATACATGAAAAATGACTAGATTTTTGAAGTTAGATGTTAGATTTTCACTTGAGAAAATAAAGTGGATATCAAGTAGAGTAGTTATGAGATTTTTTAGAAATCGATAATAGAAGGAAATGATGTCAGATTATAAATCGACGCTTAGAATGGAGAGTTATGCTTGTTTCGATTTTAAGAATTTAAATTGAATAAAATGTGAAGTTTTTTTAGGATAATAATTGATTGTGAATTGGGTGAGTTATTGATCGTGTTATTTGTTTATGTTAATTCATAGCTATTGACAATACGGTTTCTTCAAAAGCGAAGGAAAAAGCTAAAGTCACCGATGAGTAGTTTGAAATTCCCTATAAATACCATCATAACTCAACTTATTATTTATTTTTCCTTTTAATTACATTGTTAGGTAAGTTGACAAAATGAAGGAAGTTACACATGAGTGTCGACTAAAAATACAATACTTAGATTGATTATTATGGTAGAGAGTTAAATCGTACAAAAAATAATTTGAAACAATATAATTTATTAAAGTTACACATTTGGCTTGAACATGAGACCAATTATGTCATGTTTAATATTAAATGAAATTTAATGGAAAAGTTGTTGCTGAGATCAATAGAATGGAAATTGAACTGAGAATGAAATTAGACTATGGGTTGTTGTATTAATTGTTGGGCAAAGTTGAGAATAATTAATGAGTTAAAGAATCAAGTAAAGTAATAGTAATAATAATTGCTTCGACTATAAGTTGATCAGCGCTAGGTGCATTTTCCTTCAAACATCCCAACTGTGGCTTTCACAATTGCTACTTCGGCTGAGCCGATGAGCGCAGGGCGCGAATTGTTTACGTCAGATGTACCAATATAAAATTACTTCGATTATAGGTTGATGAGCGCCGGGCGCATATGCTAGGCACGATTATTGCTTTGGATTAACCGATAAAGTGCTGGGCACAATTTGTTTAGTTTGGGATGTATCGATGAGGCATTGGGTACCAAATTATTGTATTAATAGGATCCGTAAATTAGTTCGGATCCAAGCTATGTATTAGCTAACATCAATATTGAACAAGAAGAATGGTTAGAGTCAAATTGGTAATGTAATGCACTATGACAAATTGAGACAAAATTGAATAAGGTTGCACACGCTATTAGCAAAAAAAAAATGTTAATAAGTTCGTTAAAATAGATTGGTTAGTTAGAATATCACTTTTGGTTGTTTGGGATACATATGTATATTAATGTTTTAGATACACTTTGATATGAAACATACTTGAATTGATCTAAGGAAGAAATAAATCAACTAAGTCCAATCATTTAAATTTCATGCTATATTGAGTAAGTTATAATAATACCATTTGAAATTAATACTCACCGAATGGTCTTATTTTCATATGCAGGCTAGGTGTATTTTGAGATTTTTTACTCAGAGTCGTCAGCATCCAACCGACAAATCCTGGACTCAACCAAGTTCGTATATTTTGTTTTGTTTCAAGGTGGCATGTATTTGATTTTTAGTATAGTCATTTGACTATAGATATATTTTTGTGACAAAAAATATTAACTTTTGGTTGCTATAATAATATTATTATTAGTTTATTAAATTGTTTTAATGTGATATACTTAGGTTGTAGTATGTTTGGATTGAAGTGTTGGGAATTGATTTGGGAGATGATTTGAATATGAATATATTGTGAAAGCTAAATTTTTGTAGGGGTTTTATATAAAATAAGCAAAAATGCTATCGAATTTTAAAAAAAAAAAACAAATTTACTACTACACTACCATTTCAATAAAGTGAAATAGTAATTTAAGTTGTTTCGGCATTTCAATGTGGCATTTTATATTCGGATCCTCTATAACTTTACAGATAGTACAAAACTAGTAATTAAAATTAACCATATGGATTTAACTACCACTATTTGAGTCAAGGCTAAATTTTCAAATTTCGAGCAGGGACAAAAGTTGACCAATTCAAAAAGTACATGTGTAACACCCCTTTGTTGGAAATATACTTCAACAAAACAAAATAGTTAGTATTGATAGAAAAAATATACTAAGCGTAAATAAATAAAATAATCATTGTGTTGTGGAAAAACCACTACCTTAGAAGAAAATCCGCCATGATCGGTGTATTTGTGTAGTGGACATTGCCCCCCCAAGGATAACATAGTAGTTCAATATTTGTACACCCGAAGAAAGAAGGTAGAACACAATTGGTATTGCTTTTCTAAAAAGGAAAATGAAAACTAGATCGAAAATAAAGCAGAAAACTTAGTCGAAAAAATTTGATCGAAAAGATTGCTAAAAAGAAAACAGGCTAGTTAATAAAAGTAGAATGAGAGAAAAGGTTGTTGTTTTGCTCTCTTTTTTTCAAAATGAGTAGAATGATCTTGCTATATATATGATTTTATAAAGGGGAAAAATAGTTTATTCCTAGTGTCAGTTTCCAAAAAACACACAACGGCCAGAAACTAATCAGACAAGGCTTTTAATGTTTCTGCAATAGAAAAAACGGTTTGTAACAGATAGAAACTGAAAAAAATTTGAAAATAATTTGTACTATTTAAAAACTTTTAAAATTTTATCCAATAAAAAACACGCGTGCAATATGTGTCGTAGACATGTCTTAACACGATCACAGACCAGACAGGCGGTGGCATGCATGTGTTGAGCCTTTAGCCCTAATTACTCAATGAGGGTAAGAAGCAAGACTATATTTAATCCCTCTTAATAGTATTTTCTTAACCAATGTTGGATAATTCACTTTTCATTACCAAAATTCCCCCACTAATGCAAAAGAATTGGAAATTTTTATAAGGTAGAGATTTTTTTTTCTTTTCAGTAAAAAGTGAGAAGAGCGATAGCAAAATTAGCCGCTTAAGTACTAGTATCTTGTGGATTTGAACTAGTACGTAGTGAAATGAGTGATTCTTTTCTTTAACAAATGAATGAATCTTGAAATTATTAAGATAAGGGTTAACTCATGTCATAACCAACACCCAGCCTGATAAGATATTGTCCGCTTTGGGCACTCATGACCCTCTCGGCTTTATTTTGGAGAGCAACCATACACCCTTAAAAGGTCTCTTACAACTTAAGTGTTGCTACCCCTTTATATAGCCTAGGTCTCTCTCATGCTTTACCGATGTGGGATTCGCCTAAGGTGTTACAATCACCCCCTTAGGGGTTCAGCGTCCTCGCTGAGGTTTGCCCCACCACTGCTTAAAAGGCACAGCGAATGGCTCTAATACCAATAAATGTCATAGCCAACGCCTAGTCTGGTAAGATATTCTCCACTTTGAGTGCACATGACCCTTATGACTTTGTTCTTCGGAGCGCCCATACACTCCCAAAAGGCCTCTTACCACTTAAGTGTTGGTACTCCTTTATATAGCCTAGGTTTCTCCCATACTTTGCCGATGTGGGATTTGCCTAGGGTGTTACAACTCATGACACATGACTAATCTAAGATCCAATTGATGTTCCGTGATAGATTAACATGTTTTAGTCGATACACCTCAAGATGCTGGTAAGTGTTTTAGAAAGATAGCCTAATGTCTTTCATAGAAAGTGGCTAGTTCTTCACACTTATGTAGGTGATTTCATCAAATCTATCTCAATGTAGACTACCTGAATTTGGACTATGAAATCATTAAGAGCATTTATTAATCTCATCCTCTAAATTTTAAATTCGATGAATTCATTAAGTCTTTCTCAATATGACCACTCAAACTCTGGGATATGAACTCATTAAGAGTAAGTAACTCAACCTCACATGTCAGTAAATTCATCAAGTCTGTCTCAATAGGGCCTGTAACACCCTAGACCCAGCTGAGTTGGTTCGACCCGAATCTGGCATGCCACTTAGCCACCAAAGTGACTCTTCATTAACTCACAACCTAACCTTGAACACACCACAGATTTACAACACAAAAATGGGTTAAATGATCATAATATGCAGAATATCATAACAACATGCTAGGAATATAAAACATGCGAGCACATAAAGTTTACGTAAAAGGAAAAGGTTCGCATATTCAAAAAAAATACACAAGTACTTAAACTGAATATTAAGGTTCGCACATCAATAAAGGTTCACATACTTCATACAATCATAGGTTCGCATAATAACATAGGTTCACATAATAACATACAATATGGGTTTGCATAATAACATAGGTTCGTAGAGTAACATGAGTTCGCATAAATACATGGCTTCGCAACAAGAAGGGTCATACATCCTAGGGTTCGCATACTTTAACTAGGTTCGCAAACAAGTAAGGCTTTTTCTAATAATAATATTATTTGTGGAGTTATGCCTTGTATTTTTTTACTTTTTCTTCTTCCAATTAAACTCTGGTTTTAGTTTCCCACTTAAACTCTGATTAGTGTACGTTATTTTAATATTATTTGACCTACAATTTTGCGTATAAAAAGGCTCTTTTCCATTGAAAAATAACTCATTACACATTTAGGCATTAGCCTTTACAAGCTTTTAGAGATTTTTGTATTTACATCTTGGGGGGTTATTTTAGGTTTCGGGGTTTAGTTTTATCTCCATCTTTGTACTATTTATTTTTGTCGTTATAGTAAAATTATCTTTGTCCGTGGTTTTTTATCCCATTTGGAGAGGTTTTTCCACGTAAATATTTGTGTTCGATCTTTGCAATTTCTTTGTTATTTTACTTATTTGTTGCTTATACGGGTTTATCCCCAACAAATTGGAATCAAAGCTAGTTTGACTTCCGCAATCAACTCATTCAGAGATAGCAACAACAAGGTTTGATATTGATAAGTTCGATGTGGCAAGTTTGAATGATGCCAATTTTGATTCAGAGCGATCTTAAGAAGGTCCTTACGAAGAAGAAGGCTGCAGATATGGATAAACCAGAATGGGATAGGTTAGATAAAAAAAAGCTCTATCCATGATTCAATTATGTCTAACAAATAATGTGTTGTAGGAGGTTTTAATAGAGAAAACGACATTCACCTTATAGAAAAGGTTAGAAACCCTCTACGTGACAAAGTCTCTGGCTAACCAATTAGTGTTGAAACAATACCTATACACGTTCCGCATGGATGAAAGTGAGCACCTTAGAGGTCACATAAGTCAATTTATTGCTCTTTTGAATGATTTAAAAAATGTTTATATTTAGATTAATGATGAAGATCAGGCTATGCTATTATTATGTTCTTTGTCCCCTTCATACAAGTCTTTTAGGGAGACCCTGATCTATGACAAAGATAATCTCTCATTCGAGGATGTGAAGTTTCATATGTTGAGTAAAGACAAACTTGACAATGAGTTTGGTGCAAATAGCAAGTCAGATAGGCAAGTCTCGGTTTTGGTAGCATCAAGGAAGCGAGACAAAAGATTTCACTATTGTAAAAAGTTAGGTCATGTCAAGGCAATTTATTACAAACTGCGAAATAAAAGGGTTGTAGAGAGAAACAAGGAAGATTTAGCCAGTATTAATTTGGACAATGACAAGGGTGATGGTTTCTTGTTCATGTCAACAAGTGAAAGCTCCGAGCTTATGTCCGAGGGGATCCTGAATTTGGAGTGTTTTTTCTACATGTGTACTAACAGGGACTGGTTCTTCACATATAGTTTAGTTGAAGGTGGATTTGTGCGCATGGGGAACGGTTCACTTAGTAAGGTAACTAGTATTGGTACTGTTCAGATTACGATGCACGACGAGGCAATTAGGACATTGTCAGATGTCACACATGTGCTTGACTTAAAGAAAAATCTCATCTTCTTAGAAAATTTGGACTCGATGGGTTGTAGAATTAACATTGAGTCAAGTGGCATTAATTTAACACCCCTAACCCGTATCCGTCGTCGGACTAGGGTTAAGAGGCATTACCGAACAATTCACATCATTATACAAACATTTCATATACATTGATCATGTATCATCATATCACATTCATTCATAATCACATTGCCCCTTAAATAGGTTTACGAGATCTAAAACATGCTTTTAAAAAGGTTCGGGACTAAACTGGTTTCACATAAAAATTTCTGAAACTTTAAGAATTTTCTAAGTAACATACATCTCACGCCCGTGTCAATAGCCACGTGGACGACTATAGGCCATTTTCAAGTCTAATTCGCCAATCATAAGGGTCAACCCTACACAAGCACATTCCAATTATAAGGCCATCTACATATCAAACCTCACATTATAAACAAGCCAAATCTCATGGCTCAATACATTTCAAACATATAGGCACCAATAGAAAAAATTACTTATACACTTAACAAACCAACTAGCCTATACATGCCATATAACCAAAATTACAAACCTTTTAAATACCAAAACCATAGCTGGATAGTGTGATGGGATCTCCGACGATTTCCAACCCGATCGAGCTTACGGAACACTATAAACATAGAAATATAGCACAAAGCAAGCTATAAAGCTTAGTAAGTTGATATGTAAATAATAAGCAAACTGTTAACCTACTTTTACCAATCCTCACAACATGTTCTCAAGATAATACAATCAAAATTACAAATAGTTCCACTATTTACTCATGTTCACATCAAGCTGTCTACTCGAGTTTTAGTCACTAAACTATTTCTATCTTGCGCTATGAAACTCCAAATTAAAATCCACTTGATTTTCCTAAAACTAGACTCATATATCTTCTTACCATAAAATTTTCAAAAGTTTTGGTTTAGCTAATAAGTACAGTTAATTCTTCAAATTCGTCCTTGTTCTACTGTCTAACAGTTCTAACCTTTCGTCTCTAAAAATTAATTATCTTTTAGTACGGGATTCAAAAGATATTCCTGTTTGTTTCTCTTGAAAATATACTCATTGAGAATTTTAATAATATAAATTATAACCCAAAATTATTTTTATACAATTTTAATGATTTTCCAAAGTCGAACAAGGATTCCAAAATCATTCGACCTTATCTCACAAAAATTCAAATATCTCATAATACATGATTCTTTTACTTACACCATTTCTTTTATGTGAAACTAGACTCAATAAGCTTTAATTTTATTTCCTATTCAACCTCTAATGTGATTCCCACAATTTTAGTGATTTTTCAAAGTTATACAACTATTGTTGTCGAAAACTATTTTATTACAAATTTTACTCTTTCATGATTTCTTTCATACATTTCATAAAATTTCGTTTCTAGTTCCATACGTCCTTATAACACATATCATATTTCATCTCATTCTCAATCATATAATCATTTACATAGCTAACCTTAGCTTTCACAATTTTAATCAATTTAATTCTTATATAACATTCAATTCATACTTCCATATAGCCAAATGAGCACATTTTGGTATACAACATATTTAAACACATACCTTTCTCATTTCATATACATGATACGGTATGAACTCACCAATTCAGTTTCATTCGATTCTCACATAGGTTCCATACATACCTGTCTTGCTTAACTGGATCGTACTTTCATTCTTTACTTTCACTTACTTGTTGATTTCTGTCACAAATACCTTGCTTTCATTGTACCATCACTTATAACCATGTTTCATCCACTTTTCCCATTGAACCACTTGGAACACTAAAGGATACTCAGGGATCTCATACACATAGTACCGTAACAATGCCATATCCCATATATGGTCTTACATGTAATCTCGTATCGATGCCAATAGCCCAACCATGGTCTTACACGAAATCACATATCGATGCCAATATCGCAGACATAGTCTTACATGAATTCTCATATCGATGCCATATCCCAGATATGGTCTTACACGTAATCTCGGTAACCCTAATGTCATGACATTTGTATCCTACCTATTCCTAAGGTTCAACTAGGACTTTTACTTTGTCGAATCTCCGTCGAACATTTCCAAATCATTGTAATAAAAATTAAATTAAATATTTAAGCATTCACTATAATTATCTCAATTAAGAATTTAAACATGTATAATTTAATGCTTATTAAACATACGAACTTACCTCGTCACTTGCTCGTATACGAAGATCTACTAATCCGATACTTTTTTTTTCCTCGATCTAACTCTTTATTTGATCTTTTTACATCTATATAAATGAATTTAACATCAATTTAACACATCTCATATTCAATTCAATCCAACTTACATCTTAGGCAAAAGTACCATTTTGCCCCTATACTTTTAATTAATTTCAATTTCATCCCTAAGCTCGAAAAATGAAATTCATGCAATTTAATCCTTATTCTAAGCCTAGCGAAATTTTTCATTTAACATTTACAGCCCATATAATTCATAAAATTCAGAAATTTTCCATGAATTTTACACTTTTACAATTTAATCCCTAAATCACATTTTCATCAAAATTCCTTTAACAAAAGTTGTTTATCTATCAACAACCTTTCATTTTCTACCATAAAACTTCATAATTCATCTATATTCATCGATGGAAAAACTTTAATACCTCAATAAATTTGCAAATAAATCTTCAAGATAGCTAGATTAGGTAATTACGATCTCAAAATATAAAAATTACTAAAATAGGACTTGAATACTTACCCAATTAAGCCAAGTAAGCTTGCTTGAACTCTTTTCTCTTAGCTAGTGTTTTCATAAAAAATATTTGGGAAAGATGATGAAAAGATGATATTTTCATCATTTAATCAATTATCATCTTTTAATATCTTTTATTTCCAATTTCATCCTTTTCTTTAATTAAATTTCCATGGATGAATCATCATCCTTATCTACTAACATCTCTTAATGGTCTATTTTCCATATAAGGACCTCAAACTTTGAATTCCATAGCTATTTGATACATATAGCTACTAGAACTCAACTGTTGTATTTTATGCAATTTGGTCCTTTAATCAATTAAATATGTAATCGGTAAAATTTTCTTAACAAAGTTTTCATGCCATAAAATAAAATTAAAATAATTTTCTTTTCGGACTCGTATTTGTAGTCCCAAAACCACTGTTCCGATTTCACTGAAAATGGGTTGTTACAATTAAGGTATCCCCTAAGGCTCTCGTTTTGATGAAAGGTAAAAAGATTGGCAGTCTTTATGCTCTGGAATGATCAATGGTGACCGATGAAACAAGACGCCCACCTTTTGTTAAGGAATCAAAGTCGACTCGTTTGAAGCAAAGGCAACTTGGTCATAGAAGGGAAAAAGGTATGATCGTTTTGTATAAGAAAGGTTCTCTTTTGGATGAGGTTTTGAAAGAATAGGGCACTGCGTTCGTGGAAATCAGACTTGGGTTAATTTTGATTTGGCAGTGAACAAGTCGAAGACTAGAAGCCTTCCAGCTTTTAAGCACAACTTCGACTCAGTTAATATCCTGCATAGTTTGAGATAGGCCCATGGTGGGCTTTGGCAAAGAAGGTATTGTGGAAATACGAGTTAAGGTTGAGAGTTGTGGAGTTATGTCTCGTATTTTTCGGCTTTTTCTTCTCCCAATTAAACTCTGGTTTTAGTTTTCCATTTAAACTCTAATTAGTGTATGTTATTTTAATATTATTTAACCTATAAATTTAGCCTATAAATAGGCTTTTTTCCACCTTAGAAAAATAATCCATTACACATTTAGGCATTAGCCTTTACAAGCTTTCACGAATTTTGTGTTTATGTTTTGAGGATTCTTACTTTGGGTTTCAAGGTTTAGTTTTATCTCCATCTTTATACTCTTTATTTTTGCCGTTATGGTGAAATTATTTTTGTTTGTGGTTTTTTATCCTCTTCGGAGAGGTTTTTCTATGTAAAATATTTGTATTTGATCTTTTCAATTTCTTTGTTATTTTACTTGTTTGTTACTTACATAGGTTTATCCCCAACATTATTAATACTAGAAACTCTATCACACACATATCCGTGTGGAAACTATGTATTTAAAAACATATTTGTGTTTCAAAATAACATACTATAAATTATTAAATGTATGATTCAAAAGTAATTAATATTAATAACACATAAAATATGTACGATATTAAAAGAGGATTTAGATTAAATTGTATGTAAAATGGAATTTAAACATATGAATACATCAATTAAGATTACTAAATGTATACAATTATTTATCATGGTATTGTCATCAATCTTAAGTTGTTGTTGAGTTAATTTGTAACACTATCTTAATCAACAATATTTTAATATATACAATTGGTAGAGGTACAAAGTGTGGAAAATAAAATTAAAATATATCAAAATAATATTTTGGTTGACTGGTAAATTTAAGATTTTGCTAACCCAATTGGCTTGGGTTCAAAACCGATCATATACATATTTTTATTGTTTTTAAAAATAAAAAAATTAAAGTACCCTCAAATAATATAATTTATTTTAAATGCAAATGGACATTAAAGTAATTTCCCTAACTGAGTTGGGATCCAGTTGATGGGCGACACTAACTTAGTGAAGAGCTTTATAAATAGTAAGTATAGTATACAACTAATAGAGACAATAAATTATGATATTAAAATAAAATGTATAAAATACATTAAAATAAAGTTTTAGTTAAGTGATAAATTTAAGTTTTAATAAAACAATTGGCGTAGGTTCAAATCTTACTATATGAATATTTTTATTGATTTTTCTTAAACTGAAAAGATTAAAATGTTCTCGAATAATATAACTTATTTTAATTACGTAAAGACATTTTCGTAATTTCTCTAAGCGAGTTGGTGTCCAATTAACTTGTGACACCAACTCTATCAAGAGCTTAAATAATATTATATAGATAGATATACAATTGATGAAGGTAATAAGATAATAAATTGTGCATATAAAAATAAGTGTATAAACTAATTAAAATAATGTTTTGGTTGAGTAGTAAATTTAAGGTTTTACTAATATAAGCGCACTGGTTTAAATCTCATCATATGCATATTTTTATTGGTCTTTGTTGAAATGAAAAGACTAAAATGTCATCGAATAATATAACTTATTTTAATTAGGAAAGTTCATTTTCTTAATTTTCCTAATCGAGTTGGTGCTAGGTTAACTCGTGACACCAACTTAGTTAGGAACTTAAATAATAGTTTAGATACACAAATTTGGTGAGTGAAAACATTTTATATTAAAAGTTCTTTTTTTTAAGTTTACTTAAGAATTATTAATGGTATGGTGGTAAAGAATTTATTCTTAAAGTCATTAAACATGGGTTTAATTCCTAGACAAGTTATTTTAGTTCTTTTATTCTAAAACTATAAAAGAGTATGAAAAGACAAAAGATCATCAAAATAATAATACTAATCATTTAATAAATATGTATATTAGTCCTTTCCTAACCGAGTTTGTACCTGGTTAACCCATGATACCAATTCTGCCAGAAATTTTATTAATAGTATAAATTTTAAAAAAAATTATATTTTCTTCGTATTTACTCATGAGATCAATTATAAATTATTTAAAATAAATAAAAATAATATATAATAGTATATTAGCAGTTGAAATCTCCACAGTGATTCACTTATTCCTGAGTTTGGGTGCAAAATGGGGTGGATGGTGCTTTTGCGGTGACCTTAATGAACGAAGCATCTCACTGCACTATTTTGGGCTTCTTCGAATCTCATGTTATTTAAGGCCATTTAAGCCCAAATGTTTGGGCTTGAACAAGTAATGAGATTCCTTTCCTCGTTTTAAACTAATCAAAAAATTAAATTTAGTCCCTTAACATCTACTTCTTTTATCATTTTAAACTTTAACCTTTAAATCTACTCTAATTATTTTTTTATAGAAAAATTGATTAAATTGCTAAAATTTTAATGGTATATATGTACTTTATTGTTGACATTGATAATTTTCTTTTAAAAAGTTATCTGAAATTTTTGAATTTTTATATATTTTAAATTTTTATGAAGTTACACGTGAATTACCATGTGAGTTTTCACATTACTGCTGTTAAAATTTTATTAGTTCGGTTAATTTTTTGTCCAAAAATTATTTTGGCTTAAATTTTAAAGGTTTTTTTGTCAAAGTGATCCAAAATAAAAATATGCACTAAAGTGAAAAAATGATAAACGTTAGGAGCTAAATTTAGCATTATTCTAAATAATAATGTGTTCTTTTGCAAAAAAATCATTTTTCAATAATATTTAATATTTTCTCATGTTAATTTTACCCAAAAGAAAATTTAAAAAGATTTATTGATCAACAAAAATAAAGCTAATTTTTCATAAAACAACTCATTATATGTAACATGAATCGAGCTAAATAAATTATATTAATAATATATTTTAATTTTAATTTTTTAAAATATATTAAAATAAAATTATTTAAAATATTTAAGAATTATTTTAATATTATAGTTTTCAATATTAGTCAACATACATATTTATATTTTAATAATTTATAATATAGTATTCTTTTATTAATAATAGATAATAAATTATTAATATAATTATTACTAACTATTATTTTGATAAAATTATTTAAAATATTATAAAACTAATATTTTATTGGGAAAAGTTTTATAATATTATTTTAATAATAAATGTATAGATTATAATTTATAAATTTTTAAAATAAATGTTTCAAAATATAAAAAATATTAATATTTTAATAATATAGACATTAATATAAATAGCATTTGTAACATTACAAAATTTCTAGTTAGACACGTAGCACTATTCAAGCGACAAAGATAGTGAATTGGTGAGAAAATTGAAAAATGAGTCGATTAAAGGAATCTTATAAAAGAAAAGTTGATAATTGAGATGGAAATCAGTGAAAAGAATTTTATAAGTAAAAACGTGACAAAAGGATTAAATTACAAATTTTGAAAAGTTTAAGGACTAAAGTATAAATATGATCAAAATAGGATAATTGAGTTATTATTGATGAATTGGTATGAGAATAAGATGAAATATATATTGGTCTGATGGAAATCACTTTGGGGACCAAATTGGAAGAAATTCAAATGTACTGAGGATTAAACTGTAAATTTCTCAATTTATAAAAAGGAAAAAATAAGTAATTTTCACCATCAATAGATTCATATTAAAGGTTATATGTGAATTTTGAAATTTGGTTGTGATAGTTGCCTACTATGGTGAAGATATTGTGTTTGGAAGAGAAAATGGCAAAAAAGTAATTTCATTCCAAAAATGTATTTTGGTCATTTCTGGAAATATTTATAATAGAAATATTATTTTAGATAATTAATTGGATTAATTCTCAATTTGGCCCTCAAACTATTTTTGTTTTTCCACTTTAGTACCTAAACTTTTTTTTATCCCATATTGGTACTTAGTATGGGTTTGGATGGGTAAGACAGTGCATGCGGTGCGTTTAGCTTACCTTTTTGTCTCACACTCCAATATCGCTATAGTATATAATCTCACTGCCATCGTTGTATTTACACTAACCACAAGTAAACGCATCACCCGTCCAAACCCATACTTAAACTATCATTTTGTTACTTAGTTCAACCTTTTTTTGTAATCGTGTTAAACAAATTGATTTTCACCTAGCGTCAATCAAAATGTGTTATGTGTCACATTTCAACCAATTAGAATGTGCCACGTGGCATTTAAGGTTATTTGAAATGAAAACATTAACTCACCATTGACCAAAACTTGACCGGCATTGATCGACTGTTAACCAAAGTTGACCATCCTTGTGGCATTATTAGTGTAACACCTCATGCTCAATTTGTCCACCAGATCCGAGTATGGAGCATTACAATTGGATCGGGTTCACCTATTCTAGATTTGTATAGACTTAACTATTAATGAACAGACTAAAATAATACCAATAATAATACTTACATCAAAAACCATAAACTTATCTAGAAGCTCGGTCTCACTAGGTTTTTGTTTCTGTACACACTATTTGATTACAAAAACACTCTTAAAATTTTGCTAAGGACTATCTATCCTAATAATCCAGATCCTAGGGATGCTATCTGGCTTCGTTGTTATTATTTTTGAGGCGAAGCCTCCAACGGTACCCCCTTCCTATGTGCATGACTCTAAACTTCTTGCGATCCTCTATCTCATTCCATCTAACTTGGTCTCTCCTCGAAGTCCTGAATCATCCTCGCAAGTCCTACAAACATCAATCAACTTTATAAGTTCAATAGAACTTAGTAAGTTCCTTCATTAGACCACTCAAAAATAAACCCGATCGCACGATGGTAACAAGTGTAAAATAAAATAAACATAAATTTAATCCTTTCTCGGTCAAAGTGAATGTTTGATATTAGGGTGACAGACTCCACTCGATCCTCCGAGCTATTCAGCTTACTATAAGACCTTCCCCTAGTCGGACTCTCTATTTGATCGTATCCTGGACACCTCGCCATATTAGCGGGTTCTATCCTAACTTCTCATTTTTTCTCACCTTTAGGTTCTTAGGACATACCTTCTTTGGCGGGCCTTTCTCGTCGAACCAGTCTTTGGCGGGCTCCCCATTTTTCTATACCATAGTCTCGAAAGACATCATTTACATTTCTGTATTGTACTAACTTATAGCAGGCCAAGCCACTCTGGCGAATCCATTCTTGTTCCATCCCATTAGAAACATTTAGCTTTCTCAAACTCAGTAAGTGTCATTGTTTTCACAGCTTAGGTTTCTCAGACGCCAGAGCTTCCATTCTCCTGGCAGCTAAGTATTATTATAACAGCCAGTTTTTAGTGGTGTCAAAAACAGTGGTTTTTGAACCACAATTCCAACGAGTTATTTATTACTTTAATATTTATTTAATGTCTACAGGATTATTTTAAGGTCGTATTAAAATTTCGTTAAGAAATTTTGATGTTTAAATTGTTAATTAAGTAAAAGGACTAAATCATAAATACTCAAAAGTAGGTTTCTATTAGTTAAAAGGTCAAATGGCTATGAAATCTTAAACTAATGGACTAAGATAGTAATTAGACCATTTAAATAGTTATTGGATAAATATGGACAAGGTTTACTTGAAATTTTTTATTATTAATAAGGGTAAAATGGTAAAATAGTAAATAAACATAAAATTAAATAAGATAAAATAATCATCTTCCTTATTTTGTTCTCCAAAACTGATTCTTCCATGAAAGGTTAGCTAGGGTTCGGTCATACTTCATTTTCCCTTGCATGGTATGTATTCAAGTCTCGTTTTTAATAATTTTTATGTTTTTCAGTTCGTTTACAAAACTGTTAAAGGTTGAGGGACTTGCCATGGTTGTTTTTGAATAGGTTTCGAATTTATTTTATAGATTATTAATCTTGGATGTAAAATAAACATGTTTTGTTAATTGATTTTTTATGAAATTGCATTTAGGGATTTATTTGTGAAAATAGTAAAATTTCATAGTAAAATTATGAAATAATGATTTAGGTGGGTTGTATGAGTCCCTAAGAAATTCGGTTAGCTTGAATGAAGGATTAAAATGGTTAAATTTCAAATTATGAGCTTAAGGACTAAATTATGAAAAGTTAAAATGTTAGAGATAATTTCATAAATTTATATAAATATGAATTATAGATTAAATTGAATACTAGAGAGTACTGAATTGAATGAAATTATTTATTTAGATCAAGATAAACAAAAACCGGACTTAAATCGAGGAAAGGCTAAGGTTACGGTTAGTGTTCAACTCTATATCTACGACCAAAGTTATCGAGGTAAGTTCGTATGAACTATGATCGTATTAATGATTAGCTAAATTGATTATTTACTATGTTGTGTTAATATAAACGGACTTGAATATATATACGTATCAGTGTATGAATAATTGACGGACAATGAATCTCGTTTGAACTTTAAGAATTCTTAGGATACGAATGACATGTCATTAGGGATTTCATGTTTCGAGTGCTGGTGTTGAATGTCCTACCGATGGCTGAGGTCCTGCATTTGTTACGAATTCTCCACAACTCGTGTGAGCAACATCATGTAGCTAACATTTCTACCCACAACTCGTGAGAGCAGGCCCATTTCACAGCTCATGTGAGCACTATTGAAAAGGAAAGGTTACGATTATATGGAAAGGTACACTATGTGTGAGCATTCCCGAGTATCTGATGTAATTTTAGATGGTTCAATGAGTAAGAAAAGGAATGGCATGGTAAGTATATAATGGGATATTGAATCTTGATCTACGAAAAGGCTAATGTAGCAAATAAGGTGCTTATGAAAGTCTATTTATATTATTGATGAATTCATATGTATCATTGATGAACTTACTAACTTGTGAGTTTGATGATATTTGTATAGGCTTTTACTAAGCTTATGGTCTTGGTAATGACCTTATATTTATTCTATAAATTGTGCTAATGAAACGGTAAGTTTTTGCTTAAGTTTATACTAGCTTACTAAGCATTATTTTCTTACGTAGTTACTCTCCTTTGTTTTATAGATTATCAAAAGCTCAATCGGTTGGAAGCTTGTCGGGGATCAATCACACTATCCAACAACCATTTTGATAGTTTTTGTGTATTTTGGCCAAGGTTATAAATGGCATGTATAGGATCTTTTGTAATGGTACTTTGTGAATGTGTTAATGGTTGATTTGGTATGTATATGCCTATGAAGTTTATGTTTGGTTTGATAGATTTGTAATGCCTTATTAAGTTAGGTCATTTTGGCCACTTTTAAGAACTTGAAATGCATGGTCTTTGTTGGTACGTTGGTGATGATATGCAAATATTTGTATATGATGTTATTTAGTAGTTAAGGAACTAGGTTTTGTGCTTGGAATATGGTAATATTGTTTTGTTTTGGCTAGTGATGTTTTGGTATAAATGTGGTGCCTTTGAATAGCATATTGGTTAGATGAAATAGAATTTTGAAATGGTACGTTTAAGTGTGTTTGAATGATGTTGAAGTCCCTTGAATGTGTGCACAAATGGAATGGTTGGTTAGGTATGGTTTGGCCTTAAAAAGGCTTGAACTTAGGGTCAATTTAAGGATCACACAACCTGGGACACAGGCTGTCACATGGCCATATGACACATACGGCTTGGTTACATGACCGTGTGTCATTTGTAAATTCCCAATGTTTTAAGTCAATGAGTTACACGGCCTAGCACACAGCCGTGTGTATCAATTCAGAGAGTTACACGGCCCGCGAGACGGCCTTATGATCCAACTCAGTGAGTTACACAGGTGAGGACACGGGCTGGGACACGGCCGTGTGTCCCTTATTCAATTGTTACACGGCCTGGGCTTTGTCACACGGCCGTGTGACCCCTGTTTTCAAAATTTTCAACTTTTTCCCAAATCTTCTGCTTTTATTCAAATAAGTCCCGAACTGTTTTTAAGCTAGTTTTAATGCCCCGAAGGCTCAATTTTGGGGACCAAATGCTTATGTTTGATTGGTTTTTAATAAGATTAACTTATTTAATGTTATGATGTTAAATGTTTTACGATTGTTCAGTAACGCTCTATAACCTTAATCTGGCGAAAGAGACGGGTTAGGGGTGTTACAATTACAACCGAAACCTACTAGTTAACTTGCACTTTATCTTAAAAGCCTAAACTTTCATAATATGCAGAACCCTTAAGGCAATTTTGAAGATCCATAACTTCATTTCTTAACTTTTACGTGTTGGATTTGGTGCCCTAAGTGTAGTAATTTCATCAATATGCACTTGTAATTTTTCGAATAGATTGGCGAATACAAAAAATTTAATTTATTACGATTAATATACTTCGTAATATTATCCTCAAATGGTTTTCGCACACAAAGAAAAATGGAAGCAAATTTTGCTCATTAGTTGTCTAAATGTTTAACTAATACTAAGTGATATTACGTGGTCTGACCGTAGTATGGAAAGACAGCTTATATTAGTAGCTGAACTTAAAAATGTCCTTAGTATAATAAGAAATGAGCAAACTGATTAAAAGGCTAATATGTCATCTATCAAGTCCAATTTGGGAAATGCCTTGTCTTAGGCATTGGAGCAGATGACACCTAGAAGATAGATAGATGTGATTGACTGGACTGACAGTACATTGGTTAGGACTTGAGCAGAATAGATCCTGAATCTGTTTATGGATTTATTCACTTGTGACGTTCATAGTACGACATGCCTAAATCCTGAGCGGATAACAGACTATGTATGAGTGCATTGAGTGTACGACTTCTGTAGTATGTAATGTCATTCGCAATAGTGGAATTCATAACCCAAAACATGGGTAAATGATATTCTCTCATTGGCATTCATGGTTGATGAAAAGTAAACGTAGTCACGGGTCATTCGTCTTTGTGATAGATGACTTGATCATTATTTGATAGTGATTAACTTTTCATAAAGGAAGATGTAATTGTTACCATAAGAACATAAGATCATATTGGGAGAACGAATATTATCCTAAATAGATCAGGGATATCCTATGAGGGTAACACAATTATAACTAGGTCATTGGATGAGCACTGAGTAGTTGCTTTCGTAATGGTATGTCGTTGGGAAGAGCTCAAACACAATACTATAGTGGAATGACTTCGTGACTAAATGAGTTTATAATTAATAGGCAAAAATCTGGAAATGAATTGCGTGTTTGAATAGAAATCAACAAAATAAATAGGAAAAGAGAAAAGAGAAACATTCAGGATTCGTTATAGTTTTCTCCATAATGGAAAAATGGAATCATTTCGGAATGAATGTAGGTTTCCAAAAACGAAAATGAAAACGAAAGTAAAAATAGGAAGTATATGGATTACTTAAAAAATTAATGGAAAAATGAGTTTATATTTTTGGACTATTTTGAATCCCGAAAATGAAAACAAACCATTCGGTCTTAGTGAACATATTAAGTTGTAAAATACTGAATATATTTTCTTGAAATTTTATCAGGGATAAAATCATCAAAATTTTACCAAGGGTAAAATCGTCAAAAAATTTAGGGGGGTAAAATAGGGAATATGAAGTTATTTTATATATAAATATTAAAATTTATTTTGGGAAATAAAAAAAACTGAATCGGGTCAATCACATTAAAGAGTGTTGGGTTAAAAAGGCTCCGGAAGTACTCGTAATTGGACCCAATGTGAGAGAGGCACAAAAACCCCTCATGGGTATGAAGGGGCAGCAGCCCAAGTAGGAATATTAGGGTATGTCGTCCACCCTAGTCTAATTTTCAGTAGGATGTTATTTTTTTTATTTGAAATAAACCACTACAACTCAACAAGGGTTCTACCTTCTCTTTCTATAAATAGATGGCACCATTAGAGCTATTAACACAACTTTGAGAGAATATTATTCTGCCGAAAAATAGGGAGAATTTAATCTCAAATATTACATATATTTTTCTGTAATAAAAATTCTATCGAATTCTATTAAAAAGAGAGAATTTTTGTTTTCACCCCAAAAATGAGAGAAAATTTTTTTTAGTTCTGTGTTTCGATTCAATTGGTTCGAGTCTACACTCGAAGTAGTTCGTGGTACGAGAATAGTAGAGAAGATCATTTGGTTAAAATCTGAAAACAATGAACACCACGAACCTAAAAACACAAGTGCAAATTCGGTTAAGGTTTATTGCTATAAAGATCACAAATTAGGTTGGTTTTCAAAATTTTAATTTTTCGTTGTATAAGAAAATCGTTTTCAGATTGGGTTTTTTCCAACATTACTAACACAGAAGGGCTACGAAATTTACTAGCTTGTTGGTTTCCCTACTTTTCCATCTCTCTTCTCATGGAGTCTGCTCCATGTAGAACCTTTCATGGCTTCCTCTTCTTCAAAGCAACCAAAGAAAATGATGAAGAAGAGAAAATGAAACAAAGTTTGGAAGAAAATAATCCTTAGGAAGTCATTTCCCAACTATCAAAAGCCCTTCTTACTCTATTACTATCCTTAGGAGAACTGTCCATTCACAAACATTACGTCTCCCACATTGGCATCGGCTGGTTCCTTTTCAACTGAACCATAATTGATTCTCAACCATGTCCAATTTGGTTTCTAGCTTTCCTATTTCTTCCAATAGAGGTCACCAACTTGAGGTCTCTTTCAATTTAGTCCCTTAATTATTTGAAATTTTAAGTTTATTGGGAACTGAGTGTTACAACTCCACCCCCTAAAAAGAAATTTTGTCCCCGAAATTTCCCATCACGTCAACTTTGGAAGCAAACTTAGGAAACCCTTTTCCATTCTTACCCTCATAGGGTTCGCATAGTCTTTCATTCATCATTCTTACAAGTTCTCCTAACTTTATTCCTTTTTGTACATTCTCATTATCTTTTAGCTTCGCCCGATTGAAATATTCTTCATACCTTGCAAATTAAGGATATCAACTCCCTGATGAACACCTAGTTCCTCCTCTGTGGGGTTCTCCATCCCATAGTGCAGCCTCACTATCTCAATTTGGTGGGCATTTCATGGCAAACATTGCCTATCTACCAACTCTTCAACCTTATTATTGGTAGATGCTTCCACAAATCCTAAATTTGTTTATGCTCTAACTACGCCCATTTTACAGATCCTTAACCATGACAAATCTTGGTTGCCAGCTCATTGTCAAATCTTGTTCCTTCCATTGCACTACTCTAATCGATAATCTTTTCTTCAATCACCTAATTTGGCGGATGCTCAAAGATGAGTACGGCTTAACTAACGTTTGTTTTATTTCTAGCAGAATATTTCGAAATCTCTAGGCTTATTCTTACACTAACCCTGCCCACTTAACGGGTCAATTCTTTTTTATCATAGGGTAGCCAAACTTACCCGTGACTCATCCTTTACTATTATCTTAGAAGAGTGTTAGGGCAACTACTCTGACTCGGAAGTCCTACTCCAATAGTAAAAAAAGTTTTCTACATTTCTCATAGAAAGTTGTTGCTAAATAGTCCTATGACTGGTTCTTCCTCATTGGGAGGTTACACTCTATTAAGTAATAGTTGGTAACTATTCCTGTCTTGGGACTTCCAAAAGACACTTCCTTTTCTCAATGCTAACAAGTGTCCTACCATCATTGGTGGGTTTGAGTGGTTTCTTATTACTTATTAAATTTTGTAACTTCCTACGCTCTCCTTTCGTTTATAAATAACTTAGACATGATGGGGAAGTTCATGCTCCTCCAAACCCTCTACTTGATCCATCTTTAATTCATCTCTCAATCTCTTATCTTATTTTTCTTTTCTCACTTAAATACAATACTAGAGTGTAGTTCCCTTGCCAGCCCAACACCAAAGTTCTCTCCCAAACTAATTCATATATTTATCACCCCTTTCTGATTATCTAGAAACTACATTCCTCAATAGAAGACTTAGACAAGGTGATGATTCCCTATTTTGAGGGGCTCACCCACTAAATAGGACATGGTTGTGTACCAATCACCTCGAGAAATCTAATTTCCCTTCCTTGTTTCACTTCCAGTCAACCCAGAGTGTAGTAAGCACCCTTTTCAAGAACTGGAGAGGTTCCTCCCCTGCACCCAATTCGCTTAAACTCTTTTTGTAACATAGTGGGGAAACCACACTAGCATCACTCACCTTTCCACCTCTTTTGTACCAATGGGTCCTCACCCGGCTGTAACAGCCTTAGTGACTTCCTTCCACTATCAGCAGTATGGGAAAAATAATCCCCGCATTCCCTTTCATGTGGGAGTGAAGTTAGACAAGTTGAACTCAGAAGGGTTACCCACTCTGGCGGACAATGAAGCATATGACTCGCAACATCCATCCGTCAAGATAGAGAGGCACCCATCTTCCCCAGGCTGGGGTTTTAGTTATACCTTGGACAGAAGCTTTCTAACCAAACTTCAAGTTCATGGCTAAGTTTTCCTATCGTTGTACACTCTTTTCGCAAACTTAACCAACCTCGTCCTTGAATTCTACACCCTCAAGGATCAAACGGGGTTGTTTTTGCCTCTTCCTAAGGATTAGTCAAGAAGCAAGATACTGTTGACGTGGCTGCCTACTTAGCAATTAATAATTCTTTACTTCATTTGCATTTTTCATCTAATGAAATTTCCTTTCTCTAACATTTGTACTTTTAATATATGTATTTCCTTTCTCTTATTTATGGTTTCCTTATATCCTTTCAATATTTATCTACTGGTAATTTCTACCATGACAATTTGCTTAAATATATTTTCTACGTATATTTCTTAGATTCAGCCATTGGTAGTTACCTTTCAAATCGATAATCTAGGTGCATGCATCCATATACCCCACATAATATCTTTACCACAATGATGACTTGAGGGGGCTTAGTCAAATATATCACCATACACATAAGGGTACTTCTTTCCAATCTTCTAGGTTAGAGGACTGGCTAAACTTATGCTCTGATACCACTCAAATTATAACACCCTACGCCCGACTCATCCAGTGAATCTGGGTATGAAGCGTCACAATTGGACCAAGTTCACCTATTCTAAATTTCTATCGACCTAATTGTTAATGAATAGACTATAATAATAGCAATAACAATATATACATAAAAAACCTCAAACGTATCTAAAATCTTGGTCTCACTAGGTTTTTGTTTCTATACAGACTATTTGATTACAAAAATACTTTTAAATTTTTGATAAGGACTGTCCTAATAATCCAAATTCTAGGTATGCAATATGGCTTCATTACTATTGTTCCTAAGGCGAAGCCTCCAATGGTACCCCCTTTCTATGCGCAGGACTCAAAACTTCCTACGATCCTCAACCTCACTCCATCTGGCTTGGTCTCTCCTTGAAGTCCTTGACCATCCTTATAAGCCCTGCAAACATTAGTCAACTCTGTAAGTTTGAGAGAACTTAGTAAGTTCCTTCACTAAGCCACTCATAAGTAAACCTATCACACAAGGGTAACAAGTGTAAAATAAAATAAACATAAATTTACTCCTTTCTCGGTCAAAGCTAATGTTTGATATCAGGGTGCCGGACTGCACTGGATCTTTCAAGCTACTCAGCTCACTATAAGACCTTCCCCTAGTTAGACTCTCCATTTGACTGTATCCTGGACACCTCGCGATATCAATGAGTCCTATCCTTACTTCTCGTGTTTCCTACCTTTGGGTTCTTAAGACATACCTTCCTTGGCTGACCTTCATGTTCAAACAAGACTTTAGAGGGCTCCCCTCCTTTCCATACTTTTGTCCCAAAAGACATCGTTGACGTTTTCATATTGTGCTGACTCACAACGAACCTCGCCACTCTGGGAAACCCATTTTTGTTCCATCTATTGGCAACAGTGGTGGAATTACCTCCAATAATCCGCCTCTCACATCAGCCCTTACTTGTGTACTCTCTTGTCCCCTATTTGAAGGTCGGTCTAACTCGTTGAACTAACAAGTTACCATCCCTGCGACTATACAAGCTTATCATCCCACTTGCTCGTTTCCTCCCTATAGACTATCACTACGGTGGTATCCCCGCAATAGAATTTCCTCAAAAAGGAATAGTCTTTATAGACATTCTATCCACGAAGTTCAATTTCATACAACCTATCCTGACGGCTCTTGATTGCGGATCCTTTCTTGCAATCCTCGCATAATCTCCCTTATTACATTTCCATAATTAGGCTAGCTCTCATATAGCCTATCTTCCCCTGATTCTTATTGGGTTCTCGCCCATGCCTTGTCAACTTTCACATCTACTTTACTGCTTTCATCACTTTTGGCAGATTCCTCAAGTTCCGCTTGCCACTACTTACACTTCCATTTAACTCTTTTCCTACTTGCTTAGTTTCTCATTCATGTTGCACTAACAGTATACCCCTCACTTGAGTTCCTAGAAGACTTTCCGCATTTTTTTCCTGATAGAAATTATGGGATGTCGTAGCTAAGCTATGGTCTTAACCTTCTTACATTATTTCTCGCATCCAGACAGACTTACCCAGTGTTTACTGTTCCAACGGACTTACCTTGTGTTTATTGTCTCGATGGACTTTCCTTATGTTTACTGTCCCAACGAACTTTCCTCATGTTTACTATCCCAATGAATTTTTTTTTGTGTTTACTATCCCAATGAACTATCTCTATTTTGTGTTTATTGTCCCAGCAGACTATCTCTATGGATGTCATGGAGTCTTTCATCCATGATCTTACACCGATTCATCATCCTGGCGTACTATCATATCTATGGAGTTTTTTATCCATGGTCTTACTCACTATATCTGGTTGTCATAGCATATTTCATCTATATTCGTACATCGTATACCTTATACTTTTTACCATGCCGCCATAATGTCTTTCATCCATGGTCTTACACCATATACCTTTATCCTTGTACCATGCTACCATGGCATCTTTTATCAATAGTCTTACACTACGTACCTTATACCAGACTGCCATAGTGTCTTTCATCTATTGTCTTACACCATATATTGTTGTCACGATGTTGCCCCAAAAAACGAGTCGATATCGCTGTCGTAGTAAATACCATTCCATGATTTTTATTTCCCAAATCCTTCTATCACCTCATTTATACCACCAAACCTTAATTTTGAATATTGTAGTGTTCCCTCTTTAAGGCTCAAAGTTTCGCTCGAGGCGGTATCTAATAGGGTCACCCCTCATTTCCTATCCTAACTTCATCTGTCCCATTAAGGCTTTCCCACAATCATACAACGTATGCACATATCATCATGCTTAATGTTTATGCAACCATGGCATACTCAGATAGCATAAATCATAACGTCCATGGAGTACAACTTAGCATTCTCGGACACTAAAGCTTTCATTCTTCTGGCAGCTAAGCATTACAACCAAAACCTACTGGTTAAACTTTCATTTTACCTTTAAAGCCTAAACTTTCATAACATGGAAAACCTTTAAGACAGGTCTGAAGATCCATAACTTCATTTCTTAACTTTTACGTACACCAAAGGGATAAAAACCTTACTAGCTTGCTGGTTTCCCTACTTTTCCAACTCCCTCCTCATGGAGTCTGCCCCATGCAAAATCTTCCATGGCCTCCTCTTTTTTAAAGAAACTAAAGATGATGATGAAGAGAAAATGAAACAAAGTTGGGAAGAAAATAATCCCTGGGAAGCTGTTTTCCAGCTATTTATAGCCCTTCATGCTTTATTACTGGCTTCATGAGAACTGTGCATTCACAATCATTAAGTCTCCCACATTGGCATCGACTAGTTCCTTTTCAATCGAACCAGATTTGGTTCTCAACCATATCCATTTAGTTTCCAACTTTCCCGTTTCTTCCAATAGAGACCACCAACTTGCAGTTTCTTTAAATTTAGTCCATTAATTATTTGTGTAACAGCCCAATTTTTTACCCTAATCGGTACAGTGGTTTCGGGACCACAAATTTGAATTATAAAAATATTTTAATATTATTTTCTGTGTTTATTATGTGTGAATTTACTAGTGTGAAAATTTCGTGCTTTGATTTCGCCGTTTGAGTGTCCGATTAAATAAAAGGATTAAATCGCGTAAAATAAAAATTTAATGGTTAAATATGAAAGTGTCTAATTGTTGTTGTCTTTATAATTTAGAGGTTTTATGATGCAATTAGCCCACTATGTAAGTTAGTGGGTGGCAAAGGACTAATGTAACCTTATTATATATGTTTTATATATATATATATATATTAGTAAAGGTTAATATAGTAAATTAATAATAAGGTTAATATATGTTTAATATAACAAATTAAAAGCCATGTTCTTCATCTTTTGGCCGAATTTGAAAGAAAATAAAAGGGTTTAAAGCTTTGTTTCATTCGGCACTTTCAAGTTTTGATTAAGGTATGGATTTTGTTCGATTTCTGATGATTTTTATGTTTTTGAGATCGTTGCTTCGAATACTATCCGACCCAAGCTTGAATTTTTTATTTTGATGAATATTTTGAGCTATGCCATTGATGAATAATTGTGTTTTGTGATGTTTGATAATGAATAATGAAAGATATGTGTAATACCCAATTTTAGCTCGGGCTCACATATGGAAACATAATTTTTGAGGATATGCAATCTTAGATATGATATGCAATCCTAGATATGATATGTAATCTTAGATATGATATGTGCAATCTTAGATATGATATGTAATCTTAGAAGATATGATTTTTTAATCTTAGAGATTTAATTTGTAGATACCCTTTAATCTCAGCCGTTGATCTGTACCGTTGGATTTAGGGAGGCTCAACTATAAATAGAGGCCTCTCCCTTCTTTGTAAAAAAAAAAGAGAAAAGAGGAGGAGGAATAAAAAAAGAACGATTGGCAATTTTTTAAAGGTGGTTTACTATTTTTTTCTTCCGATTATTTTTTTTTACTTATTTACGATTTTAAAAAAAGGAGAAGGTGATACCACTGCGAATTTTATTTATTTTTTATTTAGCCCTTCCGCCTTTTAATGATTTTGTGATTAAGTTTTCTTTATTTTTTTAATTTACCCTTTTATTTATTTTAAATTCCAATTTAATCCTTTTGAACGACACCGTTTTAGAGGAGAAGGGAAAATTTTCCTTTCAGCCCCTCTATGTAACTCGCGCGTTCAAATTAGTCCTTTTACTTTTATTTATTTGCGAATTTACCCCAGATATTTTAATTGCAATTCAATTTAGTTTTTTTATGTTCTTTTATTTATTTTATTAATTAATAGTATAATTATCATTTTATTCTAATTTTTTATCTATATATATTCCTTTTATATGTACACATATATATATATATATTTTAAAAAAACGAATATTTTCCTATTTTTTAATGAATATTTTCATATATATATGTATATATTTACATTTTAAGTGATTAAATACTCACCTTTTTCCTTTTTTAAAATATACTTATTTTTATTATTTTATATATGTATGTATAATTATTTTTTCTTTATTTTCATAACTATATTATGTGTTGTATTTATATATAAATTCCATAACCTAAAATTTTATTTGTAAATTATATGTATATTTTTAATCTTCATAATTTCCATGTGTACATCTTTTATCCTTATTTATTTGTTTGCTATCCCATCCATTGTATAATTGTGTTTACACTTAATATTGTGCATGTCATGGATTACCTTTTTTATTTCGTTTATTCATTTGCTTATATTATTTTTATGTCGATGATGTATTTATTATTGTTATTATTGTTATTATAGCATTTGCATGTATAAAATCACATTACATCATTTTTTACTCAAATTTAAAGATAGAAATTTTTTTAAAATTGAGATAATGTTCAGATTTAAGATTTTCAAGGGAATTGAGCCCTAACGTATTGGGTTCCGATTTTCTTCGTTAAATTCGATAATCAAGCATTTCTCTTCAATCAAAAAAAATAAAAACTCATTATTGGGAATTCAACACGTTGTGTCCTAACGTATTGGATGTGACGCATTGATTTCTCGAAATGAAGATTTTTTAAAATAATAAAGGAAATATTCCGAGTTTGGGATTCTAGAGGAATCGTGCCCTAACGTATTGGGTGTGATTTCTTAAATCTTGGATAAGTGGATGTTCTTTTAAAGTTTTATTGTACAAGTATTTTGGCCCGATTCATTTTGGGGAAAATTAGAATGCTGTGCCCTAACGCATTGGGTGTGGTATCTTCTTTCTCTGAAATAATAAGGGTCTTAATACGTAGCCTTTTAAGTTTTTCTAAGGATTACATTTTTTCCAAATTCTCGACCTTAAGACACTAATTAATTAACTAGGTACCAATTTTGGGTGTTACGAGGTGCTAATCCTTCCTCAATGCATAATCGACTCCGGATCTGTTTTTCTAAAACTCGTAGACCAAAGCCGTTTTTTTAAGTGATCCAATCACACCTCAATAAAAGATTGGTGGCGACTCCCATTTATTTTGTTTTTTTTAAAGTCGACAACCTAAAAATTTTTTTTTCAAAAAAACGGTTTCGACAGCTTGGTGACTCCACTGGGGACATTTTTTTAAAAAAAAGAGAGTCGAGCCGCAAAGTTGATTAATTTTTGTCTTACGGTCAAGAAAAATATTTTTTTTAAAATTCATGACATCCTTTCGCATTCATTATCTTATTACTTAAATATTGTTTGTATTATACATTTCATGAGTTGAACAATTTTACCCTTTTAAGTGGGAGTAAGAAGCTATGCCTTCGTGAGGTTTTTACCTCCGTATAGGGTAGTGGATTGCTTTCGGGATACATCGTACCTATGTCTTCGTGAGATTTTCATCTCCGTGTAGCCATAGGGAAATGTATTCCCCTAAACCGAACTCGATCCATATGAGCCTATAATGGATGAGGATTAAGGAATCTGCTGGTTCGGGTACCTTTACTCTAGAAGCCAAACCTCATATAATGAACTTTAGGAATCCACCTTAGGTAGAACTATACTAAACCCTAGTAGATATCCTAGTAGGTGTTTTACTCTTTCTTGATTATTTTCTATGTTTATATTCGATACTGACTTTTTGTGTTTTATTTTGATTGCATGACATGACATTTCATTTCATCATAAAAAAGGAGGTGTTGATTCACGTTCAGTTGCTAAATAGAGAGCTTGTCATAAGGAAATGGGTTTCTTGATAAAGTGGATGACAATATGGTTGTCCGAATATGGTCTAAGAACACGTGATAAGAGAAGGATGATAATTTAATGGAAGACTACACGACTATGGCTTCGTTGCCTAAGGATTCAAGATGACAAAGATTATTTGAGAGCTGCTGAACCTTCTTAAAGAGAAGCCAACGAGCATCACGAGGATGAGTGAGCAACAAGTTACGACCTGGATCGAGCAAAAAATGAGATAGAAGAGACATTTTTTTAAAGAGTTCATCTTAATGCTCAAATGAAGAAGAGGATCGAATATCTCCACCTATGAGGGCAAGGCCATATAAATATCCATTTCATGTAAAGAGATTTGTTTTCTAGTAAAGTTTTCTAAATGAAATTGAATCAGAATCAACGTCTCTTTATGCATTCATTTCATGCATTCACATTACCTGATATCATATGCATTAAAGTCCACTAAAAGATTCTAATTGATATAAATCATTCCTCAGTTAATCTGGAAACCAACCAGCCTACTAAACACCGCTACGGTACTCGATTGAAAACTAAGGATATGGATCAAATGATGGAAAGACTAGAACAATCCCAAAAGGAAATGCAGGAGCAACTTCAAAAGCAAACGAATGAGCAGCAAAAAATGATAGACAAAATGATAGAATCTCAAGGGAGTATGATGACTCAGTTAACTCAATGGTTCAACAAAGGAACTGATAAAGAAAAAGGCTCTGTGCTCAATAATGAAGAAGGAGACAATGAGGGATCTGTTTATCCTCCAGACTTTACCCCCCAACAAGTTGAGATATACCCACGTAGGTCCTCTGTTACCATTAATCCTCCGAGTGACGCTGCAACGCTATTGAATCTCCAAGCAGGATCAGGCTTTAACCCCAGAGCCAACTTTGTTAATCCTGCTATCCCTGATTTTGATGAGACGGCTAGAAAGGAGAAAATGAATGATGAATTGCCAAAACAGCTAGAGGAAAAGTACAAATGGTTGGAAGAGAAATTTAGAGCGATGGAATATGCAGAAGGCTACTATGGGATAGATGCTAAAGAATTGAGTCTGGTTCCGAATTTAGTGCTCCCTTACAAATTCAAAATGCCAGAGTTTGAGAAATATAATGGAACCAGTAGCCCCGAAGCTCATATTACCATGTTCTACAGATGAATGACCGGTTATGTCAGTAATGACCAACTCTTGATTCATTACTTCCAGGATAGCCTCACAGGGGTAGCATCCAAGTGGTACAATCGATTGAACCGTACCCAGATTAATTCATGGAGAGATTTGGCACAGGCATTCATAAAGCAGTACAGTCATGTGATGATATGGTTCTGATAGAATCACCTTACGAATTTGGAAAAGAAATCAAATGAAAGCTTGAGCGGTATGTACAGAGGTGGAGGAGGTCGTAGTCAAGTTCAGCCACCCTCTTGGAAAGGGAAATGACAATGTTATTCATAAATACATTGAAAGCTCCGTTCATCACACATATGTTAGGGAGTGCGACAAAAAGCTTTTCTGACATAATCATGAATGGTGAAATGATTGAAAGTGTCATAAGGAGCGGAAAGATTGATGCTGGAGGAAATAACAGAAGGCAAGCCTCAAAAGAAAAAGGAAATGAGGTGAACAGGGTGAATACGTACGGCAAATCGATTGCTAACCAACAGGGTTCATCAAGACAAGAATTAAGTGTGAAGCTAGGTACTGAAAAGCTCCAGTTCATGCCAATTCCAATGCCGTACAAGGAGCTGTATCAAAGCTTATTCAATGCGCATGTTGTTGCTCCTTTACATGTGAAGCCTCCACAGCCCCCGTATCCCAAATGGTATGATGCAAGTGCACAATGTGATTATCATGCAGGAATTACAGGGCATTCTATAGAAAATTGCATTACCTTCAAAAAGCTAGTTGAAAAATTCATCAACATGGGTATTGTCAAGATAGATGGTTCATCTAGTACCCAGTCATGATTGAATATGAAGGGGCATCGAGAAGTGTTCACGATGAAACAACTGAAGAAGAGACCTTGTCAAATTTTTGCCCTTATAGACTTGGGAGTGATTTAACTAATTAGACTGCAGAAGAAGCCTCTGTAGTATTTAAAGATTACTCAGAGTAATGTTTAAAACACACTTGTTGCCTTTAGCCTAGAGGCAATAAGAATTCCTTTATGAAATAGGCTCATGTCTGAACGTTGTTATTCTAATAAAATACATCTTTGCATTCATTTTTTAAGCCAATATTCTTTCATTCTTTTCGAATAATTATACTTTCATTCTTTCGGATCTTCTTCCATGTTATTCTATTCATTCATAATTGTACAAATGATTATTCATACATTCTTTTGTATATTCTTTGGTACCTATTATGGGTCCCCAGATATCAACGACATGAGTGATCTTTATTTAATTGAAGTTCCTTTTAGTGGGATCTGTGTTTAGAGGGATCTCATGACTTTAAAGATGGCATAGATTGTAGCCTATTTTTAGACTTGTTACAGATGGTCGAACAGGAATGAAATATTACCTCATGAGGAGACAATGGAGATTGTGACCTTAAGGGAACGTGCATAACCGAAGAAATGAAGCAGAACCTTGTTGAGTTACTCCAAAGAGTTGAAAGATGTCTTCGTATGGTCATGCTTGGGTATGGATTGACATTGTAATCTGAACAACAATGCAATAAAAAAAAAATTTTTACAGTATGTTCAAGATTAACATCATGAACGATGCATTCTTTGCCGGGGCAATGCCTTCTTCTTTGGCTCGTAATGGTTTAGCCCGTCAAAGTCAAGTTGTCATTTCTCCATTGTTGGATTTCATATTAATTGAAGAGGAAGATCCAAAGTTTTCGTCATAGTTAAAATTATGCCCCAAAAGGCTCTATCAAAGAAATTTGATCACAAAGAAGATTTTACATTGGTTCTGATCGAAAGGGATAACGAAGACTTGTCTAATCCTATGAGTTCAGATTAAAAAAAAAACAAAAACAAAGACAAAAACAAAAACAAAAAATGAAAAAAAATGGAGAGGCCAAAGTGAAAACCCGCAAAGGGCACTTTGAGACCAAAGGGGATTTGAGTTGAAAACCCGAAAAGGGCAGCTCAAATATTGATCAGAATGGGGCACGAGGTGATTAGAGCAACTTGGGGCATGTGGTGATCTTGTTATACCTAAATTATCAAGAAAAGGTAGGCAACATCTTGGGGCATTGGCAGAGTACTGTGGATCTCCTAAACACATGTCAAACTCAGATGGATCTTCAAAAAAAAAAGTTTGTACAGAGAAGTTCAAGCTGCGATATCTGGGGCACCCAATATTCATATTATTTATACTAAATTTGTTATTCTTGGAACACTTCATTCGTTTCCAAGATACGTATTCCCAATTAATCTCTTTGTTATTCTTCTTTACTATCTTTGATAATTTATTTCAAGTTATGCTCAGAATTATCTCTATTTCATCCATCGTTTTGTTCTTTTTGCAAGCATGTTGCATTAGAATAATGATCAATGGACTAATAAAACTTTCACGAAGGAAGTTTTGCATATTACTCTAGAAGTTTCTAAATAATACAAGAGCCTGAAACAGGACTATTATTTAGAACGCATCGAGTTTAAAGGTTGGAAATCTGAAAAGGAACAGTCTAAACTAGGACTTTCTCTTTGGATTTTTTGTCAAAAAATTGGATGTCGTGTTGATGACAAAGCCTAGATCAACAAGCAATTAATGATCACCAGGTAATAGAAAGAGGTTACCTCAGGGAAGAGAGCCTTCAGTTGAGCGTGAGCCTTTGGTACAACACCTTGGGAATGGTGTAAGAGACTACAAAGATTTAGATCCTGTATCTTTGAATTGTGATAGGAGAGGATTGAAGGAAAGTCATATACTCTTGGGTTACAGTGGGAGAACGATGGTATGAATTTTTGCGCCCCAATGGATTAAACTTGGAGGTTCACACTGGGGGGCAACCTGGCTAAATGTTTCTTCAGAAAAGTCAGTCAAGCAAGAAGGCGTTGTAGCACGTTAGTCACAAAGCCTTAATAAACTTCGAGTAATGACAACCTAAGCGGGATCATTCTCGGAAAAATAAAATTTTGCATTCATGCAAACACCATTCATACATGTCTAGTTAGGAGCATTTGATGCATTTTGATCATGACATTCTAATCATTAGGCATAATTAGGTTCATTATACAGGTCATGCTCCCTAGAGAACAGATCAGTGAAAGAGTAGATCTTGTCTTCCTGCATCGACAGCGAAGCAGATCGAAAATAATGCCTTGCCTTCCTCGTTTGTAGTGGAGCAGGTTAAAGATAGTAGATCTTGCCTTCCTGCATTGACAGTGCAGCAGATCGAAGATGGCGGATTTTACCTCCCTGTGGTTACAGTGGAGTACATTGAAGCCAGTAATTCTACTTCCCTGGGCAACAGTGGAATAGATTGAAGATTTCAGATCTTATCTCCCTAAGCAGTAGTGGAGCAGATCGAAGATGGCGGATTTTACCTCCCTGTGGTTACAGTGGAGTACATTGAAGCCAGTAATTCTACTTCCTTGGACAACAGTGGAATAGATTGAAGATTTCAGATCTCATCTCCCTAAGCAGTAATGGAGCAGATCGGAGATGGCGGATTTTACCTCCCTGTGGTTATAGTGGAGTACATTGAAGCCAGTAATTCTACTTCCCTGGGCAACAGTGGAATAGATTGAAGATTTAAGATCTTATCTCCCTAAGCAGTAGTGGAGCAGATCGAAGATGGCGGATTTTACCTCCCTGTGGTTACAGTGGAGTACATTGAAGCCAGTAATTCTACTTCCTTGGACAACAGTGGAATAGATTAAAGATTTCAGATATTATCTCCCTAAGCAGTAGTGGAGCAGATCGGAGATGGCAGATTTTACCTCCCTGTGGTTACAGTGGAGTAAATTGAAGTCAGTAATCTTATCTCCCTAGTCAGCAGTGGAAAAGGTTGAAGATTGTAAGTCTTATCTCCCTACAGTTGCAGTGGAATAGATTGAAGCACTAGCTCCTATACTTTTGAAGATGCAGTAGGAAGGAATGAGGCTACTTAAAGAAGAAGAGTTTCATGTTCCAGCAAGACCGAGCAAAATTGGGCATTTTTAAAGTCTTTGCTCCGTTCCTGTTACACGACAACGAGCAAAGAGGGGCAGCTGTAATACCCAATTTTAGCCCGGGCTCATATATGGAAACATAATTTTTGAGGATATGCAATCTTAGATATGATATGCAATCTTAGATATGATATGCAATCTTAGATATGATATATGCAATCTTAGAAGATATGATTTTGTAATCTTAGAGATTTAATTTGTAGATACCCTTTAATCTCAGCCGTTGATCTGTACCGTTGGATTTAGGGAGGCTCAACTATAAATAGAGGCCTCTCCCTTCATTGTAAAAAAAAAAAGAGAAAAGAGGAGGAGGAATAAAAAAAGAACGATTGGCAGTTTTTTAAAGGTGGTTTACTATTTTTTTCTTCCGATTATTTTTTTTACTTATTTACGATTTTAAAAAAAGGAGAAGGTGATACCACTACGAATTTTATTTATTTATTTTATTTAGCCCTTCCGCCTTTTAATGTTTTTGTAATTAAGTTTTCTTTATTTTTTTTAATTTACCCTTTTATTTATTTTAAATTCCAATTTAATCCTTTTGAACGACACCGTTTTAGAGGAGAAGGGAAAATTTTCCTTCCAGCCCCTCTATGTAACTCGCGCGTTCAAATTAGTCATTTTACTTTTATTTATTTGCGGATTTACCCCAGATATTTTAATTGCAATTCAATTTAGTTTTTTTATGTTCTTTTTATTTATTTTATTAATTAATAGTGTAATTATTATTTTATTCTAATTTTTTATCTATATATATTCCTTTTATATGTACACATAAATATATATATATTTTAAAAAACGAATATTTTCCTATTTTTTAATGAATATTTTCATATATATATGTATATATTTACGTTTTAAGTGATTAAATACTCACCTTTTTTCCTTTTTAAAATATACTTATTTTTATTATTTTATATATGTATGTATAATTATTTTTTCTTTATTTTCATAACTATATTATGTGTTGTATTTATATATAAATTCCATAACCTAAAATTTTATTTGTAAATTATATGTGTATTTTAATCTTCATAATTTCCATGTGTACATCTTTTGATCCTTATTTATTTGTTTGCTATCCCATCCATTGTATAATTGTGTTTACACTTAATATTTTGCATGTCATGGATTACCTTTTTTATTTCGTTTATTCATTTGCTTATATTATTTTTATGTCGATGATGTATTTATTATTGTTATTATTGTTATTATAGCATTTGCATGTATAAAATCACATTACATCATTTTTTTACTCAAATTTAAAGATAGAATTTTTTTTTAAAATTGAGATAATGTTCGTATTTAAGATTTTCAAGGGAATTGAGCCCTAACGTATTGGGTTCCGATTTTCTTCGTTAAATCCGATAATCAAGCATTTCTCTTCAATCAAAAAAAAAATAAAAACTTATTATTGGGAATTCAACTCGTTGTGTCCTAACGTATTGGATGTGACGCATTGATTTCTCGAAATGAAGATTTTTTTTAAAATAATAAAGGAAATATTCCGAGTTTGGGATTCTAGAGGAATCGTGCCCTAACGTATTGGATGTGATTTCTTAAATCTTGGATAAGTGGATGTTCTTTTAAAGTTTTATTGTACAAGTATTTTGGCCCGATTCATTTTGGGGAAAATTAGAATGCTGTGCCCTAACGCATTGGGTGTGGTATCTTCTTTCCTTGAAATAATAAGGGTCTTAATACGTAGCCTTTTAAGTTTTGCTGAGGATTACGTTTTTTCCAAATTCTCGACCTTAAGACACTAATTAATTAACTAGGTACCAATTTTGGGCGTTACGAGGGTGCTAATCCTTCCTCGCACGCAACTGACTCCCGGATCCGTTTTTCTAAAACTCGTAGACCAAAGCTGTTTTTTTAGGTGATCCAATCACACCTCAATAAAAGATTGGTGGCGACTCCCATTTATTTTGTTTTTTTTAAAGTCGACAACCTAAAAATTTTGTTTTTCAAAAAAACGGTTTCGACAATATGTTTTAGATTAATATGTTTTGTATTGGAATTTTTGGTAAAATTGAGTAATTAGGGCTAAATTGAAAAAAAATATTTTTAGAGACTAAAATGTGAAATAAATAAAATGTGTGGACTTAGATGGACTATAGGAAGATTCGGCCTAGATATGGTATATGCAAATTTTGTGTATTTTGTGTTTTATGCAATAGGGACTAAATTACAAAAAAATGTGAAATGTCAGGGGTAAAATGGTAATTTTCCCATTTATGTGTTCTTTTGGATTAAATTGAATGAATGTGTGTTTAAGTTAGTTAAATTTGAATTTATTTAGATCAAGAACGGAAGAAAACATAATTAGATCGGGGGAAGTCGAAAGTAGTCGAATAGTCGATTATACAGTCCGTCGACATCCGAGGTAAGTCTATTAGCAATTAAGAGTTGTTAAGTTAATATTTATACATGTATACTAATTGTATTTGGTATTGAGATAAAAATAAAAGTATGTTAATTGAATAAATTTTAAGTTATGAATAATTTATATAATTATAATGTTTGAAAATACAAGTTTAATCTTGTATAAATTTATGGTTTGAAATAAAAATATAAAATGTATAAAAGTATGGATTATATTTGAATAAGTATATATGTATATGTATTCGTATGTTTAAAACACTCTAATCTATATATATAAGTTTTTGAATTTAGTTAAAGTATGAATATTGAATATGTATAAATTCTTGGTTTAGATTCAAAGGTATTTATAACTTGTTATTATATAAGGTTCGAATATACATATATATATGTATATGCATGTATAAATCTTTGGAATTAATTCAAGACATGTAATTCATGAGTATATATGTAGTATTGAATAGGTATGTTTATGTGTGAGTTGAAAATATATGTATATGCTATATTTGATTGGATATGTTTACATACATGAATAGGTGCTTAATCCGAATTTAGGTAGGATATATGTGTAAGATATTATGAAATGCGATGAGGAAAGTATATGCGTATATGTTCTTGAAATGAATTTAGGTATGGAACTTATATATGTTTAAGAAAGTTTCGATTATGTGAAATTATTCATGCGAAAGTTCTTGAATGGAAATGAATATATGAGGTTGTTAGTTTGAACAACTAATATAAAGTGATCGAATGTAATCAGACTTATTGTCTAGCAGGCTTGATGCCGGTGATATAATTCAGACTCATTGTCTAGCAGGCTTAATGCCTGTGAAATTTTCGGACTATAAGTCTAGCAGGCTAAAAGTCGGTGTATTAAATCAGGTCTTACAACCTAGCAGGCTAAATGCCGGTGATTATATTACTGGTTTCAATATATTGAATATGTACGTGATATGTAAATATTATATATATTTGAAGATCAAGTATATATATTTGATTAATAAGTTTGATGAGCAGACAAATACTTGTTATTATATATTTGGAGAGTTTATATATATTTACATACATACACGGTTTATTACACTTGTTACATATGAAATTATATATATATATATGGTTATATGCATATAGTAAATTTATATATGCATTTGGTATATGTTTTAAGGAATATGTTTGGACTCGATGCTATATATATATATATATATATATATATATGTATTTTGGTAAATGTGATTATATCTGAACATATTTATTTGATGTATATGTATACTCATTTGGTTAGGATAATTTGTTAGGTGCAAATACATAAGCATTCGGTTATTCATAATTGAAATGTATATACATTGAGTTTTAAGTTATGAAAATTTTGTATGCATATGATTATATGCAAATAATTTGTAATGCATTCGTAAGTAGGACTTTTGACGAATGCATATATATATATATATATAAATTGGTGGTGTACATATTGTTTATATTTATATATGAGTTTAGTGATTTGCATTTTGTGAATTCATATGTTTGATTATAAATAAGGGATTATGAATAGCAAATATTCAAAAGACAATATATATGTGATTTTTGCAAATTCAATAGATATACCAAGAACTTATTTAATTGTTTTTTTTACTTCTTTATATAATTTGTTAGGCTTTAGATTTACTAAGCTTTAATAGCTTACTGTGTGTGTTTTTGTTTACCTCTGTTTTATAGATTTTGGAGTCGTGTTACGAGCTCGGGGATCATCAGAATAGCCTATCACACTATCGACTTCTTTTGGTATTTTCTTAAAGTTGAACTCGATCTTATGGCATGTATAGGCTTGATTATGTTTTTGATTAGTTTTGGATCATAATATATAAATAGCCATGCGAAAATGGTTTAATTTCCATGTTTGTGATCGGTTTGGTTTAAAAATGGCTTGTTCATGATCATTTTGTTTAAATTGGGTTTTATGTGTTTTCGAATGTGTGCTTTCTTTAGTAATGCCTCGTAACTCTAATCCGGCGACGGGCGTGGGTCGAGGTGTTACAATTTGAAATTCCTAGTTTATTAGGAACCGGGTGTTACAATTAGAACGCACCACCTTACCCTTCTTTTTTTAATATTATATCATATATTGTTTAAAAATTTAAAATATATATAATATATAAATAATTCAAAAATATTTAAAAGTTCAAAAAATAAAAATCTAAAATATGTAAATATAATTTTTAAATCAAAATATTATATAAAAATTTAAAATTAAAAAAATATTATATAAAAATTGAAAATTTATCATAAGTTTTTTTCAAAACTCTAAATTCTAAACATTCAAAAAATCTAAATTTCTAAAAATTTAAAATTTATATATATAAATATATTGATGAAATTTGTCCATTTTGGAAATTTAGATATATTATTTTGAATTTTAGAATTTAATGTATCTTATAAAATAAAATTTATGACAAATTTTCTAGAATATATATTTTTCAAAAATTAAGTTTTTTGTAATTTTAAAAGTGAAATACTTTTTTAATTTTTTAATTTTATATAATATTTTTATTTTTAAAATTTATATTTACATATTTTTATTTTTATATATTATATATGATATTTTCATTTTTAAACAATATATTATATACAATATTAGAAAACAAAATAGAAGGGTGATGTGGTGCGTTCTAATAGCACTAACTGGATGGTTAACTCCGGTCAATGGTGGTCAACATCAATCAACACTGGTCAATGGTGGGTCAATGTTTTAATTTTAATTAACCCTAAGTGTTATATGACACATTCTGATTCGTTGAAAGGTGCCATGTGGCACATTTTGATTAGTGCTTTGTGGTAATCGAGTTTTTTAACACCATTACAAAAAAGGGTTGAATCGAATAACGAAATGATAGTTTAAGTATCAATTTGGGACAAAAAATTTTAAGTACCAAAGTGATAAAATAGACATAGTTTGGGGGCCAAAAGGAGCATTAAGCCTAACAAATTTAATATATGGAGTTTATTGGACCATTCAGGCCATATTTTGGAAGAGTGGACCACAATTTGTTAACATTGGGCTTGGAAATTTTGTGTGTGTGATTTAGGCCCACCTATGAGATTTTAAAAGGAATGAATAGGGAAATTAAACCCCCAATAAACCATGGTAGTTGGCCATGCCTCCCCATGGGAGAGCTCTCCCCATTTTCTTCCTTTCTTGGTTTTCCTTTAATTTTTTCTCAAAAATCTCAAAACTTATCTTGATTTTTAATGAAATCACTTGGAAAATTAAATTCCAAACTCATTTCCTCCATTATATTCATCAAATTTCAATTAGGTTTTGGGTTTTGAGAGAAAAAATGAAATCTAGTGAGAGAAAACTTCAAAATCATAAGCAATGATGTTTTTCATCTTCCTTACTATGATATTTGAGTTTAGTTATTATCAGAAAGTTTAAAAGGATTTTATATTAATATTTTGGTATAATTTTGGTTTATGGAAAGATAAAGAACGATAAGAGATGGGGTTTTCTTGCTAATTGATGATGGAATCAAGTTTATGGAGGCTTGATTATGTGTTATAAAGCATCTTTGGATGCTTATACTTCTTTATGCTTTAAGCTTAGAAAAATTACCTTAATAAGGTTATTTAAATGAGTTGAGTATGTAGTAAAATGGGTGAAATAGTTCACTTACGTATTCTAGTAAAATGCTTAGCCATGTGATGTTATAAATCAATTACATGAAATGAAATCTTTATTTCCATGGGTATATTAAAAGTATTATATAATGTGTATAAATTATGTTAGTTAAAAGAGAATGTTAATATTGTCATCATGGCTAAGTAAGTGAGAATCGTTGACTAATGCAAAAGTGTCGATAGAATCGATACAAGGTAAAAATCATGGTAAGGTTGTTAAAGAAAGGAGTTTGTTGCCAATGGTTCAAGGAAACTATAATACGACAAATGAATATGTTTACAAGGCCTACATTTATAATCATTTTTATGTATATGTACATATGGAATGAGCATAAATTATACGAATTTTAGATGATAAATGATTGCTCAAAAAGCACTATTTATGTGTATACAAACATGTTTTTAATCTCAAGAAATATGAAATACATATGTGCATATGTGATTATGAGACTATGATGTAAGCACTTAAATGCTTAAAGTGTCTTAATAATTAAATTGCCCTAGTAGACTTAGTGAAACGTTAAGATACAATTGGCATGCCAATTAGGTCTATAGCGTGGTTGGAGTTTTGTTGCCTTCGGGCTTCGCACATATTATGTGCACTATATGTTGTTTTCAAGCTATGTAGTCACATGCATATTCTAAAGCCTTCGGGCTTAGCACTTCAATTTTCTCTTTAGTGTGGTGTAGTTTATGCTCTCATGAGCTCCTTGATGTGGTAGAGGGATGTGTTGCACTACTACATGATTCTGTACTTCTGTGCCCTTGGTGTGGTAGAGGAGTCCCATGTATCCAAGTCATTTTCTTAGACATTACTAAGGGTTTAAAGGAACTAAAATGTTGATAATGTTACTTGCTCATGAATGTTAATCACTATATGTAAAATTATCAGTATGCACTAAAGGGCTTGCTCTAAACGAGATAAAAAGAAAGCAAAAGAAAAAATAAGCTAATAAGGATTTACTATGAAAAAAAATCCTAAAAATGTGTGGTCTAGTGAACTTGCCTTAAAAGGGAATTATGTATGAAAATATTAAGCAACTATGGACTCTTTATAAAAATATTGAATAGGAAAGCCATAATGTAAATTAGCTAATAGACCATCAAAATGTCAGTTGAGCCCTATAAGTCGATTAATCTAAAAAATCGATTAATGGCACCAAAATTATGACTTAAAGGAATTTTCATAACATGTTTAAGAATGGGATCAACACTATTAAAGGATAGTAAAAGTAGGTTTATCCATTGATACAAACTGAGCTCATCGAGCTCACACATTAGTTGTTTAAATGCATAGGTATAGACTTACTAAGAAGCCATGATGTCAACTTGGGAGCATTGCATCGCATCACCTATCGATCTTTTAAGGTTTTATCTCAAGTATTTAAATGCCATTTGTAATGGTTTATTGGCTCGTATATAAAGACTTAGATTAAAGAGGAAAATGTAATATCGAATGGCAAGTTTAAATGATTTTGAGTTTTCTTAAATAAATGTTTGTGTCATTTCATCTTTGAAAGTGTTTATACTATGTATTTAGGCCTAAATGAGTTTAAATTTTGTTTTAACATGTTTTATTTCATTATGAAATGATATAATCATGTTTAGACATGTTTTAGAGTGTCAGCTTTAAGAGCTCAGGGTCTTGTAGCTAAAATGCTACAATACAAAGACTAGGTACCGATACCTAGGTCTTAGGTATTGATAACTTGTCCCCTGGACAAGGTCCCTATACTATTTTGGTTGTTCCGATCCCTCTGAGGCTCATACTTGACATTGGGCACTATTGATCACTCGAAAGATGTTTTTAAATGAGGTTAAGTTTATTTTAAAGCATTAAAAATGTTTTTATATTATTTTTTTGATTTTATTTAATTTTTTTAAAGTTTTAAACTTTGATAAAAATTTCATTACACTAAACCCAAATGATGTTGTTTTAAATAGATGGGCTTCGAACAATTGTTTTACGATTTAGATGTGACCCATAAGTATTTAATGACTCGAAATAATTCCTAATTACATTGGATCTTTTTTAAACTTGATTAATTTAATTTAAATAACACTAGTATGTTTTGAAACTAACGATTTTGTAAAAGATAAATTTCAGTTCAAGTTTGAAAGTGTTCCCGGTAACATCTCTCATTTGTACCATACGTTGGTACACGGGTGTACGATACGAGTGTAAGGGTTACAATATTTAATAATCATTATAATATTTTAAAAGGTTTAAAATATTTAAAATAACCAATGTCATATTAATCCTAATATAATATTTTAAATAATAATATATTGGATATTTAGTATTAATATAATAACTTAAATACTATTGTTAAACTAAAACTATTTAAAATATTAATTATCAAAGATTAGAAATTTAATGATAAAAATTTTATTTTAATACTAAAACAATAATATTTTTTCAATAGTTTTTCAAGAATAATTTACAATTTAAATTACTAAATTTAACATCTAGTTTCATATACACCATAAAACTTTAATTTAATCAAATTAGATAATTTCATTTTATTATTAATAAATTAAATCACTTTTTAATGCCGTTAAATTTATTTAATAGAAAATTGACTTCTTCTTTTTTTCTTTTTTCTTTGCATATCATAACAACAAAATATTCATTTGTTTTAGATATAAAACAATGAAAGCATAGTAAAACAAATTGGTACAATTCAATGATAACAAGAGAAATCACAACAATTAAAGATGTAATAGTTTTGTTTTAAAATGATTAAAGATTTTCATCACCATGAAAGCATCACTTGTGTCCTTATTGTCCACATACTACAAGTCATTTTAAGCCCCTTTTTTTTAATAACTTGGACAATCTGCTTTTCTTCTCCTTCTCTTCATGTATTTCAACAATATCCTTTCTTCTTGGTGTTTGGTTTCTCCCCTTTTTAGGCTTAGGAAGTTCAAGTGGAATAATTGCATCTCCATATTGGATAAAATCCCATTGATCTTCACCTATAATTGGGTTGACTGTGTATGTATAGGTTTTCAAAAATGTTTGAACCTTGTACAATCATCCATACAATTTTTTTAAGTGTTTTCTTCAATTGAAGATACAAGAAATTGCATGTGAATAAGATAATCCACTTAATTGCCACCTCCTACAAGAATATGTTCTTTTATTCATATCAACCACAAATTGAGTTGATGGACATCTAACTTGAAATGTGTTGCCTCCTGACCAATCTGGTATGCTATTAAAAGACTCAATCTTCAACTTATCAAGTTTCTTTTGTATCTTAGGACAAATTTTTCCATTGAATCTAATCATTTCATCTCTTCTTTTATAAACTATTTTCATTAATTTTAAACTAATTGCTTTAAGCATTGTAAGAATCAGCTTCATTAGAGTTGAGTGACTCGAGACCCTGTTAAAATAAAATAAAAGTAAAATCCATATAGAACTTTACTTCTTTTATTTTACATTGACTAGAATAAGGTTTTTCAACCTTACTACACTTGATCTATTTGACATTGATTAGAATAAGGTTTTTCAACCTTTAAATAGATGTAGTTGAAACTCCTCTTGTATCATTTGAATTTCAACATTAGTGAATTTCTTCTTCCCTGCTCGTGGGTTTTTCCCGAAAGGCTTTTCACTTAAAATCTGTGTGTTCTTATTTTTTTTCTTATGCTTTGTAACCATTCTATAATTGACATTATCGACGTTCAGTTTCTACAAACTGGTATCAAGAGCTTTTTGAATTGCTTATCTCAATCACGGTAATGGCGACACTGAATTATGATATTTCGCTGTTGGATCACAACACCAGATTCGCATTGTGGTAGATAAAGATGCAGACAATTCTTGCATAGATGGATTTGGAGGATGCCCTCCTAGGGATAGATAAGATAACTTCAACATTGATGGAGGAAGAGAAGAAGCATAAAGATCGAAAGGCTTTAACGTAATTACATCTGCATCTGTCAAATGAAATTCTACACGACGTGATGAAGGAGAAGACCAACGTTGCATTATGGGCAAAGCTGCAATAGCTATGCATGTCGAAAACCTTAACTAGCAAGCTGCATATGAAGTAACATCTTTATACTCATCATTTGGAGGAAGGTGCGCTTGTGCATGAACATTTAACTATGTTTAAAGAAATTCTCTTGGACCTAGAGGCCATAGAGGCTCAATATGATAAAGAAGATTTACGTTTAATTCTACTTTGTTCATTGCCTCCGTCTTATTCAACCTTTAGAGATATGATTTTGTATAGCCGTGAATCTCTCACAATTGATGAAGTCTACGTTTCCTTAACCTTGTATGATAAGATAAAACATATTGTGGTTGGATCCGAATCTCATGGAGAGGGTCTTATTGTTCGTAGGAGACAAGAATGAAATATTAATGATAATCATGGGAGGACACAAGAATGAAATCCTAACAGTAAATCTAAGGGTAGATCGAGATCTTCAAATAGAAGTAAAACCTGTAACTTCTGTAGGAAGAAAAGACACATTAAATCTAAGTGTTATAAGTTGCAGAACAAGATCAACAAGGAGGCTCCGAATCAAAAAAGAAAACAACCAGCTGCTTCTGCCGACAACTCTAAAGTGAGTGAGGAGTGGATCCTCAATTCTGGTTGTACCTTCCATATGTCCCAATCGAGATTGGTTTACGATATGTGAGACAATGTTTAAAGGTGTTATTTTGATGGGAAATAATGCTTAATATAAAATCGCAATTATTGTCATGATCAAAATTAAGATATTCGATGGAGTCATCAAAACACTTAATGGTGTACGGCATGTACCAATATTGAAGAGGAATTTGATTTTGTTGAGTATTCTTGATTCAAAAGGTCACGGTACACAGCTAAAAGTAGGGTTCTGAAGATTATCAAGGGTTCCCTCGTTGTGATTAAAGGGCAAAGAAAGACTGTTAAGTTATATGTTTTGCAAGGTTCTACTATTACTGGTGATGCAGTCTAGGGTAGAGAAAATTTGTTAGATGATGATGTTACTAGACTTTGGCATATGCATCTAGGGCATATGAATGAGGATGGCATGACAAAATTAAGCAAAAAAGGACTTCTTGATAGATAGGCATATGAGTGAGAATGACATGGCACAATTAAGCAAAAGAGGACTTCTTAATGGATAAGGCATTAGTAAACTGAAGTTCTGTGAGCACTGCATTTTTGACAAGAAAAAGAGAGTTGGATTCACCAGAGGAATCCATAACACGAAGGGAACACTGGATTATATTCATTTTGATCTGTGGGGGACCATCCAGAGTGCCCTCGAGGGATGGCGCTAATTATATGGTAACGATCATTGATGATTTTTCCATAAAAGTTTGGGTATTCTTCTTGAAGTAGAAAAGTGACGTGTTTTTCGCATTTAAGTTTTGGAAAACTATGATCAAGAAGCAGATAGGAAAACAGATAAAACACCTCCACATAGATAATGGCTTGCAATTATGTTCTGATGAGTTTAATGAATTGTGCAAATTAGAAAGGATTGTAAGACAGTTGATAGTTCGTTATACTCTACAGCAAAATGGCATTGCAGAATGGATGAATAGAAATATCATGGAAAAGGTTTGATGTATGTTGTCAAATACTTATTTACCGAAGTTATTTTAGGCTGAAGCTCTACTACATGTTTTTTTATTAACTGGTCTCGAACCGTTGCCATTGAGAAAAGGACTCCACAAAAGGTATGGTTTGGTAATCCTGTTGATTATTCAAATGAGAGATCCCACTACAAAAAGTTCCTATGGCTTGAAACAGTCACCAATCAAAAACCTTCAAATCAATCATCAACATAGAGGAGTAAATATACAAAAGAAACATCACTGTTTTTCTTAAAATAAACACAACTGTCAAATCTACTTATGGATCTCTCATGTATGCTATGGTTTGTTCACCAACCCAAAAATCTTCAAATTAGAATCAGTCACCAACCCAAAATTTCCTTTATCATATGCAGTGGGATCTCTCATGTATGCTATGGTTTGTTCACGACTAGATTTAGCATATGCAGTTATTGCAATTAGTAAATACATAGTGAATCTCGGTAAAGAACATTGGAAATTAGTTCAATGAATTTTTAAATAATTATAAGGTACTACTGATATTTGCTTACAGTTTGAAAAAACTAGAGATGGAGGCATTGGGTATGTTGATTTTGATTTTGCTGGAGACCTTAATAAAATAATATCTCTCACAGGGTATGTCTTTACTATTGGAGGTTGTGCAATCAGTTGGAAAGCCACTTTGCAAAATACAGTTGCTTTGTCTACTACTGAAGATGAGCACATGGTGATTATTGAGACTTGTAAAGAAGTTATTAGGTTAAAGGGACTCTTAGGTGAACTTAGTAAAGACCTTAAGATCAATACAATGTTTTGTGATAGTCAGAGTATTATCTTCCTTACGAAGGATTAAATGTTTAGTGAAAGAACAAAGCACATTGATGTTCGATATCATTTTGTGTGTGATATTATTACTCATTGTGATATTGTTGTGAGCAAAGTTAGTACTCATGATAATCCTGCAGATATGATGACTAAGTCACTTCTTATAACCAAGTTTGAGCATTGCTTGGACTTGGTTGGTGTTTGTTATTGAAGAAAATCACTTAAGAGGTTTTATGGAAAAGGTGGAGAACTTGTTCATTGAGAGTTCATGGTGAAGAACTTGTTCGTTGAGAATTCATGTCAAGGTGGAGATTGTTATAGTTGAGTGACTCGAATCCTTGTTAAAATAAAATACTGTGGTAAAATAAAATAAAAGTAAAATCTATATAGAACTATACTTCTTTTATTTTACATTGATTAGAATAAGGTTTTTCAACCTTACTACATGTTATCTATTTGACATTGATTAGAATAAGGTTTTTCAACCTTTAAACAGATATAGTTGAAACTCCTCTTGTATCATTCAAATTTCAACATTAGTGAATTTTATTTTCCTTTACTAGTGGTTTTTTTCCCTAAAGGATTTTTTCCCGAAAGGATTTTCATGTAAAATTTATGTGTTCTTATTTTTCTTTCCTATTGCTTTATGATCATTCTATAATTGTCATTATCGATGTTAAATTTCTACAGGCTTGTCCCTCACATCCAAAATGAAGTTGTTGAAACTCTCGCACAAATTATTCAAAAGCGTATCACATTTAGAAAAGGTACTAAAATGTGATCTAGACCATTCTTGAGCCAATTTCTCTTTCAACCACTTGTATGCACTATCACATGTGTTCTCAATCTTTTCCCATCCAATAAATAAACTCGCCAACATAGCTAACCCATGCTGGTACCCATAAATAATCTTTAAGTGTCTTCCATCTATGGGCATTAATCTTGACAAAATTTTGAAACATATGTCAAACACAAAATCGATGCTCAGAACCTGGAAATAAGGATTGCACTATAGGAATAAGACCCTACATGTAAAACAAACATAGTAAACACTAAGATACATATAATAAGGTAAAATAATTTGGAAGGAAATAACTAAAAGATAACAAATAAAAAATAATTTAAAAATATTACTAACCTTTTACCACATAAAAGTCCAACATGGGAGTTTTCAATATTTAAATCATTGGCTAACAACTCTAAAACCAACCCTAATTATTTTTGTTATCTCCTCCAATAATTACATAAGCTATCTGATAGATGGGATCATTAGCATCTATACCTATTGTTGTAAGAAACTTTCTACTGTATTTACCCTTTAACCAACATCCATCTTTCGAAATAACTAGTCTACAACCAGCTAAAAAACCATTCTTCAATGCCTTGATACATATATAAATTCTTTGAAACTGTGATCTCTCTAGATACAAAATAGTGGTTAATCCAGGATTTCTTTTTCTTAGCTCTCCCCAATACTTTGGTAACTTAAAGTATCGGTATTCATCTTTTCTCCTGATAATCTCCAAAGCTTTTACTTTAGCTCTATATTTCTTCATCCATTTTATTCCAAGATTCAATTCCTTTCTAACTTTTGCTAAAAATGTATCCACCTTCATTTTAGATTCACTTTGAAAAGCATATAAAAACCTATGAGCCAACCATTCAACGTATGCAAATTTATATTCAAAAACCTTGCTACAATTATGCTTGCTCACCATGCTTTTGATTTGAATAGTCATTTTGTCTAGCATTTTTGAAGCCCATATATGAAAAAGACAACTTTCTTTGCACCTTACATCCACTTTATCTTTATCATTATGCTTAAAATCAATCCCCAACTGATTAACTAATGAATATTTTCGGAATGCATTTTTGAACTCATTAAAATCTTTAAACATCATGCGAACAACAAATTTTGAATTCTTTATATCCCTTTCTACATCAAATTCAAGGAGTTTTCTTCTTCTCTTGACATCAAAATCACTATCACAAACTACATACTAAAAATTTTATTAATTAGAATCATCAAAAAAATAACCAACTTCAGAAGCAAACTCATTATCCGATGAATCATTTGACCATCTTAGCTTTTTATCATTTACTTTCTCTTTTCCTTTCTCAAAACCATATGCAAAATAACCAATTTCAGAAGCAAAACACTATCTATCTTATCCATAACTTCAAAATCAATTAATCCATTGTTACCATAATCTAAATCATATTCGGTATTTTAAAAGCCATCATCTACATTATTTTTAAGATCTTGAGACATTTTAAATTCTTCTTATATATGTTCATAATATATTTGAACTACTTGATTATCTAGAACATATAATCCAATTACTATAGCATCATCTTCTTCTTCTATCCTAATTGATCCATCGTTAAGTCTTTTCTTAGTATCCTCCAATAATATGTGACACATCCATCACAACCTAATATTTGCACAAACTCATTTAAATATCTTATTGACAAGTTACCTAGATTATACCAATCAATGTAATCTATTTCACCACCATCATATTTATTTTCTCTACCAATGCAATGGAAACTCCTTTGTAATGAATTTGTATGGTAAAATAATTATGATGTTGCACGCATAATAAAATAACAAAAACAATATCAAAGGATAAATTATTCAATGTGATCCATTACAACTCTAAAAAACAATATCAAGAGGAAATTTAATTTATCTAAAGAAAAGTTACAATCTAATAGGAAATTCAAATTATTTTAGCTTCAAATTAGTATTAGAAGATATCGGTAGTGACATACATAAGTGGATTACAAACCCACCAAAATCAAATAACACTCATAAACCACAAAATCATGAAATACCAAAAAGCATAAAACTCAAATCCATCCATCTAAGAAAACAAGAACAATAGGCAAATATCAAACCATTTATTCTCTGAACTCAAAATCACTAAAAAAAAAATCATTACTTCAATCGGTTGTAAACTTAAATTAAAATTTTATGAATTAGTCATTGAGTCAAAAAGAGAGAAAAAAAGTTAGTATGAAAGTTTTTATGGAAAGATAGGTAATTTGAATTGAAATCACAGACAAAAACCTGTTTTCTTATCTTTCTATTGTAGCTCTAAGTCTATTTTTTGGATTTATATTTTTATTCAAACTCTTCTATTTTTTGAGTAAGCCTTCAAGCATGAACGAGTAACCCGATCCATGATCAGGTCCAATTTTGTACACGGACTCATCTTTAGTTAGGTTGATTTGTTTTTACTTTTGAAATAATAAATGTACATGTTTTTGGTAGACAAAAAAAAATCTTTAAAAAGCCCTCTAACATGTTTTTCTAGTTACAAATCAAAATAAAAATCATAAAAATATTAAATTTTCAGGCATGGATTAAAATTTTTTAGCAAATAAAAGAACTAATAATTTACCCTAATCAAATGTTTGAGAAAATACAAATAACTTTAAAAATATGTTAAGTAAAATTCTTGAGTCAAATTTATGATAAATAAATTTAACGGATTTAAATTATTAATAATAAAGTTAAATGGATTAAATTAAAGTTTTATAATGTATATGAAAATATATGTTATGTTTGGTGATTTAATTTGTAAATTACTCGTTTTTCAAATATTAAATATGGTACAAAGGGCAGATCTTTATGGAGCCTACCTTCAAAATTTTCAGAAACTTTAATTTATTTATTTTTTGAACCTTTTAGATAATCTTAAAACCTCTCAAAACTTAATCTCAAGAACCGCCATTGTATGGCACCTTGATTTGAATCCATATAAATGTAGAAATTTTTATTTTATTTCTCATGTTTTTTTTTTTTTTTTGAATGGAATTATTTCTCATGTTTCTATTATAGAAAAATAGGTACCAAAGACATTTTATATTATTATTACTGAAAATAATTTTAATTTATCAAACAAGTTTTTCAATTTTCAAAAATATAAAATAAAAATATTTTTAAAATATGAAATTAAAAATAGAAAAAAATTCAGAAACTAAACGGAATAAAAACTTTTGAAAAATCACCAAACAATAAAATAAAATAAAAAGAATTTTGTAGATTTCTGGAAAAATCATTCTCTTAATATCAATCAATGTACCCTAAAATTTCAATTGTAATAATACACTTTTCTGTGCTGTTGAAATTTGAAATTTGAAAAAAAAAAAAAGTAATTTAGAAATGTTGTTGTGAGAGATGACAGACAAACTGTTGCTCCAATGCGGAGACATCAATGCCATCATTTCTTTTCTGTCCAACTTTTAAAATAAATCATTTTAATCTCTTTTTAATTATTTTTTAAAATTTAAAAATATTTTAATTATCTTTTAAAATAAGTTGACATTTAATTATTTTTTAAAATTTAAAAATATTTTTATAATTTTTATTTAATTTTAAAATTTTAAAATTAACTAAATGTTGATGTATGCGTATGCAACATCAATAAAATTTAAAAAATAATTTTTCATTCATTTAACAAAAAAATATATAAATTCAAGATTTAAAAAGATAAAATAATTAAAACAATTTTTTTTAAAAATTGAAGGAATAAATCATTATTACGTAAAATCTGCAAATGATGGAGTGAGTGGGTGAGTGGTGCTCCTAAACTCCTGTTTATTTCACATCTAATCACTGTCCACCTTTACTTTTCACATATGAGAACTGCCTAATTCTGAAACATTGCACACAAAATATATGTATAATGTATATCATAAATACAAATCTAAATAAAAATAAATAAACTTTTAAATTTTAATGTCCAGGTTCAAATCTCCCATATGTATAAATTATCTGCTAGTTTTATCTAAATTTATTTGAATTTATGTTTGAATATATTTTGATTTTTATTTTGGTTATATATTTTTACTCATTTTATTCTAATTATAATTACTCATAATCTAAAAATAAATATTATTCTATTTCAATGGAAATAAAATTGATTGTTATTGTTATCAAAATGAGAAACACTATCATTTTGAAGTTCCTTTCTATCAAGTATCAACGTCATCGTCCATCACACAAATTTTATCAAAACATATAATATATATATATATATATATAATAAAACCAACTTTTAAGGAGTAATAGGAATAAAACATGTATTATTTAGAGTTAATAGGGGTAAAGTAGGGGAAATTTAGTATTTTTTAATATAAACAATTTAAGCATTTGCTAAAACACTACACCAGAACAGGGTTTTAGCGGCGAATTTTTAGGTCTATAGCGGTGTTTTTTAGCGCCACAAAAAACGCCGCTAATGACAGCGTCAGTAACTTTAGCGGCGCTTTTTATAATAAACGCCGCTAAAGATCAGGACCTTTAGCGGCGCTTACCCAACAAACGCCGCTATAGACCATGGTATTTAGCGGCGCTTACCCAACAAACGTCGCTATAGACCATGGTCTTTAGCGGCGCTTAGCCAAAAAACGCCACTATAGACCATGGTCCTTAGCGGCGCTTTCCCAAAAAACGCCACTATAGACCATGGTCTTTAGCGGCACTTAGCCAAAAAACGCCGCTAATTTTGGCAGATTTGAAAAGTTTTTTATTTTTATTTTCAGCCCTCCTGTAAAAACAAATCAGAAGAAACCAAATCTAAACCAACCAAAAGTAATAAATCTATATAATATTTAAAATAAATGTCAATAAATAAAATAAAATTCATATTATTCTTACAAAAATTGTAAAAGTTAAAATGATAATACCAAAGTCAAAATTGAAGTATATTTACACGATAGTCTAAGACGACGGCGATTGCGACTGCTGAAACATCTTCATCATATTCTGAAGCTTCTGCTGGAGTTCATCGAACTTTTAAGTCGCTCGCTTCCCTCATTGCAGACCTTTACTTCCCTCATTGCACCTCTCGCTTCTCATTGCCGCATCTGCTTTAAGCTACTGCTGGAGTTCTTCATACTTTCGTTGAACCTCAGCTTCTCTCGCTGCTGCCTCTGCTTCTCTCGCTGCCGCATCTGCTTTAAGTTGTAGCTGGAGTTCTTCATATCTTTTTTGAACCTCAGGTTCTCTCGATGTTGCCTCCGCTTTAAGTTGTGTAATTTGCTCACTTGTTGTCGCTTGCATCTGAGCTATCTGGTCTCTTAACCTCTGAACTTCAGCTTGAGCCTGACTCCCCGAATGCATGTATTGTTGCGAGTTGGATCCAAAATATTGGGATGGGTTAACAAAAGATCCTTGAAATCGAACCCGACCATACCTTTCAGACCAAAACTTCAAAGTGATAATCCGGTTATCAATGTTGTCAATATGAACAGAACTATCTTTGGAAGCAATCGCTTCAGTACTCCACCTTTTATCCTTCAATTTTTCTAAAAATAAATCACATAGTTAAGAACATAATATATATTAAAAACAAATGCAACATAACTTAACAATATTTGCATTACAAGAAATGAAATAAACCATTAGAAAATAAACAGTATAAATAATTAAAACAAGTCAAATTGTATTAAGCAAACGTACCATAATTTCTGCAGCTTCAGGAGTCATAGGGTTTCCATCTTTCTTCTTATGTGCAATGTCAAAAAGTTGAAGGCGTCCAACTTTTTGACTCGACAACACTTTCTACAATACAATAGTAAAAATATTATTTGATAGAAAGTAATAAATATCTGCCAGTATTAAAAAATTCAAAATACCTCGGCCTGAGCTACACACGCAAAACTTCTCGACCCAGTTGTGTGCGTGAATTTTTGTTTCTGCCTACTACTTGTTCCAACTCGTTCACGATCCTACGTTACGAAATTATTAGTACGTTAATTATTAAATACTATAAACCAAAATAATTACAAGATTTTTGTAGTAACACATACCTCTCCTTTCTTCGAAGTCCAAAATCTAACGACATTTTCCCACTGGTACCTTAGCATTCCCGACGGGACATTTTGTAATTTCTCGTCGAGTGTTGTTTTTGTCTTAAAATAGTCTTTCTTTAAAGTGCTCTTATGGTCTCTCCATCTTTTTCCCAATGCCTTCTTTACATAAGCGTCGGAGACCTCTAGAGCAAATCTCGCCTACAAAAAACACAACTTAAGAAAGTAAATGTAAACGAAACTTAAACCCAAGTATTATAAATGACATACACGTTTTGTTACCTTAATGTTATCGAGAGCTTGGTTCTTGTTACTCTCGGGCACTTTATGCCATGACTCGAAGTTAATTGGCAACATATTTGCATTCCGTGCTAGAATGCCTATGTATCCTACTAAAAGGTGAGCTTCTGATCCAACAGGCTGACCAAAGCTATTACTAGATACTTGGACACGCTCGACTGGATCTAAATCGTATAAATCCCTCAGTAGCGTACGTCCGCGAACTCTCCGCGTCCCAGCAGTTTTAGCTAGAAAATAAAAGTATTGTAATATAAGAAATTTAAAAAATAAAATAAATAATAAGTCAACACACATGTAAGTTAAATGTTAAATTACTTTGAGCTTCTATAGGTTCCTCAAGTGTAACCGGAACGTTCGAAGATCCAACAGCAGTTTGTTGTTCAATGCTGTTTGTTTCGGTCGAGTTTGGAGTACCTTGAACAATACGGTGCGCTCGCACGGGTCTTCTAGGCATTTTATCTGCAATACAAATAAATTAGTTGAAAGCTTAATATACAATTACAACAATAATAATATGTTTAAAATAGTTGAAGTATATAATAAGACCAATATTATGATATGATATTACATATAATTAAATAATCGTAAAAGCTTACTATATTATAATCCATAAATATCTTTATCCGTATCTTGGCGGACCCATTGACTGTGTGTACTAGTACTAGGGATGTTTTCGTTTAAGTTTTGTTCCGGAAATGGCAAAGTTTGTGTTCTGTCGTCAATGCCATCTCTACTTCCACTGCCCATGTCAAACAAGTCCCTAGGGATGTTACGGAGTACAACGTACCAACCCTCATCAATTGGATCTTTTGAGTAAAATACTTGTTTGACTTGAGAAGAAAACACGTACGGCTCATCAATCAATTGTTGTCCTGTATGAATCAATCGAGTAAAGTTCACCATTGTGAAACCAAATTGATCTTGCTTAATTCCACGACCAGTATTAACATCGGCCCAATCACCTCGAAATAAGACAACTTTCCATTTTCCGTAGTAATCCAACTCAATTATATCAGTAAGAAGTCTGAAATATTCTACATTTCCCTCAACAGGATTGTTGTCCCTAGCACTAGCATAACTAGTAATTGAGGAATTAACAACTATTCCATAATTTTGCGTTCTCCTCAATCTCTCGCGATATTTTGTATGAAATTTGAATCAGTTTATGAGGAACGCACTATATCTTTTAACCACCCGATTTGGACCTTGAGAAAGCCATTTAACTTCATCGGTCACGTTCTTCCCACTCTAAACCTATTGTATAAAAAGTCAACTGAGTAATTAAAAATGTTATGAGACAAGATTATAATTATATGTCGATGAAAGCTACAATTGCATACCGTTTCGGTTAACCATTAATGGAAAGATTCTGTGAACAACTTATTGATGTCTCGAAGTTGTGTTCTTCGGGAGCGCAAACGAGATCTCAGTATTTGTTTGTACTCATTATGTAAAAAATATGTTCAGCTTGTTAGAAGATAAACAATTGAAGACTAATTGATGAATATTTATCAAATTTCTAGAACTTACTTGCGTAAAGGTTCCATTGATTCGTGGTGAAACAGAACGTACCGATGTGCTTGTACCCACGAAAAACCATCTAATTCTGTAATTTTCACTTTACCGATTGGTTCTTCAAAACTTTGGAACAAATAAGTATCGGCCAAGTTATGATCCGTGAGTCCAGCATTTCTATTTGGTCTACTCAACCTTGTTTCGACATCATCCAAATATCGCGAACAGAAGGTCATACATTCCTCTGCTAAGTAGGCTTCAGCAATCGATCCTTCTGGATAACGCTTGTTGCGGCAGTAAGACTTTAATTTGGATAGGAACCTAAACACGACAAATAATTTTATTTATAGTTGTATTTAAAGGCATATAGGGTTTACGGAAGGAGAGTTTTTAGAATAAATTAACACCTTTCTATGGGATACATCCATCGGTACAAAACGGGTCCGCCAAGAATTGCTTCTCCCGGGAGGTGAATTATCAAGTGAACCATAATAGTGAATAAGGAAGGTGGAAAGATTTTCTCCATGTTGCATAAAGTCAATGCGGCTCTATCTTGTACCTTCTGAAGTTCTTGAACATCCAAAACTTTGCTGCAAATGGCTTTCATTATATTGGATAGTTCAATTATACAAGACGTCACCTTCTTCGACATACAACATCGTAGAGCAACTGGTAGTAAATCCTGCATCAAGATGTGATAGTCATGTGATTTTAGCGAATACAGTCTTCGATCTTTAACACTAACACATTGAGATATATTTGATGCATACGCATCTGAAACCTTTATATCCTTCAACACCATACAGAACACTTCTTTCTCTGTCATCGACATCAAAAAAATTAAAGGCAGCAACCGATATTTCCCATTAGGAAGTGGATTCGGATGAAGATCAAGTCGAATTCCCATTTGGACTGAATCAAGTCGACTCTGAAGATTGTCTTTTGATTTTCCATCTACATTCAAAATTGTACTGACAATGTTCTCGCAGACATTTTTCTCAATGTTCATAACATCAAGATTGTGTCGTAAAAGCTGATGCTCCCAATAAGGCAACTCAAAAAAAATACTTCTTTTTTTCCACAAGTCCGCCTCATTGGGATCATCCTCTTCATCGGAGTCATCATCAGCTTCATCATTTGATCTTCTATTTATTTGCGTGTTTGCCGGGTGGTTCATCTTTCCATAACTGAAATTTATATCTTTCAACATGAACAAGATATCAGATCCACTTGTCTGCGAAGGAGCTTCTCTGAACTCTTCGGTACCATCAAATACTGAACTCTGAAATCTAAATCTATGATTTTCCGGTAACCACCGACGATGCCCCATGTAAGAGAACTTTTTCCTATTGTATAACCATTGCGAACATGTTTGTGCGGCACAACAAGGACACGCATAACGACCCTTTGTATTCCAACCGGATAAATTGGCATAAGCGGGGAAGTCATTAATGGTCCACATCAAAGCTGCACGTAAATTAAAGTTCTCCTTTCTCAGCACATCGTATGTCTCGACACCAGCCCATAATTATTTTAACTCTTCAATAAGTGGCTGTAAATAAACGTCGATATCATTCCCGGGCCCTTTCTCTCCAGGGATAATCATAGATAAGATAAGGGAAGATTGCTTCATGCAAATCCACGGAGGCAGATTGTAAGGAACAAGCACTACTGGCCAAGTACTGTACGCAGTGCTTATGATCTTGTAAGGATTAAATCCATCAGATGCTAGACCAAGCCTCACACTCCTAGGATCGCTTGCAAAGGTTGGAAATTTATTGTCGAATGATTTCCAAGCTAAAGAATCTGCCAGATGCCTTAATAATCCATCATCGGTTCGTCCATCATGGTGACACGTCATTGACTCCACTGTCTTCGACGACATGAAAAGCCTTTGAAGCCTTGGTATCAACGGAAAATACCGCAAAATCTTGACCGGCTTCTTTCTTGGTTGTGCATCATTTTCATTGTCGTTCCCATCTTCTGTGTTTCTATTTATCCAACGGGATTCGCCGCATACATGACAGCACTGTTGGTTTCTCCGATCGCCCCAATACAACATGCAATCATTTGGGCAACTATGGATTTTGTTGTACCCAAGACCTAAGTCTTTTATCATTTTCTTCATATCTTTGCATGACTGAGGGATTTTTGCAAACGGAAACATTTCTCTCAAAAACTCTAGCAGCATTGTCAAAGAGTTCCCGGTCCACCCTCCCAAACATTTTAACTGGAAAAGACGAACGCAGAAAGCCATTTTGGAGAATTTTGGTCCCTCATATAGTTCTTCGTTCATCTCATTAAGTAGCGTATAGAACTTCGCCGCTTCTCCATTCGGCTCTTCATGAGGTACACTTGGTCCCCGTTCTGTAAAAGCATTTGCACCAACATTACAATCATCAGATGCCACAAAGTCGGCCGGGAACGACTGAAAACCATGACTGTGCATATTAAATGCATCCCGTAACATACCTTCCATGTCATCCCCTCTATCAGACTGATGGTAAGTAGTACCAGGATAAGATACATCTATCCTTGAAGAGGAAGTACTAGGCGGGCATTCTCCATGGAAAAACCATTTTTTATAACCCCGAACAAACCCATCAACAACTAGATGCTCGTATACAACTTCACGATAATGCCAGTTTATGTTGACACACTTGTTACAGGGGCAAAGAATCATGTTCTCTTGGCTTGCATATTGAAATGCAAAATTCAAAAAAGTTTGTAATCCATTTCTATATTCGTTGCTTACCCTTGACAAATTCATCCAAGACCGGTCCATTTCTTAATTCTTGCAAGTCGATTTTCATAGAAATTACAAGGGTAAGTTGTTAACTTCATTGGTATTATTTCACTATCTAAGTTATCATATGATATATATTTATGTTATTATGTCGTATTATGTAAGTTATGTATTAAAATGTTATGTATTAATAAGTTATGTAAGTTATGTATCATTTATCCATAAATATATTAGTAAGTTATGTCGTATTATGTAAGTTATGTATTATATAAGTTATGTATTAATAAGTTATGTAAGTTATGTATCATTTTAAAATATATATATTAATAAGTTATGTCGTATTATGTAAGTTATGTATTAAAATGTTATGTATTAATAAGTTATGTATCATTTAAAATATATATATTAATAAGTTATGTCAGTATTAAGTAAGTTATGAATTTAAAATGTTATGTATTAATAAGTTATGTAAGTTATGTATCATTTATCCATAAATATATTAATAAGTTATGTCGTATTATGTAAGTTATGTATTATATAAGTTATGTATTAATAAGTTATGTAAGTTATGTATCATTTTAAAATATATATATTAATAAGCTATGTCGTATTATGTATTATAAATGGGTAATTCATTGACATTGAATCAATCAATCGATGACTTTATTGTATTTATTTTGTAATTAAACACATACATTAAAGTATGCAAGTCACATCTAACGGCGATAATTTATTAAATTAGAAGTAAAATTGATAATTCGTTGTCATAAAATCGTAAACCCATAAATAATTCACATTAAACCGAATAAACTAATCGATCAATTTGTGTAATTGCTTTTGCTTGGGTACATAATACGGGAGAAAATAAAATTATGATTTAGAATTATTAAATTATGTAATAGGCTGCAAAATTATGCCTAAATTGGGATACAAATATATAACGCAAAAATTGGTCATGTAAAACCGATACCACATGTTTAAAAACAAAAATATTAATCAAAACCCATTTGAAAACTCGAAAATCATAAGTAAACTATACAAGCAAACATATAACCAAATACGAAATTTAAACATTTGGAGGTGTTTTTTTAATAAAACAATCTATGGAAATATATGAATAAATACCTGAAATTTTCCAAATATCAGAGCAGACGGCTGCCAAACAAAAAACAAAACTAAATTAGTATCCAAAAAACACCAAACTAGAATTTTAATAAAAGGAAAAAGTAGAAATGAAAACAGTACAAATGTATCAAACACATTGACAGCAGACACTTTACTATACAGTGATAGGATCCCACAGAAATGGAAGGACTCAAAGTAAAGCAGTGACGATTCCAAAGATGTTAAGATGTATTATTTCATTGATAGTAAGTTTGAAAGCAGAAGAATGGTGTAGCATGACTATTTTCGGACTAAAGCATCGAATGAATGTCGATATAAATTTTAGCTATTAAGGAACAACTTTTGTAGTTTGTTTGCCTTACCAAATTTCACACATAAGAAATAAATGAACAAAATTAACTTCCTGTAGTATCTAGAAACGAACAGCATTTATGTACTTCCTCTACAAAGACAGACAACTGCGCAAATTGGAACTAATATTGCAAATTTGCAAACACGATGCTTGGAACCTCAATGGACAGTTGCACAAAATATAATAGTTCTATAACCACAAAAGTAGAATCATCATAACACTCAGGTAAGAACATTAGACAACTTTCAAATTGTAGAAAAGCTAAGTATCCAGAGGAAATCTGTTCCAGTTTTCATAATTGATGCCATTCATGGTAAAAATCTTGAAAAAGGAATAAATAAAATTAATATTCAAAGCAATAAACGCTAGAAGAAACCATGACTACATGGGTTTTTGACAACTATCCATTATATTAAAATGGTTAATAAGAACTTATTATAGTTTCATAACAAGAAAACAATGATGAAATAAAACTTTGCATCCATTAAATCCACAGGTACCAAGTTTAACGTATACCTCTTCTTCTAAACGCTCAGCTATAGTTCACAATCCATTGTTCACAAACCAAAAACAAATCAATAGTTCACAATCCATTTTTACTGCCATTTTCATTATTAGTTTTCTTCATTTAAATTTAAAAAACACAAATCTTTACAAATTACATCTCATTTTGAGTCATTCAAAATTTTTGCAGGTGAAAGATATATTTGAAACCAAATTGATTAGCTTTTTAGGAATGAAACCCTAAACACAAACAATCTCAAAATCAGTTCCTATAAACAGAGAATAAATTCACAGTCCAAGCATTACATTACCTTCAGGACGATGAACAAAAATTGAAGAGGAAGACCGAAAACCCTATAAACAGATAATACATTTTTTTTAATTTCAGGATCAACAAACAATAACAAACCCAAAATAAAATTAACAAAGCATTTGCACAACCCAATGTATACGGAGGCAGAATGGGGAAAGTGAACCTGGAATACTTATTCCCCCGACCACCGATTCCGATGATGCTCCTCGACGTTCTCCGTCAACTGTGTGTGTTTACCGAATGTACGAACCGGATATTTTGTTGTTTTGCAAGAAATGGAAACACCCAAGCAATGAAATTTGAAAGAGATGAAGAATTGATTTTTAGAAATGGGAGATAGCAAAAACACTGAAACGAGTTAGGGATTTCTGTACTTAGGGATTTTAGAACAGAAAAAATGGAATTGGGGCTGGGAGCGGGGGTATACCCCAAAACTGATCTGTCATTAAAACGACGCCATTTCATTTAACTACATTTGTGGCGCTTACAAGAAAACGCCACTAAATTTATATCTTTTGCGGCGTTTTGGAGAAAAAACGCCACTGATAATTAAATTGTCAACGAAACGGCGCCATTTTGTTAATAATTCAGTTCTTATAATATTTTATTTCTTTTTATTTATAATTTTTATTTTTAATATATTTCTAACTTAATACATTATTTTAAATTGATAAAATTGATAAAAATTTTAAATTTTATACAAGATCTGAATAAATTAAATATTAGCAACATTATAATTTATAAATTATTGAAATTATTAAAATAATGTATTCCAAATTTATTTTATTTGTCTTTATTTATAAGTTTAATGCTTTTTAATAGATTTTTAATTTTGATAATTGTTATGACATTATTCTAAATTGATACATTAATATGAATTTATTAAATTATTTATAAGTTATTGAATTTATTCAAATAATGTATAACAATTTTAATTTATATATATATTTGCTCTATTTTAAGCTAATTAACAAACAAATGTAACTAACACAATATTAATATGTTTCATAATATATAACATATATATATAGATATGTATATATATATCATGGCGGAATTCTATAACCCTGTCCCTTATAATCCTATATATATATACTAATTAATGACATAATTATAAGAAGTAAAAAACACAAATAATTTTATTTATTTTTTTTGCTTTTGTTTTAGATAGGTAATTAATTAAACCCTAAAACCCAAAGCTATTAATCCCTATAACCCGTAAATTTTAAAATTAAAGCCTAAACCCTAACTCGTATTCTTCATGCAAATCCGAAACGCAAAAACCATGCATTGTAACATTCAAATCAATAAGGCTAAACCATAAACCATAAACATCAAGCCGTAAAACAGTAAATTTGATCATTATCTTATAAGCCGTACGTAAACACTAATTAACCTCACATTAAAACTAACATGTAAACACAAACCCTAAACTACGTACCCTAATCCCCAAGTCGATCGTAAACCTAAACCCAAAACCCTAAACTCAAGACTATAATCCTAAATTAATAAACATTATGTATCGAACCCTAAAATCCCAAACCGTATACGACAAAACTTAAATATTAATTCTGATACCCTAAAATACATAACTATCATTTGCGGCGTTTGTACCAGAAACGCCGCTAATATAATAAATGATATAAAAACGAAGTCGTTTTGGTTAAACTTTTGCGGCGTTTGTAATAGAAACGCCGCTAATACCAATAAATAGTATAAAAAACGAAGTCGTTTTGGTTAAACTTTTGCGGCGTTTGTAATAGAAACGCCGCTAATACCAATAAACAGTTGAAAAAACGAAGTCGTTTTGGTTAAAGTTTTGTGGCGTTTTTACCAGAAACGCCGCTAATACCAATAAATAGTATAAAAATGAAGTCGTTTTGGTTAAACTTTTGCAGCGTTTATACAATAAACGCCACAAATTCGTGCCCAATATATGCTCTATTTTAAAATATCAAACAAACGAATGTATGTAACTAACACAATATTAATATGTTTCATAATATATATATATATATATAACATATATATATTATAATAAGAAGTAAAAAATACAAATATTTTTTTTTCCTTTTGTTTTAGATAGGTAATTAATTAAACCCTAAAACCCAAAGCTCGTATTCTTCATGCAACTCCGAAACGCAAAAACCATGCATTATAACATTCAAATTAATCATTACGTACCCTTAACCATAAACCAATCAACATCAAGCCCTAAAACAGTAAATATTTGATCATTATCTTATAAGCCGTAAACACTAACCTCACATTAACACTAAAATGTAAACTTAGCTAATATTAATTTCTATTGAGTGCGTATTAGACCAAGTAACAACCTCATTAATATTTGTCCTTTTCATTCATTTTCAGTTCTTAGGCGTACTAGTAAGTCATTATTCATTCATGTTTGATTAACTAAATATAAAATTATTTTTGGTTATAAATTTATCAATATATATATAATATTATTTATCACGATATTTGGTCATCTAACTATCAAAATTAATCTAGTCTTGTAATTCTTATTAAATTTTATACTATTTTTTATTCCATAACACGTACAACAATTTAAGTATTTTAAATTAAATAAATTTTTGGTGTAGTGTGATATTTTATTTTACTCATAATTTAATAAATTTTCTAATAATAAAGTATTTTAAATAAACTGGAATTGAAAAATATATAATATATAATATATATATATAGTTAATTAGGAGTTAGGACTTCTTTTTAATAAAAACAATTTGTATTAAACAATATTATTTATTATCATTTAAATGTAAATTTTACCAATATATAATAAATACAAAATTTTCAACTTATAATATATCAAAGAATGAGATAATATTATTGGTTTTAGATTTTATTATTAGCGGCGCAAGCTACAAAACGCCGCTAATGCTCCGATCTTTAGCGGCGTTTTCTAATATGCGCCGCTAATGCTGCAGTTTTGAGCGGCGCTTTTTAAGAAACGCCGCTAAATACCTGAGCATTAGCGGCGCTTCGTAAAAAACGCCGCTAAAGACCGTAGCATTTGCGGCGCTTCGTAAAAAACGCCGCGAAAGACCGTAGCATTAGCGGCGCTTAGTAAAAAACGCCGCTAAAGACCGCAGCATTAGTGGCGATTATGTAAAAGCGCCGCTAAGGGCCCCAAAAAATATTAAAACGGCGTCGTTCGGCTTTCGTGTTTTGCGGCGTTTATTTGTAAACACCGCGAATGCTTGTTTTTAGCGGCGCTTTACATATATCGCCGCTAATGCTCGTATCTTTGGCGGCGTTTTTCGTAAAGCTCCGCTAATGCTCAATTTTATGTGGCGTTTTTTGTCCAAACGCCGCTAAAAGCGCCGCTAAAAGCCTATTTTGGTGTAGTGAAAGTTTTTTTTAAAGTCAATTAGTCTTTCTATTATTTTAAATTTTAAATATTTTGAATTCTTTTTAAGGTTAATAAACCAACTTAGGTTTAGTTTGGTAAATAAAAAAAATTAAGTACTAAAAAACAAGTATTAAAAATTTAAGTTATAAAATTTGTTTGATAAATTACTTAAAATTAATTACGAATATAATTAGATTGTTTGATAAATATAATTTTAAACATAAAATAATTATAGCATAATATAATATTAAAATAAAACAAAATATTTTTCATTAATGATGTACTTATCATTTTTCATACATATCCAAACCATAAAATATTTTAAACTCAAATATATGCATAATGAATTTTAAATATTTATCATTATTTACTATTAAAATTCAAACACCATTTACTAATATAGTAAAACATATACAAATGGATTTGGGTATATACACATCCAAAATAAATTTACAAAATTTCTTTTTTCTATCATTTTTATTGTCAGTAAAAAATGTAAATATTTCTCATTAAAAAGTTACCCTCTAACAAAAAGTGGTTAAAAATAATTATACATACAACCTCATTAATTACCTTATTAAATACTTTAAAATAAATAAATAAAAACTTTAAAACTTATGTATATACTAAAATTCTTGAATATGTAATAATATATATTTACACAAAAGCTTATATGTATCCAACCCATTTACATATTTAATAAACAAATATGAGAAAGTTGAAAGTCAAAAATTCATTGTTGTAATATTTTTGTTTTTTAGGATACAAAAGTGTTTCATTAATAATAAATTTCAAAATTAAAAAATCAATTTTATTTCTAAAATAAAATAAAATAAAAGAATATAAAGTACATTATAATTTAAATGTTTTAAAATTATATATTAAATGAAAATAATTATCATAAATAATCAATGAAAATACCCAAACATAATAACAATCCATATCAAATAACACTTATGATAATAAAAAATAAAAATAAATGTGAAAATAATCTAAAATAAAATTTTAATTAATAACATCTATATAGACATGCTCATGGGCTAAGCCACTTACACAAGCCCAAAGGTCCACTTGGAAAGTATTAGAGTTTGGACAAAATACGAGACATAAAAAACGGGCTTAGATAAAATTTAATGTCTATTTTCTATATTAGTCGAGCCTTGGGCAAGATTTTCTTTTGGCCTGAGCCCAAATCAACCTGAATAAATTATGTTATAAAAAATATTATATTAATTATATATGTTAAATAATAATTATATATTAACTCAATAATAATTAAACTCATTATCTAAAACCTAAAAAAAAACGTAACTCAACCCAAAATATAAAATTTTTAAAAGTATATTTAATAGAATAAAATATTTATACATATTTATTTGTGATTTTTTAATACAATAAAGCATTTACTATATTTATAATAGTAATTTTTAATATAAATACTTTTAATGTATTTTAATGTATTAGAAAACTTTTATTTTAGTGTTTTTTAGTGCATTTAGTGTATTATTTTTTTAAATCAAAACTAATCTAAAAAAATCAAATTGAGTCAGGCTTGAACAAAAAGTAAGCCTATTTTTCGGGTCGGACCGAACCCGGGCTTAAAAGATTAATCTAACCACCTTGCCCGAATCTAATCCGGTCCATTAACACTTATACATGTAAAGATGTCGTTTAATATAAATGTTACATAAATATTAAATTTACAAATTAGTTTATGTTTAAATATTTAAAAATTTATAAATTTTGATTGTAATGTATTTAATATTTTTTAAAATATCTAAAAAAAATTATGTATTAAAAACCAATGCTGCAAAGCAGGATTTTGTTTCAAAATTTAAAACCCAAATCATTTAATACATATATGTTGAAGTGGCCATGCATTGAAGGGGCTTAGATTTAGATCCCCATTCAAATTTTGAAATTAAAAATCAAATTTATTTACTGAATTAAATAAATTTATATTTTTAAAAACATATATTATAAAATTGTTTATACAGACGTTAGCCGTTAGTGTCTCTCTCTTGTTTGCTGGCTTTATTGTACCTAAATAAGATCTGCAGTGCCTAAAATTCACCCAAATAGAACAAAAGGAAGCACAACCTAAAGTTTATTGGGTTCAAAATAGGGAGTTTTGTAAGAATTTATTTATTTTAGATATTTAATTTATTCAACTCTAAATTTAATTAGGGTACGTTCCGTAATAAGATTACGAGAATGTAAGATTTTGAAAGTAATGAGACATTATTTTATTTGGTTCATTTGACTAAAATATATGATTCAAACGTTTAGTTAACTGAATTTAAGATTAGTTACAAGTACATTTTACTCAATGATCCTTGTTAGTTCATTTAATATTTTTAATCTAACTTCCATAAAATTATGGAAAATTGTTACAACCATTATTATTATTTTATTATAATTTATATATTAATAAGTAAATATATGATATTGAAATAAATTTATAAATAATAATTATAATAATTAATGAAAAGTGATTCAACACTAACCATAATTATAATTATAACCATAGTTAATATATTAATAAATAAATTATAATAATTTATTTTTATAATATTCTATTTATAATAATAAATAATTAAATAATAGAATAATAAATTTTATTTTATATTTATACTATATATATGAGCTTTAACTGGATTGTCAAAACTAATCCGTTAAATTTAAATTTTGTAACTTTATAAATCATTATTTCTCTAAATAACTATATCTCATCCCTTGTTTTCAACACAATTGAGAAAACCCTTTTCTAATTTTCTTGATTTATAAATAATGTATCAATTTGAAGTTATCTAAAAATTCCTATGTATAAGAAAATATAAGAAAATGAATTAAGGCATATTTTAGAATTGAAATTCAAAATACTTCTTTGAAGTATGGTACAATTATGACTGGAACCAAAACGCTTTAACTTCCATATTGATTCACTATTAAGAAAAAATATTTTTTAATTAACCTTAAACTTTATTTAATAACAAAAGCCTAAAGTTGATTAAAAAAAGTAAATTAATAAAATATTTAAGATTACCCCATAACTTAAGATAATCTAATAAATGAGCTTAATAATATTACACCTTATATTACACCATCTTGACATTATTTAGTAATGTGAAATTACGAGATAACTGAAATGTTGACAATTTAAACACTGTAATTTCAATCCGAAATATAACAATACGGACCATTATATTATATTCCACAAACTAAACATCCTTAGAATTGAATATAATTAGGGAATATTAAAATGCTCCATATAAAATAAAACCAGGAGAAAAGGAAAGAGAATTCTTGCAGAATCAATGGCAGAGATCTTTCACAACCTTAACAGTAATAACTAAGAAGTTCCATTTTTTTTCTTCTTTTGGGACCTTTATAAACAAAAAAGAGTAATTGGCATAAAAATCAACCTTTTTTTCTATCTTTCAGCTGTGGCAAAAAACAATAAAAGTATGCCTTTTGTTTGTGTCAATTTTCACAAAATAAATAAATATATACTTTTAAGTCCCTATATTTTTTACTTTTGAAATTTATTCTTTTATTTTTATTTTCAAGATTTTATTTCTTTTACTTTTCAAATTTAAAATTCAGGTTTAATTGTTAATATTATTAAATTTTTTCTATTAAATTCTTTGTTTTAAAAGAAATAATTCATTTCATGAATGGACCATACAATCTAAGGAAAAAAAAGAAAGAAACAATATATGACGGTGAAGGACGAGCTTTATCAACACAACAAAGGCTTCAACCTCAGCAAGAAATGAACATTACAACACATTGACAATTGGGTTTTTTTTTGTTAAACCCTTTAGTGTGATGTTTTGGAATTAAAAAAAATCACTAAGTAGCCATATAACACCAAAAAAGACATTATAATAAACTTGGATTTAAAAAATAATTTTAATAATTGTAATAATTAGAGTTGCATTTATTAATCCAAAAACAAAAGGACTAAATTAAATATATAAAAAGTACAAAAACTTAAAACATATTCTAACAAAACAAAAATTGAGAAAATTAAAAGATGAATCATAATATTTTATTTGACTTTGTTCTGGTAATATTTGAATGAATTTGATTTTGTTCATACATTCGAAAATCACATTTAATCAATCTTTAATTGAAATTAAGGTACCCAGTACCAATTTTTACCAGCACTAGTATGTATCAATACCGATCTATTTCAATGTATTGTTTTGTATTTATCATTATTTTCGAAAATTATTTTATATATGTATATAAAAGATCTTTACAAAATCAAATAATGAGATTAAATAAATCTCAAATATAAAACAATTATAAAAATAAAGGAAAAGATTTAAAAATGTTAGTGGCATGGGTTCAAATCTCACCATATCTAAATTTTAAGATACCAAAAAAATCTCATCAATTATATAAAATATTCTTTAATAAGCTTTACAAATGCAATCCTTCATTAAACAAACTCAAAATAAACAAGAAAAAACTATTTCATAAATTAAACAATAAGATCATCTCATACCATGCATATAACAATTCATAATTCAACAAATTTAAAATTATTTTTGGTACAAATAAATAATAAAAAATTAAATTTAAAATATATTTTAAAATTAAGTTTTTTTGTACCGGCCAATACACCATATTCCGATCGATACGGGTGAAATCAACTAGTACGATCGGTACCAACCAAAATTTGCACCGGAACAGAATTTAAAGTTTGTTGTTTCGATTTACTACTAGAACAGAATATTTCGACCGATATGGGAATGATATTGACTACCATGATTGAAACTCTTTTTTTATGGTTAAATCACAATTTAGGGTTTGAACTTGGCAACTCTTCTCATATTGATGCTTGAACTTCTTTTTGTCTAAGTTAGATCCTGAACTAGGCAAATGTTCCCATATTGTGACATGAATTTTTTTTATCCAAGTTAATCCTTAAAAACCCTAAAATTAGGCCCCACTGTGGGAAAAATTATCAAGTTCAAGGTCTAATTTGGACAAAAAAATTCAGGCCCCAATGAGGGGGAAAGTTGCCAAGTTCAAGCCCCAATGTGAAATAGTTGCCAAATTCAAGACTTAACTTGAATTAAAAAATGTTCAAACCCCAATATAGAAAAGTTATCAAGTTCAGCCCCCAAATTGTGATTTAACCCTTTTTATTATTTAATACTTAATTATTTTTAAAATTTTTATAATATAAAAATAAATTAGTTAAAAGTTTTGAAATACTATACATATATTAAAAAATCAACAAAACAATAAAATCTATAGAACTCGATTGGATTTAAGAAAGAACTTGATAGTCAACTCGAATCATATTAGTCATATTTCTGTTAGAATTTTATCCTCCTCTTATAAATCATAAAAAAAATGTCGGAATCGAATGTAATTATCGTATAAAATAGTGTATCGCAGCTTTGAATTTTATACAAAAAAATACGCATTGCTCCACAAAGTTGGAGAGAGAAGGTGGTTTTTTATATATTGAGAAACAGGAATCGGCGCTTCTTTTGAAATTGAGAAGGTGAGAGTGAGTTTCCTCTTCCTAATCTTTATTTTATTTTAATCATATTTGTCTGAATGACTTTGTTTTTCATACTGGGTTTTATTTGAAACACATATAGTTATTGTAATCATATAAAGACACTGAACTGATATCTTCTTCTTTTTTTAATTTTGTCTTTATAACGGTAGAACTTCACGAGGTTGTGTCAGATTTTCTTTTCAAAACCAAATCCAAACCTTTATCCCTATTTATTTTAAAGCTCATGCTTTTTTGTTACTGTTCCAAAGCTTTTCACACTTTCCTTCTTTACTTTTCCTTAGTATTTGAAAGCAATGGGGAAGACTACAAGGTGGCTCAAGTCAGTTTTAGGCATGAAAAAGGAAAAAGAAAAAACCCCCATTCAGCATTCAGTTTTATACGACAAGAATGACAAGAAAAGGTGGAGTTTTGCCAAGTCCGGGAAAGATGTCGACGCAAATTCTCAAACCCCATCGGCCGTTACTGATGCCGCTTGGCTTAGGTCCTACTTTGCCGAAACCGAGAAAGTGCAGAACAAACATGCCGTTGCTGTGGCTGCTGCTACAGCAGCTGCAGCCGATGCAGCTATGGCAGCAGCACAAGCTGCCGTCGCAGTCGTCAGGCTGACCAGCAATGCTAGAGCTTCTTTCTTGGCTGGAGGGAAGGAGAAGTGGGCAGCTGTTAAAATTCAAGCCGCCTTTAGAGGTTACTTGGTAAGTGGTTTTTTTTTTGGGGGGGGGGGGGTTGAATTAGGTATATTTGTTGAACTAGAATTTGAATCTTTCTTGCTTACTACATTAAAGAATTGATGACCTTTTGACTAATGGGTCCATTTGTTAAATCTAATTTGCTTATATTTTTTAGTCACGGAAAGCACTTAGAGCATTGAAAGGACTGGTGAGGTTGCAAGCTCTTGTTAGAGGTTATCTTGTGAGGAAGAGGGCTGCCGCAACTCTCCACAGTATGCAAGCTCTTATCCGAGCCCAATCCACAGTCCGATCTCAACGGATGCGCCGCTCCTTCAATAAGGAGAATCGCTACCATTCGGAAAACCAGCCTCGGAAATCGATTGTACGTAGCATTGTCATAACACTTGAAGTTTTTCTAATGTGTCATTTAGGTGATGTTATTCATTTCATTTTCAGGAAAGATTTGATGAATGGAGGAGTGAAATCAATGCGTATGATGACAACCCGAAAATAGTTGAAATCGACACGTTGAAGACAAGATCAAGGTCTCATCGGTTCAACACCGCGTTATCCGAATGCGGGGATGACTTGCCTTATCAAACAATCTCATCACCTCTTCCACGTCTGGTTCCGCCCCGAACATCGTTACCCCATTACCAAAATCTGAATGATTTCGAATGGTGCTTCAGTGGCGGTGACGAATGTAGGTTTGCTACCGCTCACAATACTCCTCGTTTTGGCAATGCAGGTCGGTCCAATGCTCCTACGACACCGACTCAGAGTGTGTGCGGGGACGGATATTTTAGGCCATATTCCAACTTCCCCAACTATATGACCAACACACAATCGTTTAAGGCGAAATTACGATCTTACAGTGCCCCAAAGCAAAGACCAGAATCAGGAGGTGCAAAGAAGAGGCTTTCGCTCAATGAAATCATGGCTGCTAGAAACAGCATAAGTGGAGTTAGAATGAACAAATCATATTACCAAATTCATCATCAATTTTGAATAGGAAACAAAAAAAGATGTGTTTTTTTTTCCTGCTTTGTTATTACAACTTATTGTTTCTGTATATTCTTTGAAATTATATAAAAAAGTTCAAAATCTTAAAAAATCTTAAAAACTATAAGAATTACCAATTATAGGAATTCCTAAAATTCAATTAAGTGGAAAATGGAGAAAATGCAAAAAAAAAAATTGTGATAATTAAAATATAAATGGGTGTCAAGTTTGATGGTACTATATTTGACATTCAGAAGGGTGCAGAGACAGTGGTGTCATATGAGATGAGACAAATTTTAAAGCTCTTCTCAAAGAAAAGACAAAGTGCCTGCCTGGATAATTAATATCAGCTATTTGTTTAATTTAAATTTTGTAAATAAAAAATATTATGCTGGAAGAATTTTGTCATTTTATTTCAATATTGCTGGAGATGGGAAAAAGTACAAAATAAAACCCCAGTTTTGAATCAACACAATCCATTAAGCTTCAACTTTTTCTTATTTTGAATTGAGTTAATTTTATAAAATTCTGGGGTTGAGTTTAGTGTAAACTCGCCTGCCCCAATCTTTTTTATATTTATTATTTCAATTTAACCTCTAAATAAATTTAAGAGTAAATAATCTAGTTTGTCACCCAATTTTTTTTAGATTTTTTAATATTTTGATCATTTTAAATGAATTTTTATAATCTTATTACTCAACTTTTAGAGTACTTTCGTTTTAATCACCCAAACATTAACTCTTTAACAACAATTAGCTGTATATGTCATATCATGTTTATATTTTCATTTTGGTTATCCAACTTCTAGGTCGTTTTCATTTTGCCCACTCAAATTTTTTTTCTTTTTAAGTATTGATTGGAAAAAAAAATCAAAGATTAAAGTGAAAAGTGGTAGAAACTAAAATACTACACAAAATGGTCAAATTGTACTTTTTATCCCATTTTCAAAAATTCTAAATTTATTTTTAATATAGAAAATTTGAATTTCAAAACATCAAAATAAATTAAATAAATTGTTGAAAATTTTATCCCTTGATAATGTCAACTAATTTGTTACTATGGTATTGAATTAATTAATTTAATCTCCTTCTAAATTTTAAAATTTTATTTTATGTTTCATAATTATCGTTAACAAAATCAACTCAAATAATTAATATTTAATAATTGTCTACAAAACTTAAATTTCTTTTGATTATACAATCTCGAATCTTTCACACTAAGCTAAAAGCAAGGGAAAAATACTTGTAATTATTTTTCTTTACTTTTAGCTTAGCATGGAAAATTCAATATCATATAATCAAAAGAAATTTGTGTTTCAGAGACAATTATTAAAGATGAGTTATTTGAGTTAATTTTACTTTGAAAATATCAAATATAATTTAAAATTTTAGAAGGAGATTAAATTAATTAAATTAATTGATTTCAATATTATAATAACAAATTGACTAACACTATCAAAAGATAAAAATTTCAATAATTTATTTAATTAATTTTGATGTTTTGAAATTTAAAATTTCAATATTGAAAAGAAAAGAAATTTAGAACTTTCGCAAGTAGGTAAACAAGTACACTTTGATAAATTTTTTAAAGAATTATTTTAGTTTCTATTGTTTTTTCACATTATCCTTAATGTTTTTTTTACCCCGATCAATACCTAAAAAAATGATATTTTTGGGGTGACCAAAATGAAAGCGACCTAAAATGATGTGGCATGTATAGTTAACCGCCGTTAGAGATTTAATGCTTGGGTGGCTAAAATTAAAGCATTTTAAAAGTTGGGTGACAAAATTGTAAGACTTTCATTTTGGGTGTTAGAGATTTAACACTTGGGTGACGAAATTGCATAACCAAAATGAAAGTGCCCTAAAAAATGAGTGGCTAACTAGGTAGTTTACCCTTAATTTAATTCTATAACTCTCTATCTCACTGCTACCTATCGAAAAAAAAAACACTCTAATTAGCCATTGCTTCATACATTCTCAACGAATATCTTTAAAGTTTGGATAAATTATACTAGTAGTCACCCAATTATTAGTAAATTTCTTTTTTGGTCACCCAACTATAAAAAGTTACAAATGGTCACTCAACAATTAGTATTCTTTTGGTCACCTGGTTATGAAAATTTACAAAATGGTCACCCAACTATTCGATTTTGTCTTTTTTGGTCACCAGCAAGGTAATGGTGGCATCTTTAAAAAATTAGCATAAAAATAATTTCGACCCTCAACATTTATATATTATGTTAATTTAATCTTGATCTTAAAAAATCAACCTCATGTGAGCTGTAACAGTCCGCCCAACGTAAATCGTATCAATATGTTGTTTGGCGTATAATTGATTAAGCCAAGGTAGAAAAAGTATGAGATTAGTGAATCATCCGTTAAGTGTCTAGGTGGCGTATTGTGTGGATTCGACAATATGCCCTTTTTGTATAACATCTCGTTGGAATTCGCCATGTGGCAAACTCTAGGGTTTGGCAGACTCTTTTGTGAGGCAACCTACCAACCCCAACACTTTGAGTGAACTTGTTAGTTTGTGGAGTGATAGAATTTTTTTCTGTATTTTAATAAGAAAACGACGACTTGGTAGAGCTTAGTTGAAATCTAGTTGGAATTGAACTAGAATACTATTGATGACAACTTGATATGTTTAGGTAGTTGAATGACTTGTTTTATTGTACAAGTAATGTTTTACTACTCACTAAACTGATTAGTTGTACTAGTTATGTTTGGTAGATAATTAGGCAAGCTTGTTCTTGAGTTACAGAGATATAGTGGGATTTTCTGACCCTCCCACTAAGCTTTGTCCCCGCTGTCTGTGCTATATAAGGATGTCGATAACTGACATGTTTCACCTTTGTTTTTCTATGAGTTATTCCCTAAGTCTTTGAAAATTTTTAAGTTATTTTTGGTAGAAAAGACGAGGGAGGTTTCCAGTAGCTAGTAAAATGTCATTGATAAGTACCAGCTTACTGGTAATTCCTAGAAAACCCTTAGGGTGACGTCGAGGGAATTTACGTTTTCGCATTAACGCAAGCATGATTAAATTCTAGTAGGAAAATAGTCTAATGATTATAATTGTTTCTTATTTAACTCTAGAAGCTAGTGAAGATCTGAGCAATCAAGGCAAATAACCAATAGAGTAGATTCTGTTTTGAAGATTTTTGGTGAGTTCCCTTTAAGCTATGAAAATTTTATGATATGTAGGTTGTGTACGATAAGTCGTCTCTTTTGTAGATGGGCCGTTGTGTTATGTCTGGTTGTGAGTGTAATCAACCAGTGTGTATGAATGAGTATGACCATTGTCGATGTAAAGTACCCTCATTGTTGTACAAGCCCAGTGCCAGTCAACTTGTGATATGTAAAAACATGGAAAGAAAATTTGTTTGTGATGTCTCCGATAGGGTAGTTATGTTGCAAACCAGATTGGCAGATCACAGCTTGACCTTGTGGAAGAACACGTGTTCAATTTAACAAGGACATTATGGTGAATACAAATATGAAAATGATAGATATGTGATTCTGATTTTGAAATGTGGGTCTGAAGTTGGCACAATGATGGGTCATAGGTAAACCATTATGATTGTGAGATGTAAGTATAAGTTGGTGGTATGTGTCTGCATGGGTACTATGGGTATTATGTTTAAATTGGTGAAGTGTTGTCGTCAGAGACCGCGACTGATGAATCGACATATTGTGTCTGTAAGAATACATCATATGAAAATGTCTGTATTTCTCATGAGTGTCGTTCTTGTGGATTATCAATGTTCTTGTATTCTTTTTGTTTCTATTTGGAACTCACTAAGTTCAAATGAACTTACTCTGTTACTTTTCTTTCTCAGGCATTTTGTTGAAAAAGAAGATTAGTAGAAGGGGACTACGCCAGAGCTGCATCTGCAAGTGAGCCATTTGTTTATTTTTGTATCATGCATGAAAATTTTTTGTAGGTGGCGTATAAATCTGTTTTGTAATCAACTTTTGTAATTATCTTATTTGTTTATATTGTTTCTGTTTCAAAAGAATTACCCCTTTATTATGATAAAGGACGATTCACTTCTGAGAATGGTTGATTATGATTTTACTAGTTATATGTATATGCCATAGCGGTGCTACGGATGGATAATAGAGTTTTTCTTTATAATCCTTAATGATTTTACTAAAAAATGCATCATGAAATGAAATAATATTAATAGAATTCAACAAAGAAGGGTAATCAACCAAATTATTTTCTAAATATTAAGACTAGTCGAAAATTTTAAACTTGCCAGTAACTCCCAATTCGTTAGACGCTCTATTTAGCTAAGCATTATACGCCACATTTCCTAATGGGCTAAGGGGTGTTACATGAACCCTCATGTCCTATTGCACGATATTATCTTCGGGTGTTTACCACGAAAAATTATCGGGGGGTGATCCAATAAATGTTGATGATGCCCGAGTATTGGGCACGTCAATGAATGGAATAAGGTTAAATGAACATCCAATCTGAAAATCCCAACCCTGTACCTTTTATTGTTCCTCAAAATACAATATGGAGTTGATGGACCAAGCATTTCTAGTCGATATACTTCAATCGCATCGTACTTTAGTTAAGGCTAAATCAAATATATTATGTGATACACTGAATAATTATCGACTAAAAGTGGTGGAACATATTGTGTATATGCAGGTGGATGAGCATACTGATCTTGAAGTGTATGATTTGATCGGAGTGCGCCACGCTTACACGCATGTCGAAGGGTAGTTGTCTCTATCTAAAGGAATAAATACAATTTCTCATGTGTCATATTCCATGCCTGATAATCTTCAAACATACTAAAACCCCCACTTATTGGAATTCGATTCAGAATTCAATGTATACGATTATTGCACATTTTAATCCAATGCATATGTATGAAAGGCTAATTGATGTCCTTATTCCCATATATGTAAAATTTGTAAAGATTATTGAAGTTCTCTGAAAAATCTTAGTAAAAATTGTTGAAACCTAAATTGTTGTTGCATTACCCTGTCTTCGGAGATGCCACTTGACAATATGATAACAAATTATTAGCGCAAAAATGAACAATTGATTAACCGTTTACTCACACACTTACAAATAAAGATATTAACCAATTTAATCAATGCAAAATTACAAGCATATGGTGTCAAGTTCTAATATAGTAGTACAATGAAACAGTTAAGCAAGCATTCTAAGGCTCATCATCTATAGGGATTAATTAGGTACTATGCACTAGCCGTTCACTTTACTAGTAAGTAATTATCAATTTACTAGACTTAAGAATTATTAATGCGATAGAATTCAAGAATGAAAACTAGCTAAATGGTCTAATAGTAATGTTGCCTATTTTCTCTCTTCGTTGTTTTAGTGTAATGTAAATCATGAAAACAACGGTTGAGTAGTCAACTAACTACTAAGAGTATTAGTATGCATGCCTCAATTGAATTGTTTGTTACTCATAAGCAAGAGTTATTACCTAGGTTACAATCTTAGTCTCATTACAACGTATGAGTTATCACCTAGGTTCTCTTCTTGGTCTCTCCTAGTTCATAGATCATCTATTGCTCTCACTATTCGATATGATTACGTTGCTTTTACACAATAAAGTCTTCTCTAGGTCTCGTTTATCTAAATATTTGGTTAGATTTTTCAATTCTAACCTACTAAGTATAGCAACACAATCAAACTGTCACACTTAGTTTTCTTTAAGTCTAGAAAATTTGATATAATTGGGGTTAAATTGAAAGAAACTATAAATTGCTGATTTTTAGTGAAAAGTCAAAAAATTTCAGTGGCTGATTTGGACATAATTAAGTTTCAATTCTGGTTCGGTTGGATGAAAATCAACTGGTTCGTTAGTAGAAGAAAAAATGATTATCAATAGATGGTTTTTATATGGTGGAAGACTAAAACTAAGAAAACGTGCAAGTGTACACAATCGAAACAAGTAATAAAGTGACAAGCAGTCAAGTTATCGTACCCACAAGGATTGTATAAGTAAATATTTATGAAATATAAATTTAAATAAATTGGTTAAAGAAAATATATTGATTTGAAAGAGGTGATCTAAAAACTAAAAAAATATCTAAGCAATCAACTAAGCACGATTTCTAAAAAAGGTTTTAATCAATATGGCGTAAGTGTGTTAGATTAATTTTATTCATTAACTTAGAATTATTAAAACTATGCTCATGTTGTTACGAATAATTTCATGGCAACTTGATCTTTTGTTAACTATTGCACATACATGCTTATTAAATTAATCAATATTTCAAACATATTCCTAGTTGGATTAATTAATCAAATTTCATAAGCAAATACAAGATGAGTGAAGTAAATATATTTCTATCTTGAACAATTTAATCACAACAATCTTACAAATTATAAAAAGCAAGAATATTGTTTAATATGATTGCTAGTTTAGCCCACTTTTACACTTAGTAGAACATGCACCAATTAGATACTTTACCCATTAATTACAATTTCAATTTGATTTGTAATTAATTCATTTGTTACCTTACATTTAAAATGCAAGCATAACATAGGCATGATTTTATCTAATTGAACAAATTATCAAGGCCTATAATAACACAAACATGTTTTTAACACTTTAAGCGGACATAATACAATCAATCTAATGCGAACACAAATGAAGTCATTTTAATTAAAATAGAAGCATCAAAACAATAATTATTCATGTTTATGATCACAAAATAAACCGAAAAGATAAAGAGAAGGGAACTAGAAAATAAATCCCAGTGAATATCTGGAGTCAGACTAGCGTGTTTCTCTTCCTCTCTGATTTTTTTGTCGATCAATGGCCTTCCAGAATGCTTGATTGCTGTTGCTCCAAGAGGTGTGCTATCTCTTTCTCAAGAGGGGAAATCATAAAAGGAAAGGGGAAAGAAAATGAAAGGCAAAAGAAAATGAAAGGCAAAGGAGAGTGAAAAAGAGATGTGGGTGAAGAGATGAGTGAGATATGTGTGAGATGAATGAGTTGATGATAAATGAAGAGGTGATGAGAGGTATTAGAAACACAGAAATTTACACATTTTTACATAGCCTTTTTAATTTAAAATCATACAGTTTCGATAAAATTCTTGTCGAAAAAATAATTAATTTTTACAAAATAATTAAAGTGCACTTAAAATAAAAACATGTTGAATTTTAGTTAATTTTATAATTAATTTTGATGAATTTTGGTTATTTTCGACAGATTTACACAAAGGGCGAAAAATGGCTCGGCAGACACTGCTAGAAGCACAAAACTGAGAAGCAATTTGAAGTATCGAGGCGAACTAAATTTCAGCCTAAGATGGTCCAAAATTATATGTATTAATTCATAACATAATTAATTTTAATTTATATCCAATTTAATTTGGGTTAATAAATTATTATTAATTAATTATGAAAAAATGGTCTAGTTGAACTGAACCAAGTGAACCAAACCGACCAAGAAATGGACAGCCCAAAAACCGTCCCAAGAGCTGACCCAAATCAACTTATTAGCTGATTATTTAAGCTTGCAAAGAGGCCCTTGAAGACTTGTTCAAGTTGCATTCAAACCCCTCCACAATTGGTGGCTTTATAGATTTGCCCCAAGCCTAAATTAGCAAAGTTGAAACTATCAACCTTGCCACATGTGTGGCCGGCCAAGGGATTTTAGCAGCCCTCCTCAGCTATAAAAACCCCCTTAGGCTGATCATTTGAGAAACACACCTCAAGCATTCACATCTTCCCTCTTTTCTCTCCACTTTCTCTCTTTTTTTCCCTTCCAAAATTCTCTTGCTCTCTTGCCGATTTCTCTTCTTGGGAAAGGGGCATTCATCAGCTATTTGGTGCAGCAATTAAGTGTTTATAGTATCCTTGGTCGACGAGGACAATGGAGAAGGAAGAATGGAGCAACTAGTCAAACCACGGAAAAACATCAGATTTGATTCTTGTTCCCTATCTCTTTAATTTTTGTTGTTGTTATGCTAAACATATCTATGAATATTTATGTTGTTGGAATGATTAATTTAATCAATTTAGCTTGAATTTAATTCGTGTTAGGTTGATTGAATTTCGTTTGTTAAAATTATTGAAATTGTGTTTATGTTGTTATAGGCCTCGGTAAGATGTTTGATTAAGTAAAATCATGACTAAGTTATTCTTGCATTACAATTGTTAGGTAACTAATGAATTAATTATTTAAACGGATTAAAATTGTAATTAATGGACACATGATTTAATCGGTGCATGTTTAATCATCTAAGGTAGTGAGGGTTAGATTAGCAAATGATTTGTGATACATTTGCCTTGCATAACTTGCAAGATTATTGTGATTAAACTGTTTCAAGGTAAGGATACTTTGGTACCTCACATAGTCTTTTATGTACTTATTAAATCGAGTTAATTGTTTGAATTGACATAGGGATATGTACAAGAGATTGTTTCGAATTAATAAGTATGTATGTGCAATAACATATTTGCCTATTAAGATTTGTTTAATCGGTTGAATTGACATAGGGATATAGTCAAGAGATAAATGGATTTTGGTAGGAGAGTATGTTCATAAGTTAGCAAATTACCGAGTTGCCGTGAACTTATTCATAACAATATAAACATGAGTTTAATAATTCTAAGTTAAGAAATGTAATTAATCTAACACAATTATGTCATCTTGATTAAAATCGTATTTTGAAATCGTGCATTTGATATTTATTTATTTAGTTCACTTAGTTTAAAATCTTAATTTTTAATCGCCCTTTTCAAACAAAATATTTTTCTTCACCAAAGTGTTTTAAATAGCATTCATAAATAATTCTTTTCACAGTCCCTGTGGGTATGATAACTCGACATTTATTTGTCACTTTATTACTTGTTGAGATTGTGTACACTTGTACATTTTCGTCGTTCCAGGTATTTATAGTGAGAGATGACAACACTCATTATCTAAGAATAATCTCAAATCCCCCTTCTCATGGTCGGTCATGCTAGGTGGAAGGAGAGGTTAAATTAGTTTTGCTATTTTTAGCTTGTGGCTAGAAAACAAATGCACAAAAAGATGAGGGGTTAGGCCATGATTTGAAAAGAGGTTTGAGGGTTCTTTTGCAATTATTCTAATCAACTTAATAAGCTGATTTGGGCAGCAATTGGGTTGGCATTGGGCTGCTCTTCCCTTAGTGGATTAGTCCTCTTTAATTTAGCAACACTAGACCCCTTTCTCTACACCAGGTTAGGAATAAATTTGACCCAATTTTTATTGGATCAATTTACAATTTTTATGGGTCCAAGAGGGCTTAATTGGGGAATCCATGACTAAGAAATGATCAACCTTCCTCATGTGCCAATTTCTTGGAAAAATGCTTCAGCGATCCAATATTTTCTAGTTGATTGCCAAGCTGATTTTTCACTATTTATGCAAAAATATCGAAAATTGACCAAATTATGAAAAATTATTATAAAATAACTAAAATTCAAAAGGTTTCATTAATTAAATTAAAACTAATTATTTATAATAAAACTATAAAATTCGACATAAATTACTTAGAAACTACATGAATTAGTGCTCAATCGGTGCTGAAGAAGTCTATATATTTTAGTGTTTCCAAATACCATGCGTGAAGGGCTATAAATAGCTGAGGAGTGGGCACTCAGAGGGAATTCTTCTCATTTTTTATTCATTTTCTTCTTTTTTTCATCTTCTTCTCGGGTTGCTCTGAAGAAGCGATAGTTATCGAAAGCTCTGCATGGAGTGTTGAACATGAGATTTGAGGCAGAAAAGTAGAGATTCCAGTAATCTGGTAAGGTTCTTAGTCCTTTGATATACATAGGATTTAAAAAATCAAGTTAAAGATTTTCAGAAACCATTTTAAGGGTTCTACATATTTCTGGAAAATTGAGTTTTAAGCAATATTGAGTTTAACTTATGATTTTAGCTATAATGCTTAACTGCCAAGAGAATGGAAGCTTTGACATTTAGAAAAGCTAAGCATAGGGGGAAAAGAAACATCAGGTGAGTTTCTATACTCCATTCTATGATGTTGTATATTGGCATAAAACTGTGTTGAGTCCAAGATGAGTTCTAAGATGATGTATGATCTCTGTTGTTTGAAAATTTTATGTATGCATGAGGTTGAGTAGGTAATTGAGTATCCACAAGTGTGTCGGTATACATAGAATGATTATAATAATAGATATATAAGTTTGGCGTGCTCCATGTCTGTGCCTGTATCCTTATGAATTGTGTAGTACAGATGGAAAGGTATTGACGGGGTAGATGAAGTTAGGATTGGGTGAATGATTTGGGAAATTGAGTTTCCGTTTATCACAATTCGATGTTACTGGGTGAAAATCGTGATATGCGATGCTCTGGGCCTTGTGGAAGGGACACTATGGTGTTTGAACATCAATGTTAGAAATGGCGAAATGGAGGAATGGGTGAATGGATAGGGAAATGGAATTTCTATCAAATTTTGCAATCTGGTGTTGCTAGGTGCAAACTGTGATTTGCGAAACTTTGGGCCTTGCAGAGGGGACACTATGGTGTTCAAGGATCAAGGTTAAATATGAAACATAATGATATCGACTGACTTACTAGATCAACATTGTGATGACGGTTATTAGGTTTCATAGAGCAACACCACGACGGCAGTCAATAAGCTCTATGGGGAGACACCGCAACAACGGTAAAGTTCTTTGGGGTGACACCTTAAGAAGGTTTAAGGTGTAAGACCATGGCTCGACTATGGTAACCAATGGAGTCTGTTAGGACATAAAACATGGAGAATGCTGTGTAAGACCATAGCTCAGTTATGGCAAGTGAGATAGTCTGATGGGACATTAAAAGCGAAATAGTCTGCCGGGACATTAAAAGTGAGATAATCCATCAGGACATTAAAAGTGGGATAGTCCATCAAGAAATTAAAAACGAGATAGTCTGTCTAGAAATTTAAAGTGAGATAGCTTATCGAGACATTAAAAATGGGTAGACCATCGGGACACTAAAAGCAGGGTAGTTTTTCAGGATGATAATCGTAAAAAGTCACGCAAACGAGGGAAATAAGGTGAGACGAAAAATAAAAGTGTTGGCAAGTAATAACTAGCTAGCACGTTTGAGGAATCCGTCGAAAAAGGCAAATTAATAGAAATGGGAAAGGTCTGCCAAAATGGTAGGAAAAAAGTTTGTAGGGCATAGGGTGTTAACCCAGCTATAACCAATTATGTAAATAATTTTTCGATAATGCCTAACATATAAACAAATGGAGGATTTTATCTGTGGATCACGGGTAAGGAATAGCCATTAAAAACCGCCATTAAGAACCGCCATTAGAACCACCAGAAGGTGTGTTAATGGAATTACGTATGTTAGAGGTTCAATCATAAGTACCTCGAATGAACTACTTGGTAAAAAAGGGCTAGTTAGAACCCATTGATAGGAACATGTACCAAGAAGGTTAATTCAAGTGACAAATATGCCTGTTAAAACTATTCTTCTTTGAGGGAAAACCTAGTACAAGAGTGTCCGCTATAGAGTTAGTTTCATAAGGAACCATTGTATAAGGAAGAATGTGAACTCAAACGATTAATAGTCTGCTAGGAACAATAAGCTAAAATGGTCTAATACAAACACAATTGATGCGTCTTAAAAGCAAGGTATCGCAATTAGGGCTGTTTACAAGGGAGTAACCCAAACAACATTTCAACCCAAGTGTAGGGTAGAAGTGGAAATGATGAAATAATGTTAAGTCCACCAGTGTGGCATGGGCCTTTCAAGTAGGCCTTATGAGTAGAATGTCAGTTTATCCGCCAAAGCTATGGTGTGTTTACGAGCCAGGATAAAACTAAGGGAACAAAATATGATATGGGCAAGGAAAAGTGAGAATTCGCAAGGATGATAAATTATCTAGAATCTATCAGAATTGGTTTAATAGTCATAAGTTGACTAGGTAACCATCACTTAGCGATCAAACAACCATTAAAGAAAGGCAGAAGTCGAGCATGAGTCTGACACTCCAAAATCATCTAAACGAAACATGAAGTAGTGTGTTCGGTTTTTTTTATTTAAAACCCTTACAAGATAACTTTATTTTTGAGGAATACAGTAAAGAAACTCACTAGGTTCATTCGAACTTACAAGGGTTTTGACTTGTTTTTACAGGATTCGCAGGATAAGAAACTCGAGAAGGGACTAGGCCAAATCGTGTTAGATCAAGGATCATCGCGAGCAAGATGCCATGCGCAAAGGAATGGAGTACTTCCAAAGGCTTCGCCTCGGGGAGTGACATTTTGTGATTAAGTGGTTTGTTAGAATTTAATCTTTTAAGATAGTCAAATAAAGTTTGGTTTAAGATTCCTGTTGTAGAAATATTTGTAATAAAGTAATAAAGCCAGTTAGCAAAATTTTCTGACTAAAGTATTAGAGCAAGCTGGTCTAATTGTGACATTCCATCCCTGGACTTGGCGATTGGTTTGGGTAAGGGCGTTACACAAACAATCAATTTAATCATCAACATGCATTTTAATAACTCTTAGCACTAATCTCCCAATCAACCAATAGAAATTTAGTTCAACATGGCATTCAACAAGCAAACAACCTTTTCAAATGTAGAAATTAACTAAGCAAATTTAACACAAGTTTAGAAATGCTTAGCTATATGTTGAAGCTCAATTCCAGAAATGGATAATGCAACGATGTCCATGCTACATCATCTTCAACCAAAAAGAGAAAAGTGTACACTAAAAATGTAAAGTGTTCAATGAAAAATATGAAAAATCTCATTAACTTCTCTGAAAATTAACTAAAGCTAATCTAATTCCCTTTTTAGTTCTCTCTAATTCTGATAGAAGGTGTGATTTTATATTAATGAGCTAAAAAACTCTTTTGCCCTCACTAAAAATTAGCTTTCTAAAGGTTGGAAATGCCTTTGAGTAATCGTCAATCAAAAATAAATATTAAGCGATGTACCTCCAATATCGCGACATCACGACATATAGAAGGAGTTCTCCCAAACTTGGTTCAAAGTGTCAAAGTCGCAACCTTAAGGTCCTTATGTCACGACTTAGTGAACCTATGTTGTGGCTTCAGCTTTTCCATGTTGCGACCTCACTCATGTTGGAATCTAGTGCCTTTAGTGTAGTATTTTCCTCTAAGTATACTTGTATTTTTCGAACAAATTGGTTTAATAAAATATCCATTGATTACATTAATAGTATTTGTATATTGTCCTCAATGTTTTTGCACATAAAGCAAAATGAAAGCAAATATTGACTAACTAGTTATCTAATGTTTAACTAATATTAAGCGGTATTATGTGGTCAAGTTGTAATACGAAAAGACAACTTGTATTAGTAGATAAACCTAAACATGTCCCTAGTCTAATTGAAAATGAGAAAACTGATTGAAAGATTGATATGTCATCTATCAAGTCCAATTATAGAGATGTTTTGTCTTGACCATCGGTGCAAATGGTTCCTAGAAGATGGAGACATAGATGTGACTGACTGGACTGATAGTATATCATACATGAGCCAAGTAGAATAGATCTTAGATCCATTTATAGATTTATTCACTTGTGATATTCATAGTCTGACATACCTTAATCCTGAGTGGATGATGAACTATGTATGCGTGATTTGTATACTTTGATGTAAACAAATGTTTGAGTTAAAATATATAATGAATCAAAAGCTGGTGCATTGGGTATACTACTCTACAATATGTTGTATCATTTACAATAGTGGAATTCATAGCCCAACTAATCGGTAAATGATATCCTCTAATCGGCATTACATGATAGATGAAAAGTAAACATGGACACGGTCGTTTATCTTTGTGATAAATGACTTGATTATTATTTGATAGTAATTAAGTTTTTATAAAGATGTAATGATTACCGTGAGATAAAATAAGATTATATTGGGAGAACGAATTTATCCAAAAGAGATTAAGGATATCATATAAAAGTAACACATTTATGGCAATACCATTGGATGAACACTTATAAAGTAGCTTTCAGAATGATATGTAATTAGGGAGAGCTCAGTCACGATACTATAGTAAAATAATTTCATGAATAAAAAGTTTATAAATTAATGGGCAAAAATATATTTAGTCATTATGAATTTGTTGAATAAAGAAATTTCTTAATTTATAATTAAGGAAATTAAAATTTTATATAAAAAAATGTCTATAGTCCTTCAAATTCCAACTTCTTTATGCCTTGCCAACTCAAATCCAGCACTTAACATTACCAAAAACCTCCAGTTCCATTTTTTATTCTTTCTTGTAAGCTACGGCATCAATAACAAGACCATTTCAAAACCAAAAATGTAACTTCTGTGTTGAATCCAATTATTTAAAAAAAAAACCAGATTGATTTGTAGTTAACTATTCCTAATAGACATTTAAATTTTGATATATACATATTGTTTTTAAAGTTATTGTAGTGACAACTATACTTTGAAGAATTAAAAAAACTTAGGGTCTGTTTGATAGGGGAAAATATTTTTCGGAATTGGTTTTCCCCATTTTCCAGTGTTTGATTGGAGGAAAATATTTTCCTTTTGGAAAATCAACTCCAAAACACGGGAAATTGCCTTACAATTTTGGGAAATTGTCTTACCGATTCAATCTCCGTAAGACATTTTCCTAAAGCTCTCAGGCATTCTTCTCCCTTCATCCATTCTTCTCCCTTCATCCAGTAAGCATCCTTCATCCATTCTTCTCCCTTCATTCATTCCTTCAAATTTTCGTTCTTGAAAGCATCATTTTGGTTCAGAACTGGAAACCGCTGCTGGTACGTTGCAATTCTATTTTTCGACGGTTACTTCGTTTATTTTTCATTTCTTTTTGGCTTTTATGCTCCGTTTATTTTTCATTTCTTTTTGGCTGCTACTGTCGCTGCCATTTCTACTTTCAAATGATGGGTAAGCTTCCTTCTTTTATTATTCGTTCGATTGTTAATGCTGGAAGCCATCTTTCTAATTTCCACTATTTTTCTTCTTCTTCTAACACCATTGCTACCCACATCGACTGCCTAAGTAAGAAACCCATGTCCATGCCTGTTAAAGGAAAGGGAAAAATAGACCACTGCTTCGATAATGTTGATCATGCTTTGAGTTTGTTCAATAAGATGATTGAAAAGTACCCAAAGCCTTCAATTGTGGAATTCACTAAATTATTTGCAGCCATTGTTAGAATGAAACAATATGCCATTGTTGTTTCTATGTGTAGCCAGATGGAATTATTAGGCGTTTCCCATGATGTTTATTTTGTGAGCATCTCGATTAATTACTTTTGTCAATTAGGTCGAATTGATTTTGGGTTTTTTGTTTTGGGGAAAATGCTGAAGTTAGGTGTTGAGCCTGATGTTGTAATTTTTTCAACTTTGATTAATAGGCTTTGTAATCAAAGTAATATTTCTGTGGCCGTTTGTGTGTTCGATATATTGTTCGATATAATGTTTTCTGGAAAAAGGATTGATCTTTATGGTTGTATTATCTCTAGTAATCTTTTGTAAATATAATGTTTCCATCTTTGTTGTTGATTTATATTACGCCTCTTTATACATAATGTTACGTGTAGAGAATGAGTATATATGTTGTATCCTATTGAATGGGAATATATAATTGAACCTATTTTACTTTTCTTTTTCCAGTTGGTTGTGGAAAGAATGTTGGCTTCGAAGGAATAAAAAGGGTAGAAGCTGGCAGAGATGAATTTGAAAAACGAGTTTGGGAGTGGAAAGAGAAGTATGTCTTCCTTAAATTATTTGCATACTTGGTTTTTCTGCTGTTCTTTGCTAATTTTGAATCTGTTATTTTGTACATATCATCTATTGTGTTTTATTTGCTTGGGGGGTTCTCCACAACTTCAATAAATTCTACTTCTTCTCCTTCCAAATACTGATACTTATGGAGTTTTATTGCTTTAACCCGTTGCTTAATTTCTGGTGTTTATTGTTCATATTTGACCATACTTCCAAGTTTTCTGGCAATCTTTTTTCTTTGTGGGTTATATAGTAGTTTTAGTTTTATCTATTTATTTAATTATTATGGTTCATTTATTTTATGATAGGTTTCGACCCCGCATTCTTATTGATGTTAGCAAGATTGACATGACCACCATTGTCATCCGGGATTCAAGATTTCAATGCCTATCATGATTGCTCATCGCTATGCGTAAAATGGCTCACTACGAAGGTATGGTATTACGCTTTTTTAGTACCATTGTTATGAGATTGTTTGAGCAACTAATGTTCACATATCGATTGAACACAGTAGTCTTTGGTTCTTTGAGTATGCTTAGACTTGCATGATGATTTACATTGCAACTCTGGATATTTCCTGAAACAAAACAAATTTGTATACGAATGATTTCCAGATGCGAATGAGTGAATAAAATGTAAAATTTAACTTTCGTATGCAGACATAGCATCAATTCTTACTTATGATGTTCATGGACTATGCCATAGAAGTCAAACAAATCAGCTTAAATTCCATTGCTTACTATCATGTTTCACTTTGCTAACTGATATTTAGCATGTTTATTTTCTCATTTGATCATAATATTCTATCTTTCTGATGTATATGGTATTGCTCAATATACAGATTCCTCACTTGAGACCTGTGGAATACAAGAGGTCTAGGTTACCTAGGAATAGGAGGACTGGGAACCGTGCCTATGGTGGTTTTGAAGAAGGTTTTGAAGATTCAGAAAACAAAGGAAAAGGTTTCATCAAAGAACCAGTTCAACTGATAAAAGATTCATTATGACAGGAAGTAACAACGTTGTTTCTGATTTTTTTTTCTTCTAGTTCTACGCATTTTCAGACATCTCTTGTACAAGTAAACTTCATAAATAAACTTCATAAATAGAGAAAGAATCAAGACACCGCATGTTGTATCAAGATATTGATACTTTTATGTGGTGTAATATTATGCACTTGGACAATGTTGTTACTATGTGGTGAACTACTAATTATGTATTTGAATAATATTATTTCTAGTACTCATTGTGGTTTTGAAGCAATTTATAATTATTCAATACTTGTTTTTAACACAATTATAAATAATTTATTTGATATTAGTTTTTTCAATTTATAACCATTAATATTGTAGCTTAATAATTGAGTATTATTATAAATAAATCATTGCAATATATGTAAAAACAATTTAAAATATAAAAATTTATTAATATATATTAATATATGTAAAAACAACTTTTCCGGAAAATATTTTCAGGAAATCTGTCAAACAGCAGAAAATATTTTACATAGATTCAATCAAACACCAGAAAATATTTTCCAGTAAATCATTTTACAGAAAAGTAAAACATTTTCCAGAAATCATTTTACGAAAAACATTTTACTGGCAATCAAACAGACCCTTAATTAAATCTTTTTCAATTTTTTACATTCAATTGAGTTTTTAAACTGACAAATTTAATTAATGAAATCCTCGACCAACATTGACCATTAGAAACTAATAATAACAATAACATGGCCTAAAAATAAAAAATTATTTTGAAAAACAGAATATGAACGTGGATATATCATTTTCCAAGTCCATTTAAATTTGGACATCTATATGTCCAGATTCATTCTGGATTTATTAAAGAAATTAAAACTTTTAAACTCATTAGAAATTATAAATAAAACATTAAATTTACGAGGATAATCTTTTCAAACAAAATTTTCATTTAGTTGAATTTAAAAGCATTCAAATTTTTTTCACTTAATTATTTCAACATATTTTAAATTTAAAAGCATTTAGTTCAATTTCCATTTTCTTATATTTCAATTGAAAATGTTGTGTTTTAATTTTGAATATATTTATATGAAAAATTAATTGATTTAAAATACCAATGAGAATGTTTGTTAGGTAATCCCTCTTGTAAATGTGTTTTTGAAGAAAGAAATAAATAACCCAACGTAATAACTCCTTTCGTTTCTCTAGTTTTAATTAACTCATTAATGTCCCATTTATATGCAATTTATGATTTTCTATATTTTATAATTACTTCATAAATTTTATCATTTTAATTAATTCATATTTTTAATAATGTTTTCTCATAATTTCATAATGAATCTGGACATACAAGGTGTCTAGACTCAAATGAATATGGACAACCATATATTTTGGTTCATTCTAGAATTATTTTTAATTTTTTTTTTATTTTTACCGATGCGGTGCCTGTTAACGTCCATGTTAGTGTTGCTATTAGTTTCTAATGGTCAATGTTGGTCAAATGATCTCATTGGTTAAAATTATCAATTCAAAGATTCAATTAAGTGCAAAAGACTGAGAAGAACTTAATTGATTTTTTTTAATACTTTGAAGGCTTTTATAGTATTAAGCATTTCTTAACTTTAATTTTATATATTTTGAGTTTCATTAAAAGCTCAATTATTATTATTCAATTTAAATGTTTTTGACACATTAAAAATCATATAAAATAAGTAAAAATTAGCAAAATAGTAAAACCCAGCTTCAATTTGACTAATGAATCTAGAAATTTAGCGATGTTTAAAGAATATAAACGCCACTAAATCCACTCCTTTGCAGTAAAAACTGCTACATGTCTAACTTATAGTGTTTCAACCAAGAAAACGCTGCTAAACTAAACAAATTGCGTTATTATATTGAGAAAAAAAAAGGAATAATGATAAACTTAGTCCTCAATGTTTACATTTTTATCAATTTGATCCTTATTTTTTTGAGCTAAATTTGGTCATAATTTTTAAAAAAGAATTGAATTTGACGATCAACCTTTCAAAAAGAGTCAAGTTGCTATTTCTTTAACGGAAATACCAAGTAAAATATTAAATTTTTAAACATGACTATTTGCATGGTAATTCACGAGTACTTCATACTATTTTTAAATTTTTATGAACTTTTTTATAATTATTATTTTTGAATATTTTTTTATTTTTTTAAATTAATTGTTGATGTGACATATAATAGAATTGTGTCGTGTTAACATGAAGAACGCATGAACTGCCATGTGGGTCGTCACAACAAAATCGTTAAAAAAATTAAAATTTTAGTTAGCATTTCTATTAAAAATCAATTTAACTTTTTTTTATTAAGATTAATGGCTAAATCTAGTTAAAAATAATAAAAATAAAATTAGCAAAAAAAATTTAAATTTATAATTAACCCTTGAAAGAAATTAGTGGCATTTGTAGCCTTTCTTGCGAAACAGCACCCTGAAACTTTTTCTTATTTTTCAATATTTTTGGCTAGTTTTAGCTGTGTTAAAAGTATTTGAATTTAAATTAGTATAAAAAGAACATAATTTTAGAATTCAAAATAGTTTATATTAAGACTTATCATTTGAATGAGTTTAAAGTTTAATAAACCCATAATTATACTAAAAATCATATATATTATTTAATAATTCATCCGTCCAGACTATATATTAAAATAAGACATAATGATAAATTTAGTTTTTGATGTTTATATCTTTTGCCAATTTGACGCTTACTTTTTTTAGTTAAATTTAGTCACTAATCTTTCAAAAAGTAGTGAAATCGTTTTTTAACGAAAATGCTAATTAACACATTAAATTTTTTAATGATGTTGGCATGGTAATTTACATAGCATACATGTGTGCTTCATCTTGACATGGTACTATTTATCTTGTATCTTATGTAAACAAATAATTTAATAATTATATAACATTAAAAATAATAATAAAATAACTCAAAAAAAATAAAAATTTATAAGAATTCAAAAAAGTAACATGAAATATACGTGGATTGCCATGTAGACTGCTATGCTTAAAAATTTAACATTTTAGTCAATATTTCCGTTAAAAAAATAACAATTCGACTTTTTTTGAAAGGTTGATGGTCAAATTCGACTCTTTTTAAAAAGTTGAGGGCCAAATTTAACTCAAAAAAAAAATTAAAAGCCAAATTGACAAAAGATATAAACATTAAGGGCCAAATTTATCATTATGCCTTAAAATAAAATGAAACACTTCATTTGTAATAAATTAGCTTTTAATGTCATATCCCATGTGATTTTACTTGTTTAATATTTAATTAATTTTTAATATTGTTCTTTTAATTGTAGTAATCAATGTAAAATAATATGTTTTATTTAAATTATTGATTATAATTAAAATATATTAACTTATCAATTCAAATATTATAATAGAAAATTTTCAAATAATAATTAAAGCATTTTTAACATATTCAACATACAATATATTTTTACTTTATATAATCAATGCAAAGTAACATTATTCAAAATAATAACTAATTAACTCTAATATTAATTAAGTGATAATTAATATTCTTAGAATTCTATCCAATAACTCTATTTTATATCAATAAAGTTATCACAACTTTTATTTTAATCAAAATTTTTAAACTAATAATGGTAAATTATAATTATAATTATCACAATTTTTCCTTATATTTTATGCTTAGAGTTTTATTCAAATAATAACTCTATTTTAAAATTAGCACAAACTTTTTAATTAATAATTTTAATTTAAATTCTAATTATTTTTAAATGTAAATTTAGTAATATGATGAATAATAAATAGTATTATGTTCAGTTCAAAAGTTTTTCCAAACTTGTGTTGTTAATATATATATTATAGATTAGTGCATTTATTGAGTAATATTTAATGTGAAATCTTATTATAGTGGGATCCTTTTAAATCTACAAGTGTAGTTAGAAGATAAAATTAGGAGACTATAGTTATTTGATCAAACAAGTTGAAAATTTAAAAATTGTGTTGGTGTCCTCAAAACCTATTAAATCGATTCTGCATACGTTTTTGAAATAAAATTCTCTTTTTCTTTAATGTTGAAACTAGTTAAAGTGGTTAAAAGGTAAATTCACGTTTCTTAATGCAAATCCTATGTGACATGATTAATGGTAGATTGATGTTTTTGTTTCTCTTTTTTTATTTTAACTATTCTTGAGACCATACAATTTGGGGAGAAAAACAACAGGCTCCTGCTGTAGGCGGTGAATGACAAGCTCCATCAACACAACAAATGTTTCAATCTCAGCATTAACGGACATTATGACATGTTGACAATTGACTCTGTCACAACTCAAGCACGACATATTTGAAGTGATTGGAAGCAATTAATACAATAAAGAAATTAGCCTCAAATGATCCAAAGCAATAGGTAAAAATCGGCAAAAGAATCGAGCATCCACCAAACTAGAGATGATGGCGACAAAACCATTTCTAAAATCACATGCAAAAGCAAGACTGAAAGACATGCTACAAGAGCAAAATGAAAAATAAACTAAAAAACATATAAAATTTAAGACAACATAGGTTTTAACTGACTCGTGAAATTATTTATTATTTTGAAATATTCATAAAACATAAACGGATTAAGAAGCCACAAAGAGCCATCCACTTTCTAAGAGAAATTGTTAGTGGGCGATGAAGTTTCAACGATAACAGACATTATTATCTATCTATCACAACATGTGAAGATAGGAAATATACTTTAACTTGAAATTGAAAAGAGTGAGTGAAGGAAGAAAGGAAAGAAAAATAAAATAGATGTTAGTAAGTTGAATTTATGTAAATTTGATGGAAGCACCTCATAATGAATAGGTTGAAGGTGAAGTCGATAGTTTAGTATTATTTCATTTTATGTTTGAGAAAGACGTTGGCTATGGGTATGGGTATTAAATATTAAAAAAGCTTAATTAACAAGTATGTCTCTTCTGATTCAAGCACTGAGGAGAAAAGAGCTCGTAAAACGAGTAGGAACATGTAGCTACAATGTGTTTGGTTTAAAGGCTAATGCTTTCGTCACCTTGATCTCTTTTCAATAAAAAAAAAACGTTGGGGTTTGAGAAAGGGTGTTGGGCTTCTCATTACTATAATTTAATCTTTTGGATTTGAAAATTCGAATTTACATTTAGCATAAATTAGATTAGGTGACCCCACTAATCATGTGATTTCCACTATTTCTTTATCTTATTATCATTTTGGCATTTTGCTAAGATCAACACTTGCCTTTTTATTCTTTCAAATTTTGATTTCACTTCATTACCATCTTATTTTCTTATTGTTCAAGCTTTAATTTATATTTAGTGTACTAGTAATAAATTTTTTTAATTCGATATTGTTGTCAGAGCATGTGAACGTGAGTTCAAGCGAGTTGAAGTTCGCTTCTCCTCCTATTTAATAGTGGAAAAGAGTTATGAATAATTTTAGATTTTGTATAAAAAATAATATTAAATTATCTTATTTAAAGTAATTAATATAGTCAATTACAAAAATAATTTTTGAATAAGTTTCACTAATATAATCCTCAATAAATAAACAACAAAAAATATCGTATTATGCATATAACAATCCACATTTCAACAAATAAATATTAAATAATATTATATTTTAAAATTCATTTTTTAGGGACTAGAAAAATCGACCAATTAAACTAGTACTGACTGAAATTTACCTTAAATAAAACCCTAAGATTGTTCTAATTTACTACCGAATCATAGGCATAAGGTTCCATTGTGATAAAAGTAATAAAATTTTTAATGAAAGTGTGATTTGCTTACCATTTAATATTAACAATGCACCAATCAAAAATCCTTCCAATAAGAGGTTAACTTTACGCTAAATAATCTCCATTTCATACAAAACTTAAATTCTATTTCTGAGAAGAAATTTATAATGACGATTGTGTAACGTAATGCAACTGGTAAGCAAACAGGCCTATTAGCTCAGCTGGTTAGAGCGTCGTGCTAATAACGCGAAGGTCGCAGGTTCGAGACCTGCATGGGCCATATTTTCATTGGTTTTTTGTTTCATTTCGGCTCAATGGTGGGTTTCTTAACAATCCCTATTATTAGAATATATATGTATTTATTGTTTTATTTTTAATTGTATATAAGTAATGAAGTAGGTCAAAGACATATAATATTTTAATAATTGAACAACTTATGGATCCATGCTTTCTAATCTTTAAATTTTTTATTAATTTTTTCTATCTTATAAGTGAATTAAAATACTAATGTTATTTTGACTTCTAAAATTATATCATTTATATTTTGCATGTTAACATTTTTGCTTTGATATGTTGTTTTAATTCATATTATTAATAAAATAATTATAATTATTTTTTTATCTGTTTAAACATTATATTAATAATCTATCACATTGGGAGTGGGTGATACTTAGCAGATCTGAGATTTTCTTTATTTCTTTGTGATTCTACCTTTTTTTTTTTTGTTTTAAGGCTTAGGGCCAGACTGTATGCCTAGGACCGAACACTTGTTTTTTTGGTTTGTTTTTTTTTTCTTTTAAAGGCTTAGGGCCAGACTGCATGCCTAGGTATTTAATTTGTTGACTTATTTGACTAGAACTTTCTTCATGTGATGTTTACATAAGGCACTACACCAAAACAGGCTTTTAGCGGCATCTTTTGTGGTGTTTGGACAACAAACGCCGCTACAAATCGAGAATTAGAGGCGCTTAGCATAAAACGCCGTTAAAGATCTAGCATTAGCGGCGCTCATTGTAAAACGCCGCAAAAAGTCGGACATGTAGTGGCGTTTTCTAAAAAAACGTTGTAAAAGAACATCATTAGTGGCGTTTGTAAACAAAAACGCCGTTAAAATGCTGACAAAACGCATCGTCTAATCTTCAGGAATAACTGCAGTAGCGGCGGACTACAAAAACTCCATTATAGAGCACAATTAGCGGCGTTTATTTGTAAGCGCCGCAGAAAATGTTAAACAAAACGCAGCGTAGGAGCTTGAGGTATATTAGAATTAGTGGCGCTTATGCAAAAACACCGCTAAAGCACAGTATTAGCGGCGCAATATAAAAAGCACCGCAAAATATCTTAACCAAAATGCTGCGTTTTGGTCTTAAGGTATATCAGAATTAGTGGCGCTTACGAAAAATGCCGCTAAAGCACAGTATTAGCGGCGCTATAAAAAAAGCGCCGAAAAATATCTTAACAAAAAATGCAGCGTTTTTGTCTTGAGGTATACCGGAATTAGTGGCGTTTATGAAAAACGCCGCTAAAGCACAGTATTAGCGGTGCTAAATAAAAAGCGCCGCAAAATATCTTAACCAAAACACAGCGTTTGGTCTTCAGGCATATTATAATTAGTGGCGCTTATGAAACTCGCCGCTAAATCACAGTATTAGCGGCGTAATATAAAAAGCACCGCAAAATATCTTAATCGAAACGCAACATTTGGTCTTCAGCTATAGAGCCAATAGCGGCGGTTTTTACAAAACGCCGCTATTTCTCGCAATTAGCGGCGCTTAACTAAAAAATGCTGGAAAATTTTAAATCGAAATGCAACTTTTCGTCATGAGCTGTAGCGCCGTTAGCGGCGCTTACCAGAAAACGCCGCTATATATTAGCTTTTAGTGGCACTTTTACTGATGCGTCGCAAAAATTTTGACCAAAGCGCATCGTTCCGGCTTGACCTATAGATGCATTAGCGGCTCTTATTTGAAAACTCCGCTATACAACAACTTTTAGTGGCGCTTTAGAGAAAGCGCCGCAAAATTGTTAACCAAAACGGCTCAGTTTTTGGTACTTTAGTGGCGTTTTAGGTAAAACCGCCGCAATAAAATTAATTTATTTTTCCATTTTAGGCTTTAGAATTTATTTAAGAATTAATGTTAATGGTATAGAGTTTTAGGGTTTATGGTATACTATTTTTTATTTTGTGCTAGGGATTGAAGGTTTGATGTTCAAGGTTTAAAAATACTATTTGAAAACTAATTGAAGAATAACATTTGAATTTTACTGGGATTCATGCCACTTTGTAGCACACCTATATTATTTAATATAATTAAGAATATAAAATATATGTTTTGTACTAAACTAACATTGGCCACCCGAAGTCCCAAAGATATGGTTTAGGATTATGGTTTATGATTTATGGTTTAGACTTTAGGGTTTGGCTAGTTTTAGGGTTTAGAGTTTATGATTTGGTGGTTATTGTTTGTGGTTTACGGGTTTAATGTTTATGGTTTAGGGTTTAAGATTTACGGTTAATGTTTATGATATAGTGTGGATTGGATTTTGGGGTTTGGTGGTTTGGTGTTTTATGATTAATTGAGGGTTTAGGGTTTAGGATTTAAGGTTTACGATTTAGGGTTTAGGGTTTATAGTTTGGGATTTATGATTTACGGTTAAGGCTTACAGTATAGTGGGGATTGGATTTTGGGGTTTGATGGTTTGGTATTTTATATGGTTGACGATTTTAGGGTTTCCACTTTGGGGTTTGGGGCTTTGTCTTTAATCTTGGATATTTAAAAGAATATAAATGTAAATAATATAAATATAAATTAATATTTTAAAAAAAAAATCAAAATGGGTTATATCCCAAAAGCACACATGAACAATGTTTTATTGTTCAATTGTATACATTAACTTTTAATTAGTTTGATCCAGATATTGTAAAATAGTAACATAATTATTGATATAATTAAAATAATTTTTTATTTATATTGCATACATAAATATTTAAATTTATTCAATATAAAAATATATTGATGTATTTATTTTTTAAAATGTGTAATTATTTTTTAAAAATGCATTACTCTCCTTTTTTATTAGTTAATATTTTCTCTCTAATTTAAAAGAAATTATAAACATTAGCGGCGTTTTTAGAACAAACGCCGCAAAAGGGTCTTAAAATAATGGCTAACCGACGCCGTTTTTCTACACGATTTTTAACTTATAAAAATTTTAAGACAAAATTTATTTAAAACGTCAACGTTTGGCTTAAGTAAATTAAATTTTAGTGGTGCTTTTACAAAAACGCTAGAACTATGCAAAATTTGCTTAATAAAACGGCACCGTTTTTCATTAGAACTTTAAATTTTAGTGGCGTTTTGTCAGAAAAACACCGCAAATGTGGGAGCAATAGCGGCGTTTTTTCAAGAAACGCCGCAAACGTGTCTTAAAATTTTGGCTGAACGAAGCCGTTTTTCCAGACGATATTTAACTTATCATTTACTCTATATCTAAAGTAAAAAATAGAAACAAAAGCAATTTAACTTGTGTACCGCGAATCAGAAGGGAAAAAAATGCAAAAAAAAAGAATCAAACAAAAAAAGGGAGAGGAGAACTCAGAAATCATCACAGAGGAAGCAAGGGTTGCGTCAATCTTGACAGGATTCTATCAAAGCTGCGGAATTTGTGGTTAAAAGGTAAGCGTTTAATGTTTTGTTCGAAACACTGTATCATAATTTAGGGTTTTTTGTCTTTAGTGTAATTTGGGAAATTGGGGTTTAGAAACCAATTTTGGGATTTGGGGGTTTACGGTTTAGGTTTAATCACCAAGCTTGAACCACTTTGTTTGGGAATTTTGGGAATTTGGGAATTTCTATAATTTCTAGGGTTTGCCTCTGTCGATTACGTTGCCTCTACCGATTACTAAGGGCAAATAATGAAAAAATGAAACTGACGGGATTACAAGTTAATATACTGACGGGACTTAAAAACAGTAATTAGCATGACTGCAATGCATTTTATATAACTTCAATTTATGTGCTAGCTTTGAGATTTTAAGTTTATTTAGCAGTTGTATTGTCCTAACCCTGCAATGTTAAACGACATACTGTATGAGGGATTTTTGTAATATACAGTGAATACTTGAACATACAAATTGCTGAATGAATTTTCTGAATGAATTTCTGAATGAAGTTTATTTAGCAGTTTTGCTGAATGAACCCTGCAATGTTTATTTTTGGCATTAATCTTATGGATTATTTTGGTGACTGTCAGAGAGGAACTATTCTATTGGAGGATTAAGGCTTGGGGAGTTGTTGATCTTCTGCAAGGGTAAGAGTAGATTTGGTGGTTTAAAATTGACTTTGCTTTAAACTTTTGACTTCATAGCCAATTGTTCAAAATGCATTTAAATCAAAGCTGCTTTTGTCTAGTATATGTTGCAATATATAAGATTGCTCTATGTTGGACGCACATACAATTATGGACAACACTTCTTATTATTAAAAATTAGATTATAATTCTTAAATCACTTTTTATATTTGAGTAATTGAATAAATTATGGGCGATTAGTTTATTCGGTTTAATGTGAATAAATTATCGATTTTCGTTTATGTCAATGAATAAATTACCGACGTTAAATGTGATTAATTGATTGAATGTTAATGTTTAATAATCTATGATTATTCAATAAATTGATCGATTAATTGATTGAATGTCGGTGAATTGTCAATGAATGTTAATGAATTATTAATTTATGTGTAAATAATATAAACATTTGGTTAAATGCGTATAGTTTGCAAATATTTATATGTTTTCATCCAAATATTTTTTTTTTGCCTTTTGTAAATGGTATAACTTGCTTAATACAAAACTTATATAACTTACGATCAGATTTCATAATTTATGTATTTTATGTAACTTACATAATATATAACTTACATATAGCATAGGTAACAATGGTGAACTTCGCTCGATTGATTCACACATGACAACAATTGATAGATGAGCCGTATGTATTCTCATCTCAAGTCAAACAAGTTTTTTACTCAAAAGATCCAACTGATGAGGGTTGGTACGTTGTACTCCGTAACATCCCTAGAGACTTGTTTGACATGGGCAGTGGAAGTAGAGATAACATCGACGACAGATCAAAAACTTTGCCCTTTCCAGAACAAACTTAAACGATAATATCTCTAGTACTAGTACACAGTTTCAATGGGTTCGTCAAGATACGGATGAAGATATTTACGAATAATGATGTAGTAAGATTTTACGATTGTTTAATTATATGTAATATCATAATTTAAATCTTGGTCTTATTATATATTTCAACTATTTTATATGTACTGTTATTATTGTAATTAGTTATTAAGTTTTCAACTATTTTATGTGTATTGCAGATAAAATGCCTACACGAAAAATGCAAGTTCTAAGCATTGTTCAAAATGATCCAAACTCGACAGAAACAAATAGTGAACAACAGACAATAATTGGATATTCGAATGTTCCGATTACACCTGAGGATCCTACAAAAGTTCAAAGTAATATTACATTTAATTTACATGCGTGTTGACTTATAATTGATTTATTTTTCAAATTCTTATATTATAATGTACCATTTTCAGTTGAAAATGGTGGGACGCACAGAGGTCGAGGACGTACGTTACTTAGAGATTTATACGAGTTAGATCCAGTTGAGCGTGTCAAGGTATGCAGAAACAGTTTTGGTTAGCCTGTTGGATCAGAAGCTCGACTTTTAGCAGGATACATGGGCATTTTAGCACGAAATGCGAATATGTTGCCTATCAACTACGAGTCATGGCATCAAATGCCCAATAGTAACAAAAACCAAGCCCTCGATAATATTAAGGTAACAAAATGTTATTGTTATCTGTAATGCTTGGGAATTAGTTTCATTTATTATTTTCTTAACTTGTGTTTTTTTCAGGCGAGGTTTGCTTTAGAGGTCTCGGATACTTATGTAAAGAAGGCATTGGGAAAAAGATGGAGAGACCATAAAAGTACTTTGAAGAAATATTATTATAAGACAAAAACAACCCTCGATGAGAAATTGCAAAATGTCCTGCCGGGTATGCTGAGGTACCAATGGGAAGATGCGGTTAGATTTTGGCATTCGAAGAAAGGCGAGGTATGACGTACTTCCAAACTATTCTAATTATTTTGGTTTGTAGTATTTACTATTTATGTACTAAAAATTTCATAACGTAGGATCGTGAACGAGTTGGAAAAGCAAAGAGTGAAAGAAAAATTCACTCACAGTAAGGTTGAAAAGTTTTGCATGTATAGCTGAGGCGGAGGTATTTTTAATTTTTTAATACTGTCAAATATGTATAACTTTCCATTAAATAATATTTTTACTACTATATTGTAGGAACTGTCATCTGGTCAAAAAGTTGGACGCCTTCAACTTTTTGAAATTACACATAGGAAGAAAGACGGATCTCCTATGACTCCTGAAGCTGGTGAAATTTTGGTATGTTTACTTAATACGATTTGACTTCTTTTAGTTATTTATAGTGTTTATTTTCTAATGGTTTAATTCATTGCTTGTAATGCGACTATTGTTATGTTGCATTTGTTTTTTTAATATATATTGTGTTCCTAATTATGTGATTTATTTATTAGGAAAAACTAAAGGATAAAAAGGCGGAGTACGAAGTGATTGCTTCTACTGATAGTTCTGTTCATCTTGAAGACATTGATAACCGGATTATTACTGAAGTTTTGGGTCCTGAAAGGTATGGTCGGGTTCGATTTCAAGGATCTTTTGTTAGCCCAACCCAATATTTTGGATCCAGCTCGCAGCAATATATGGTTTTGGGGAGTCAGGCTCAAGCTGAAGTTCAGAGGTTAAAAGACCAGATGACTCAGATGCAAGCGACCACAGTTGAGGTTGAAAGGAAATATGAAGAACTCCAGCTACAACTAAAAGCAGAAGCGGCAGCCAGGGAAGCAGAGGCTGCAGTAAAAGAAGCAGAGGTTCAAAAGAAATATGAAAAACTCCAGCTACAACTTAAAGTAGATGCGGCATCGAGAGAAGCAGAGCAGAGCAGAAAGTACGACGAACTCCAACAGCAGCTTCAGACTATGATGAAGATGTTTCAGCAGTCGCAACTTCCGCCGTCATAATGTATTGCATAAATATTTTTATCATTTTAACTTTTAATATTTTTGTAAAAATAATATGAATTCTATTTTATTTATTGATATTAATATTACTTTATTCGTTTAATTTGAAATATTATATAACTTTATTGCTTTTGGCTGGTTTAGATCTGGTTGCTTTTGATTTGTTGCTACAGGAGGGCTGAAAAATAGAAAATTTTATTTTACAAAAATCCCAAAATTAGTGGCGTTTTAATAAAAGCGCTGCTAAAAGTCATGTTTTATAGCGGCGTTTGTAGAATAAAACACCGCTAAAGAACATTTCTTTTAGCGGCATTTGTGAAGAAAGCGCCGCTAAAGAACATGTACTTTAGCGGCGTTTGTTGGTTTGCGCCGCTATAGCTCATGTTCTTTAGCGGCGTTTGTTGTACAAGCGCTGCTAAGCTAAAGAACATGAGCTTTAGCGGCGTTTTTTTTTAAGCGCCGCTAAAATTTTTTTAAGAGCCGCTAAAGAACATGAGCTTTAGCGGCGTTTATTTCTATAAACGCTGCAAACGTTAGCGACGTTGTCGTTAGCGGCATTTTTTGCGGCGCTTGTGGAAGCGCCGCAAATACCTTTAGTGGCACTAAAAAGAGCCGCTAAAGGCCTAAAAAAACGCCGCTAAAAACCTGTTTTGGTGTAGTGAGGAAATGAGTTTCCAATACATGTTTTATGGACGAGATTTATTGTGGCTGAAAAGTTAAGGTCAAATTAATTTGGAGTTTTAAATAAATTGAGGCCCACTTAACTTTGTGGATAAGGTTTGTGTTTATCCTTCGCACTTATCCTAACATATTTATGGGTTAATTTTAATGAGATTAATCATTTTTTTTATCTTGGGATAAGATTAGAGATTATGTTTCCTTATTATTATATTGAAGAAAGAGATTTTATGTTGGACTATGTTGATAAAAAAGGTCGCAGTATTAAGCCTATATGCATGGAAGATAAATCAATTTAAGGGAGTATTGTGCTCATTTGATTAATTTATCTTTGTTTTTTTTATTGTACTTTTGCACTTTATTATGAGCAATGTCAGAAATTAAGCTAGTAAAAATTAGGTTTTAAATTTAAAGTCTAAACATTATCATTTTTTATCAAATTTAAATAATTATCGATTTAGAAAACATAAATAAATTTAAACAAGTTTAAAAACAAAATTAAATAAAAATGCAATAATTTAAATATGCTATGAATATCTTATAAATTGGATGTCCATAAAGATTTAGATAAGTTTTGATATATTTTAAATTCTAATAGTGATTAGAAAGAGATGCCTACTTTATTTATACTTTTATATCTATAAATAGAGACTTTTGGAGAAGCATTAATCAATAAAATATGCTCTTTTTTGTTCTCTCATTCTCTTTGTTCTTTACTCTCTCTATTTATTTTATACCAAAATAAAATTTTAAAAAAATTCAATTTCTTAAAACAAATAAAATAAAACTATATTAAAACAAATTAAAACATTCAACTTCCCGAGGACAATAAACATAAAATTTAATTTTAAAAATATCAATAATATTACAAAAACATCTTAATGTTCTCAATTTTGATCTTCTTCTTCAATTTATCATCTATTCGATTTTTATTTGTCAACTTATTTAATTTCTAATGAATTTAGTTTCCTTCAACTTCAATGGAAAATATAATGCTAATAATAAAAATTAATTCATTCAAATCCATGGAAATAAAACCTATCAAATAATACTAAAAGCTAGACCATTCTCTAAATGCTACTTGAATAAAGGTGTATTGCTAATGTATCTATTTATAGTACTAAATCTTAATTTTAATTTGTATATAACTATAACATTAATTAAGTGATAACCAGCTAAAATAATAAGTATACTTTAATATGAATCCGAGTCTAATTTTTTATTCAAGATTTCCAAATCTAATTTAGTGATAATAACTCTTTACACTAATAATGACATATTATTAATAAAATAAATATAATTAAAATTGTTTTATATTTTATATAAAACACTTTAATAAAATAATTATAATAATTATTTAATACTAATATTATTTTATCATATTTATTTGAAAAGAAACGTGAGAGTAAAAAAATCGGATGCATGATAAATTATTTATATTATTATTATATAATAATTGACAATACATGTAATATCTATGTATCATTAATCTAAGGGTTTTAGTATTTTAATTTATTCAATTATATTAAATGAATTAATAGTTAATTAAAATTATTTTTAGTATTAAATAATTAATAGTAATATATTACTAAACTATTATAAATTTTGATTAAAACATATTATAATGATTTTAATGATTTAAAAAAATATATTACTAAAATGTGTATTAAGGTAATTTTATTCATAAATTTTATTATTTTTAAATATTAAAAAATATTTCATAAATTTTGATTAAAACATATTATAATGATTTTAATGAAAATAACCGCTTATCAAACTACGAAAATAAAAATGTTTAAATTTTTTTATAATAATGTTGTGTTGTAGCTAATTATTTGTTTGTTTTTATGTTTGATCGAAATTTACCACACAACTTGTTAATACAAGTGTTCAACAAGGGAGGTGACAATGAGGAGATGGTGGTGGTGACAAGTGGAGTTAGTTCACCTAGATAGGTGAAGAGTCTGAGTAAGAGGAGAGTAAGGAGAAGGTAGCTGAGTGGGTAAGGGAGACTATGTGTTTAGGTGAGGTGCGCAAGGTTGCTGAAGGAGAAGGAAGATCCTTTCTTCATCGTTCTTTGGAGTATTTATAGGGGGAGACCCCATGTCTAGTAGTTCCATGTCATCGACAGTGCGGGTGTTGGCTTGCCTGTGTGGTTGACTAGGTGGCAGTTCGGTTGTCATCAAGCACGACACTGAAATGACATTCCCTTTATTGAGGCAAACCAGGTTGCTATGCCTCAGTAGTCCCTTAATGGTCCCTTCTTGGAGATAAGAGCATTCTTGCTTAAAAGCAAGTGGTCTAATGGCAAGTGGTTTAATGGAGGATAAAGCACATGAGTGGCTAGTCACCTAGCGACTAGCCAAATGATGTGAGGCAAAGGCCAACACGGGTGCTTCTCAGGTAGCTTCTCGTAGTGCCACATGTCTAAATCAAGTAGGGGTATAACAAAATTATAAAAATGTTTTAAAAATTTGATATTATAACCTTCTTTAAAATGTTCAATATGTGCATAAAAAAATTTAAATCTATTGAAAAATGATTTTTCAAGTTTTAAAAATTTAACATGTTTTTATAGAAATTAATTTTAATGCCTAATAACACGATTCAATAAAAATATTGCAACCTTATAAAAATAGAAAAGAAAAGAAAACAACAATGTAAAAATGACAATAAATTATATGAAAGTTTTAATAAATGTAAATAAAATAATAAATTTGAAAAATATGATACATGATTATTTGAAGGAAACAATACAATAAAGCTTTTATAAAAGAATAAAGAGGAAAACTAAATTAAATTTGTAAAAAAAAGAAAATTTAAAAAGTATTATTAATAAAAGTAAAAAAAACATCTTTCTTTTACTAAAAAATTGCATACCTTTTAAAATCAAAGTTACAAGTTGATAAAAACACACGTTACATCATTTTTATAAATGTGTTTTGTGTATAATTAAAATTTATAGATGAGTTTAAACCACATAGAGGATTTTAGTAAGGTGATCCTCTTTCTTCCTACCTTTTTGTGCTCTATATGGAAAGGCTTGCTCAAACAATTTCTAAAGATGTGGAAAACGGTAAATGGAAACTAATCAAGTTGTTAATAAATAGCCCCTGAATATCTGATCTTTTCTTCACCGATAATCTTGTCCTCTTTGTTGAGGCATCTTTGGAACAGATGAGAGTGATCAATGAAGCTCTGAAAACTTTTTGCACCCATTCAGGACACAACGTTAGCTTCCAAAAAACACAAATATTCTTCTCAAAGAATGTCTTTCCCGAGATGAAAATTGAAATAAGCATGGGCTTGGGTTTCTCCTCTGTGATTGATCTTGGGAAATGGTTAGGTGTTCCACTATTTCATAATAGGGTCAACAAAGCCACCTTTCATACCTAGACTCAAATATGAGACATAAGCTATCTGGATGGAAAGAGAAGTTGCTTTCGTTAGTTGGAAGAATAACACTTTCTAAAGCCGTCCTTGTGACCATACCTATCTACACTATCCTATCCACTGTTGTACCTAAAAGAGTGTGTATAGAGATAGAGAAAATTATATGAAATTTTGTTTAGGGACATATAGATGATAAAATGAAGCTTAGCCTTGTGAAATGGGATGATCTCTGTAAACCTGTTGTTGATGGAGGACTTAGGTTAAAGAATATGTGGCAGTAGAATATGGCTTTCATGATGAAGATTGGATTTAAAATTATTCAAAGACCAGATTATTTGTGGGTGCAAGTGCTTTGATCTAAATATAGATGAGAAGGAGTGATCCCTCATGCTTTACGTACTACTCGTTGTTCCCGTCTTTGGAAAGGTATTAGTAACATATGGGATGAGATTCGGAAAGGTGTAATTTGGAATGTCGGCAACGTTGGTAATGCTGAGTTTTGGCGTGATTGTTTGTAACACCTATACCCTGTTTTCGTCGCCAAATAGGGTTACAAAGTATTACCATACAAATCAAACATTTTATAACAAATAGCATTCAATTATCGAATTAATTGTATAAATACGTATGTAATTCAAAATGGAACAAAACATATATTTACGGACCTTAAAATTGAGTCTACGAGGTCTTAAAAATAGATTAGGAACAATCAGGGACTAATTCAAAACAAATCAAAAAGTTCAGGGAAAAACTAAAAATTTTCACTTCAGAGGTCACACGGCCATGTGCCCAAGCCGTATGACAGAGCTCAAACCGTGTGGCTCCAGACATGGTCGTGTGACTACTCCACATGCCCGTGTGCTCACCTGTGTAACTTACTGACTTGGGTCACACGGTCATGTCGTAGGCCATGTGCTAGTCGGTGTGAATCCCTGCACCAAACACGTTCAAGGCACACGCCCGTGTGTGACACACGACCGTGTGACAACCCGTGTCCTAGGCCGCATATGTCCAAAAATGTCCCAAAACAAGCCTAATTTTCATCCAATTGCATAGGTACCTATACCATCTAATGACACACGGTTCCAAGTCTCAAACCCATTCAAAAACTAACATAACAGGCTAAATTAATCAACCATAAACACTATTCAATATTATGCAAGTCACCCACGTCTCAAGCAACTAGCAATTTAATGACTTGACTTCCATACTATCACATTTGACCACATCTAGCTTACATATAAGTTAAAAATCTTACCATTTGATACACATATCCATACCATTTGTGCCTAGGTGGATGCCCTACAAGCATGCATCAAGGCTATAAAATACCACCAAAGAATAAGCAAACCAAGTTACACAATTCAAGCCAAACAACAATCAAATAACTAACATTCAGTTTGAATTGACCATATCTACCTCATGTCATCCTAGCATTCTATATTCATCTATTACATTTAAGCTTGGAACTTAACATGCATTCCTCATTAGTTACTCATTTCACAACATCATAAGCACCCCCATGCTTATTACAACCACACACACGAACCATTTCAACCATGAGCAAATGGTCTTACTACATAACATAACCACATTTTCCTATTTCAAGCCACATAAGTCAAGTTGAAATCAAAATCTACCAAAAAGATCCTGGATAGTGTGACTCCTTGAGTTGATCCAATCTCTCAACTTCAATAGAACGTATCTACAAGGAAAGGGCAAAGACACGAGTAAGCTTACGTAAAAGCTTAGTAAGTTTGTAATAAACTTAAACTTTGACTTAACGTAAACTTTAACTTACCGTAAAGGATGAAATTTTAAATATTTTACCAGATAATTCAATATCATGATCATGAGTTCATTAATTACCTATACACCTCACAAGTCTCACAAGGTTAGTGAGTTCATACGTAAAACATATAACTTTATCATGATATCAAACTTATACATTAAAAAACACAATTGGTATATAAACCAATCATCATATATGCATTTAACACTCATATTTCATTTCAAATATCTATATCCAATGTCCCATCCATACATATATTTTCACATAACCATTTCATCTAATCGTTTCATTTTACTATTTCATTTACATATATAACACATAATCTTCCTATACAACATATTTTGTTTCAATAATTCATATAGATCTCTTCATCCATTTTTTAATACCATATAACTGTTTTGTATATTTCATTTCATTTTATACATTTAACACCCAATGAACCAAATGAAATAACACTGGATACACAGGAACCATGCATCCAAATTTGGCTTAAACTTTTAGGCCAGGTTTGGGGTATTACATTTAGTGGTATTAGAGCCAGGTTTACGAAACTCGGATTGTGGTCTTCAGGTTTAACACTCTTCTTGAAAAATGTTTTAAGCAAGTGAAACTTCTGACTGACTTTGGGATTTGACATTTCGAAAAAGTATATGTTCAGATTTTGATTATTTTCAAGTCTGTAGATAGAAAATTTGAGACTCTGATGTCGATCCTGTAAGTATCTCTACTTTAGCTATACTAAATGAAGTAGCGCATACCGTAGCGTTTTGGTACTCCGTCCTAGCTAAAACTGTGGACTTGTACCATGAATACGCGTAACTTTATTGTGCGAGAGCGTGTTGGATTTAGCTAAATGACTCAGTCGAGTCTTCTTCTCGGGGCAATGAGCCCAATTTGCAAATCTGTGAATCTATTAGAACTCTCGAATCTGAGGAGAAACGGATTGAGTCTCGATTTGCGATTACTGTGATGGACACCATCAGGTGCAATTATAGAGGAAAAAATTAGAGGTTCTCTCAGATGTGGATAGGTAGCACATCTAGTTAGAGCTTGCGTTGCGTACAACATACTTTTAGCAGGATACGAGCTTCGATTCAAAAATGGAATCTTAGTTGGGGATGTCTGATAAGATGGAGAGAAAAGTCTGGAGGTGTTTGGGAATCATACAGGTATTTTATGATTTAATTTAGTTGTGCCTTGCTTGATAAGAACTGTCTGAACTTGTATGGTAATGGTAAGTGACGTTTTCAATTATGTATGTAAAAATCTGAAGTAAAAGAATCATTAGTGATAATTTTGTAAACAATTCGAGTGATAAATTGAGTTAGTGAATAGGAAGTCTATTAAAACCATGATTTGTTACCTTGAAATAAGTTTAGCGCAGCGGTAGCGTTGTGGTCTGTGTACATAAGAGTATTTAAGATTTTGTATGTTAGTGTTTGGTATGACCGTGGAAATTTCGAGGATGAAATTCTTTTAAGGAGGAGAGAGTTATAACATCCCAAAAACTAGGTTAGAAGAAAATGAGTTAGTGAAACACAGAGTGGTCAAGTTCTTGGTTTGAATTAAGATTTTGAAATGTGTGACAAGTAAATTGATCTGGTTCAGTGGTCAAGTGTTCTGGGTATGTGTGTGAGGTTCTGGGTTCATATCTTTTTTTGGAAATTTTACTATTTTGCTTAAACCCTTACATTGGAATGTGTGGTTTATAAGTTAATTGTGTGCAACTAATATTAGGAATGAGCCTGTTGGTTCAATGGTTAACTGTATGTATACCCTTTGGTCTTGTGTTCGAGTCTCAGCAAAATCTATGGAGATATTTTAACTGAACTACCTTGTGGGGTAGTTTATTTTAGTTAATTAAACTTTCCCGAAACAAATCAAGCAGAACAAAACTGAACGGAGCAAAACAAAATAGAATAGAATGGAGTAGAAGTTTTACGTTATGCAGATGCTGTATTTTTCAAACAGATCAGAATGCAGATTTATCTAAAAACATTCTACCCAAACTCTGCTAACACCAAAATAGAGTTCTCCCCCGAACTCATCCATCCAAAACACACCAATAAAGTCATCCCGGGTTGTCCAGTAACAATGACTAGCTACCCCGGATTGCCCAGTAACGATGACTTATCAATATGCAGTTAAACTGCCATATAAAATATATGTGGTGAAACCACTGAATACGCAGATCATTAATTGCCAGTACAGAATCTTCCTCCTTTAACAGCAACCCAAGTCCTATGCACTGTGTCATGGCTTGCATATGCTGAACTAGAGTAATAAGTATGTAAGACATACTATCTTTCAATAACATAATCAGTAAACATAAGAAGCCATGTTTTGTAAAACAAACTTATCAAACCATAACAGATCATATCAAATTTTCCATGAAGTCACCTGTACGGTTATAAATTAGAATAAAAATAATCAATCTAACATATTCAGATATCACATATTCTCTATTAATAGAATAACGCAGAGACGTACCATCAAACTTAATAAAATATAGATCATACCTAGATAATTCGCACACATCAGACAGTAGCACATTACGTTTTGATAGGTCCTACTCACTTAGGTTCAAACATAATAGACATATGTGTAGATCACAAGTTGTTCATCATCGGATCATCAGATATCAAGTTATATAGCCTTATTCAGATCGTAAGGAATTTACAGTAGGCCTACATTCGTTTAGAACGACGGTTGTCGCCCGAGGGAAAAAGTGCAAATATTATTCCACACGCCCGTGTGGTTTCACACAACCTGGATAGCTAGCCTGTGTGCCTCCACACGACCTAGCACACGCCTGTGTTACCTTCTTATGTGGTCTCAATCCATAATCAGTGCGTTATACGGCCTGGACACACGCCCGTGTCCTTAGCTCGTGTGAACCCTGCATAACACATAACCACACATGGCCTGGGCATACGCCCGTGTGCCTAGCCTGTGTGCCTCCAATTTTCATGATCAGTACATGGCCTACCACACGATAGTTTTATGTGGACAGTCCTATTTTTTGAAGACTAAAATTTGAGTAAGAAGAGGTTTTCGGTACCTACCTGATATGGATTCAAAGTAGAAACAATAAGGATGAGTTCCCATCTCTAAACGACAAGCAATTGTCCAGCAAACAGTTAACTCATAGTCAAATCGTTAAAAACTAACATTTCAAAATCGAAGTTATGTCAAATAACCTTCGACACTAAAACTTTAAGTCAAACTTACCGGCCAACGGATTGAATTTGAAAGGAGAATTCAGACCCTGTACGGAATCAATGTAACGTAACATAGAACAAAAGGAAAGGAACTTGAAACGGTAAAACTGAATCAATGAAGAATGAAGCAAAAAGGTAACATTAGAATAAAAGATGAAACAATGTAAAAAGAAAAAAAGGAAGTTTTTATTTTGGGAAAGGTTAATTAACTAAAATAAACTACCCCACAAGGTAGTTCAGAAAAAATATCTCCATAACTTTTGCCGAGACTCGAACACAAGACCAAAGGGTATACAGATGCTTAACCATTGAATCGGTAGACTCATTGTTGATATCAATTGCACACAGTTAACTTATAAACCACTCATTTCAAGGTAAGGGTTTAAGGAAAATAAAAAACTTTTCAAAATCAGGATTCGAACCTAAAACCTCACACACATACCTAGAACACTTGACCACTGAACCAAATCAAATTACTTGTCACACATTTCAAAATCTTAATTCAAACCCAGAACTTTAACTCACTTTCTTCTATCCCGATTTTTGGGATTTTATAATTGCTTGGACTTTTTGACCTTGGTTTAATTACCATTTTGGTCCCTTTACTATTTTAAATCTAAAGCAATTAACTTTTACCTTTTTTTACTATTTAATCCTTTTACCTTAATTAATCAATAAATCATCAAAATTACTTGGCCAAACTTTAATTCACATATAATACAATTTTGTAAATATTTAATAATAATATTCATGAGCTCGGTTTAAAGAAACGGGGTCCCGATATCTTATGTTTCCAAAACCACTTGACTTTCGAGACAACCACTTATACTAACCATTAATTCAATTAATTAAAAATTCATCAAATCAAAATTCAATAGAAAAATTACTATTGAATTGTATAATTTGAATACTAATTATACGAACTTACTCATCGAATTTGTGATCTCGAAACCACTATTTCTGACACCACTAAAAAATGAGTTGTTACACTGTTAGTTATCGGAATGTGGAACACTTGCTGACTACTACTTTGCTATGGTGGGAATGTGCCAGTGCATGTATCGGTGGCTAAGATGAGAATAGTGTAGGGATAGTGGGCTTGGGAACAATTTTCTCCTTTTTTATTCTACAATATATAGTTGTTAAAAGACCATCAATGGCTCATGATGTTGAGGATTTCATGGGATGGAAATGAGAAAAATTACAAATTCACCACTAAATCTGCCTATAATTCTTTACGACTTGCAGCTTCTACAAATGATGGGAAAAAATGAAAAAGCATTTGGAGTAACAACTGTCCTCGACGGTTCAAGGTATTTCTTTAGCTAGCTGCACAGAATAAACTTCTATGAACAAGGTAAGAGCCAACAAACACATGGTTGCTGATTGTAAATGTAGTCTTTGTAGGAATCATATCGTCATGTAATTCATGAATGTTTCTTAGCCATTTCAGTTGGGACCCTCCTCGTTAAAGTTGATATGTTAATGGAGTTCATGCATCTTCCATTAGAGGAATGGATTTTTGCAAACATATTTGGGTCTACTAAGTTTGCTTGTAATGAAGATAGTTGGAGTAGCAAGTGCGGAGCCATTTGCTGGTGCTTGTGGAACAATCGCAATAATGGTCTTTTTAATTAGAGGTGTTCAGTCGGTTAACCGACCTTTTATAACTTTTAACCGTTAATCGAACCAAAATTTTTTAGTTAGTTCAGTCGGTTAACCGAAATAACCGAAAATTATATTTTTTTATTTTTGGTTAAAATAAGTATAAAAATTAACTGAATTAACCGAATTAACCGAATTAAAGTATTAACTGATTTAAAGTGTTGAATCACTACATAATTAAAAACATTACATAAGTCGTGAAATTAACACATAATTTAAATGTAAGTCTTTAATATTCTCCATTTGTATCCATTTCTTCTGTCCAAAAGATCTCCATTTGCATTATACCTAAAAAACATGTGCAAAAAATGAGCATATAATAGAAATATATGCATTTAAAAAAATCAAATAATATAAACAAATGAATAGATTGTAAGTTAACAAGAATAAGATAGTAAGCATACCCTTCAACTCACGAAGGCTCATGACTTTAGGGTAGGCTCTGATACATTTCAAGAAAAGTCTAAACATTGAATCAATTAAATAAGTAGGAATGATATGGTAAAAATTTGAAACTATTAAAATAAAACAATAAATATACCATTTTCAATCTTGTCAAGCTCTTGGATTTGTTATGCAATCTTTTTGATGTCTTTTTGTGATGATGATTTTCGAATCCAATCTTGAGCACATACAAGAGCTTGTACAATTTTAGGAGTTAAAGAACTCCTATATTGATCAAGCACATGTCCTCCGGTGTTAAATGCAGACTCAGAAGAAACTGTAGAAACTGGTATAACTAGCACATCTCTGACCATTGTTGAAAGAGTGGGAAATCTAGGGCTGTTCACTTTCCACCACAATAAAATATCAAAATCTTCAACAAAATCCTCATTAGCCTCAGCTAGATATTTATCCAACTCTGATGTTTTATCCTCACCACCATTTTCCAACTCATGCTTTTTATACAAAGCCTGCATTCGCCTTTTCATTTTTTTTTGTGGTTCACCGAGAGAAACATGTGTTGGCACTCTCGATTGGCTACAAGTACTATGAAGTGGAGGCTTATAATTATCAAACAATTCATACAAAGATTCCTTCAATTTTTGCATCATTTCACAAGCTTTTTCAGAACTAGACATTTCACTAAGTGCAAATTTAAGATACTTTAGTTTTTGTCTAGGATCTAAAACACAAGCAACAAACATAAGCAAATTCATCTTATCAATATCACCCCAATACTTATCATACTTCTCTTTCGTCTTGATGGTCATAACATTGAAATCAACATTACTATTTAATTGAGCATCTCGTAAAAGAATATCAATTTCAGAAAGGTCGTCAAAAAAATTATTGGACATGACATATGAAGCGCCAGATATACGCAAAGTGACTTCATAAAAGTGTTCCAAGAAATTCCTCAAGTTTCTAACATTAGCCCAATCATCCACACTAGGCCAACCCTCTTTCCTTTCAAGTTCAGCCCTAAAGTTTGTATCTTGCTCTTCAAATCTCTCAAAAGCTCTTTCAAAGTTTTGAGTAATGTCTAACAGTAAGTAGGTCAAGTTCTACCTAGTACAAACATCAAGACACAACATCTTCTTACACTCTATCTTTTCCACCACAACACACTCCTTAAACTTTTGTAATCTAGATGGAGATTGTCTCACATATCGAACAACCCCCTAACACATTCAACAGATTTATTCATTTCCTTTAAGCCTTCAAAAACAATCAAATTCACAATGTGTGCCATGCATCTCATATGAAGATATTTACCATTTTGAACTAAACCCCCCTCGGGGGTTAAATTTCTTTCTCAAATAACCAATAGCAACATCATTTGAACTTGCATTATCAATAGTAACAGTAAACAACTTATCAATCCCCTAATTCAACAGGCATTTCTTAATCACCATCCCAATGGACTCACCCTTATAACTAGAAATTGGACAAAAGTTCAAAATCTTTTTATTCAATTTCCAATCGTTATCAATAAAGCGAGCAGTGATACACAAATAATTAACTCTTTGCAAAGAAGTCCATGTGTCAGTAGTTAAGCAAACTCTAGAACAAGAACTTCTAAAAAGTTGTTTTATCTTGACCCTTTCATCTAAATACAATTGATAAACATCCCTAGTCATAGTAGTTCATGAAGGAATATGAAACCTTGGACATGCCACAAACATAAATTTCTTAAAGCCTTCACTTTCAACAAACTTGAAAGGTAATACATCAATCACAATCATTTGTGCTAATCCTTTCCTACATGTTTCTTGATCAAATCTCCAAGTTGAAAGATGCCCTTCCCCCCTTCAACTCCCTTTCTAGGTAAAACTAGTTGTCCTTGGCTAGTGTTAACAACATTACTAAGATTTTTCTTACATGAACCAATATGATATTTCAATGACCCAGTACAATTTTTTTTCATATCCCAACAAAATTCCTTTTGACAATAATTATATTTAGCCTTACTTGCACCCTCACTATTAATAATCTTAGTGAAGTGAGACCAAACTTCTGACATTTGAGGAGTGGGTTTTCTTTTCCCAGTAGCCCCTTTGTTTGGCTTGAAGCTCCAACTCCCGAATTTTCAGATTCTATCGAAGTAGGAGGTGTAACATTACCCTCAATAGATGTTGGTTCGGTGGACATTTTGCAAAAAAAAATATAATAAATTAAAATACATTTATAATATTAAACATATTTTGATGTTGAGTTTTAGAGAAATAAATTACAATTTTTTTTATGTTGAGTTCAACATATACTATTACATTTTTTTAAAAATAAATATAGAGGATCCCTTAATTCTATCAAATAATAATAGATATGAGGTCTTTAGTCACTATACTACTTTTATCCATGTCTAGTAACTTTTTGTTGACTGGTTCGTCGTTCGCACAAGTGGATCAGCCAGACAAACTTTAAAAGTTAGACTTAAAAAAAATAAAATCATGGTGTGGAATAATAAACTAAATTAATATACTTGATAATAAGAAAATTTTGGAATAATAATAATACCTAATGATAAGCAATTTTTTTTATTAAAAAAAAAAGACTAATGCTTTTGAGTAGAAGTAAATGATCCATAACTCTTCTATCAATGTTTAATTTTCATCCATTGCATTAACCATTCATTGTCTTTTTATTTTAAGGAACCTTTTTTTTGAAGTAGAAGTAACTGTTCATTGTCTTTATTTATATTTCATGTTCGTGCATTACTTGTAAATTTTACATTTATTGTTTTTAACATTTTATCGATATTTTATTTCTATCCATGACCTTTATTAATACATTTCATCAATTTAATTTTGTTTGAAAAAATAAACATTTTATTTGAATTACTAAAAACTTGATATTAATAATATGAAAAGGTTGAAAATTGTACACAAAAAAGGAATTAAACTTTTATTTTTAAAATAATAAAATAATTTTATAAAACAACATTCTTTCAAAAAAAAAAACATTTAGTGTAGATGTTCTCTATATAACATATCTTTGGAACAAAGAACCCAACCTTAAATGCTCAATGAATAAGTGGCCCAAAAAAAACCAAGCTTCAAAATCTCTTAAATAGTACGTATCATAGCATTAAACTTAATTCAATAAGCGCCAGATGCAAAACAGAAACAGAAGGGCAGGCAATGGAATAGAATCCTTGAGCATGACCTTGTCGAACTAAGAATAGCCTTGACTAGTAAAAAAAAACCGAATCAAGCACTCTCATAAACTAGCAGTTCCCAAACCCAACAGTCTTCAATGCATTTACTGTTTTTTCTTCTCCCCTAATCCTATCTCATTTTCTACTGTCAATCTGGTTCCCTCCTTATCCATCCCCATAATCCATCATCAACAACCACTGCCCATCGGCACACTTCCACTCAGGTAACTCTCCCTTTCATTTTTAGGCAATAACAGAGTAGTAACCCAATAGATATGTTCTTCTTAAGTAGACCTACAAACTTGAAAACAACTACAAGCATGAGAGGAAAAGCCTACCTCAACTCACCGGTGATGGTGATCTGGTAGATGCCGGACGATTCACGAAGGTGGGGTGGCTGGCAATGACAATAGAAAGATTTTTGGAGATTTCAATTAGGGATTTTGAAGGTTAGGGTCTTAGTGATTTTTTTTATTTTTGTCGTGTGTTATTGTGTTTTAGTTTTAGACTTTTAGTTTTAGATTTTTATTTATTAAATTTTTTGTAATTTTTATGATTGGGTTGGGATGGGTTGGGTACTTGGGTTTATATATATTAGATTGGGTTTATGTTGGATTGGGTTTGGGTGAATAGTGGGCTATTTATATATTATAATTTTATTTATTAATTTTTTTGGTTAAACCGAAAAATTCGGTTAACCGTCCGGTTTCAAACTGAATTAACTGTTAACTAAAAAATAAAAAATTATTAACCGACCCTCGACTGATTTAATTTGGTTAACTGACTGATTAACCAAATTCGATTGGTGAATCGAATTTTTTTGGCTTTACCCGAATTTTGCACACCCCTATTTTTAATAGCTCCCATCTAAACGTTGAAGGTATTATACAACAAGCTCGCCATTTTTCTAGGAAGGGTGATGGAGATACAAAAACATATAAAGGGCAGTCATAAACAATCCATCAAACATAACAGGGAAACTTATTGGAGGTTGTCGGAGGTGGAATGGTGCAAAGTGAACACAGATGGTGCAAGGATGTTGGAGACTAGTCACGCATTATTTGGTGGTGTTATTAGGGATGATAATGGAAGATGGAAGATGAGATTTGCCCAAAATATTGAAATTTGTTCAACTATTGAAGCTGAGCTATGGGGAGCATACGATGGATTACGACAAGCTTGGAATAAGGGAGTAAGGAAGGTGATTCTTGAGTTGGATATCTTAGAGGTTGTTCATATGTTGATGAGTCTTATGTTAGAGATTCCTCATTTTGCAGTGGCTCGAGATGTCAAGAGTTTGATTTAAAATCAATGGGAACATGTCTATAGGAAATCAAATAAAGTAGCAGATGCATTAGCTAGACAAGACCTGTAACGATCCGAAACTCAGTGGTACTAGAAAGTGCAGTTTTGGGACCCCGTTTTTGTAAACTGGACTTGTAAATATTTTTATTAAATATTTATGGAGCTATGTTAGGGGTGAATTGAATTTTGGATAGGTAATTTCATTGAAATAATGTTTAATTAAAGTACAAGATTTAGAATTAGAATTTAATATATAGGGCTTATAAAGTAAACAAATCATTATATGTGAATATATTTGAGTGGCCGATTAAAAATTATTATTATATATATTTTATATTATAAACTTTAGTTAAGTTAATGTTAAAAGAATAAAATAAAAAATGAAATTAAAAGAAATTAAAACATGATATTAGTGGATTGATAGAGAAACATTATTCTCCTTTCATCCTAGCAATTTTGAAGCAAAAAGAAAAGGGAAAAGAACACACAACATTAGGGGTTTAAGCTTCAATTGGTTAGTCAATTTAGTCCATTTTCTTGTAATTTATATGTTTTTAGAATCTGGGTACCTCAGCTAGCTGACCCATGTTGTAATTTCGTTATTTTTAAAATTTGAGGACGTTATCTTGGTTGAATAGCTAAAGTTTTAGGCCCTCTTTGATAGATCTTGAGGTTAGAAGTGAAAAATGACTAAATTGTAAAGTCAATTGTTGATTTTGTGTGATAGGGACTAAAATGTTTAAATCATGAAATTTGAGGTAGAATTGAAAAACAGGAAGTCCTATAAGAACTCTTGTGAATTTGACATTAAATTAAAGGGTTAAATGTGAAAGTTATGTTAGTCCCGGTTCTAGGGACTAAATTGAATAATATGCAAAAGTTGCATAATTTAGAAATTAATGTGAAAATGGATGTACATTGATGATTTTGTGTTGTTTTTAATCAGTAGCTAACATTGACTTAGATTCCTATAAAACGAAAGGAAAAGACAAAGTCATCGACGAATAGCTCGAAGTTTACGGTTTGTTTTTCTATAATCTGAACTATCTCAATTGTTGGATTTTTACATTGCATTGTGTGTTAAGTTCGTAAGATGAGTTATAATTGATTTAGTGAGTTGAGTTTATGAGATTGGAATGGTTATTTATATTAATGACTGAATTGAATTGATTTGAAAATATTAGATATTATTTGTAATGTGAAATTGTGTTAATGTTGTGATGAAACATGTTGTTATATATGGAAAACTAGATTGGTTGATTATGATTATGGTATTGAAATAAAGAAATGGTTATAAATGAATGTGAGAAGTTGTTACCCTATTAACTGTTCGAGTAGGACCGGGTATAATTGGCACGCCATAAGATAGGAAGATTCAGGGTTATACGACTACGTGTCGAGTTGTGCTGGGCACCCTATTTTTCTGCTATACTGACCAGTGCTAGGCACATCTATTTGTTGGTTTTCCGGCCAACACAGGGCGCAATTTATTATCATAGATTTATCCGTCAGATATTAGGTGCCAAGTTAGTGTGTGGGTTGGATCAATGCATCCATCCGAGTTTGAGTCACATTAATAGGGAAAATAAAAATGGAAACTGGAATTACGACATGTGTAACAAATTGAAATAAAGTTGGTTATGATATTTGGATGTATATAATGAATGTTGAGATGGAATGCGATATATATGTTGTTATTCCAATGAGTATGAAATGAAAATGCGAAGATTCATATTAATGCTTTTGTTAGATTTGGAGAATGAAGCTACGAAAATGTGAAAGTTACATGCTACTATGCATTTCACTTATTGCATTTAAATTAAGCTTTTGAATGTTTCGTATTATGTTTAAATATTTAGATTATAAAAATACCACTAAGTTATACTTAGTGTACAATTTTTATTTTTCGTGCGCAGGTTAGGTGTAACACCCCTAACCCGTATCCGACACTAGAACAGGGTTACGGAGCATTACCGGACTTATAACTTAAACAATCATACATTTCATAATAAATTAGCATACAAATCAAAATCCATTCAGATACATTCATACAATCCCTGTTACGAGCCCTCGAGGCCCCAAATAGACATTAAAAGTGGTTCGAGACTAAACCGAGTATTGAAGAAATATTTAGAAAAACATTGACATCTTTTGAAAGTGCAGGGGACACACGCCCGTGTGGCTAGGCCGTGTGTCTCACACGGTCAAGAGACACGCCCGTGTCTCAAGCCGTGTGGGCAATCGAAAAGGGATCACATGGCCAAGTCCCAGTTTGTGTCTGACCTCGTGTAACTCACTGACTTGGGTCACACGACCAAACCACATGCTAGTGTGCCAGGCCGTGTACCCTTCGAAATGGCCTCACACACCCGTGTTCCAGGCCGTGTGTTGGGCCATGTGAAAACTGGAGGGTATACTGACTTGTGCCACACGACCAAGCCATACGCTCGTGTACTAGGCCGTGTGAAGCTACTGACTTGCTTTCTAAGGAAATTACAGGGGATACACGGCTGGGACACACGCCCGTGTCTCTGTCCATATGGACAAAAATAGGCCATTTTCCAAGCCATATTTCTCACCAAAATTGGTGTCAACCTATACACCTTAAAATACATAAAATCGTGGTATAAATAGGCACTCAAGTCCAACCAATATCATGTTTATAATATGTACATTCACACCATAACATGATACCCATAAACACTTTCGTTTGACCACTTTAAAACATACCAAACATACTTCAAAGGTTACCTAAATGGTCAATTACATATATGAGACATTATGCCTAAAACTTAGCATACATAATCATCGCCATTTCAACCAATTAATGCCAAAGAAAATTTCACATGCAAGACATTCATATAGCAACCATACACCACATATCAAAGGGCCATTTGAACATATATACATATCAAAATATGTGACCACCTTACAAACCATCTCAAATGGCCAAAACACAACAAGACATATAGGCCACATTAGCAAAACTCCTATACATACCATTTAACCAAAATATACAAAGTCCAAAATACCAAAATGAGAGTTTGATAGTGCGACACGATCTCCGAGAACTTCCAAACTGAGCGAGCTTCCGAATCACTATAAAACACATAAATTTAAGTAAGCAATTAAGGTTAGTAAGTTCGTATGGCTAATAAATGCAACTTACCATTCATCCACAATTTAGATAAGCTTAATTAAAACATAGGTAAATTTCAATTGGCCCAAAGCCTAACACATAATCACAATCATGTTAGTCATGTATGAATACATCAACTATGAATTACTTTTCGTACTTCACACGAATACCTGTACTGGTTCGTATAAACTTTTATAATCTTGTATCATCATCTGTGCCCGTTGAACCATTTAGAATACTACCAGATACTTGGGTATCTCACACACTAAGTGCCAATACGTGGACAAAACCACCTCTATCTCATATCTTATATAGGTGCTCACTCTGGAGCCATCACTTGGTCTTCTCACACAAGCTATCAGTCAAGACGTAGGTACACGGTGATGCTCACACAAGCTTTTTCTCACTAAGTTCGGTCCAGTAGAATGGAGTTTGGCATTTATGACCATATAAAGCTTCATATGGTGCCATCTTTATACTCGACTGAAAACTATTATTTTACGCGAATTCAACTAATGGTAAATATTTTTCTCAATTACCTTCGAATTCTAAGACACAGCAACGAAGCATATCCTCAAGAATCTGAATCACTCTCTCAGACTGACCATCAGTTTGAGGATGAAATGTAGTGCTAAAATGCAACCGCATACCCAAAGCTTCTTGTAACTTCTTCTAAAATCGTGATGTAAATCACAGATCTCTATCTGAAATAATAGAAACATGTACTCCGTGCAATCTGACAATATCTGATATATATATAACTCAGCTAATCTGTCAAGTGAGAAGTCTATACGTATCGGAATAAAATGCGTAGACTTCATCAAACGATCAATAATGACCCAAATAACGTCTTTCTTTGTTGGAGACACTGGATGTTCAGCTTTGAGCTGTTGACAAATCAAACATCTCGACACAAATTCAGGAATGTCACGTTTCATTCTTGACCACCAATACATTTGCCTCAAATCATTGTACATCTTATTACTTCCTGAATGAATAAATAAGCTACCACGGTGAGCTTCGTGCAAAATTTTCTGTATAAGCTCTGGATTCTTCGGCACACAAACTCTATCTTGTCATAGTAAACAACCATCGGGTCTGATCTTAAATTCAGAATTAGAAGTTGACTCACACTGTGCTCGTTTAGTTTGCAATGCATGATCACATTTCTGAGCTTTGTAAATTTGATGAGGAAACAACGATTTAGCTTTTAACTCGGCTAAAATTGATCCATCTCCAGACAGTGCCAATTTCATATTCATCGCTCTCAAAGCAAAAAAAGATTTTCTACTCAAAGCATCTGCGACTACGTTCGCTTTCCCCGGATGATAATCAATCACTAATTGATAATCTTTCAACAATTCGAGCCATCTTCGCTATCTCAAATTCAAATCTTTCTGTGACATAAAAAACTTCAAATTCTTATGATCAGTGAATATGTGGCACTTCTCACCAAACAAGTAGTGTCACCAAATGTTTAATGCAAACAAAAGAGCGGCAAATTCCAAGTCGTGTGCCGGATAATTCTTCTCGTACGTCTTTAATTGTCTGGAAGCATACACTATTACTTTGCCTTCTTGCATTAGAACAAACCGTTCAATGACGCATCATTAAAAATCACAAATCTTTACCCGACTCAGGCTAAACTAACATTTGGTGCTTCGATTAACAGTGCTTTCAACTGATTGACACTCTGTTGGCATTTACCAGATTACTTAATTTTCACATCTTTCTGTAATAACTGATTCATCAGTATAGCTATCTTGAAAATCCTTTTACAAATCTTCAATAATAGCCCGCTAACCCGAAGAAACTTTTGACCTCAGAAATTTTTCTTGGTGGTTTCCTGTCAACCACCGCTGAAATCTTGCTCGGATCAACTCTGATGCCTTCCGCCGAAACAGTGTGTCCCAATCCAAATTCTCAGAGCCAAACCTCGCATTTGCTGAATTTAACAAATAGTTGGTTATCTCACAAAGTTTGTAACAAAATTCTCAAATGCTCGGCATGTTTAGACTCATCTCGGGAATAAATCAAGATATCATTAATGAACACAACAACAAATCTATCCAAATACGATCTAAAAATTTGATTCATCAAGTCCATGAATACTGCCGGGGCATTAGTTAACCCAAATGGCATAACAAGAAATTCATAGTGTTCGTACTTGGTCCTGAATGCAATTTTTGGCACATTCGAATTTTTAACCCATAACTGATAATAACTGGATCTTAAATCAATATTTGAAAATACTGTTGCTCCTTTCAACGGATCAAACAAATCACGAATTCTCGAGAACGGATACTTATTCTTAATCGTAACCTTGTTGAGCTATCGATAGTCAATACACAATCTTATTGATCTATCTTTCTTCTTTACAAACAAAACTAGTGCACCCCAAGGTGAGAAACTCGGTCGTTCAAATCCTCTATCCGTTAACTCTTACAACTGAGCTCTCAACTCTTTCAACTCTGTCAGAGCCATTCTATATGGAGCTACCGATATCGGTGATGTTCCCAGTACTAACTCAATAGTAAATTCAACCCCTCTGATTGGTGGTAACCCAGGTAACTCTTTTGGAAATACATCTGAATATTCACTAACCACTAGTACAGAATCAATCTTCATCTCAGACACTTTTGTATCTAGTACATATGCAAGATATGCATCGCAACCCTTTCTCACATACTTTTGTGCTAGTATAGTTGATACTACAACAGGTAACCCACTCAAATTATCAGATTCAATACGTAGAGTCTCATCGTTCTAACATTTTAACACAATAATATTTCATCTACAATTCATAGCCGCATCATGCAAAGTCAGCTAATCCATACCCAATATCACATTAAACTCATTAAATGGTAAAGCATCAAATCGACTGAAAAATTGTAACCACGAGTCATCAAAGGACAATTCTTGCATACTTTATCAATTAGAACATACTGACCTAAGGGCTTCGATACCTTAACCACAAATTCAGTGGACTCGACAGTTAAACTCTTACTAGTCACTAAATTTGTACACACATAAGAATAAGTTGATCCAAGATCAATCAATGCAGTTACATCAGTGTTATAAAGAGAAAAAGTACGGGTGATAATATTTGGCGTCGATGCATCTTCATGAGCGCGAATAGTGTAAGCTCTGGCTGACACCTGTGCCTCGGATCTTATAGCAGAATCATATGTTGCACCTCTACTACCACTCATATCTCTAGTATTTCGGGGTGGTCTCTCTCTTGTAGCTATATTGCTCGGTTGAGCAGTCAGGAGTTTGTCTTTCTCAGGTAACTGAAGATAATCCTGAATGAAATGCTCTTGTGAGCCACATCTAAAACAGGCTCTGTCATTCATCCAACATTCTCCAAAATATCGTCTACCACACTGTTGACACTCAGGTTTGTTGGCCTTGAAACTACCAACGCTCGCTACTGAAGTGGCTTTAGCTTTTGGACTCACGTGTTACTTCCAATGATCTCTGTTAAAATACCCCACTGAAGCGATCGAACGGTTATGAAAATCCTTTGATTTCTTAGATGAAGAGTGATATGATTTACCTGTCAACCTCTTTCTCGAATCCCTAGCCTCAGAATCGGCTCTTCTTTTTTCTTTGCTAAAGTCTTCGGCTTTGTGTGCTTTATCAACTAACAACAAATTCTTTCAGTTCAAGAATTCCAACTAACAGCTTGATGTCCTCATTCAACCCGTCTTCAAACCGTTTACACATAACTACTTCAGTTGGAATGCACTTTTAGGCATATTTGCTCAGTCTAACAAACTCTCTTTCATACTCGGCTATGGTCATACGACCCTGTTTCAGCTCTAAGAATTCCTTGCGCTTTTGATGAAGAAATCGTGACATATATATTTCTTTCTGAACTCGATCTGAAAGAATTCCCATGTGACCCGGTCTCTCTACACTACAGATATTAATGTGTTCCACCACTAATATGCTGCATCTTTCAGAAGAGACACAACACATTTAACGCATTCTGATGGTGTACAAGACAACTCATCAAAAACTCGGGTAGTATTCTCTAGCCAAAACTCAGCTCTCTCATGGTCATCATCAACTGTAGCTCTAAACTCTTCGGCCCCATACTTTCGAATTTCATCTACTGGTGGTTTGCTCATATGTATCAGTTCTAAAACTTGAGGAGCTCTAGGGATCGATTGGGGAAAAGGTGAGGGTGGAGGTTGTTGAGCAGCCGGATTAGTTCGGACAAACTCAGTGAACCATTCATTTATCATTTGGAAGAAGGCTTCCTTAGCCTCTCCTCCACAACCCTCAGACACGAGTCTAGACCCAAACGACACTGCCCCTCAAATGAAGGCTGGCGTGTTACTCTCAACATCATTAGAGTCTGCTCGATTTGAATCCATTACTATATAAAAAAACATGATTTTAAACTGTTAGGAGATGTCGGACTATCAAGTTATAAAATGACATGTATAGCTAGACCCACATACGCAACGTTAGTCTGAGAATCAACTAAACCGTAGCTCTAATACCAATAAATGTAACACCCCTAACCTGTATCTAACACCGAAACAGGGTTACAGAGCATTATCGAACTTATGACTTAAACAATCATACATTTCATAATCAATTATCATACAAATCAAAATCCATTCAAATACATCCATACAGTCCCTGTTATGAACCCTCGAAGCCCCAAATAGACATTAAAAGTGGTTTTGGACTAAACCGAGTATTCAAGAAATTTTTAGAAAAACATTGAAATTTTTTCAAAGTGCAGGGGACACACGTCCGTTTGGCCAGGCCCTGTGTCTCACACGGCCAAGAGACACGCCCGTGTCTTAGGCCGTGTGGGCAATCAAAAAGGGATCACATGGCCGTGTCTTAGATCGTGTCTGACCTCGTATAACTCACTAACTTGGGTCACATGACCAGACCACACGCTCGTATACCTTTCGAAAGAGCCTCACACGCTCATGTGCTAGGCCATGTGTTAGGCCGTATGAAAACTGGAGGGTATACTAACTTGTACCACACGGCCAAGCCACACGCCCGTGTGCTAGGCCGTGTGAAGCTACTGACTTGCTTTCTAGGAAAATTACAGGGGACACATAGCCGTGTCACATGGTTGTGTGTCACACGCGGCTGAGACACACGTTTGTGTCTCTGCCCGTATGGACAAAAATAGGCCATGTTCCAAGCCATATTTCTCACCCAAATTGGTGTCAACCTATGCACCTTAAATACATAAAACCATGGTATAAATAGGTACTCAAGTCCAACCAATATCAAGTTTATAACAAGTACATTCACAACGTAACATGATATCCATAGAAACTTTCATTTGACCACTTTAAAACATACCAAACATACTTCAAAGGTTACCTAAATGGTCAATAACATATATGAGACATTGTGCCTAAAACTTAGCATACATAATCATCTCCATTTTAACCAATTAAGGCCAAACACAATTTCACAAGCAAGGCATTCATATAGAAACCATACATCACATATCAAAGTGTCATTTGAACATATATACATATCAAAATATGTGACCACCTTACAAACCATCTCAAATGGCCAAAACACAACAAGATATATAGGCCACATTTGTAAAACTCCTATACATGATATTTAACCAAAATATACAAAGTCCAAAATACCAAAATGAGAGTTTGATAGTCCGACACGATCTCCAACAACTTCCAAACCGAGTGAGCTTCCAAATCACTATAAAACACGAAAATTTAAATAGAGTAAGCAATTAAGTTTAGTAAGCTCGTATGGCTAATAAATACAACTTACCATTCATCAATAATTTAGATAAGGATAATTAAAACATAGGTAAATTTCAATTGGCCCAAAGCCTAACAAATAATCACAATCATGTTAGTCATGTATGAATATATCAACTATGAATTACTTTCTGTACTTCACACAAATACCTGTACTAGTTCGTATAAACTCTTATAACCTCATATAATCATTTGTGCCCGTTGAACCATTTGGAATACTATCGGATGGTCAGGTATCTCGTACACTAAGTGCCAATACATGGTCAAAACCACCTCTATCTCATATCTCATATATATGCTCACTCTCGAGCCATCACTGGGTGTTCTCACAGAAGCTGTCAGTCAAGACACAGCTACATGGTGCTGCTCACACAAGCTGTAAATGAACCACAACACTTGCCTGAAACTCAGCCACCGGTAGGACGTTTGAGACCAACACCCAAAACACGGTAACCCCTAATGACATCTTATTTGTATCCTATCTATTCTTAAGGTTCAACTGGGATCCATACAATGTCGATACCTCGTCAAGAATTTTCGTGGTGTCATACCATCATAATTATATCACTTAAGCATTGAGACACATATAATTTAATACTTATTAAACGTACGAACATGCCTCAAATTTACACGGAGATAATCGACCGATCAATCCACTACTTTATCTTTGCCTCAATCTAATTCCGAACGTGGCTGTTCTTGACCTATATAATCAAATTTAACTAATTTAATATTTATTCTATTAAATTCAATCAAATTTATTGTCATGGAAAAATTACCATTTTGCCCCTAAACATTTAACCTTTTTACAATTTAGTCCTTAGGCTCGTAAAAATGAAATTTACGAAATTTCACTACATCCAAACCCAACCAAAAATTACAGGTGCTCATAGCAGCCCATATATTCCACAATTTCACACATTTAACACACGATTTTTACATTTCTTAATTTAGCCCCTATTTAACAATTTCATTACAAATCTCTTAACAAAAGTTGTTTAACTAACAACAAAGGTTCATTTTATTCCATTAAACATCAAAAACCTATTATATTCATCAATGTAAAATATCAAACTATTAAATAGTTTTGTAAATTAGTCCTCCATTTAGCTAGATTAAGCTACAACGGTCTCAAAAACATAAAAATCAATAAAAACGAAACAAGAAATCACTTACATGCAATGAGAAAGGCTTGAAAATTTTTTTATTCTCTTTTAATGGTGAATTTGGGCTGAAGCATGAATAAAGGAGGAAGATGACATCTTTTCTTTTATTAATTTAGCCTTTATTTACCTAATTACCTTTTTACCATTACCTAACTTTAAAAATTACTCAATTACCAAGCTATGCACATCCAATATCACCTTTAATGGTATAATTACCACATAAGGACCTCCACTTTAAATTTGTATAGCAATTTAACACCTTTAGCTAATAGAACACAACTTTCGTACTTTACGCGATTTAGTCCTTTTTCACAAATTGAGCCTACAAACGATAAAATTTCTTAATGAAATTTTAATACTATCATATTATTATGCTTTAGACCTCAAAATAATATTAAAATAAAGTTTTTTGACTTTCGATTTGTGGTCCCAAAACCACTGTTCCGATTTCACAAAAAATGGGTCGTTACATTAGGTACAAGCAATTCGATCATCAACTCAGCATCCTGTGGCAACCCCAAGCTTAAGTGTTTGTAAATTGTTTTATTGGTATTGGCATGTAGCTAGGGATGTTTCTATGCTTATATTGGTTATTTTGTGTTTTGTTGGTGTTTTGAAGGCTATGTATATATTAAAAATAGAATGGTAATAGTCATGTTATAGATAACTTGTAAGGTTATTTGGATTATAGCCTAATGCCTTCATGGATGAGATGATATCATGATATGCAATGTGTTATGATTAATGCTTGAATATGGAATGATGGATGGCATACGTAGGTTATGTTAGGAGGTGTTTTGGTAAGTTAATTCTTAAAATTTTAAGATTGTTTGAATGGTTATTTTTGTTTGAGTAGATAATAGTGGATGTGTCATTTAATGACTATTGAAGTGTTATTTGTATGCTCTTTTGGTTGTGCTAGAATGATGGAAATTTTTGAGGTGCCTTAAAGGCATATTGGTGCATTTGTATATATACATTTGGTTAGCTTTGAATTGTTGATTGAGGTGTTGATTGTGGCATATTGGTTAGGCGCTTAGGATGATGATTATAAATGATGAAATTAGCTTGTTTTGATTGCTTTTGGAATGGTTGATTGTGGTTTAAAATGGATGACTTGTAGCCTAAGTGAAGCATGTTAGAAAACTTGTTTCGGAAGGTAATTACAGGTACACACGGCCTGGCACACAACCGTATGCCCTACACGATTTGGAGACACGGCCGTGTGGCCTGTAATTTTGGTAATTTTTGTTGCACGCAGTCTCAGAGAGTTACATGGTCTGGACACACTACCACGTTCTTGAGTTACACGGGCTGAGCTATGTCACACGGTCTATCCACACGACCATGTGATCCCAATTTCACACGGTTTGCTCACAAGTCCATGTGATCCATCGACACGGCCTCAACTCTTCCACACGATCTCGGGACACGGTCGTGTGTCCCCTGTTTTCAGATTTTTTTGAATTTTTTTGCTTTCAATTCAAATCGATTATTGTTCATTCCTGAATTGCTTTAAAGCTTCCATATACTCAATATTTACCTGAATTGGATTGAATAATACATTTATACATGCTTGCATGTGATTATTTAATATTTATTTGAGAATTACATGAATAAGTTGTATGGAATTTGTTTGGTATTTGTTTGTAGCATCTCATTACTCGTGTCCAATGATTGGATCGGGTAAAGGGTGTTATAGGCCTTTGGCAGGGAGATAGGATTCTACAGTTATGTTTGAAGTCTTATTCATGATGATTTAGAGGGTTTGACTAGGCCAGAATGATTTGGGTGTAAAAGTTCTTTTTTTACCAAAAAAAATTATATTGATAGTTTTTTAATGATGTTTTTTTTCTCAACTAAAGTTAATTTCATTGATAGAATAAAAACTCCTAAATAGGTTACAAGGTAGAAAACACCTCTAAAGTTAATTTTATTAATAGAACAAAACATGAAGTCTTGCAAGGTAATTTAACTAATACCGTAATCTTATTATTTGAAAGATTCAAATAATTTTGTTATTATCTTATCCTAGTTTTGAATTATTATTTTATTTTATATCCATTTTGAATGTAATAATCTATTTTTACCTGTATAAAAAAGTTTTAATTAATATATCAAGTGGAGTCATTTCACAAGCCTCCCTTTAACATGGTATCCAAAATTTTGCCTAACATCATGGTTTTTGATCCGAACCTATAGGCCTTTTTATCATCGTTTAAATGAGAATATTTTTGGATCTTCATATAACTATAAACATTTACCTTTTTTGATTGAAATAATTCCAACTCTTGCTCACCAAAGTCGACCAATCGCTTTTTTTTATCACTAACCAATCATCTACTTCTGTTTATTAGTTTAAAGTGGCATGGTTTTTGCCCAAATATCTTGGCAACTAATTAAACGACCTATCTTAATGGACACTATATAACAATTCACATATTCTCCAAAATCACAACATTCCCGATTCGATCCTTCATTGTTGTAACTCAGAAAAGCTTGCCATCACAACACTCTAAGTGGAAAAACCCGCAAATTTGCTATTATTTATTTGTAATTTTTTGACATCATCAACCAAGATTGCTGCTCTACTGACCATCAATTTTCTGGAGGCATAATAATGTAATCTTAAGATTTGAAAGATTCAAATAGATTGTCTATTATCGTTTTTCTATTTTTAAATTGTTTTGAATTTTTATTTTATCTTATTTCTATTTTAAATGAAGTAATCTAATTTTACCTCCATAAACAGAGGTGTTTATTAATAAATCATGTGAAGCAATTTTATAAGCCTACGTTTACTTCAACATTAACATAATAAATGATACTTTTTTCCAATTCCATTGCATTAAACAACTTTGCATACAACTTGTTTCTTTTGCACTAAGTGTAGTAAACAAAACATAAGAGCATCCAACACCTTTTCCTCATAACTCCCAAACATATTCATTATCCACCTTATGAATAAAATAAAATATTTCAAAACCACTAGTTGAAACATGCTTGATTAGGTACTTGAATGGACATTAATTCGGTTGTGTTCGAGTAAAAAAATACCAAACGTGTAGATCGCATCACCAAACAAACACCCATGAAGATTCTTATAACTTAACCATGCCTTATTCAACCAAATGGTCCTTCTTGTTTCAAATTCATCAACTCCTCATTTACCAACTCTTCATCACCCTGAATTCTCAAATCCAAGAAGCTTTCTCATTTTAGAGTATCATGAGCTTGGTCTCTCAATATATTCATTTGGTTCTTTTGTATTTGAGTTTGTCAAAAAAACATCGACAACCCTATTACTCACATGCCTCTCACCAATATCGACGATCGATACGAATGAGTAATGTCACAAAGATACAATGTTCACTCTTAAAAAAATTCTTATGGCAAAAATTTTCATATAACAAATTTAAAACATCTCATACATACATGATTCTGCATTTTTAAAATCTTAGTGAAAGAATTTAAACTTTAGTCAAATTAATTCTCAAGTGCTAGGAAGAGGTAAAATCATAAAATTAGTTTCTGGTTGCTTAATCGACTTAAAATGCACAAGTTTGGAAAATGGAACAATAAAGCATTCTCTTGAGAATCAAGTCATTTCCTAAGTTTCTTTAAAAACTATAACATTAGGGTCGTATTTGGGGTTAATTCGAGCTTGAAAAACACAAGTTTAGAGGTGCAAGAGAAAAGGTATCAGTATATAGTCCCTATGTATTAGTATATTTCCATAATACTATAACATTTTAGCTATTAACTTGCATGCACTGGTAATTGGATGCAAAGGACCCCAAAATCTATTCAAAAACACTTTAAAACATTCTCAAATTGTACCAATAAGTTTCAATTAGTTTCAATACCATATAAACATCATTTGAGCACACATTCACCCCTAAAACATAATCAAAACAAATCAATTCCAAAATATTTAACTTGAAAGTGTTTAAAACATTTCACATCTCACAAAAACATATCAAATTTTACAAGTTTAATAAAGAGTACTCTTAGGCCATGAGCATGCCATTTCATACTGCTTTAATAAAAAATAGATCAAAATTAAAACCATTATGTCCTTTAAGACTTGCACGATAATGTGATTTTTCCTTGACACAATCACTAGCCTCAGGAGAGGGTCTTCTACCTATGCCTTTAAACCACAAACACCTTAAGCTCGATGAGCTTAGTAAGCATACTAAGATTTCCTACTTTACGTTTCTTATAACTTATGCCGAGTCTTTTATCACTTATGAAGTTCCACTTGTAGAAACCACTTACTAGTAAGGATTTAGTTCTTTTCACATATCTATCTTATTGGCTAAATCTCAAGGATGCTTCCACTTAGTTAATCACTTTATGCTTTTAAGATGATTACCATTTATTAATTCTTTTAATCACTTTTTAAGTATTTATATAAATTACTAATTCATTATTACATTGATTGAACTATGTCCATTTTTCACTAATGTTTACAAAGTTTCAATTATTATGGGATTTATAATTTTATGACTTAAGTTAATTTCAGTTGTTAATCTCATTGCACTTCAATGTTAAATTCCTATTCACTAATTCAACTTATTAATAACATCCCTAGTCACGCTTTGGTCCACTTTTAATCAAATATTCACTTCTTTCTCTTTTTAGCAATATCCATTGCATTTATAAATTCAATATGATTATTTATTGCACTTAGCCCTTAGTAAATTCTAGAAAAATAAGATTTAGATATTCGAGATTCCAATTGAAACGGTAAATTTATTGCATTAAAAATGCAATCCAACCATCACACCAAACAAACACTAGGGCATTTACTATGCACATAAGTTCTATGTCGTGAGACATAAATCGCTGTCTTCAAACAGAACATTCTCTCTAACACAAAACGTGCACATTAATCTCTATTGACATGCCAATTGTACCCTTACTATTTTACTATGTTTATAAGGAAAATTCACTTATATAATTAATTAAGCATTATAAAATACATGTCACACATAATTTTCACTTGGTAATTTTTATACACATGTATATATACACATTATTACACATTTTTGTTTTATTAAAGTCACTCCTCTACAACTTTGTCTTTCCCTTCTCTCACGATGACCCTAAATCCTCTTTAGCTATGTTCGATAATTCAATAATAGTAACAACACCAATTTACATCCAATTAACATTCAAATGCATAGTCAAACATATTTTGTATTTTATTCAATTTAGTCCTTATATTCGGGAAACTCGTATTTTTCAATATCCAACATCGAATTAAAATCCAATTTTACATTCTTTCATTAGCGTCCTTGTACTTCCTGTCTATAACATAATTTCATTAAACTTTTCAATTTATTCCCTAGTGTTATAAAATTATCTAACAAGCTTAATTTAATTTTCCACTTTAGCCTTTATCATGATCTAAGCTTATTAACTATTAAATTCAAGCCTAATTCATCAATTTCTCTATAAGGAAAACTTGATAAGTACTTAAGCGAGCCTTATTTTTTTATCGAAGCCTATTTTTCAGTGCTATACTTTTCCCCAAACCCTCTCATTTGTCGGGCGGGCCTATGGGTCGAACCACATGTGTAATTTACAGATTCAATTGTCGCGGTGACAGTGACTTGAAAGTATAAAATGATCATTAAGGACATAATAATAATAAAAGATAATTATTCATGTTTATATTAAACAATAAAATAAAATAAAATAAATATTAAATACTAGTATAAATATTAAAATTAGGCGCGTAAGTTGTATAAAAATATTAAAATTAGATTTATTAAAAAAGTAATATATATTAATTAATAAAATATATAAAATAATTATATTTTAAATAATAATTAATATTGAAGCACAATATAATAAAAACAATAATAATATTGTTTGAGAGTTGAAAAAAAAAGTATTTTTTGAAAGTTAGGAAAGGGTAAAAGTGAAATTGACTTTGTATTTTAGAAAACCAATTCAAGAAATCTCTATTCAGTGTAGCTGTGTTGCAATGAGATTGAAAACCAAGGCAAAATGGGTGCGAAGGAAGCCTACCTAATAAAGCCAAAGTTTAATTTAAAATATTTCATATATATATATATATATTATATTACAAAATTTTTAAATTTTAATGTGTTCACGTTATAAAAATTTAAAGAAAACAAAGAAATCATTTGTGAGGGAAAATTTTCAACATAAACCCTATTTATTTTTTATATAATTTTAATGGTGTTTTTCAAATTATATTTCATTAAAAGTCCTTTCAATTTAGTTATATTCAATAATTTTTCTACCTTTTAAATTTCTTTTAATAAATCCTCCAACATTTAAAAAATTATATAATATATTCAATATTTCATAATAAGTTCCTCAACATATTTTTATATTGAGAACTTAATTTAAATTAGTTCTTATTCTTTTTTTTAGCTAAATTTGATCCTTAACCTTTTAAAAAGAGTCAAAATGTTATAAATAATAATACAAAGAACACAAGAATGATAGATGAAGATAAATGGAGATTTCTATTGCAGTTGTCTTCTTTTCCATCATCATTACAAGTAGTATACTCCTATATATATATAAGGAGATTAGACTCCTCATTTTCTAATAAATAAATAGGAAATGGCTTATAAGAAGAAGAAAGGTGAAAGGTGAAAGGTGAAAGGTGAAAGGTTGATTATAATGAGCATCCACTTAATAGAATTCATAGCACTCTCCCTTGGATGTTCATTGTATAAAGGATATGCCTCATTAAAAACCTTATTAGGAAAACCCTATAGGACAAAACCTAGTGAAGGAAAAAAGAGTACATAATCCTTTAATGCATATTATGTCACAACCTTAAAAGAAAAATACAGTGCTAATATACTTCCCCTCATGTAAGCATCACTTAAGATCTTTGAAACGACGCAATCCAATGTTGAAAATTAACTTCTCAAATATAGTGGTAGGGAGTGCCTAATTGAGTTCTCAATTATTATTTGTATTGGGTGAGGGGTGTTACAACAGTGCACATTTTGCTACCCTTATTTGAACATCATTTTATAACTCAATATTGAGTCATTCAATATTATTTATCAATAATAAATCATCAACATATGCAACAAATTTTGTTGATGCATATCAATACAACAATAAAATTTAATTACATTCTCATGCTTTAGATGTTGCTAACAACGTTATAAAGCATGATGTATTATATCATTCACTATTACCAATACAATGAGTGCATTGGGCACATAAAGAAATGGTACTTCAGGACCATCATTTTATTATTTGACCATTTGTATTCATTTTCAATATCTCAATCGACATGAAAAATTAGTCGATTAATTTTGATTATCTAAACACTATTGGATACTCAATAACAATTCTTTATAATATCATTGTGCAACAATTTGTCCTTATTGAACACTCGAACTTCACATCGAGACAAATTTTCATTTTAGATATACTTTCATTATAAAGTTTATCTATCGAATAATTATTTCTCTTAGAAATTCTTTAGGAACTCAATGATATTTGATCCATTAATATCAACAATGATGATAATAACCTATATGTATAAATACATTAATTAATAAAACTCCGAAACAAAATCATATTTACATTTAATGATTTTCTCATTAAACTCGAGTTTTATTCTTCGGGCATCAAATTATCAAATAATTTATAATAACGAATACAAATTCACTAGATGTAAATAAAGAACTTTATTTGGTGTTTGCATCCACCACAAATTAATCATTTTTCATAACTAAAACCAAGTGTCTTCTGAATGTTCTTGTTACAAGTCAATTTTATATATTATGACTTGTTTTTTTCTCTCACTATTATGCTAACATGTATTCCCCTTGGCTTTACACCTTCCGGGTGTTTGGACTTCTAGTCCAAGATACATTTCATAAGTTATAATAGAAATGTCTTTTTATTTTGATGAGTTTCTCCCATATTAATGCTTTCAAATATATTTCCATTCAAGATCTTCACTTTTTCATAATATTAAGATGTTCTACGTATATTATCATTAGTTTCAATAATTTCCTTTTCTCAACTCCATCATATTTAGTTATGACATAACTGATTGGGATACCCCATTATATTAATAATTTCATGTACTTGAACCTCTTCTAGAGTTTTAACAAAAGTTATGTCTTGGGTATCTTCATGAGTACCTGCCTCCTTTAGCATGTAATCATCTTCATTTCTTTCTCATTTCTTTCAAGAATTTTCTATTTTATGGAATCAATTCGTTTACCATGCTTCTAGCATGCTCAAGATTTATTTTTATCACATTGTCCTTTTGAACATATAATAATTTGGAGCATTTTTGCTGGTATATGTATCAACTAGTATATGCAATCTCTAAATGTCATCACTAAATATGTCTTGCATATAATATTAGTAAGGATCACAAAAGTGATGACATAAGTATTTAATCAACTTGTCTCCCTTAATACTAATAAAATTTGCAACATGACAATACTTTTCAAAATTATAAATATATCTCCTTTCAACTTTTAACATCTAATGAAAATTCTAATTTTCTCAACTTCATACTTTATGATCCATCTTAGTGCATCATGGTGGAACATAAAATAGATATTGCACATCCAAATATTCTTAGATGAAATCTATTGGCTTATAAATGAAAGTAAATTCTCATGAGACAAATATTTCTTACATGTTGGCTTGATGCAAATAAAGTTACATGCTTATTGTAAAGTTTTCTTATATTAATGGTTAAACATTTAAATAGAGGCCTAGTTTTGCGAACCATTAAGTATAACATATAGGCATAGACAACTTAATATTATCCCAGCTAAAACTACGAAAATCAAGCTTGGGATATAATGCACTAGAATTGTTTGCAGAAATTGCATACTATAGAGATTGTGCACAATCAAATTATTTCAAGAAATAATATCGTAAAATTCAGGTTGCACACATGTGATACATGAACTCATATATTATTTGCTTATCATCTAAAAATGCAATCGACCTCTAAATTTAGCTATTGTTAGTTCAATATTTTTTTCCAAAGAACTAATATTGATGAAAATTATTAAAATATAACTTCTAATTCTTCAATAAAATCATATAAATTTTCATCAAATTTTTTGCATCATCATTGACTCGGGATGGTCTAACTGTACCAACACTATGAACTTCTTATATGTCATGCATATAAGAGTATTATATTCCTTCGGAAAATATATATAATAAAAATACATAAGGGTAATAATTATATTATATTATCTTAATAAATGATTAATGTATTTTAAATAATATACACTTTTAAGCTTCTTTTCAACATGAATGATAAAAATATCGATCTCCAAAAACTTTATTATTCATATAAAAATAAAATGAATAGGTATAAATAAAGCATATATTAGACATAACAAATAATAAATTCATGTTACTAATAAATCACTATGGTTAGATAATATTTTTATATATATATCATAACACAACAAAATGCAAAATATTATAAGGTCGATTAAAGTAACTTTACAACTATAAAGTAACTTTACAACTATAAAGGTTTAAACATAAACATTTTCTAACTTCCACCTCTATCATGAAACTATCCAGAAAGGGTTGATACCCAAAGTTCATAACAAGCAAGTATTTTTACTCCTATTTCGCAATAATCATATATCTTAATCAAAATTAAAATTAAACCAATCAATTCTATTAAAATGAACCAATAAAAAGATAAAACATTTATCTCTACATAAAATTTCAATAACTAAATGAGTTAAGAGTCTTATAAATTCATATAGTTACGAATAAAGAATTATATAAATTGAACTTCTTAATAAAAATCAAATCAAATTTCAAAAGAAGTTGAGTAGACCGGCTTAGGTTACCACGAATGATAAGTAGTGATTATAATCATCCTTTGCAATGAAGAGAAAAATATCATCCCCAAGCAAATATCATGTAGACATTTATTCTAATGGTTTATAAATAAAAATAAATAAATTTCAATGCTTGGATTCTAAAAATTTTTGATACAAACTAAGAACATATTAATCATCCTTATATGCATGATTAACTTTAGCACCATATTGAAAACTTTCATATTTTATCGAAAAATATCCTCCATTTCATCATTTTGTGATAACAAAATATGTCTCAATATTATTTCCTTTTTTAATACATGCTTTGATAAAATTTTACCATATGCTTAAACATACGATATGTACGTGACCAATGCATTTTAATATCAGATTGGTAGCATGAAGTACCACTATTATAACCACCATGATAATAATTATTAATATGTCTTCAACCACATCCTCAATTACAATGGCAACCACGATCTATACATTTTGATTATTCATAATTATTATGTATTATTACATTCACTTGAGAGAATGAAACCTTTTTCATTAGAAGGCATGAGATCATTTCATTACAAGGCATGAGATCATTTTAAAATACTTTTAAAGCCTTTTTTTTCACAATGTTGTTGTTGTAGGAGCAGATAAAATATTTCAATCATAACAAACTTTAAACAATATTATTATTTTCTAATGGTCAAATCATTCTTTCAAATTATTATGCAATTCAATAGTCAAGAGAATCTTTCGCAATTAGATATTTCACTTTTTATCCTCCATGTAGATGATGTTGGACAAAATAATGATTTTTGCTTTGTTTATAAAAAAATCAAATTCGTTTATACTCACAAATCATGTGTGGCTCTATTAGAAATAATCTAATAGGCAACGTAGTTATCATATCAATGACATATGTTCGAAAGATATACATATTTAAGCATAACTATTGAAGTTGTTGATACCTCAATCTTATTCAAAGGCTTAGATCATAAACAAGAATACCATGAAATATATAAAACATAAATTCATGCTTAAATAAAAGAAAAAAATGAGCATCATTTTATTTTTATTTTCATTAAGAATATTGAAATCTCAAAATCTTTCAACCAAGCATAGAAAATCACATACCTTAGAATTGTTGCTTCAACAAGGATATTGTAGATCTAGATTACTTATTTTCCAATGGAATATTGATTATTATCGGGCAAGCTCGTGTTAATAATGTGTTATAAAATAATAATGCAAAGAACACAAGAATAATAGATGAAAATAAAAGGAGATTTCTATTGTATTTCTCTTCATTTCCATCATCATTACAAGTAGTATACTCCTATATATATATATAGGAGATTAGACTCCTCATTTTCTAATACATAAATATGAAAGAGGTTACAAGAAGAAGAAAGGTGAAAGGTGAAAGGTTGAAGAAGATGAAAAGTGAAAGGTTGATTATAATGAACATCCACTTAATAGAATTCATATTAGAAAACACTTTTTTAACATAAATTGTAATACCCCAAACACAACCTAAACGTTATGGCCAAATCTGGGAGTGTTACGAAGAAGGGTTTTGAAATTTACGATTCTTCGATAAACTATGTTTAGTTATTTGATAAAATGTCCAAGTATTATAAAACATATTCATTACGAAAACTGTTATAAGTTGTTCCTTAAAATTAACCTTTTATTTTGTAGCGAAAGTTTAGAATTCGTTGAAAACAAAGACCAAGCTCGTGTTTCAAAAAAACCATTTGTTTCGTAAAGTGTTTTTGTTGACATTGCAAAAAATAGAAAAACAAAATCCAAAAGTTAAAACCAAACAGTCTAGAGAGTCCCAACAATTACAAACTCTCAAGAAAAATTGGACTTTAAAATTAAACCATTAATTACAAAATAAAAACAGTTCTTAGTCGAGTGGTCACCGCTGAGCCTCCATCGTACTGACCCACCTAAGTCTGTGGAATACCTTAACAGAACAGACAAACAGATGTAAGTTTTCGTAAACTCAGTGTGTAGCCCAACAGAAATAGCCATGCAACATACACAAAGTTTCATATACAATCAGAAACATATTTAGACCTAACTCTATAACAGATACAGATATCAAAATCAGATCATGTAACGCCCTGAATGTTTTTAAGTCTGTTTTGTAAAATTTAAGACAAATGTGTATTTGCTTCAGTGGTTAAGTGTTCTGGGTGTGTGTAAGAGGTTTTGGGTTCAAGCCTTACCCTTTTGGCAAAATTTTTTTATTTTAGATCCAAGCCTTACCCTTATTGAATGAGCGTATATTAAATTTTTTGTTAATCCATATCAGAATGAGCCTCTTGGTTCAAGTGGTAAGGAGTTAGTGTGCTAGAGGTCCTGTGTTCGAACCCCTGCGCGAGTGTAGGTGTTAATTTTTGCTCGGCTTTGTAATAGAGTGTTTGTTTGGAGTTAGAACTCTGAGTTAGTTGAGAGTTAGTGGGGATAATGGGGGGAGTTAAGATTTAGTGTGATATTGCCAAATTATATGATTTTATTTTATTTTTATTTTCTCTCTTTCCTGCCGAAATTTTAGTTCAATTTTGACGTCTTTCCCAAGCTTTCAAGTTTTATTTTTTCCTTTCTTCTCCATCTTTTCCACCTTTCTTTTTTCTTTTTGGATAGGGTTTCTTTTTATTCTTGCACTGTTCGAAAGATTTTGTGGAAAGGGAAATTGTTCTACTATTGGGTATTCTGTCAGTTGCGTAATTTTCTGATGAGTTATCAGGTTTACCTCTGAATCGAAAAGTTGAGTTTGACATTAAGCTTCTACCGGGTATAGCTCCTGGGTCCATCACTCTATATCGTATGACAGCTAAGGAGCTTACCGAGCTTAAGGCTCAACTTCAAGAGCTTCTGGATCGTAGTTTCATCCGTCCTAGTGTGTCTTTGTGGGGGTACTAGTTCTATTTGTGAAGAAAAAAGATGGTACCATGAGGTTGTGTATCGACTACTGGTAGTTGAATAAACTGACTGTGAAGAATAAGTATCAACTTTCGAGGATCAACGATTTGTTTGATCAGTTTCGAGGGGCTTCTGTATTCTCAAAAATAGATCTCCAATCTGGGTATCATCAGCTTAGAGTTAAGAAGGTTGATGTTCATAAGATCGCATTTAGGACTCGTTATGGGCATTATGAGTTTCTAGTTATGCCCTTTGGTTTCACGAATGCTCCAGCTACATTCATAGATTTGATGAACTGAGTCTTTCAGCCGTATCTGGATCAGTTCATCGTAGTCTTGATCGACGATATTCTAGTTTACTCTAATACCAAGGATGAGCATGATGACCATCTTAGAGTAGTACTTCAGATACTCCGAGAGAAATAGCTCTATACTAAGCTGAGCAAGTGTGAGTTTTGGCTGCAGGAGATAACTTTTCTGGGGCACGTGGTTTCTGCTGAGGGGATCCAAGTCAGCCCTAGGAAGATTGAGGCTATGCTGGATTGGAAATAGCCTAAGAACGTATCTGAGATCCGCAGCTTTCTGGGTCTTGCGGGATATTATCGGTAGTTTGTTGAGGGGTTCTCTCTGATTGCAGCTCCTTTGACTAAGTTTCTGTGCAAGGGAGTTCCTTTTGTGTAGAATGATGTGCAACAATCGAGTTTCAAGAAGCTCAAGTCTATTCTAACTCAGACTCCTATTCTGATACAGTCTAAATCTAGTAAAGAATTTGTGGTCTAGTAAAGAATTTGTGGTCTATAGTGATGCATCACACGTTGGTTTTGGATGTGTACTGATGCAGGATGGTAAGGTTGTGGCTTATGCGTCCTGTCAGCTTAAGTCACATAAGGGAGATTATCTGACACATGATCTCGAGCTAGGTGTTGTGGTTTTTACGTTAAATATCTGGAGGCATTATCTGTATGTTGAGACGAGTATCATCTACACCGATCACTAGAGCCTCAAGTACCTCATTACTCAAAAGGAGTTGAACCTTTGGCAGCGTTGATAGATTGAGTTGCTTAAAGACTATTGCACGATAGAGTATCATTCTGATAAGGCCAATATGGTGGCCGAATGATACTGATATGAGGTAGACGATTCTAAAGGAGACGCATAGTAACCCTTAAACTATGCATCTCGGTGGTAATAAGATGTATCGGGATCTCTATGAACTGTACTGGTGACCGATTTTGAAACGTGAGGTTACAGATTTGGTTGCTTATTATCTGACGTGTCAGCAGGTTAAGGCTGAGCACCAGTTGCATTCGGGTTTGCTCTAACCTGTTAAGATTCCTTCATGGAAATAGGAACGAGTGATAATAAACTTTGTTAGTGGGTTGCCCTTGACCGAATCTGCTCATTTTATTCCAGTTTGGACGGACAATTCTCTGTAAAAGTTAGCAAAACTCTACATTTTTTATTGTAAGACTGCATAGGGTTCCGGTTTTGATAATTTTTTACAGGGGTTCTTACTTCACTTCTCGATTCTGGAAGAAATTGCATGAGGCTCTGGGTTCGAGATTGGAATTTAGTACTGCATTTCATCCTCAAACCGATGGTCAATCTGAGAGGGTGATTTAGATACTGGAGGATATGCTTCGGAATTGTGTGATTGATTTTCGAGGTAGTTGGAGGATTTTCTGCTACTAGCTGAGTTCGCTTACAATAATAGTTTCCAGTCTAGCATTCATATGGCACCTTACGAGGTTTTGTATGGTCGTGTCATACTCCGCTATGTTAGACCAAGTTAGGTGAGCGTCGGGTTTTGGGTTCTAATTTGGTTTTCGATACTGAAGGTAATGTTAGATTGATTCGAGATCGTCTGAAGGGGGCTTATGATAAAAAGAAGTCCTATGTGGATCTGAAGAGGAGAGATATCGAGTACTCTGTGGGTGACTTCATTTTTTGAAAGCTTCTCTGTGGAATAAAGTTCTGAGGTTCAATCGTAAGGGCAAGTTGAGCCTAGATTTATTGGGTCGTATCAGATTCTAAAGTGTGTGGGATCGATCACTTATCTGTTGGAGCTACTTCCAGAGTTGGATCGTATTCGTGATGTGTTTCATGTCTCAATGTTGAGGCAGTATCGGTCTAACCCATCTCACGTTGTCTCTATTAAGGAGATCGAGGTTAGACTGGACTTGACTTTTGAGGAGTAGTCGGTTCAAATTTTGGATCGTGATATTAAGGTTTTGAAGAGGAAGCTCATTCCATTGGTTAATGTTCTATGGTGAAACCATAGCACTGAGGAAGCCACGTGGGAACCTGAGGACTCGATGCGTCAGCAGTATCCTCATCTATTCTGATCAGGTAAATTTCGAGGTCAAAATTTATTTCAAGGGGTAGCATTGTAATGCCCTGAATGTTTTTAAGTCTGTTTTGTAAAAGTTAAGAAAAATGTGAATCTGCTTCAGTGGTTAAATGTTTTGGGTTTGTGTGAGAGGTCTTGGGTTCAAGTCTCCCTTTTGGCAAATTTTTTATTTTAGATCCAAGCCTTACCTTTATTGAGCGGGCTTATATTAAATTGTGCCTGGGTGTTAATTTTGCTCGGTTTTGTGATAGAGTGTTTAGGTGGAGTTAGAATTCTAAGGTAGTCGAGCATTAGTGGGGATAATGGGGGGAGTTGAGATTTATTGTGATATTAGCCAAATTATTTGATTTTTTATTTTGTTTTCTCTCTCTCCAACTGAAATTTCTGTTCAATTTTGACGTCTTTCCCAAGCTCTCAAGATTTCGTTCTTCGTCCCTTCTCCATCTTTTTTCGCCCTTCCTTTTTCTTTTTGGTTAGGGTTTCTTTTTATTCTTACGTTGTTTGAATGATTTTGTGGAGGGGAAATTGTTCTGCTGTTGGGTATTTTGTAAGTTGCGTATTTTTCTGTTAATCTCATTGTTTGTCTCATAAATTTCTGTTGTGGAAAGTACGGTGGTAATTACCCGAATATGGGATTAATTGTTAGTGTTGTTTGATCGGCTTAGGAGGATAACAAGAAGCAGTTAATCTTTCAACGAATTAGGTGTTCAAGAGCATCGTTTCATCTAAGGTGAGCATTTCAATTTTGGGGGTTTTTAGTTCTTCGATTGTTTCGATTTTTGAATTGGTATTCTTTATCAAAATTATAGATTCTGGTGGTCTCGAGATTGCATTTGCTTCGAAAACATACTAGGTGTGTTCTCAAAACGCCAAAAATCGACTATCGCCAAAAGCCGAAGAAGCACTCCGTCAACGCCACATGGGCGTGTGCGAGACACGATCATGTGTTTAGCGAAGGCATGGCCGTTAGCAATACATGACTGTGTAGTGGTGTGGCCCATAATTCAAAAATTTTCCCTAGGATCGCACGGTTTGTTCTTGTCGACCATGGGCCTACTATAGGGTCGGTAAGGGCTAACCAAACCCTAAATTGTGTGATATGATATTCCGATAGTTTGCCTTGTATAGGTTACTGATATGTACATATGTTTTGTTAAGTATATAAATGTGATCTGTATATGAACATGTTATGCATGATGTTACTATATCTGTTATTTTGTATCTGTGACTGGGGGCGGGTTTTGTATATGCGGAGGAAGTGATCTGTACGGCGACTTTTCGCCTATACTCTAACAGCTTGACTGCATATTATCTATTGTGTGTCGTATCGACACTATATGGTGTGTAGAGATGGATGGGTGTTTTTAACCCCACATGGTGTGATGGGGGTAGAATTCTGTATATCTGTTTTGCATATCGGATTCTAATAATTGTATCTATAAAGGACTTAGGTCTGAAGTTGAATTTGACCGTATCTGTGATTTTTGTATGTATAGCATGTCTATTTCTATTGGGTTACACACTGAGTTTACGAAAACTCACATCTATTTTTCTGTTCTGTTTAGGTAATCCAAAGATTTAGGAGGATCGGTGTCACGAAGCCTCGCGGTGACCACGAGTTCGTAAAACTGTTTAAGATTATGGTTTTTATTTTAATTTATGGATTATTTCTGGGAGTTTTGTATTAATTAGACTCTCTAGATGGTTTGGTTTAATTTTGGGATTTGAATCTTCGTTTTAACACTTTATTTGCGACAGTTAGCTAAAAACAAGGTTTTCCAAAAATACGAACGAGATTTTCAAATATTACGGTTTCTATGACTTATGCTGTAAATTATTTTTTGGCAAATAAATTAATTAAATAACGATTTTGATAATAACTATAAAGGAATATGATTTATAAAACTTGAATGATTTAACGCAACGACTCAATTTTCAAAACCCTTCTTTGTGACATCTACGGATTCGGCCATAACGTCTAGGCCTAGTTTAGGGTGTTACAGATAAACAGAACAGATATACGGAATCCTACCCCATCCTCTACACACCATCTCCGACCATCCTATCACACCATGTGGGGTTAAAAACACCCACCTATCCCTACACTCCATATAGTGTCAGTGTGACACATGATAGATAATATGCAGTCAAGCTGCCAGAACATAGGCGAAGAGTCACCATACAGATCACTTCCTCCACATATACAATTCTCACCCCAATCACAGATACTACTGACCACCTTCTCATACACCACAAATTCGTAGAAATCAAAAACCCTACAACACCGAATATGCTACTACGGAAAGGAAACATTAACATAGCTTACCAAAAGCGTTACCTAAAATAAAAGTAACCCCTCTTACCTAAATCACACAAAGAGCACCAATATCTAAAGTATAACGCGAGGAACAAAAAAGTATGAATAGATTAGAACGGGGGAAAAATGAAAGAAAGAGAGAAGAATGGAAGAAAAAAACTCATGTCAAAAATTCTGGAGGAGAGAAACGAAATTTGAAAAAAAAATCAGATTACAAGGATAATGCTTCGTCCCCACCCGAGTGACTTTAAGACCCAGTCTCAGTAGCAGGTGATGTCGGTGTCTCACGAGTACTCATTGTATATATTATCTACATTATGAATTTTTATGTATCAGTTCCAGTATTTATTAACAAATATTTTATGCTTAAAAGTTTATCAGAAGAATTTACAGAGATGTTTCAGTCTCTAACTATCGTAATATAGTTCTAATCATTTCAGGATTACTTTTCCAACTAAAATTTATATAAGTCAGAAGTACTTATAGGATCGGCGCTGGAGAGTCAGTATTTCTCAGAATTATTTTTCAAATTAAAGAAAAAAAGTATTCAGAAAATAGTTTTCTAATTTTTTTTTAACTCAAAATTTCATAGCCCAAGTTTTACAATCTGGATCTGATACCACTAAATGTAACACCCCAAACCTATCCTAGACGTTATGGCCAAATCTGTAGTTGTCACGTAAAATGATTGAAAATTGAGTTTTCGTGTATCTTGAAAATCTTTGCAAACTCTTAAAATCCTGAATTATTCGAAAACATATCTTATCTAACTATTTTATTGAAAACGATGTTTAATTATATTTTCTAAAACTTATGATTTTGCAGTGGAAAGTTGTATTTTAAAACACATTTTGTTATTTGAAACCCATTGTTTTTGTAGAAAACAATTGTTGTCGATAAAACATTTAAACAATATTATATAGAAAACGAACAATAAAGCCCCAAATAGTCAAAAAGTCTAAAATTTACAAAACACTTAAAACCTAAATTAAAAATATTTAAAATGAACACAAAACTTTAATAGCCGAGCTCCCGTTGCACCGACCTGCCTAAGTCTGAGGATTACCTGAAAATATGTGTGTGTAACACATAACTTAACAGATAGAATATGAGTTTTCAAAACTCAATATGTAACACATAACTTAATAGATAATTTATATAAGACAAATTTTATAGACACAAAATCATATCAGAGCAGAATAGATACCGACATGCTTTCCTAGCCTCATCCGCTACACACCATCTCCAACCATCTCAACACACCATACGGGGTATGAAACACCCATCCAACCTTACACACCACTTAGTGTCATTAAAACACTTTTTAAAATATTTGCAACTGTGCAGCCGGTATAATGGGTGAGATATCACCTCTCACAAAAATACTTCCTCCACATAATATAACCCAACCTAGATGCAAATATAATCAGAATAAAAATCATACATGCTATAGTTATACACGCATGTCATAACAGATAGCCTATTACAAGATTAACTTATCGTATGTTGTCTCAAATATACATACATATAACAAAATTATACTAATAAATGATCGGATTTCATGTTTTATAGATTATTTGATCACATACCGACCCTACGGAAGGCCCACAATCGATCGGAATGATGTGTATGGCCCTAGAGAAAAATTTTAGATTTTAGGCCCACACGCCTGTGTGGTCCACATGGCCTCACACATGCCCGTACGGTACAACACATGACTTGTCACATGATCGTGTGGCGTCGACAGTGTTTAGTTTCGACTTTCACGGTTCGCTATTTTTTGGGTTTCTCATTACACACCTAACTCGATTTAGAATCCAAAACTCTCATGAGTCGTCCAAAACCTAAAATTGTTCATTAACTCATCAAATCAACCACATTTACAATTACCAAATCCGACTCACAAAATCGTTACAATCAACCTCACAATTCTAATCGAAAAATAACATCTTAAATTAACCTCTTACCTTCAAACAAAAACAGCTGCCCATCAACGAAATTAGGTCGTCGGAGAATCAATTTCCTCTCCATCTTCCCTTAAAACTCAACAATTACTTATACGGTACAAATTTACATTACATACTAAGAAAAAGAGAGAAAAATGAGTAATCAATAAAATAATTACTCTCCAATGACGAATGAATTTTGCACAAATAAAAATGAGTAACAACCGTTTCTTGATAACTTATGAAACATAAAGAAAAGAAATAGAGTATAGAATGGCTCAAGAAAAATAAAAGAAATAAATTGGCCAAGTGGGAAAACCCAAGAAATGTGGGAATTGAAGAAGAAAGTGGAGAAACAAAATTAAAGAAAAAAACAAGAAGCTGGAATTGCAAAAATAGAACGGAATGATAGTGGAATGTCAATTAGGTTTAGGGAAACACTTTGGCAAAACTAATTAATTCAAACAAAAAGATAAGATAAAGATACAATAAAAAAATTAACCAAAATGCAACTACCCACTAACCCTCAAATCCCATCCAAATCCAATAGATTCCTTAGAGTTAGGTTTTAACTCAATTTCTACTAGTCAAAACCACAAAAGGAAATAGAAAAAATGTTCTCCGAGGGACTCAAACCAATAACCTTAAACACATAATCAAAGCCTTTAATCATTGAAGCAGACATTTACTTATAACATATTTTAACAAATAAAAATTTATAGTTTTGGCGCATTACATTACTAATATGGCTAGATAATATTTATATATATATATATCATAACACAACAAAATACAAAATATTATAAGGTCATATTAAAGTAACTTTACAGCTATAAAGGGTTAAACATAAACATGTTCTAACTTCCACCTCGATCATGAAACTGTCTAGAAAGGGTGGATATCCCAGAGTTCATGACAAGTAAGTACTTTTACTCTCATTTTGCAATAATCATATATCTTAGTCAAAATTAAAATTAAACCAATCAATTCTATTAAAATGAACCAATAAAAAATAAAACATTTATTTCCACATAAAAATCCCAATAGCTAAATGCATGAAGAGTTTTATAAATTCATAGAGTTACGAATAAATAATTATATAAAGTGAACTTCTTAATAGAAATCAAATTTAATTTCAAAAAAGATGATTAGATGGAGTTAGGTTACCATGAATGAGAAGTAGTGATTATAAGCATCATTTGTAATGAAGAGAAAGATATCATCCCCAAGCAAATATCAAGTAGACATTGATTAGATATCATCCCCAAGAAAATATCAAGTAGACATTGATTCTAATGATTCTTAAATAATAAATAAATAAATTTCAATGCTTGGATTCCAACAAAATTTTGACACAAACTAACAACATATTAGTCATCCTTGTATGCATGATCAGCTTTAGCATCATATTGAAAACTTTCATATTTTGTCAAAAAATTATCCTCCATTTCATCATTTTGGGATAACAAAACTTGTCTCAATATTGTTTCCCTTTTCTTTTAATGGATGCTTTGATAAAATTTTACTAGATGCTTAAACATACGATAGGTACGTGACCAATGCATTTTAATATCACATTGGTAGCATGAAGTACCACTATTATAACCACCATGATAACAATTATTAATATGTCTCCAACCACATCGTCAATTACAATGACAATCACAATCTCTATATTCGATTATTCATAATTGTTATGTATTATTACATTCACTTCAGATATTAATGAAACATTTTTCATTAGAAGGCATGAGATCATTTTAAAATACTTTTAAAGCCTTTTCACAATATTGTTGTTGCAGGATGAGATAAAATATTTCAATTATAACAAGCTTTAAAGAGTATTACCATTTTCTAATGGTCAAATCATTCTTTCAAATTATTACGCAATTTAAGAGTTAAAGAGAATCTTTCGCAATTATATATTCCACTTTTAATCTTTCATGTGGATGATGTTGGACAAAAACATTGATTTTTGCTTTGTTTATAAAAAAGTCAAATTTGTTTATACTCACAAATCAAGTATGATCCTATTAGAAATAATCTAATAGGCAACGTAGTTATCATATCAATGACATATGTTATAAAAGATATACATATTTAAGCAAAAGTATTGAAGTTGTTAATACTTCAATCTTATTCAAAGTCTTAGATCATAAACAAGTATACCATGAAATATATAAATCATAAATTGATACTTAAATACGAAGAAAAAAATGAGTATCATTTTTAAATTTTTTTATTAAGAATATTGACATCTCAAAATCTTTCAAGCAAGCATAGAAAATCACATACCTTAGGATTATTTCTTCAACAAGGACATTGTACATCTAGATTACTTGTTTTCCAACGAATATTGAATACTATCGGGCAAGCTCATGCTAATAACGTGTTATAAATTAATAATAATGCAAAGAACAAAAAATAATAGATGAAAATAAACGGAGATTTCTATTGCATTTCTCTTCTTTTCCATCATCATTACAAGTAGTATACTCCTATATATATATATATATATATATATATATATAGGGGAGATTAGACTCCTCATTTTCTAATACATAAATAGGAAAGGGTTATAAGAAGATGAAAGGTGAAAGGTTGAGGAAGATGAAAAGTAAAATGTTGATTATAATGAACATCCACTTAATAGCATTCATAACACAAAACAATTTTTTAACATAAATGATGACTAAAACATTAACTTTTAACGTTGTTGGCTTGATAACGGCTTGTTAGACTATATGCACGTAATGCTAACCTAACATAATTTGTTTTATATGTCACGCCAACAAATAATTCAAAAATTATAAAAATAAAAAATCAAATTTAAAAAGCTTTAAAAAGCTTTAAAAAGTTCATAAAAATAAAAAAAACTAGCATGGAGTACACGTGGACTGTCATACAGGTTGGCGTGTTTAAAAATTGAACATTTTAATTAGTATTCTCGTTAAAAAACATCATTTCCACTATTTTTCAAAAGGTTGATAGTCAAATTTGATTTTTTTTTTTTTTAAGTTGAGAGCCAAATTTAGCAAAAAAAAGAAGAAGAATAATGACCAAATTGATAAAAGATGTAAACATCAAGAACTAAATTTAGCATTATGCCAAAAACTTTTAACTCAAATTATTTTTTTATTAGGGATTATAAGATCTATAATGTTATAATATATATATGTACGAATTAATATTTGATGCTATCAATGTATATATTTAATGCATCATCACTTATATTTATATTAGATTTCAATTGTTTTTCTTGATGATATATGCCTTTTCCTCGAATTGCATTAAACTATATTAAGCATTATCGTCCCCGACACTGTTTTCCGTATTATAGGTGGTGATGTTTTGAAACCACTTATATCCCAGTTTTAGATACTCCAGTCGACCAAAGCACCATTGCTTTAAGCTTTAGAATTCGAACCTTAGAGTGTTATGCTGCTTCATCTCTTTATTTTTCTCCAAGCATTCATGTTCGACAAATTTTCATACATGAACGCGTGGATATGTTCTTTTAATGACATTTCTTGAGGTATAATTATATGTGTCTTTATCCATTTTAAGATCTAATATCAGTCTTATTTAAGTCGAAGGCAATATTCAAGTAAAGCTATCTCAATAATGATGGGAACAAATTTACTTGCACTTCTTTAAACCCTCCCAACAATAAAAACTCTAAAATTCATCTTTAAGATTTCGTTAATAACACTTCAAATACATGGTGAAAATAAATAAATTTTGCAAATACTCAAGACACAAATATATTCGTATCTAATATTCTTTTCTTTTTCTTTTCGTTCAATCAAGGTAATATATATATAAACCAACATTCAAAGGCGTAGTGAGAGGAGTAGGCTTGGCCTTAGTCAAATGATCAAATTGCTATATAAGGCCTTCTAATAAGAAAAATCTTAAATTTAAGCCTTTAGTTAAATGGAAAAATTCAAAATTTTGCCCCTCTATAAAATAAAAATTTTAGTTTAAGTATTTTTAACACAATATATTTAGTTTTGGCCCTCCCAATATTTTACAATTTTATTGACCCCTAGAAAATTTCTAACTTCATCCCTCCAACATTCATACTCAACTCCAAAGAACATAGCCTGTATTGTTCATCTAAGAAGTGATGATTGTAAGACCAATCATAAGCTCTTTTAAAGCCTTTCTGATTACTATAGATCTGTTGTATTCTAATTTGCACAAAGTGATCATTGTAATACACTAATCCTTAGTTACTTCCAATTTTTAATAGTATCATCTTTATATCTACTTGTTTTGAAGATGAAGGTCAGGAAAGCTTTCCCGGGATATATATATGTTTTCTTGATCTTCATCTTCAAAACATCCTATGGTGTTATGATATCTTATTCTAATTTATCTTCGGGTATCAGTGCACCAAGAATGTTAATATGCTATATATATTCTGAAGACAACAAGGTCATTGGAATATTTTTAACTATAATTTAAGGAAAGATAACATATGTGAGTTTGATCTAAAAACCCTAAACAGATGAAAAGTTGTTACGTTGTAGATGAGACAGAGGAGGCCGACTGCAACTTGTTTGGGCTGCGAAACACAAGGCAGCTGACATAGAATTTCTCGAGGCTTTCTTTGAAATGGAGGGCTTTGGAAGAGTATACAATTTATGGGTATCCCCCATTAATCCACCCCCATACCTTTTACATGCTTTCATTTTCTTCTTGTAACGAGTTTCTTTCTTTGCAAAATCTTGTATGTTTTTAACACTTGTCAGACATGTGAACGACTGAGACTTTCCCTCGAAATACTTTGAAAGTCCTCTCCTGCAGCCAATCACTCAAGGTTAAGAATCTTTGAAATCTTCCCATTATTCTTCATGTTATATATAGATATGTAAATGTACTAACTTGATGGGAAGTTGAGCCATGAGTTGTGATAATTCATATAAAGGTCCTTTACAATTGGTGGACAAAATTGAAGTTGATGAAGAAGATGCATCATCTACCAGGTCTCAGGATGAAGAACAATTTCTTGAATAGTCTTCCATGGATGATTCAGAAGTTGCTGTTTGATCACCATTTTCCATGTTCATCAACTCATCATCATCATAACCTGGAGAGTACTCAAAACATTTCTTTCTGATCATCTTCTTCACCATTTCTCATGACTATAGAAACAAGCTTGAAGCGTAGAACTGAACAAGATTTAGATTTATATAATACCCAGGAAAAAGAACTTCAAATATATATATATATATATATATATGCATATAAAAGAATAAATGGATTAGGCTTTTCTGAGGATAATGATTCCATCACAGCCAATACATCAATTCATTAATTAACTATTGGAATTAAAGATAAACTTTAGAATGTAGAGAAATAAACAATGTAAAGAGGGTTGGATGAAAATTGGCATGCACCTGGCTAGTTTGCTTAGATAGGTCATTGTCAAAATGTAATGCTGGCATATCCATAGATTCGGCATTATCTTGTTATTTTATTTTTAAAAAGTTTATCTGAATTTTAAATTAAATTTGTAAAAATAATAAAAAGAGGATAAGTTCGTCACCTTTCAATTTTAGAGCGACTCATAACCATTAACCACACACAATTTTATTTACTTTCAATTTCCTTTTTCCATTTTATTATTAAAATCATGTCAACTTCAACCTCAATTATAATTATGGCATACCCTAAAATAGCCTACAGCATTTCACCACAATACCCCTTATTTGTATTACATTTTAGTTTTTATTATTATTATAAGCATACTAAATTAGTAAAATGAGAGAGCTTCGTTAAAATTTCACAGTTGAATATTTATTTTAGTTTTTATATGTAGGATATATTAATAAATTTAAGCTTAATATTTTTATATTTATTCAATTTGAACCCTATTCTTTTATTGAAAGTGAAAATAAAAATTTATTCGAAACAAATTAAAAGATGAAACAAAACCAGTTTATATTTTCTTCTGAAAATAGAACAATTTGGTATATTTCCAGAGACATTACAAGTCTTTCAAGGAAAAACAGTCAACATAAACTGTTATAAAAACACTGGAATTGAAAATGAGAGGTACATTTTGAGAGAGAAATTTACATTGAATAAAGATTTATGTTCACATTTGTCTCAATGGTTCCTTAAATACCACCATCTATACCTAGAAACTCCTATGGGAACTTTCCCCATTGATTTACACCATATCGTATTAAGGACTCCAAATTGTGTGTTATCCCATCCAAGGTGAAGTGTTGACGTTTTATATACAAAAAACAATTTGATGAACTTTGATAAATTTTCATGTGCTTAAACATTGTATATCATAGTAGATTGAAAGGAAGATGGAGACACTACAAAATATATATCTTTTTTCCATGTATAAGAAAACGGTCAGTAAAACCTATAAAATCTGTGGATATAGCACACCAAACCCTATACTGACGAAAAAAGGATGTAACATCCCAAAATTTTTAGTTGGACTCATGCTACTATTCTGATAAGTGAGAAATTTGAAAACAAGTTGGATAAATGAATCTTACAGAATCAAAGTTAATAATTGAGATGAGATTTAACAAAAAGAAATTTAGAAGGGGAAATGTGATAAAAGGACTAAATCATAAATTTTGAAAAGTTTAAAGACTAAAATTCAAAGTTAGCCAAAAAGGAAAATACGAGTTTTATTGCCTATTTGAAATAAGGATAAATGGAATATGAATTAGTTTGGTGAAAATCACTTTTGGGATTAAATTGAAAAGATTTGGAAGTACAAGGACTAAATTAAAAATTTCCAAATTCACCAAGAAAGGGGCAAAACTATAATTCCAATCACACAAGGATTTATATTAAGATTTATATATGAATTAAGAAATTGAATTGGTCTAAGGTGCCAAATTTTGAGAAGAAATTATGAGAAAGGGTTAAAATGGGCAAAATGATATTTTTCCTATAAAGGGTAATTTGGTCAATTCTTAATACTTTTTAATGGAAGTAATATTTAAATGTGATATCTGATAGTAAAATTTATTTTGGATCGTTGGAACCTCGTATTAAGGAAATGTTCCTCAAATAGTTGGACATAAGCCCAAGGCCCATGTGTTAATAATTTTTTAAATGGGTTGAGAACCCCATCAACCTCATTTTTCTTTTTCTTCTCTAGTAACCCCCCCCCCCAAATTGTTCATCTTCCTCCTCCCCATTTCCTTTCCATTTTGTCTTATGAAACAACCTCCTAAACTCATTTTCATCATCAATCTCACTATTATTAGCCTAGGGTTTGATGGATTTTTGTGAGAAAATGAAGCTTGGGGGAGAAAACTTCAACAAGGTAAGAATAGTGTTTTACTAACTCTTCTAACAAGATATTTGATTTTAGTGATTATAAGAAAGCTTGGAAATAATTGTTATACAAATATTTTGATATATGTTTTGTTTATGAAAAATGTTGATGATGAGAATGGAGTTTCCAAGCTTGAATGAGGGTGGAATCAAGATTATGTGTTGTAAAGCATCTAAAAGAGTAAGTACCCTTGGATACTATTACTTTTCTTAAGCTAAAATATTTTAGGAAAGTAATGAATTTAAGTTATTAATATAAAAATAGTGTAATAAAAATGAGATTTATTACATGAATAAACATTAAATGTGTTTTTATTGGGCAAATGTATTTAATATGTCACGTGAATGACTTGGTTAACAACATTTGCATTAAAACAGTTTTGGGAAACAATAGTAATGTGACTTTGAAAATTCACCAAAAATTGTAGAAATTTAATTAGAAGTTAAGCCACATATGGTTTGAAATCCTACTGAGCCTAGTTTTTATTTGAACAAATGGAACTTGCATCCAAATTATACATACAATAGGAGATAAATCTGTTTAAGTGAGGGAAGGTCAAAACTGTTGGTGGCATCCCTTGTTTTGATTTTGAAATTTTGTTAAAAATTGTATAAAATGAATTAGAGGATGATCTTTATGTGTACGAAAAACATATTGAGTCTAGTTTCTAATGAAATAAACAACAAATTCATCCAAATTACAAAATAGGAGAATAATATTTTTGAGTGAAGAGAGGTCAGAGTTTTTTAGCAACAACTTTGTCCCGACTTTAAAAATTTTGTTAGCATGCGTGTACAAGAGCCTAAATTTTGGAAATTTTGTTATTGAAAGTTTCAAGTGTCACGGGCCAAAGTACAAATCCTATGACCATCACACAAAATGCATCCCATGGAGGTCTATCGGTTAGATGGGGATAATTTGACCAATAAGAACTGGCCGAATTCAAAAAACTATTAAAGAAACCTGTCTATTTGAAGCCCGGGTAGCCCAATGATGCAGATATGGGAAATTAGGCTACCTTGGTAAATGGGGAACTAAACTTAGAAGATTGAGGGGAATCATATTTGATAAGATTAGATTTGATTTGATTTGATTTTGTAATCTTGTTCGGGAGCATCACATCACCCATCAAGTTTTTAAGGTTGTTCTTTATTATTAAATGTTATTTGTGCAGGTTATTGACATGTACATAGAGACTTGGACTATCATCAGTGTTTATAAGTGTGTGAATTTGTAAAATCAAGTGTTGTTTGTAACAATCTTGAAAGGTTAAAACAAGTATTTGAATTATAAATTGGTTTAAACGTTTACGGCTTGAAACTATGTTTATATATGATTTAGTAATGTTTTTAAATATTTTGGAACCAAGAGATATGATTTGATGGTATTTAAGTATATTTTAGAGTATTTTGAAGTGTTTTGAGGACACTCAGTAAGTGACGTCGCGACTATAAAGTTGTAAATTTGTGACTATGAAGTGGCAACATCGCGACTACGGAGCCCAATGTCACGACTTCGCATTCTCATCGTCATGACCTCATGAGTTCCGCATCGTGAAGTCGCACCCCTATAGCAACCCAACACTTTTTCAAGTTGTTTTGACCTTTCGGGGCCGTTTTGGGTTTCGATCACATCCGATTAACTCAAAATAAATTTTAAATGATTTTAAATTACTTTTAAAGCTTTCAATTTGTCTAAAACATATATTAATTATTTTTTAAAAATGTTTTAAACCTTAAATTCTTAAATAAAATCAAGATTTCTTACACGTTCATGCTTTAATGGCTTTCCCCTTTTGTACTGATCGTTGGGACGAGTGAGGGGTGTTATAAGAGAGATGTTCCGACAAACTTTTGGCCGTCGGGAGATATGTCGTTTGTATAACCTTTTACTAATTGTCTTATCCCGACGATAAGGTGCTCTAACCTATATTAATGGGCTTTTTTGTCCCTAAAAGCAACTGCTATCCTAATCATGATTGTAACACCCCACACCCGACCCAGTCGTCAGATCCGAATGTGTGATGTCACATTACATTGTCAAAGCAACTTAGACTAACACAAAACATTTTTCACTAATATTCACTATGTAATTATCACTCATATCAATGCAATCATCAATCGCATCCATATACGTACATTGAATATGTCAAGATTATTAAATTAACAAGTTACGAAGCTATACGGGGTCAAAATTGGAGCTATGTTTTGAATCTAAACTCAGAATCCAACAGTATGTCTCGAGACAACAAGACTAGGTCTCAAGATAGTTCTCCCTTGGTTTAATACTTTTTCTTCGATGATGATATGTCTCGAGACTTCGGGGTTCAAGTCTCGAGACTTGGTCCTTCATGTCTCACGAGTGGTCTCGAGACCTAAAACAGAGATAACTATTTTAAGTTCGATGTTTACTTATTTCGAGACAAAGACCGCTAGTCTCGAGACATGCTCAACATGTGATGTCTCGAGACCTAGATTCCATAAATACACAATTAAACTAATTTTATTCATAGTGTCTTAAGACATGTTCTTACTGTCTTGAAACCAAATGGTCAAATTACCTATGTTTCATTTCCAACAATATTAAAAGAGGTCTTTAACACAATTTTACCTATGTCAACATTATACCAAATCATTGTTCCTCAAATTGGTCATTCTAAATGCACCCAACACATACTATTCACACCATTGTATGTATTGATTTTAAGCATAAATGAACAAGTTATTAAATAGGTAAAACTATATATATCATCATCGAATTGGCTAATCAAACTTAACTTCAATACAATTAAAAGGAATTTTTTTCATACTTGACTTTTCAATTTTTACCTTATTCAATGAATTAAAGGAAAAAAAAGTTTGGCGTCATTATTAATATTGGCATAAGTATAATTAGAAAGAAAATAAGTATAGTTTGACCTTTTCATGTTTATATACAGCAATTACATGTAAACATTCACATTTATATACAAAATATGAACTACTTACATTTATATACAGTACACCATAATTTTAGTTCCTAATTATAGACATACATATATGTATATATGGCTTAAGTATAATTGGAAATAAAATAATTATAATTTCAATTTTATATATTTATAAAATATGAATCTTGATGAGTCCTCATATGATTATTTTGAGTTATAACTTACTTACATTTATTTAGTGTTTTAGTATTTTTATATATTTTAAATTCATTTTAGTTTATTTGACTTTTTATGTTTGTATTGTAAATATTGTGTGTTTTTAGTGTTTTTACACATTTAGTTTCAATAAAATATTCCATGTAGAATTTGCAGATAAAACAAGTTTGGGAAGAAGATGTCAATACATGGAACTATGAGATTAAATGCACTAAGCCTAAAGTTGATCCAAGATGTTAAGTGACAATCCAATGCTTAAATATTCAAATTTTGTAATTTGGACACATTTAGAAGTTCCAGCCAGAACACTTCTTGGTGTTTCCATCATTTCTCAAGCCCCAGGACTACATTTTGGGTGTACTTTATATTGTCGAAAAGGGAATTTGAGGATATACCCAAATATTGGAACACCAACACCAAAATGCATCAAGAATAAATCCAAAAGTAAAAAGAAAGTTACAAATTTCACATTGATGGATAGTTTTGATGCATTTTCGTGTTTGAATCATATCTCCTAATATACTTAGAGTTTGGAGCTGAAATTTCTACAGTGAATATAAAAGGTGTAGTCCATCAATCAACTTTATTAGACTTTTCCCATTTGAAGACGTTAGCTTGGATAAAAGAAGTCATCAATTAACATGTGAAAAATGACTCAAAAGATGACAAAGAAGTGGGAATAGTAGTTTATTACTAGCAAGTCCTTTGCATTGTTATTTTCCTCTTCACAAGCCTCTATAAATAACCTTTGGTTTTAGAATAGAAGGCATATTGAAGTTGAGATCAAGATAAATTTCTTGTTAAGTTTCTGTTTGTTTCTTTATTCGTGTAAAATCTCAAGTTTCTTATATCTAATATGTTTTTTCATATACATTTGAGTTGTTTAATTTTGTTATATTATTCTAACTTTTCAATGCTGAAGTGAAATGGTGAAACTCTTGGCAAATATTAAGGTAAATTTCATACTCATCATTTGAGCTAGATTTAATTATCAATCACTTGTTATAATTATACTTGTAAAGTAAGATATTTTATTTGTTATAGACAATATATCACACAATGAGTGCTTGGATAAATTAACCTTGATTTGTTGTAGGCATATAAAATTGACATAATAAATATTTGAATTTTTTTTAAAGTTTTGAAGTTATCGAGTTATTATAATACCATATGTTATATTTTTGGACTGAACTTAAAAACTTGAACTTTCATGTTGCATCAACTTTTGCCTATAGATTCATTTGATAAACTCTTGGACTTATTGGACACTCCTTTGATGGACATACCTTTACTCATGAATTCATATGCTTAATTATTGGACGTACATTGCTAGATTACCCGATTGGGACCTCCATTTCATGTGGATTCTAATTAAGCAATAGTATTGAGTATTAAAATTTAATCTTAATATGACATCAAGAGTTGATCCTCTAACCTCAACATATTTTCTTCCAAGTATTTGTTATTATTATTATTTTTAGTTAATTTCTTTCATTATTTTTATTCTTATTTCTAGTGTTTTTTGCTCTTACTTTCATTTTCGACATTCATTTCAAAGTTAAGTGTTAAAATTTGTTCTAACATAATACTTATAATCTTGTAAGCTCTAATCAATTTCCACGTGGATCAACCTCGAACTCTCAAAATTTTATTACTTGAATATAACCTACACTTGAATTGTAAAGTTCGTATCACATCTACATTCACATAACTATAAATATATCCATGTGCAAATATAGCTATTCAAAAGCCACTACTTTGAAACATCATCTTCATTCAAACTTGATTTGATGAGTATGTGTATGCTAATATTTTTGAATTTATTATTATTTGTAATTATTTCAATTCTATTATTGGTTATTTATATTTTATTATAATATTATAATGAAGGTTGAAATACTTTTAATAATTTTTTGCAAAATATACAAGGATTTTTATTTCATGATATATTTGACTAATTCAAAATGTACATGATATATTTCAATTTATCTCTATACTTTTATTTTATTTTTTAATTTTTAAACAGATGTATATGCAATTATATTTTTGGTGAAAAAAAATAAAATTACCTCAACTCAAATGCTTAAAAGCACCACAAGCTTTATCTTGTTGAAGGGACTCTATCACTTCATAAAGAGCCACACCAAAAAAGTGTAAGCTTGACTTATATGTAAGCTAGACCTTAGCCAATCGATCTGCAATTAAGTTTGTTTCCCTAGGCACAATTCTAATCCACCACTTTCCTTCAGAACACAAAATCCTTTGAACCCTTCTAAGGACTGTGATGCTTGGATATTCTAAACCCTTATTTGACAATGCATTTGCCACGTCTAAATTGTGGCTCGTTTGTATCCTTCATTTAATAGAATGAGGATCCCATCAAGAATACCCCAGAGTTTTGCCTCAAAAGGAGTACAGTTACTTAATAATTGGTTATAACCCAAGATCCAATTATCAATCTGAACACTTATCACTCCTCCAGCAAAAGCATTTCCCGTAGCTCGCTCCACTGCACCATCAGAGAAAAGATGGACCCACGTTCCTTCAGAATATTTTTGGTATTTTGTTTTTGGGAAATTGGCTTTATAAATGTTTTAACAAGATTTGAATTATTGAGCCCAAGTGAGAGAAGCTTTAACAATTTCAGCAGCTGACCAAGTAACATTCTGAAAGATGAATAGATTTATATTCTTCCAAATTTGTTAGGTGATGAGACCAAAAAAACACGACCAGAGAACTCCATGTTCCTGTAATCTCATGTGGAAACAAATATTATAAGAAAACCAAATATGAAAAGGATCAAAAAAGAACCTAGTTTGTTGATCAATTGGGACCACATGCTTCCACACTTTCTTTGCAGCCGAACAATCTCGAAGTACATGAAGAATGTCTTCAATTTCATGATTACATAAAGAGAGAGTTTATGACCCACTCTCGTCCTGAAGCATTTTGAATTAGTTAGTAATCTTTATTTATGAACTATCCAAAGGAAAAATCGAACTCGATGAGGTCCTTGATACTTTCAGATATTCATCCGAAAGATATCTTTGGTATTCCATGAATATTGCTTTAAGGACCAGAAAACACTACGAATAGAAAAACAACCTGATGCCGAGGAATCCCAAATCACCCTATCCAATCTCGATGAAGGATGTGGATGAGGGATGTCGAAACCATTTTTTGAAAAATAAAAATTTTGGGTTGTCGACTTAAAAAAATGAAAATTAGGAGTCGCCACCAATCTTTTATTAGGGTGTGATTGGATCACCTAAAAAATAGCTTTGGTCTACGAATTTTTTAGAAAACGGGTTCGGAGTCGATTCACGTCGAGGAAGGATTAGCACCTCGTAACGCCCAAAAATTGGTACCTAGTTAATTAATTAATGTCTTAAGGTCGAGAATTTGGAAAAACGTAATCCTTAGCAAAACTTAAAAGGCTACGTATTAAGACCCTTATTATTTCAGAGAAAGAAGATACCACACCCAATGTGTTAGGGCACAGCATTCTAATTTTCCCCCAAAAATGAATTGGGCCAAAATACTTGTACAATAAAACTTTAAAAGAATATCCGCTTATCCAAGATTTAAGAAATCACACCCAATACGTTAGGTCACGATTCCTCTAGAATCCCAAACTCGGAATACTTCCTTTACTTTAAAAGAACACCACTTATCCAAGATTTAAGAAATCACACCCAATACGTTAGGGCACAATTCCTTTAAAATCCCAAACTCGGAATATTTCCTTTATGACTTTTTTTAAAAATCTTCATTTCGAGAAATCAATGCATCACATCCAATACGTTTGGACACAACTTGTTGAATTCCCAATAATGAGCTCTTATTTTGATTAAAAGAATATCTATTTTGAAAAAGTTTGATTTTAAAAATCGAGTAAAAAAATGTAATGTTATGCTACATTAAATATATAATGCAATAATAAGTATTACGATAGCATAGAAATAATGCAAATATATGAACAAATAAATAAAATAATGGCACGCAAAATATCAAATAAATGGACAAGATAAAAAATATGTAAACCTAAATTAATAGACAAATAATTGAAATAAACAAAAAAAATATACATGTACCCATGAAAATATATAAGTTTAAAATAATTAAAATAATATCAAAATTAATAAAACATGTGTCTAAAATATACAAAAAATATTAGTTTTTTTAATGTATAAATACATACAAAAGAAACATATTTATATATATACATATAATAATAACAATAATTTCATAAAAAATTATTAGAAATCTGATTTTAAGAAAAAAATATGAGAAAGGACTAAATTGGGTGCAAGTAAAAAAGCAGGGTGAATCATAAATAAATAAAGTTTGGAGGTCCAAATTGAACTCGCAAATTACATAGAGGGGCTGGAAGGGCAATTTTCCCTTCTCCTCTAGAACGGTGTCATTCAAGAAGGGTTAAATTGAAATTAAAATAAATTAAAGAGCAAATTTAAAAACATAAAAAAACCTAATTATAAAGATATTTAAAGGCGAAGGGGCTAAAAGCGCAATTTGCCCCTCTGTGTAAAAAACACGCGGATCCTGGGTCCAGGTCGGGTCAACGCGCGGATCCTCCCCTCAAAATAGCGCCGTTTTCAATTGGCTATTTAAGCCAGAATTAAAACCAAATTTTATTTCAAAACCCATTTTTTTTAAAAACAAACAAATCTTTCAAAAAAAACCTCTCACCCTTGGTCCTCCGACCATCGATTGATCATGACAGATCACCAAGCCACCATGGCTGCCACCGTTCTCTGGCGCCGGCACCACCGTCTACGGTGGCCGGAAAAGGAAAAATCCTCATTTTAGCCTTCTCGACCCCCCTTTGCCCAAATCTGGGCTTAAAACTTTCAAAATAAAGGCAGAGACGCCTCAAAAACTCGAGAAACCTTTCGGTTTCTGACCGTCTTTCCTCGGAGACGGCTACCTCGGAGGCACACGGCGATTTAGGCGCCAAACGCAGGTGGTTTCCTTCCTTCCCTTATCTATTTTATTTGTATATCTATAATGATAAAAAAAATTATAAATAAAATAAAAAACTACAAGTAACAACCTTTTGATTCGTTTGTTTCTCTGTTGTGTTGCCAAAAAAAAAAAGCTTTTTATTGATTTCGAAAATCCGATCTGTTTACAGTATTGGAATGGCTTTTTTATAGCCAAATAAAATAAATGACATCAGGAAACGAATTTTGATTGATTCGATCTGATTTGATTTGATTTTTGTTTCCTTTCTTGTTCGCAGGTGTAGATCGTGAAGATCCGGGGCTTGGCTTGGCTCAGTTGCGGTGTTGTTGCCTCCTGGAAACCCTAGGGTTTCCTGAATCAGTCTTGGGCCTCTAAGCTTTGGGCCCCCTTGCTGTATTTTGGGTTTTGGACCTTGCGGCCGGTTATTTGCTTTGTAAAAATTGGGCTTTATATCTGATGTTTTTATTTACAAAAGGGCGGGTAAAATTTAGGTATTACAGCTGCCCCTCTTTGCTCGTAGTCGTGTAACGGGAACGAAGCAAAGACTTTAAAAATGACAAATTTTGCCCGGTCGTGCTGGACTTGGTACTCTTCTTCTTCAAGTAGCCTCATTCCTTTCTACTGCTAATTCATTCCTACTGCATCTTTAGAGGTATAGGAACTAGTGCTTCAATCTACTCCACTGCAACTTCAGGGAGATAAGACTAGATGGCTTAAATCTGCTTCCCACTATCCTGGAAAGATAAGATTAAATGCGTCTTGATCCGCTCCACTCTTGCTAGGATCTACAATCTTCAATTATCTCATTGCTACTCGTGGAGACAAGGCTTGGTGGCTTAAATCGCTTCCCACTATCTTGGAAAGATAAGATTTGCCGTCTTCGATCTGCTCCACTCTTGCTTAGGAGATAAGATCTACAATTTTCAACCTACTCGCTTCCGCTCGGAGACAAGGCTTGGTGGCTTAAATCTGCTTCCCACTATCTTGGAAAGATAAGATTTGCCGTCTTCGATCTGCTCCACTACTGCTTAGGGAGATAAGATCTACAATTTTCAACCTACTCATTGCCTTTCAGGAGACAAGGCTTGGTGGCTTAAATCTGCTTCCAACTATCTTGGAAAGATAAGATTTGCCGTCTTTGATCTACTCCACTACTGCTTAGGGAGATAAGATCTACAATTTTTAATCTACTCCGCTGCCGCTCAAGGAGACAAGGCTTGGTGGCTTAAATCTGCTTCCCACTATCTTGGAAAGATAAGATTTGCCATCTTGATCCGCTCCACTCTTGCTTAGGAGATAAGATCTACAATTTTCAACCTACTCCGCTACCGCTCAGGGAGACAAGGCTTGGTGGCTTAAATCTGCTTCCCACTATCTTGGAAAGATAAGATTTGCCGTCTTCGATCTGCTCCACTACTGCTTAGGGAGATAAGATCTACAATTTTCAACCTACTCCGCTGTTGCTCAGGGAGACAAGGCTTGGTGGCTTAAATCTGCTTCCCACTATCTTGGAAAGATAAGATTTGTCGTCTTCGATCTGCTCCACTACTGCTTAGGGAGATAAGATCTACAATTTTCAACCTACTCTGCTGCCGCTCAGGGAGACAAGCCTTAGTGGCTTAAATCTGCTTCCCACTATCTTGGAAAGATAAGATTTTCCGTCTTCGATCTGCTCCGCTACTGCTTAGGGAGATAAGATCTATAATTTTCAACCTACTCCGCTACTGCTCAGGGAGATAAGGCTGGTGACTCAAATCTGCTTCCCACTATCTTGGAAAGATAAGATTCGCCGTTTTCGATCTGCTCCACTACTGCTTAGGGAGATAAGATCTACAATTTTCACTGATCTATTTTCTGTGGAACATGACCTTCATAATGAACCTAATTATGTCTAGAGATTAGGATGTCATGATTAGAATGAATCAAATGCTCCTAACTAGACGTGTATGAATGACATTTGAATGCATGCAGAATGTCATTTTTCGAGAATTATCATTTCTTCAAGTTTATTAAGGCTTTTTCGCTGACGCCTTTTGCTTGGTTGATATCTCCAGAGAAATACTTAATCAAATTGCCTCCCATTGTGCACTTTTAAAGCGCAATCCTCTAGAAGGAAGAATTTGTACCATATTCCTTCTACCACGACTTAAGAGTAAGAAAATTTTGACTCTTCTCAATCCTCTCCTATCGTAATTTAAGGATACGAATTATGAAATTTGTTCACCACTCTCTGGGTGTCCTACCAAATATTCATGCCCCAATGAGGAGCTTCCTTTCTATAGGGGACTTCTTCCAACCCCATCAAGACTTCTTGTTGTCTCATTCGACATTCAGACAACCAAATTCGAAAAAACAGTCTTAATTTGGACTTTTCCTTCTTAGGCTCTTTAATCTTTGAACTTAGGTGTTCTAAATAATAGCTCTGTTTCAGGTTACTAAATTATTTAGAAATTTCCAAAGTAATAGACAAAACTTCTTTTGTGAAAGTTTATTAGTCCATCAATCATTATTCCAATGCGACATGCTTGCACAAAAATCAAAAATACTGAGTATGAGATTAATTCAAGAATTTATTGATAGTAAGTGTCCTGAAAAGAAAAGGTATTCAAGAACAACAAAGAATGAAGTTTTTTTTACAAGAACCAACCAACTTGGTACAAATATTATAAAGACTAGGTGCTTTGGATATCGTCGCTTGAACTTCTCTGTGCAAGCCAAGAACCATTCTGAATTTAACATGTGTTTAAGGGATCTACAGTACTTTGCCAATGCCTCCAAGACGTCGTTCATCCTTTTATTGTTGACTTTAGCGAAGCAAGATCACCATGTGCCCCAATCTGACAATGTTTGAGCCGCCCTTTTTGAGTTTTCAACTCAAACCCCCTTTGGTCTCAAGGCGCCTTTTTCGGGTTTTCACCTTGGCCTCTCCTCTTTTTTTTTTGGAAATCAGAGTGCCCTTTGCGGGTTTTCACTTTGATTCCTCCCTTTCTTCAAGTGAAATATTTCTTAAACGAGTCTGAATTTACAGGATTCGGAAGATTTTTGCTATCCATTTCACTCAAAATCAAAGCGCCTCCAGAAAAAGCCTTTTTCACAACATAAGGTCCTTCCCAGTTTGGCATCCATTTCCCTCTGAAATCCTTTTGTAAAGGGAGGATCTTTTTCAAAACCAAATCCCCTTCATGAAATTCTCTGGGACGAACCTTCTTATTATAAGCTCGCATCATTCGCTTCTGATACATTTGGCCATGACGAATGGCTTTTAATCTTTTCTCTTCAATCAGGTTCAATTGATCATACCGAGATTGGATCCATTCGGCTTCATCCAATTTTAACTCAGCCAATACCCGAAGAGAAGGAATTTCAACCTCGATGGGTAACACTGCCTCAATTCCATAAACCAAAGAAAAATGTGTTGTCCCAGTAGAAGTCCTGACAGATGTTCGGTAAGCCAGAAGAGCGAAAGGTAACTTCTCATGCCAATCTTTGTAAGTTTCAGCCATTTTCGCCACGATTTTCTTGATATTTTTATTCACCGCTTCCACTGCACCATTCATTTTCGGGCGATACGGTGATGAATTATGGTGTCTAATGTTGAACTGATCGCAAACTTCCGCTATTGTGCTGTTATTCAGATTCAACGCATTGTCAGATATGATCCTTTCAGGCATTCCATATCGACATATAATCTCCTTCTTCAAAAACTTATTGACTGCTGACTTCGTGACATTAGCATATGATACTGCCTCTACCCACTTAGTGAAGTAGTCAATAACCACAAAAATGAAACGATGTCCATTAGAAGCCTTCGGTGATATTGGTCCAATGACGTCCATACCCCAAATGGAGAAAGGCCATGGAGAAGTCATAACATGAAGAGGAGAAGGAGGCGCGTGCATTTTATCCCCATAAATTTGGTATTTATGCCATTTCTTGGCATGATTGATGCAATCTCTTTCCATAGTGGACCAGTAATACCCGAATCTCATGATCTATCTAGCCATGGTGAATCCATTAGTATGCGTTCCACAAACACCCTCATGGACTTCTTCTAAAATTTCCTTAGCCTCTACAGCGTCCACACATCTCAACAGTACTCAATCCTTTCCCCTTTTGTATAGGATCTCCCCATCTAAGACATAGTCAATAGCTAGCCTCCTCAATGTTCTCTTATCATTCTCCGTTGTCTGATCTGGGTATTCGCGATTCTTCACATATTGCAATATATCTTGGTACCAGGGAGGATTATCATTCTCCACCTCCTCAATACTGTAACAGTGGGCTGGGATCTCATAAATACTAATTTGAATAGGCTTCATGTCCTCTAACTGATTCACTTTAATCATTGAGGCCAAAGTAGCAAGAGCATCAGCCATTTGATTTTCTTCCCGTGGGAGATAACAAAAGGTTATGTTGTCAAATTCTTCGATCAATTCCAAGACCAATCTCCGATAACGGATCAATTTAGGGTCCCTTGTCTCCCATTCCCCTCTTAGCTGGTATATTACCAATGCTGAGTCTCCGTATACCTCTAATGTCTTGATTTTTTGCTCTATGGCTGCCCGTATACCCATGATGCAAGCTTCATACTCAGTCATGTTATTTGTGCAATCAAAGTCTAATTTACTGGTGAAAGGATGATAATCTCCATTCGGAGACACCAGGAGTGCCCCAATCCCATTGCCTAATGCATTCGATGCTCCGTCAAAGTTTAATCTCCAAGAATGATTTTCTTGGGGATCCTCTTCAGTATTTGCCACATACGTCAAATCTTCATTCGGGAAATCAAAGTCTAAAGGCTCATAATCTTCCAGAGCCCTGCTAACCAAGAAATCTGCTATCGCACTTCCCTTGATGGCCTTCTGACTTACATATACGATATCAAACTCAGAGAGCAAGATTTGCCATCTAGCCATTCTTCCATTCAATGCTGTTGACTCCATCATATACTTTAAAGGATCTAATTTTGAAATTAGCCAAGTCGTATGATAGAGTAAATATTACCTCAACCTCTTGGTCGTCCAAATCAAGGCGCAACACAATTTTTCAATAGGTGAATATCTCATCTCACAATCAATGAATTTCTTGTTGAGATAGTAAATCGCCTTTTCTTTCTTTCCAGTCGCATCATGTTGACCCAGCACGCATCCCATAGAGTTGTTGAACACTGTTAAATATAAAATCAAGGGTCTATCTGGGCTGGGTGGTGACAGAACTGGGGTATTGGATAAGTATTGCTTTATCTTTTCAAAGGCTTTTTGACATTCTTTATTCCAAACGTCAGGATTATGTTTCTTCAAAAGGTGAAATATGGGATCACATTTCTCGGTCAACTGTGAAATGAACCGAGCAATGTAATTCAATCTTCCCAAGAAACCTCGAACTTTTTTCTGGGTACGTGGTGGCGATAAATCTTGTATTACTTTGACTTTGTCTGGATCGATCTCAATTCCTTTTCACGACTCACGAAGCCTAATGACTTTCGACGACGGCTCCAAAGTGCACTTTGTCGGATTAAGCTTGAGCTGAAACTTCCTTAATCTTAAGAACAATCTTCTCAGGACCTGCACATGTTCCTCCTCTGTTCTGGATTTGGCAATCATATCATCAACATACACCTCGATTTCTTTGTGCATCATGTCATGGAACAAGGTTACCATGGCTCTCTGATATGTTGCTCCCGCGTTCTTTAATCCAAATGGCATCACCTTATAGCAAAACATTCCCCATAAAGTAATGAACGTAGTCTTTCTCATATCTTCTGGATGAATCTTTATCTGATTATATCCTGAGAATCCATCCATAAAAGAAAACAACGAAAATCCCGCCGTGTTATCTACCAAAGTATCAATATGTGGCAATGGGAAGTTGTCCTTTGGGCTTGCTTTGTTCAAATCCCTGTAATCAACGCACATTCGTACTTTTCCATCTTTTTTAGGGACTGGGATGATATTGGCTACCCACTCAGAATATTTGACCTCCTGTAAAAAACCAGCATCAAACTGTTTCTTAACCTCCTCTTTTATTTTGAGCACAATATCAGGCCTCATTCTTCTAAGCTTCTGTTGAACTGTTTTTCAATCCTCTTTTATGGGTAAGCAATGCACTACAATGTCAGCACTCAATCCCGGCATATCCTGATATGACCACGCAAAGACATCCTTGAATTCATGGAGTAATTCAATGAGGTCTGGTTTTGTCTTTACGAGAATTTCAGTTCCAATTTTCACCTCCTTCCCTTTCTCCAAACTCACAATTTCTACTGACTCTTTGTGAGGTAGGATTTGATTTTCCTCTTGCTCTACCATCCTCAACAAGTCCAAAGATAAACCACCATCTTTATCACCTTCAAAGTCATGCGATCCCCCTAAACACACGTTTCGTTCAAAAGGGCACTCTGAACTCGTAGCAGCGTCATTCATGTCATTGATACACAGAGACCTATTATGGTTACAAAAGAATGTATGAATTTATGTACAATTAATTGTGTAATGAAAGAATATATTTAGGCGTATGGAAAGAATGAAAGAATATTTACTCGAAGCAATTGCAAAAATGTATTTTATTAAAATAATGATATTTAAACATAAGCCTATTTCACAAAAGAGTTCTTGTTATTTCTAGGCTAAAACAACAAGTTTGTTCTAAATATTACTCTGAGACAGTTCTAAAGACTTTAGGTATTTCTTCCGCAGTCCAATTGTCTAGAACACTCCCAGGCTCATAAGGACGAATATCTAGCCAACTTCTCTCTTCATTCTCATGCTCATGAATGGCATTAATGTGCATATTTCCCAACGTCTCCTCGATGCTTTCCTCAATCGATTTCCTTCTCTCCTGATAAATTACTCCTCCAAATACGAAAGTTTTGGATATGTGGGGAATTATCATTGGCTCCCATTTAGCTTCCTCCCCATTTAAACGCGCCCTTCTCCTTTCTTGCCTTTTTTCTATCTCTTTCCTTTTCTGCCCTCTGTCTGGCTTGTATCCTAAGCCAAAGTGATCCTGCTTTTCTTTCAGCATTGGAACCTCAGTCCTCCCTTGAAGATATCTCCCCAGCCCTTTTCCAGGTAAAGCTCATTTTCCTACCAACAATTGTAAACCCATCTCTGTGGTTTTGGATAATTTTGGAGCCAAAATTTTGCTCCCTTCAGGAACAAATGTCACATTTACAAACTACAAAGATCGAAATGAGCATTCAACTGACTCGTCATTGGTCTCTACATACGACATCTCATTGGATACGGCTGCTATTATATCCTCTTCGGCTTTTATTGTCACTAGCCGACCATCTGACACTAACTTCAACATCTGATGTAATGATGACGGTACTGCCCCTGCCGAATGTATCCATGGTCTTCCTAATAAGCAATTATAGGAAGGTTTGACATCCATCACAATAAAATCTACCTCATAAACAGTTGGACCGATCAGTAAGGGTACCTCAATTCTTCCCATGACCTTCCTTTCTGTACCGTCAAATGCCCTCACTACATTTTGACATGTTTTTATGTGCGAACTGTCCATGGGTAGCCTGTTAAGTGTGAATAATGGCAATACATTCAAAGCTGATCCATTGTCAATCAGTACTCCTGGCAAAATACGCCCCTTGCACCGTGCAGTGATATGCAAAACTTTGGTAGATCCCATGCCCCCAGAAGGTATTTCATCATCATTGAAAAATATGAAATTATCACCACTGATATTATTGACCAACCGATCTAACTTACTGACAGAAACATCCTTGGACACATAGGTCTCATTTAGCATCTTCATCAACGTATTCCGATGTATTTCTGAATTCAAGAGTAAGGACAGTACAGATATGCGGGCCGGTTATTTATACAATTGCTCAACAACATTATACTCACTATGTTTTAAAAATTTGAGGAATTCCACAGCTTCTTCCTCCTTCACTGGCTCAACTATTTTCCCTTTTTGCTCCCCTAGTGTAGCCTCTTTCATAGATTCTGGATTGGCACTCACACACTGGCTCTTTGCAGTCTCTTTTCCTGGGACAGTAGTATTGCACTCGTAGTTCCATGGGACCCTCTTACTGTCTTGGTAAGGAAAGGTTGCAGGTTTCTTTATTGTAATCCTTGGCATTGCTGATGTTCTCACCTCATCTTTCTTGGGTCGCGAGATAAAGACCACAAGCTACATTACTCTTGGAACCTTCGAAGACTCTGATGTGCAAATGCTCCCATCCTCCTTAACTTCTTCATAAAATTCTATCTCCTTGTTATCCATCAAGTCTTGAACCAAGGCTCTGAATTCTGCGATTCCTGGATTTTATGTCCCTCCTCGTGATGGAACTCACAGTAATTTTCCACTCTTTCGAGGCTTCTCTCTGAACTTGAGACGATCAATCCCCTTCTTACCATATTTTTCCAGACCCACCTCAAAGGAATTCTCACCTCTGATATGTCCTCCTTGATCTTTCTACCCATGCTCCCACTTATCATGTTCACTCCATTATCATTATGATTAGGTAACGGATTCTCTGTACTAGGCGAATCATCCAATTTAACCACGCCCATGCTTATGAGCCTTTCTACCAGCTTCTTGAACACCGTACAATGTTCTATAGAGTGCCCCACAATTCCCGCGTGATAATCACACTGTACGTTCGCATCGTACCACTTGGGGTATAGGGTTGCAGAGGTTTCAAGTGGTGAGGGGCAACCACGTGTGCATTGAATAGATTCTGATATAGCTCCCTATACGACATTGGGATTGGTGTAAATTGAAGCTTCTCTGAGTTTTGTCTTGTGTCAGATCTCTGCTTTGATGATCCCTACTGGTTAACAGCCATCTTTCCCAGTTGATTGACTGTAACCGTTTTTGAATATGAACTTGTGTTGTTAACCTCGTTCTCCTTTTTCTTCGAAGCTGACCTTCTGTTACTTTCCCCAGCATCTATTTTCCCGCTTCTGATGGCATTTTCTATCATTTCCCCGTTCATAATTATGTCAGAAAAGCTTTTAGAAGCACTTCCTAACAGATGCGTAATAAATGGGGCCTTCAATGTATTAACGAAAAGGATGGTCATCTCTCTTTCTAGAAGAGATGGCTGAACTTGGACAGCAACCTCCCTCCATCTCTGTGCGTACTACCTGAAACTTTCACCAGGCTTCTTCTCCATGTTCTGCAGAGTAATTCTATCAGGTACGATGTCAGTCACATGGTTGTACTGTTTTAAGAATGCCTGTGCTAGATCTCTCCATGAATTAATCTGGGTACGACTTAGTTGATTGTACCACTTGGATGTAGCCCCTGCGAGGCTATCTTGGAAACAATGTATCAGCCACTGGTCATTATTAACATATCCAGTCATCCTCCTGCAGAACATAGTAATATGGGCTTCGGGGCTACTAGTCCCGTTGTATTTCTCGAACTCTGGCATTTTGAACTTGTTAGGAAGTACCAAACCTGGAACCAAGCTCAATTCTCTAGCGTCAATTCCATGATAGCTCTCAGTACCTTCTATCGCTCTAAGTTTTTCCTCCAGCCATTTATATTTTTCCTCGAGTTGTTTCGGCAATTCATCATTCATTTTCTCGATTGTTTCGTCGAAGTCTGGGATAACAGGATTAGCAAGATTGTCTCTAGCTTGGAAGTTTATTGGTGTTTCAGTATCGTCTTGAAGCTTGATAGTGACGGAAGATTTGCGCAGATATATCCCCGCTTGTTGAGAAGTAAGTCCTGAGGAATACCAGGTCCCGCGTTGTCTCCTTCTTCAGTATTGAGCACCAACCCCTTCCGTTTGTCAACTCCTCCAGCCAATAACTGAGTCAACTTAGCCATCATACTCCCCTGAGATTCCATTATTTTATCCATCATCTTTTGTTGAATCTTCTCTAGTTGCTCATTCATTTGCTCTTGCATTTCCTTCTGAAACTGTTCTAGCTTTTGGTCCATGTCTCTAGTTTTCGATTGAGTACCGTAACGGTGTTCGGTTGATTGGTTGGTTTCCAGATTAGCTGAGGAGTGATTTGAATTAATTAGAATCGTTTAATGTTTTTAAATGCATATGAAGTAATGCAATGCATGAATGCAAAAAGACGTCAATTTTGATTCAATTCCATATAAGAAAACCTTACTAGAAAGCAAATCTCTTTACATAAAGTGAATTACAAATAAGACTTTGCCCTAATACCCAGAACTCTAATCTTCCTAAATAACAGAGCTAATTCTTGCCCCCGATCCGATTCTAATTCATACTTCATACTCAGCATAGCCTGTACTGCTAAAGCCTGTACGTAATCAGCTACTTCTCGAATCTGGACCACGGCTTCCTCCATAAGATGATCTCTGCTCCTAACCTGACTCTGAAAGTGGTGGAGCTGTTCATTATTACGACTTTCGTTTTCTTTCAAGTGCTTGATCTGGATCTCACAATTTTGCAGCACCGTTTTGTAGCTCTTCGATTCTTTCCTTCATTTCGTCAAACTTGCTCAAGCTTGCTTTCAACTCTATCATAGAGTTTCGGCTTCGATACTGACGAAGAGATCTTTCCAACACGATCACCTTATCCTTTAACTCGCCCTTTTCCTTTTGACTTTCTAACAAACTCTTTTCTATAGCCTCGTTTCGCCTTTGCATCTCTTAAAATTTCTGTTCCCATCTATTGGCCTTGTCCCTTTCTTCTTGGATTTCTGCTCGCCACTATTCTGACGTTTTTCCCAGCCCAGCAGTTCTTATTGACAAACGCAACTTTTTATAATCCGTCTTTAGATTGCCCAGTTCCTCATCAGCCTTGTTTTTCTCATTCTTCAATTTCTCATTCTCAAGCTTCTGAACGTCTATGTCCAATCTCAAGTTCGTCTTTTGTGTCTCCATTTGCTCTATCCTTTTCTCCAAATCCGCGTTCTTCCTCTCAAAATCTTGTCTTACCATTTCCAATTCCGAAGGGATGACTCACAAATGCTCTTCTATTAACTGGCTGTCCCCATGATTTATCTTGTGTGTGTTATCATTAATCCTCCTAGCCCACCATCCATAATACTCAGGAGTCATTATTGGCCCCACAGCTAACCTCTTCATTCGGCGAGTCTGTTTCCACGCATTGGACATTTCTTGAATCTTCTTTCTATAACCATCATCTTTGTATGAAAATTCACAATCAGCTATCCCTTGAGTCGCAGGTATAAACTGTCTCGACCTGTATCGCCTCAGCACCAATAATGGGGTATATCCGACAGCGCCCCAAATACCCAATAAAGGTACCCAATTGAAATTTCCACACCTATATAGGATCTCAGTTGGTAGTAACCAAGGAGCTCTCCACTCAACATCTTCCTCTTGAAGATTTTGAAGAATGGCCATCCATTTTTCCTCTGAAATGTCATCTCTCCTCGGCGTAGCGACTATCTCCTTTAGTGGTGAATAATTTTCAGAGAAAACCCGATACGAAACTTTATCCACCTTCTAAAAGTGACTGTGAAACCATGCAAGTAGAAGTTGCGCACATCTGATAAATCTACCCTCACCCGTCTTTCGGCATGCACTTAATGACCTGAAGGTTTCCGCCAAAATTGTCGGAATCGGTGTAACCCTCTTATCAAGCCGATCAAATAAATCGGTGACTGCTTCGTCCACATGCCCCAAGGCTTTAGGGAAGACAACCAAGCCGTATATACTTAAGGCAAAGATATCTAACCTCTTTCTTATGTTTGGGTGTGTGAGAATTGCATCCTTCAAGCTCCTCCAAGGAATGCACTTGCTGTCCCCCTTTTGCTTAACTCGTGCAGCGATCCACTGCTCACTCATCCCTGTTATTCCTATCAGCTTCTTTGAAAAGGTTGGCACATTCACCGCTCTCGAATAGACCCTATCCACTTGCAACTTTGAACATCGGAGTAAAGCCACATACTCCTCTATCGTAGGTACCAAATCGACATTCCCAAACGTGAAGCAACTATAAGCAGGGTTCCAAAACTGGGCGAGGGCTCAAAACAAATGTTTGTCCACCTTCACATCAAGCAAATAAGGCAAATCCCTATAATTGTCGTAAAATGACTGCCTAACCCCATTATTCCACTGATCCCAAATTTCTTTCAACTCCTGCAAATTGTTTTGAGCCACACTGATGCGAGTAAAATCCCATAATTCTGATACATACCTATCGGCCAGGCTATCACCCTTTTCTTGCTGCGTTGTTTCAGACCAAATTCGGACAGCCGCATTGTCCTCCACTTTATCAAGAAACCCTTTTTCCATGTTAAGCTTTCTATCTAGCAACCGAATCTGAACTAACGCCTTTTATGATGAAATGAAATGTCATGTCATGCAAACAAAATAAAACACAAGAGTCAGTATCCAATACAAGCATATAATCAAGGAAGAGTAAAACGTCTATTAGGACATCTACTAGGGTTTAATGTAGTTCTATCTAAGGCAAGCTTCTAAGGCTCATTATATGCGGTTTGGCTCTAAAGTAAAGGTACCTGAACCAGCAGATTCTTTGATCCTCACCCATTATAGGCTCATATAGATCAAGTTCGGTTCAGGGGGACACATTTTCCCAATGACTATACGGAGATGAAAATCTCACGAAGGCATAGGTACCGATGTATCCCGAAAGCGATCCACTATCCTATACGGAGGTGAAAACCTCACGAAGCCATAGCTTCTCACTCCCACTTAAAAGAGTAAAAATGTTCAACTCATGAAATGTAGAATGCAAACAATATTTAAACAAGAAGATAATGAATGCAAAAGGATGTCATGAGTTTTTAAAAAAAATATTTTCTCGACTATAAGACAAAAATTAATCAACTTTGTGGCTCGACTCTCCTATTTTTAAAAAAAATTCCCCAGTGGAGTCGCCAAGCTGTCGAAACCATTTTTTGAAAAATAAAAATTTTGGGTTGTCGACTTAAAAAAAATGAAAATTGGGAGTCGCCACCAATCTTTTATTAGGGTGTCATTGGATCACCTAAAAAATAGCTTTGGTCTACGAATTTTTTAGAAAACGGGTTCGGGAGTCAGTATGTACGAGGAAGGATTAGCACCCTCGTAACGCCCAAAAATTGGTACCTAGTTAATTAATTAATGTCTTAAGGTCGAGAATTTGGAAAAACGTAATCCTTAGCAAAACTTAAAAGGCTACGTATTAAGACCCTTATTATTTCAGAGAAAGAAGATACCACACCCAATGCGTTAGGGCACAGCATTCTAATTTTCCCCCAAAAATGAATTAGGCCAAAATACTTGTACAATAAAACTTTAAAAGAATATCCGCTTATCCAAGATTTAAGAAATCACACCCAATACGTTAGGGCACGATTCCTCTAGAATCCCAAACTCGGAATATTTCCTTTACTTTAAAAGAACATCCACTTATCCAAGATTTAAGAAATCACACCTAATACGTTAGGGCACAATTCCTTTAAAATCCCAAACTCGGAATATTTCCTTTATGACTTTTTTTAAAAATCTTCATTTCGAGAAATCAATGCGTCACATCCAATACGTTTGGACACAACGTGTTGAATTCCCAATAATGAGCTCTTATTTTGATTAAAAGAATATCTATTTTGAAAAAGTTTGATTTTAAAAATCGAGTAAAAAATGTAATGTTATGCTACATTAAATATATAATGCAATAACAAGTATTACGATAGCATAGAAATAATGCAAATATATGAACAAATAAATAAAATAATGGCCTGCAAAATATCAAATAAATGGACAAGATAAAAAATATGTAAACCTAAATTAATAGACAAATAATTGAAATAAACAAAAAATATATACATGTACCCATGAAAATATATAAGTTTAAAATAATTAAAATAATATCAAAATTAATAAAACATGTGTCTAAAATAGACAAAAAATATTAGTTTTTTAAGGTATAAATACATACAAAAGAAACATATTTATATATATACATATAATAATAACAATAATTTCATAAAAAATTATTAGAAATACTGATTTTAAGAAAAAAAATATGAGAAAGGACTAAATTGGGTCACAAGTAAAAAAAACAGGGGTGAATCCGCAAATAAATAAAGTCTGGAGGTCCAAATTGAATGCGCGAATTACATAGAGGGGCTGGAAGGGCAATTTTCCCTTCTCCTCTAGAACGGTGTCGTTCAAGAAGGGTTAAATTGAAATTAAAATAAATTACAGAGCGAATTTAAAAACATAAAAAAAACCTAATTATAAAGATATTTAAAGGCGGAGGGGCAAAGGGGCTAAAAGCGCAATTTGCCCCTCCGTGTAAAAAACACGCAGATCCTAGGTCCGGGTCGGGTCAACGCGCGGATCCTCCCCTCAAAACGGCACCATTTTCAATTGGCTATTTAAGCCAGAATTAAAACCAAATTTCATTTCAAAACCCATTTTTTTTAAAAAACAAATCTTTCAAAAAAAAACCTCTCAGCCCTTCAGTCCTCCAACCATCGGTCGATCATCGGACGGTCACCAGCCACCGCTCCGGCCACCGTTCTCCGACGCCGGCACCACCGTCTGCGGTGGCCGAAAAAGGAAAAAAATCCTCATTTTAGCCTTCTCGACCCCCCTTTGCCCAAATCTGGGCTTAAAACTTTCAAAATAAAGGCAGAGATGCCTCAAAAACTCGAGAAACCTTTCGGTTTCTGACCGTCTTTCCTCGGAGACGGCTACCTCGGAGGCACACGGCTATTTAGGCGCCAAACGCAGGTGGTTTCCTTCCTTCCCTTATCTATTTTATTTGTATATCTATAATGATAAAAACAATTATAAATAAAATAAAAAAACTACAAGTAACAACATTTTGATTCGTTTGTTTCTCTGTTGTGTTGCAAAAAAAAAAATAAAGCTTTTTATTGATTTCGAAAATACGATCCGTTTACAGTATTGGAATGGCTTTTTTATAGACAAATAAAATAAATGAAATCAGGAAACGAATTTTGATTGATTCGATCTGATTTGATTTGATTTTTGTTTCCTTTCTTGTTCGCAGGTGTAGATCGTGAAGATCCGGGGCTTGGCTTGGCTCAGTTGCGGCGCTGTTGCCTCCTGGAAACCCTAGGATTTCCTGAATCAGTCTTGGGCCTCTAAGCGTTGGGCCCCCTTGCTATATTTCGGGTTTTGGGCCTTGCGGCCGGTTATTTGCTTTATAAAAATTGGGCTTTATATTTGATGTTTTTATTTACAAAAGGGCGGGTAAAATTTAGGTATTACAAGGGATACATACAATTAATTAAATCACCCCTTCAGGCAGCCACATACGAAATAGGTCAAGATTCCAAGTTCCGTCAAAAGTAACCAAATCTCTAAGGATGCAAACTTAGCATGCACAGGAATATGTAGAACTAAAGGGCCAACTCCCAGAATCCACGAATCCTTCCAACATCTAATACTTGTTCCATTCCCCACTGACCAAGCTAAATTCTCACACAAAAGGGCCTATACCTTTGAGAGGGCCACCACAAATACGAACATTGGCTTCTAGCAATTGACTCCGGGAGATGTTCCTTCAGCCCGTATTTCATGCAAAAGACTCATAACCATAATGCATTATCCTTAGTGACTAAATTAAATCTAATCTTTATAAGAAAAGAATTGTTTTGGTCATGAAAATGTCGAAATCTCAACCCACCACGAGATCTTGGCTAACAAATGGAGTTCCACCGAACCAAAGCAAGTTTTGGATGACCACTAGTGCAACCCCAAATAAATTATCTGACAATTCTCTCAATCTCTTCACAAACTCCCTTCGAAATTAACGTGGTCTGCATAGAGTAATTTAGGATGGTAAGGAGAACTAATTGGGCTAGGCTGACTCTTCTGGCCATGGATAACTTATTTGTTTCCCAACTTTTCAATTTACGCCTAACCTTTTCCACAACAAAATTAGGGTACTTTTAGTGACCCTATCATGAATGAGAGGCACACCTAGATAAATGCCAAGATTTTGAATAACCTGAAAACCAAATAATTGATTGATCCATGAACAAGTACCACCTTCAGCTCCTTTAGAAAAATAAATATTGCTTTTTTGAGTACTGACTTTGTGTCTAGAGAAAACACAAAAGTGATTCAAGATGTCCACTAATAATTGAGCTTGATCCAATTCCACTTTACAAAAAATGACCAAATTATCTATGAAAAAAAGATGATATAAAGTGGGACCCGATCTTAAAAAATGAATTTCACACCACTTACCTTTATCAATTTTTGCATGAATAATATGCCCTAACCATTCTATGCAAAGCACAAAAAGGTAAGGTGACAATAAACAACCTTGTTTGATCCTTCTAGATGGCTTGAATTTCTGAGTGGAAACTTTATTCCAGAGAATTTGCATAGTTGAAGATGAGACTACCACCATGATTACTAAACTGATAAAAATCGGGTCCCCGTAGCCTATAGTGAAGCATCAATAAATTCCCAACTCACTCTATCATAAGCCTTCTCTAAATCCAACTTGATCGCCATCTATTTTTTGCCATCTCATTTTTTCCATATAGAATGTAAGACTTCTTATGCTATGCCAACATTATCTGAGATATTACGCCTTGCAATGAAACTGGCTTGTTCCTGTGAGATAAAGTTAGGAAAAACCAATTTAAATCTGTTAATGATAATTTTCATTACCAATTTATACATTACTGAACATAGACTAGTAGGGCAAAATTGCCTGAATTTCTCTAGGCTATCATTTTTTGAAATAAACACTAACAAAGAGTTGTTCAGTTCCAGGTCAATAATGTTACCAGTTAAGACTCCTTGCACCCATTCACAAACTGCATTTCCTACAATATCCCACTGACTCTTGAAAAAATGCGCTTGAAATCCATCGCTTTCCGGAGCTTTCAAAATATCCATGTCGAATAAGGCTTTCTTAATTTCTTCATTTTACACCGAATTTTCCAAAAACTCAATGTCTTGGGTCTTGATGCGAAGAAAAATGTTGGACGGAAGATCCTTTATGGGCTCTGGTCTTTTCCCATAAAACTTCTCAAAAAAACCAACTGCCCCATTTTAAGGACGTTCTGATCAGAACACTACTTACCGTTATCAATGTATAACATCGTGATACAGTTAAATTTCCTTCTTTGGACCATTTGACTATGAAAGAATTTGGTGTTACGATCCCCAAACTGGATCTAGTCAACCTAGCTTTTTGCCTCCAAGGAAGTTCCTCATGATTTAGCAAATTTTCAAACTCATCCCGCACATCAATCTCTAATTGAATTAACTAAGTAGAGACAGAATGATTCAGGTCCTTTTGGATACTAGAGAGCGATCTCATAAGATGTCTTTTACGAAAGCCTATATAACCATAAAAGGACCTGTTCCATTCTTTAACATGCAAAGTAAATTCATAAAGAGAACTAGCCATATTACCCGAGAACTGCCACTTATCTTTCACTAAGGAGGGAAAATTAGCGTGCTTCGTCCAACCTGTTAAGAACCTAAAAGGTCTCCCTGTAGCCAAGCTAATATTCAGATCGGTCCTCAAGAGAATGGGCCTATGATCAGACTTAATCATCGGTAGATGGGAAACAATGCATTGTGGGAAAGCCAAAATCCATGAATCATTAGCCAATGCTCAATCCAATCTCTTCGACGTGTCAGCTCTTTGCCAATAAAGGATGGGCTGATGAATCCGAAATCCTATAAATTACAAGAATCTACAAATTTTCCAAAAAAAATTACATCTCTTCCCTATGGCATAAATACTTTTTTTATCGTCAGGTGATAGAATAACATTAAAGTCGCCCATAATTAAACATGAAAGAGAATCATGAAATAAAGTAACTTTTAAAGCTTCCCAAAGTGCCTTCCTTTTCCTCCTGTCTGGACTACCATAAACAAAAGATATAAAAATGAGATTAGAATAAATGTTACCAGATACGTAGAGAAGAAACTGTGGGTGATTTTGGATAATTCAAATCCGAATAGATTCCTTCCAACCCACCCAAATTCCTCTTGAAAATCTAGCAGCTTCAACTTGGTGAAAATTAAAAAATCCCAATTTTTCAATGATAAAATTAGCCTTTTACCACTTAATATCGGCTCTAACAAGCACACAATATCCGAACCATATTCAATATTATATTCACGAAAACGCAAATAAGTTTACTACTAGCGCAACATTGGCAATTCCATGAAAAAATGGTCAGATTTAAATCCATATAAATTAATATAGATAAATAATAAAAATAAAACCACCAAAGCCTTACTGTTTAGGGAATTCTCCCTTATCATGTTGCCCAATCTTTAGTATTGGGCCATCTAAACCCAAAGCTTCCATGGCCTGAGAAGAAATGGATTCGGCCGAATAGGCCACTAATTCCCACAGCAAAACCTTAGAGTCTCCCACCGTTTTGAATCTGCTACCCTTTCTAAGATTAATTTTGTTGAGTGATTTTGAAAGACGCGGACCCCTATGTTTCTACCCTGAAAATTTCCTAGCAAGCAACTCGATCTTTTCTTTTCCTTGAACTCATGTCGGAGGTCCTTTCCCTTTAGTTATCGATGAATGCTCCTTGTGGTTCTTTGAAGTTCTTTGAAGGTGACCGTTAAATGCCTGCGGGAATCGAGGCCATCACCCGCTTTAGAGACTGTGACGTCAACAACTCTTTTCGACGAAAGCCTCACCTGTTCCACATTCTCCAGTTTATTGCCATCACCAGCTATGTGCGAATGAGAGTCCGAACCATCGTTTCCACCATCTGCGATCCGACCTTGATTTCTAGAAGCAACCAGGTTTCTGATAAGCTTACCAAATACTTCCATAACCTGGTCTGGCACAACCATTATTTTGTTCTCACCTGGCCCACTATTCGACCCGTTTCCTTGGCCTGACGTGCTATCTTTCAGCAGGCTACTTTCCCTTAGACCTTTGAATGACCCATTAAAAGTTGTTCTTGGGTCAATCTCGAAGTTGTTAAACGAAACGAGCCCATTATCTAACCCACCAGCATTATTAGAGGACCTCGAAGGGCTTGCCACATCTATAAGACCCAACACATTAGTTGTGTCTCTACTTTAGCGACTAAAGTGGCCCACATTATACGTACTAGCCCCAGCACCTTGGTTTCCTTCAATTGCTCTTTCTTTCCCCTTTCTCTGCTGTGTATCCTGAATTTTCTCATTCTTCCCAAATTTAATGACAACGTTACCTTCCTTTTCTGTCAATGCCATAAAACGGTAACCTTCATTTTTTTTTTCCATAATTCTAGACCCTGAGTTCACTGAATCCCTTGATTTCTTGAGGGGTCTCTTCTCCACCAACATCCACGGGTCGTAACCATCAATTTTCTCCTCCGTTTCATCAACGACCATGCTCACAGCCTCCGTCAAATATTTTGACGAAGGCATCGTTCTTCCAGAATTGGGTTTAGAGACCCTAAAAGGACAAATTTCTTTTACATAACCATACTATGCACAGTGGAAACAGGCCGTTGGTAAGAATTCGTACTCGACCCTCTATATTTTCCCATTGATTAAGACTTGGGACACCAACGGTTTATCCAAGTTAACATACACAACCATACGGACTAATCGACCTCTGATCTTGTTGTCTGTGTTCATATCCAGTTCTGCAACCTTACCAATTAACCCCCTATTTCTGTCAGAATTTTCCTCTCGTAAAAGTATCCTAGTAAGCTCGAAAGTCTTATCCACGACATTATGACACTAGGAAATGTCTGTGCTCGGTTAAAAGACATTGACCAAGGTTGAACTATCAGGTATTACCCAAAAATTATCCAAGGTCCTTTTGAGAGCGCCTTTTCACAATCCATATTTTTTTTTTAAGTTTAGCAAAGAAGTAGCCATTCTCAATATCCATAAACTGGAACGGGGACGATGAGTTCCATAAACTGGAAATTTTATTATGTAACACCGAGTATCCAATGTTACGTCCTAAAAGCTTTAGTACTACAGTGTTTTCCATATCCCAAATAAGAATCTGGTGAATCCTATCAAAGAATTCGATTGAAGAACTGCCATTAATTATCGACTTCTGAATGTCTCTTTCCAGTTACTCAAATTCTTCCTCCTCCTCTAAACCTTTTTCCTTATTATTGGATGAAATTCCAACAAGCTTGTCCTTCTAAGAAATAACTAGTACATTCGTCAGATCCACCAACACTTCTCTGTTCACACTTTCATCATTATCCATAAACTGAACTTTTTTAAGGATTAAATCTTCCATCGAACCACCTTCAGAACCAAAATTTTCACAGAGAATCCATGCAAGAATTTTCAAATAAAATAATGATACATATGCAAATTTAGATCAATTAATCTTCTCAAAGAGCTTCAGCTTTACTTTTGAATTTTCATTTTCGTAAAAACTCAACTTTCATTAAATTGGTGCAAATGTAAAATGTCAATCTATATTGCTTTATATTATATTATATTTAATATAAAAATAGTTTCTAATGGTCAATTTTTCATTAAAAGAATTTCTGAAAACTAATACACCGAAATTTTAACCTTTATACAAGGAAATAAAAATAGAAATTGAGATTTTTTTTGACCAGATTAACTACTGAAATAAAAGGAAAGAGTATCATCATCCTATCCCATCTATGACAACCAAAGGAGTTAATTGCAACATAAACACTTTGGTGTTTTTCATTTTTTTTTTACAGGGCTTTCGATATTTGTAGTTTCCTCATTAATCCCTATAATTTTGCTAGGTTTGTAATTTCCTCATTAGTCGCTATTTGTAACTTAAAACATTTTAGTAAGGGAAATAGTTTAATTGCTTTTATCATAAAAATTGTAATTGATTAAGTTTTTATTTTTATGAATATATAATAATATTTATTTATTATTGGTCTCTCAATAAATTTATTCAGAGAAATTAAAAATGGATAGACTAAAGAGGGTGTGAGGAATTTGCACTTAAAATATGTCATTAGTTTTGTACTTTTCAAAATTAGAAAATTAGTCTATTTACTTTTATTTTATAAAATTTAGGTTCTCTACTTTTCAAATTTCAAAATTCAGGTTTAATTGTATATCTTGTTAAATTTTTGTTAAATTCAAGTTAATTACAACATCAATTTTAGTTACATGGCTACTAAGTGAATTTTTTTTCAAAATGCCACAACAACAAATTTAAAAAATAATATTAATAATTAGACTTGAATTTTAAATTTTAAATTTTAAAAATAAAATAATAAAATTTCCTAAAATAAAAATATAAGAAGTAAAATCTAAATTTTAAAACCACGTAACAGATTTTAACCGAGATTTGTGGGGAAGCAACGGAGGTATCATATTGTAACTATGTATTTATGTATAAAATAACAATTATTTAAATGATAAATTTTCCGTTGGTAATATAGCATCATTTAAACCATTATGTTAAAATTGACATCACTAATTTTTAATAAAGGGATATATATTAAAATTAAAACTTTGGTTTTATGGGTAATTTAATACATTAATTTTGATTTGATATAATTATATACACGAAATATTTATTATGATTCAAATATATATACATAAATTTATTATTTTAATTCAATAATACAAATTTAAAAAATAAATATTTTTATTTTTATTTTTATTTTAAATAAATATAATTATTTGTCTATACAATATAATATAAACTAAAAAAATTATTCTCCAAACCTAACAAAAAATGGATTGGGGCAACCAGGCATGTAAACCACCCGACTCGTTAACGTTTAAAAGGATCACACTATACCAAGCATCACACCAAAAAAAAAAAATCAAATTCCACCAATATCATAATGTATTAGAGAGATCCAAGGAAAGTTTAGTTACTAGCAAAAGTTAAAAAAAGAAAAAAGAAAAAAAAGAGCAAACTCATTTCTTAATAAACAAAAAGAATGGAATGGGAATGGTAGAAGAAAGAAAAAACCCTAGCAAACAATAAATAATTTGTCTTTCACATGATTTATTATCATCAATGAACTCCAGAAAACTTTAAAGCCAACTGATGGCTATGGAAGGAAGATGGAAAGGTAAAAAAATGGGGGGAGGAGTGTTTGAGGCCTACATACCCTGATCAACAAGGTAATCACCCAACCTCTCAACAACCATGTTACACTGTCCTGGAGTCACAGGTTCATCATATATCCCGAAAATCAATGCTTGCCCTGTTTTCTTCACTGTTACGCCACCCGTGCCCTGCACCAATTTGGACACATGATTTTGTTTAGCTCCCTCCCCAATCACCTTAAACTATAACTTGGAAATCTCATTCTACTGATTATAGAATTTCAGCTAAAGAACATAATATTATCTTAAAGATATTAAAAGGAAAAAACATAACAGTTTGAATAGCAATTTTGGGATAACTTCTCCACACGAAATGGTCCCTGTCATTTTGCTTGAACTCAGCAATTCTATTATAAAAAAGCTTTTTAAAAGGTGGTGAGAGTTTGTTGCACATACTAAAACTAGAAAATGACGGACACATGGGTTTACATCGAATAAAACTCGATCATAGCATAGCTAGACATTTGTTATGTACCCCAGTGAATAATCGAAAAATGCTTTAGGAAGAGGGTTAATTTATTTTTGGGGCTTGAACTTGGTAATGGTTCTCAAATTAAGGCTTGAATTTTTTTGGGCCCAAGTTAACCCCTAAACTAAACAATTGTCTTTTTTTTTTTTACAATTAATCCCTAACCTTGACAATTGTTCTTTCATTGGGGCTTACATATATATATATATATTGTTGGTTAAACTTTTTTCTAAGGGAATATCAGAGACTAAGTCCAAAAGCAATATCTTATCCTTGTTCTTGGGATGTTTAGTGAGCAGCTTTTTCATTGAAAGGGACCTAGCATATTAAGGTTGGACGAAATTATTGAGTTCTGGAAACGGCCCATTTAGGAAGACCATGGGATTTATGATTATTACATGCCATTTCCTAAGGTCCATAACAATGCATTGCTGAGATTTCTGAAAAAAGAGAGAAAATGGAGAAAGACCTCTTCTACGTGTTGAACCAGAGACTAAAATATTATTAATCTTATTTCCATTTACGTGAAAGGAAATTGAGTATATAGCTTAATTAGATTAAGATAAATGTCGGATAGGAATATATATCTAACACAAGTATATTTAATTTTGTTTTTCATGAATTTGGAGGTCATATTTTCATACACATATCCGAATGTGTTGGACAAAAGTAATTTAAGCAAAATAAAAAAGTAGTGTCAACATAAATTCCGAATGCTGGAATTTTGGTAGAGTAAGGCCATATTATGTGACTCTTGTAGGAAGAATGTGTACGACGTAACTAAATACAAACTTCAAACTTTACATGCTACTCGAGTCAAACATAAATATAGCTCTTTGTAGAGATTATCAGTGCCCACTTAAGAGGCATGCATTGAAATCTATTCACCAAATTGCAGGCAAGCTCACAACATACGATAAATACTTTAAACCATATAAGCTTATTACACATGAAAAATATAGATCAGATTAATAGAATCAATGACAATCAATATTAAGAAAAAGAGCGATAATTGACCTTCTTCCCACGAACCACAGCTCCAGGCTCTCCCTGGATGACCATGTACTTGGCGCCACCAAGGTGCAGCCCAGTTGGTGCAAGGGACCCAGGTTCATCAAAATCTTTCATGATGGCAGTAATCTCTTCAGGCTTAAACTGCAAATAAAAACCCAAAAAGGGTGGGGGAAGAAAAGAAAAGGAAATCCCAAATTAAGTAGAAAAGTGAGGATTGCAAGAAAATATACTTGTATCCTCTGTTACTAGAACTTGTTATCTTCCCAACAATTTTTGAATTGGTACACACGTTTCCAAGTTGACAAGGCTAACGATCAAATTCAGTAACTTAATGATCTCATTAGCATATAGTTTCAATTTATGTTTCAATAAATATAATTAATTTCCTACTAAACAAATCATAAAAGACTACCTTATCAAATTATATTTCATAAAAACAACAAATTATGTTCAAATTTTCTTTTCTTTTCGCGTATCAAACCGACTAGGTGACAGATAATGTTAATTCTGTCATTTAAGGCTAATATGGAGCCAACAAAAAATATCAATTCTTTATACATAAAATCAAACAAAATAAAGATCTCAGAACAATCAAATACAACATTGTATTAATAAATCATAAGCAAATACATATGATTTACAAATTAAAAACGGATAATCACATTATGAAATCAACGTATTAAGATGAGAAATAAATGGATTAATCAACCATAGAAAGAAATAGATCTGAATTAAGTAAGGAGATGAAAGATCGGAAACAAGAAAATATTGAAAAATGTACCGTAGGAAAAGCGGAGCTCTGGGCCCAAACACTTCCATCGAGACCGAGAATAGCAGCGGAGGATAAATGATGGCCGTTCTCGATTTCACACATCAAGTGATCATCAACGTAAGTTTGCCACGACATTGTTGTTTGATGAATCAAATTTGTTTAGCGTCGATCGAATTTGGATAGAAAAAGGAAGGAAGCAGTATAAATAGGAGGGATTAGTGGTTTTAAAGGAGCATGGAAAAAGTGGGACCCAAAGAAAAAGGAAATAAAAGAGGGAGGAAGTGACGTGGTTGCTCCTGATTCTTGCCATCTCATCTGCAGGGATTTGTTCAAAAGGACCAATGAAGCTCATTCTAATGGGCCATCATTTTTAATCCTCAAATCACAAATTATATGTTTTCTTTTTTTATATAAGATTTTTTTGAAAGTAATATTAACTACAACTTAAACCCCGCAGGGGTTGTTTATAAATTTTCAATTAAGTAATAAAATTTATTAAATAATATAAAAATTAATTTTATGATAATTTTATTTATTTATGTATCATGTAATGTAAATTTATAATATTTATTTGTATTCTAAAATATATTTTAATTTATATTATTATTGGTAAATGTTAAAATTAATAAATAATAAATATAATTGTTATGAAATAAATAGAACAAAGAACAAAAGAAATAAAATAAGAAGTATGTGTAATATAGAACTCTACTTCTAGTAAACATTAGAGATCTAATGTATATTAATTTTTCTTGATCTTAATAGACATCCATTAAATAATAAAATATTTATAAAATACCCCTTGGATGTCCATTGGTATATAACATGCCTCGTTAAAACATTACTAAAATAAAAACTCTATGGGAAAAATAAATTCCTAGCGAAGGAAAAGTACATATATTTATAATACGCATAACATGCTGCCTCATTAAACATCTTACTAAAAATACTTAATGGGGCAAAACTTTGGTTAAAGGAAAAAGAGTACTGTAACACCCCTAACTCGTATTTGGCGTCAGAACAAGGTTACAGAGTATTACCGGAATTTACAGATCAATTAACAGACATTTCATTTCATTTAGCGTTCATATCAGAAATTAATCAAGATCGAGCTTAAAGTCCCTTATACGAGCTCTCAAGGCCCAAAATACACATTAGAAACAAGTCGGGACTTAATCGGGTACTTAGAAAATTTTTCGAAAAACATTTAAATTTTTCAAAGGTGTAGGGGACACACGCCGGTGTGTCCAGGCCGTGTGTCTCACACAGTCAAGAGACACGTCCCTGTCTAAGGCCATGTGGACATTCAAAATAGGGACACACGACTGTGTCCCAACCCGTGTCCAAACATGTGAGCTCTCTAACTTAGGTCACACGGCCAAGCCACATGCCCGTGTGCTAGACTGTGTGAATAGTGTTTTGCTCCATTTTAAAAATATAGGGGACACACAGCCATGTCACCTGGCCGTGTGTCACACACGCTCGTGTCTCTGCCCATATGGACGAAAATAGGTCATTTTACAAGCCATTTTTTTCACCCAATTTGGTGTCAACCTACAGTCATCATTATGCATATCTACAAGCCATAATTAAGCATCCAAAATAAGTCAAAATCAGGCCTTAAATATATAATATCTTCACATACAACCAATATTCCTCTAGGCACCTCAGATGACAGATTATAACATGTGTTTTCATGTATTCAATATATTCATATGTATAACCAACTTATATGCATAATTGTACCCAAGGTTTATCAAGCTAATTTGCATTATTTCAAACCAAGTCACTTACCTGCCAAAACATACCATCTGGTGTCAAAATGTATTTTAAATACTAATATATTTAAATATATTTATACCTTATATATTAAGGTACTGATTCCTGATCAATTCATCACATCCCAAAACATATGTATATAAATACTTTTTTAGCTAATATTTTACCTTTTCACCATACAATCATAAACCAAATCACACATCAATCATGTTAGGGATCGACCCGATTAAGCAACAAGTAACAAAAAATAGCGAAATAAATTGAGAAATTGAACACACAAATTTAACGTGGAAAAACCTCTCTAAAGAGGATAAAAAACCACGGGCAAAGATAATTTTACTATAATGGCAAAAGAACGAAGAGTACTAAAGATGGAGATAAAACTAAACCCCAAAAACTCGAAAATAAAGAACCCTCAAAACGTAAACACAAAATTCTCTAAATGTGTTGTGAGTTCTAATATCTAATGGGTGTTATTACTAAAGTTGTAAAAGAGCCTATTTATAGGCTAAATTCATATGTTAAATAATAATAAAATAATCTAAACTAATCAGTGTTTGACTAAAATAAATAAACAGAGTTTAACTAAAAGATTATTTTTCAAATTTGACTGAAAATAGGAGTCATACTTAACAAATCTCCACCTTGACTCATATTTCCACAACGCCATCTTTGCCAAAGCCCGCCACGAGCCTATCTTGAACTATGCAGGGAATTAACTGAGTCGAATCTGTGCTTAGAAACTGGAAGACTTCTAGCCTTTGACTTGTACACTGCCAAATCAAAACTAACCCGGGTCTAATTTTCATGAATACAGTGCCCTAACTTTTCAAAACCTGCATCCAAAAGAGAACCTCTCTTCAACAAAACGGTCATACATTTTTCCCTCCTATGACCAAGTTGTCTCCGCTCCAAACGAGTTGACTTCGACTCTGTAATGGACGAGGGACGTCCGATTTCACCGGCCACTGTAGAACCTTCAGAATATAAAGACTGCCAGTTTTTTTACCTTTTAACAAAACGAGAGATCCACGAGATACTTCAATGCCACTTGACTCGATGTTGATTTTGCATCCTTTCAAGTCTAAAATACTCAAGGAGATGAGATTCTTTCGTAAATCAGGTACATACTTGACATCTGAGAGTGTCCTAATCGTCCCATCGTGTATCCTAATTTTAACAGTACCAATACCAATTACCTTACTAGATGAATCATTTCCCATGCGCACAACTCCACCTTCAACCGAACTGTATGTAGAGAACCATTTTCTATTGGGACACATGTGGAAAGAACATCCTGAATCTAGGATCCACTTGGACGTGAGCTTGGAGTTATTACTCGTTGACACTAACAAGAAATCATCACCGCTTTCATCGGCCAAATTAGCTCTACATCTTCCTTGTTACTCTCAGCAGCTCTTTTATTTCTCAGTTTATAACAATCTGCATTGACGTGACCTAACTTTTTATAACAGCGACACCTTTTATCTCGTTTCTTTGATGCTACCAAAACGGAAGCTTGCCTATCTGCCTTGCTATCCAAATGAAGCTCATTGTCGAGTTTGTCTCTACTCAACAAATGACCCTTCACATCTTCGAACGAGATTTTGTCTCTGCCATAAATCAGGGTCTCCCTGAAAGACTTGTATGAAGGGGGTAAAGAGTACAATAATAGCATAGCTTGATCTTCATCATCAATATGAACCTCAACGTTCTTTAAATTATTAAAAGAGTAATGAATTAACTGATGTGATCTCTAAGAAGCTCACATTCGTTCATGCGAAATGTAAATAGACATTGTTTCAACACTAAACGGTTAGCCAGAGACTTAGTCACATAAAGAGTTTCTAACCTTTTCCACAATGCGGATGAGGTCTTCTCCATCAATACCTCTTGTAATACCGTATTCGTGAGGCACAACTGGATTGCAGACAAGGCCTTTTCTTCAAGCTCTTCCCATTCTGTTTTATTTAGATTCTCGGGCTTTTTCCCGGTAACAACCTTTTTCAAACCGAATTGAACTAGAATTGCCATCATTCGAACTTGCCACAGATTAAAATTTGTCTCACCACCGAACTTCTCAATTTCAAACCTTGTTGTTGCCATATCTAAATGGGCTGATCTTTGAACTAACTCTGATACCAATTGATAGGGATCTACTCGATTAAGAACAAGTAACAAAAAATAGCGGAATAAATTGAGAAATTGAACACACAAATTTAACGTGGAAAAACCCCTCTAAAGAGGATAAAAAACCACGGGCAAAGATAATTTTACTATAATGGCAAAAGAACGAAGAGTACAAAAGATGGAGATAAAACTAAACCCGAAAAACCCGAAAACAAAGAACCCTCAAAACGTAAACACAAAATTCTCTAAATGTGTTATGAGTTCTAATATCTAATGGGTGTTATTACTAAAGTTGTAAAAGAGTCTATTTATAGGCTAAATTCATATGTCAAATAATAATAAAATAATCTAAACTAATCAGTGTTTGACTGAAATAAATAAATAGAGTTTAACTAAAAGATTATTTTTCAAATTTGACTGAAAATAGGAGTCATACTTAACAAATCATATAAGCCATATATGCACCAAACCTAAAATGTGCCAACACACAAGCCAAATAAGTGACTAATTTTAACAAAACACATATAGGCCAACATTAACCAGAATACTTATACATGCCATTATAAAAAAAATCACAACATCTGAAAGTACCAATAGAACCGATGGATAGTGTGATATATCTCCAACAAGCTTCCAACCTGATCGAGCTTCCGATAATCTGGAAAGTAAAGGAAAACAACTACGTAAGCAATGAATGCTTAATAAGCTCGTATAAAATTTAATCGTATCAATTCATTTCAAATATGAAATTTATTCATATTGTGAATAATCTAATAATGATATCGCGATACTCATGAAGCTATATTCATCGACTTATAGGATGAATAAATCCATAGTATCACTTTTACATGTTATCCTAGCATAGTAGGATTTTAAACAGCTTTAAACACTTTTAAATTTATTTATCTTCGTTTGCATTTCTTTACTTTTCACACTCATTCCATGTGCATAACACACAAGTCATAAGCATAATATTCTACCATAGCCACAAGTTAGTGCATAACGTAGCCTTTCTCAAATTAATCCCATGATAAGTCATTTCATAAGTAATTGCAGAATTTAAACCTTACCACTCTTTCATGAGCACTTGCATATTCTCTCTTGAGTACTTACCATTTCAATGCATCTTGTAAATAAACATATTACTATTCAATCAATAGCTTGGCACTTGCCTAAGCATCAACAACAACACTTGTTAGTATACTTTTCACATATTCCATATAAATCAACATTGATAAACTTATTTTCTCAACATGTCTCACTTGAGGTTATTACTTGTCTCAATTTACATAATTTCCTTCTGTCAACATCTAAAAGATATTCACATATGTACATATCATGATGCATAACATTCTTTTTTTATAAATATATATATCATTCATTTTTTATTCCAATATACCATGTACCATCATTTTCATGTATTTCGTATACATAAATATTAGGTAATAGTTCGTAATTACGAATGTACTTAGTCATCAAGCAAGTTTCATACACATGTATCTTCTATCTCATATTTCAACATGTCATGTAATATCAGTTTCATGTATTTCAGGCATATACAAGTAATAGTTCATTTTGTACTCAGAGTTTCTCATGTTAGGATTTTGCCCATTGAATCATTTAAATTATCGATGGATACACGAGTAGTACACACGAAGTGTAAAAATTTGTAATCCATCAATTCATATTCGGGAATGCTCATACGAGCACTTAAACGAGAAGCTCATAAGAGCTGTAATCAGGAAGTTCAAGCGAGACAATATCGGGAAGCTTTGGAGAGCCATTAATCGGAAAGCTCACAAAGAGCCTTTAATCAGGATGCTCATAAGATTTGCGGTGTGTCCACAACACATGTAGGATCACAACCAATCGGGATGCTCCAAAGAACTAATAATGGGAAGCTCGCAAGAACCATATAACGAGAAGCTCGTGAGAGTCAAATATCGAGATGTTCATAAGATCTAATAACGGGATGCTCTTTTGAGCTGTGGTGTGTCTGCAACATATGCAGGACCACAATCAATTCGGGAACCCTGTATCCATCAAATTTTATTTATTCAAACGAGACCTAATATTTATTGAGCATTATCGGATATGTGATCAATTTCATATATATGACATTTATGCATTTCACATATACAACATTCAATTCAAACATATAAATATACACAATTTAGTTACACGAACTTACATGGCTAAATTGTAGAAATATTAAGTTCTAGGGGTATTTTGGTAATTTTCTATTTTCATAGATTTTCCACCCGATTATGATCTAAATTAATAATTTCATTTAATATAATAATTTACACAATAAAACAACTCATTTCATGTAATTTGGTCATTTTTATATTTTTACAAAATTGCCCCTAAAGTTTTACTTTTATTCAATTTAGTCCTTGATCCCAAAACATGCAAATTAACCATGTTTAATACAAACCCAAGCTAGCCGAATATTCTTGGCATACAATCCAGCCCATTTTTGTAATAATTTTACAACAAACCTTTATATTTTTACTATTTCAATAATTTAATCCCTAATCGGAAAATTCATCAAAAATCACTTAATAAAATACTTTTAATTAACAAATAATATCTCAAATTCATCATTTAACATCAAGAATCATATATATATATATATATATATATATATATATTCATTAATGGCAACATAAAAAATCTTTAACAAAATAAAAAACAAAGGTAAGATTTAGTTTGACCTAATTGTAACAATCTCAAAAACATAAAAAATACAAGAAACAGGTAAGAATTGAACTCACATGAAGCAAAATTGAAGAACCAGCTTAAGGAGCTCTCCCTTCTCTGTTTTGAACCGAAATTTGAAGAAGAAAGTATCTAGAAACCTTTAAATTCAATTTGTTTTATTTTTAATTTCACCAAAATTATAATTTTGCCATTGAATGGCTTTATTTTATTATTTTTTTTCTCTTATGTTACCTCATCAATATATTTTAGGAATATTTATTCCTTAAGTCCTCCCTTGTTTATTAATTAGGTCATTTAATCACTTATTTCTTATCATTAACAAGTTTTGTACCCTATTTCAATTTAGTCATTTTAATTAATTAACTATCAAAACGTTAAAATTTTTCTCTGAAACTTTAATAACACCTTATTGAAACTCCGTAAATATTTATAAAAATATTTACATTTCAGTTTATAGAAATGAGGTCCGTTACCTCATTTTCTAAAACACTTGAACTAGGGTTTTATCACTCGAACATCATAATTCATTATAAGACATAAATTATTAATTCAAAAATATTTTTAAAACCATATTTGACTCATAAATATTAAATAATAAAATTTACGAGCTTAATCACCAGATTTGGTGGTCTCGAACTACTGTTTCCAACACCACTGAAAATCAGGCTATTACAAGTACAACGCGTATTTACTCCCCCTCATAATTACATCACATGATATCTCAAATTCTACTTATTCAATCTTGAATGCTAGCTTTTCAAATGATCACTTAAACAGATTTGCTAAAAAATTATATCATCATTGTTTTGAATGTTATGAGTGTGGAAAAATTTTGGGGAAATATATTTTGATCTCTTCAGAGTATCAACAATAATTATAACAAACTTTGATCATGATCCTTCTATAATAATACATGTTCAAATCAAAACAATAAATATTTACGCAAAGGTATTGAACAATTTCCAAGGAATTTCTATATGCTTCTAGCATTCTAAATACTTCAATGATTTTAATATAAACTTCCAGTATATGATTATTCATATAAAAGTCGTAACAACGACCATTAGACGTGCGTTAAATCTTTCATGAACTTCTAGACTAATGAGATATCTAAAGGTTTAGTGAATCCACCACAAAAGAATATTATATCTTCTCATAACCAATGCTAGGACTTAACGAAAAACTTTATTTTTCTTATTTCGTTTTCACAAAACTTACTCATTTATACCCCCAAGCATTATACCTTTAACTGTTTGGACTGTTGGTTCAAAAACTTCCCAAATCCAATTCTATTTGAATTACATCTTTCCATTTTGGCCAATTATTTCATGTCTATATTTCTCGACAATTTTACTTAAGATCTTCATTTTCTTTCATTATTTCAACAATACAATTACCTACAAAATCGTTTCCAACAAATTTTAATTTATTTTAGGGTTCCATATTTTCTCGTATTGACATAACTTATTGAAATTTCTTCATTTTCATTGTTTCCATCTTCAATTTCAGGTACATAAATCTCTTTTGGAGTTTTAATGTAACGCCCTAAAAATCCCTTATATATCTATTTTTGTATGTTTGTGAGACAAATATATGTTTACTTCAGTGGTTATGTGTTCTAAGAGTGTCTAAGAGGTCTTGGGTTCAAGCCTTGACTTGGGCAAAAATTTTAGTTTTAATTGAATAAAACCTCTATCTCTAACCAATAAGCTTATAAATAAATATTGGTGAAATATGTTAGAATGGGCCTGCTGGTGTAGTGGTTAAGTGGTGTGCTAATGTTGTAAAAGGTCTAGAGTTTGAGTCCCTGTATGGGCAAAAGGGATAATTTTTGCTCTTTGTTTCGGCAAGAGGTTGCTTTGACTGGGTTTCTAAGTAGTAGTGGTGTGGTAGGGGGTGTTGGAGTGATTTTAGGAGGAAAATATGGGATTGTAGAGTTATCTCGATTTGGTGGACTGATAATTTCGGTTCTCATCTCTCTTTTTCTCAACTTTTTGTTAGTTTTTCTTTTTCCTTCTGCTTCTTTATTTTCTCTGCCAAGTGTTTTTCCCAAATCTTCTCCACCGTTTTCTTTTGCTTTTCTTTCCCATTTTCTGCCGTTTTTCTTCCCTCAACTCTCCATTGTTGCTGTCGAAATTTCAATTGGTATTCTTCCTCTTTCACTTGCGCTTTTCTATTCAATTGTTTGGGATTGAATATCGTTGTGTTGTGCATGGTTGGTAAGCTTGGAACTGTTGTTAGACTATCGATTCTTTTGCTTATTAATTTATTAAGAGGGGTTTCGGCTGGTTTTAGGTGTTAATCTAGAGGCTGAACGGTGGTCTTCAACGATTTAAGTGCTTAGGATCTTTGTTGATTAACCGAAGGTAAGAGATTTTTTTATGATTATGGTTTGGTATACTTCACCGAATTTTGATTAATTATCGATTAAAAGTAACTGATTGGAGGGTTACTTTCTATTTTGACAACAAGGAATTGGGTGGACTGGGGCTGTTATAGCATTGATTTGTAGTTGGATCGTTAAAATGTTGAGGGTAAGTAAGCTTTTATATGATCATTGATATTGTCTATTTGACTACCGTTTTTCAATTGTGATTAAATCCGTTCTAAACTCTAGTTGACATTTTAGGGTGCTGGGGTGATCGTGGTAGCGTTAGCATAAAAAATGTTTTAGGTGTGTAATCACATCACTGAAAACGCTAGTTGGCAAAAATCTAAATAATGGGACTATCTACGCCACACGAGCTTGGGACCGCTCATGTGGTAGGCTATGTAACCAAACACGGGCGTGAGATCGATAAGGCTGGCCATCTGCGATTCATGGGTTAGGCCGAGTTTGGCTGTGTGGGCCTCATGGGCGCATGGGCCCACATAGGTAAACCATACATGCATTTAGAATATATTGGGCCAGGCTGTGTGATCCATACGGTCAAGGCCATTTTAGGCCATTGAGCCATACGAGCGTGCGGGCTTACATGGGCTTGCAACATAGGCCTGTGGGCCCATTTTCACTATTTGACTGCTAAGGTTGCATGGGTCGCCCAAGTCGATTGTAAACTTACTGTAGGGTCGGTAAGTTTACCTAGAGCCCAAATTGACTGTAATGATTGAAAAGACTGTTATATGCCTATATGAGAGAGATATGTATATCTGTATGTTGAGCATGCTATATACACTGTACTGTTTATACTTGATATCATGACATATCTGTATGATGCATTGCATTGGGTTGGGGACTAATTTTGATTGAAAGAAGTGTACTGAAAGGCTTCAAGCCTAACTCACTGGCAGCACAGCTGCAACTACTGTCTAGTGTCGCATTCCGTACTATTTAGAGTGTAGGGATGGGTGGGTTGATTACATCCCCATATGGAGTGTAGGGTTAGACAGAGATAGAGTGTAGAGGCTGGTTGGGTAGGATTTTATAACTGCATAACTGTCACTGTTACTGTACTGTGATGGGCTAAGGCTCTATTGCTTACTGATACTGATACTGAAAATGACATAGGCCCAAACTAGGATTATCTGTTATTGTCTGTTTGTTTGCATAGGGATTACACACTGAGTTTACGTAAACTCACCCCTTCTGTTTAATCTGTACAGGTAATCCCAAGACATAGGTGGATCAGTATGGCAGAGGACTCAGCGGTGGCCACACGACTCTTTTTTGCTATCTAATACTTATTTACGATTTTAAGTTTTATTTTGGGGTATTTTTCAATAATAATGGCCTCTCTGGATTTTTACCTAAAATTTGGATTTTATACTGTTTTCTGTTTATATCTGCTAGAAATAGGAGAAACTCGGGTTTTCAAAAGAGATGAATATTTTATCAAAATACCACGTACCTTTAAATTATTTTTAAAAAGCTTCCGCAAAGTATAGCGTTTTAGAAATGAATCACGATTCGAGAATTAATGAAAGATAATGAAAAGTTTTAAAGGGAAAACGGTTTTAAAAATGCTACGATTTTCAAACGTACTTCCATGTAACATTGCCAAATCAGACCATAACGTCCAGACCGAGTTTGGGGTGTTATATTTAGTGGTATCAGAGTCTAGTTGCAAAACTCGGCTATGGATTTGGGTTTTAAAACTTAGTTTTTAATGTACTGATTTCTGAATGATTTGAACATTTTTATTGAATGTATGGTACACCGAGTCTCCGACGCCAATCTTGTAAGTTCTCTGAAGCCTTTGTGTGTTTTAAACTAAAATTAACTTGATATTGAATCTACTATAGATAGTACAAACTGAGACTACTATAGGTAGATTGTACGGAAAACACTCAAGTTAGTGTATACTAATACTGTAGTAAAACCGATAGACACTGATAAACACTGCGTTGGGCGAAAATAAACTTTACACTTCTGATATTGCCTCTCATAAGATATCTATTAATAAATATTGAAATTGTAAACTGATGCATAAAACTGTTAATACAGATTAAACGTAAATAGACAATGAGCACAATAAGTACTCGCGGACGGGGTACAAGAGGCTGTGGTAGAGGCTGTAGAGGTGCTCAATCTGGGTTTTTCGTCTTCTAGCAATCTATTTAATTTGGAAACTAGTAAGACACCGGCTTCACCTGTGACTGAGACTGGGTCTCATGATCGAGTGCCTGGGGACAATGCACTGTCTCAAGCCATGTTAAGGATTCTAGAGAGGGTCACTGGGCCCAATACTAGAGCTGGAAGCCACAGGTCGGTTATGAAACGACTCCAGTCTAACGGAGCTGAGCTTTTGAGGTGTATTGCTGGAGTTGCCCCTAATGTGGCTGAGTATTGGATAGAGGCCACAAAGAGAATTATGGATGACCTGAACTGCACCCCTGAGCAAAAATTAAAGGGTGCTGTATCACTGTTACGATATGACACTTATCAGTGGTGGCTCACTATTAAGGAGGACATTTAGCCTGACCGACTGATTTGAGAGTTCTTTAAGACCGCTTTCTAAGGAAAGTATGTAGGTGACAGTTATGTGGATGCCCGTAGGAGAGAGTTCTTGAATCTGACCCAAGGGGACAGATCACTGGCTGAGTATGAGGCCAAGGTTTTAAGACTGAGCTGCTATGCGCGTGGTATGGTGGCGACTGAGTACGAGCGATGTGTTTGCTTCAAGGTTGGCCTCAGGGATAATTTGAGGGTTCTGATAGCTCTACAGAGGGAGTGAGATTTTGCTGCACTGGTTGATAAGGCGAAGATCACCGAGAAAGTGAAACGCACTGAGTGCCAGAACCATGATTGAGAGAGAGGTAGGAATAAGGGGGATTTGAAGCCCTCAAGTTCCGTTCAAAGGCTTAAGGAAAAGGCCAAAGTTGATGGGCCGATCAGAGTTAAGGCTCTCATTGCTGCTACTGGACAGCCGCTGTGTACTAATTATGGTAGACACCATCAGGGAGAGTGTTGGAAAAGAACTAGGGCATGTTTGAGGTGCGATTATCTAGAGCATCATATTAGGGAGTGTCCATGAAGGTCTGATCAGATGCAAGCTCCGGGCACTGGTATTGCACCTCCACCGAGAGTAGTTTAGTAGCCACCAAAAGGCCATGGTTAGGCTAGGGGTGGTAATGGTTTGGGCCGTGGTTAGAGAGCACTAGGCAGAGGTGCTGGACATACTGAGGTGAGGCAGTCAACTCTAGTTTATGCTGAACGTCACCGAGAGGATGGTGATACTCTGGACGTTATTACGGGTACATTCTTTATTTATAATGTACCATATACTGCACTGATAGATATAAGATCCACTCACTCTTATATAGCTTGTACCGTATCTGAAAACTTAGGTATACTGGTTGAGAGCACTATGAGTGAGGTTACTGTACTGAGTCGGTTGGGGCAGTCAATAAGGGTTAACAAACTGTTTAGAGATATTCCTCTAGAGGTTCAAGGAGCTATCTTTTTGGCTGATCTAATGGAACTACCTTTTGGGAAATTTGATCTGATACTGAGAATTAGGGTCGATCCTCGAAAAATTAAGGCGGTGTTGGATTGGAAACTGCCTAAGACTGTATCTGAGATTCGTAGTTTTCTAGGATTGGCAGGGTATTATCGATAATTTGTAGAGGGTTTTTCACTGATGGCAGCACCCTTGACTAAGCTTCTACGTAAGGGTGTGCTGTTTAACTGGACTAATGCGCAGGAAGAGAGCTTTGAGAAGCTCAAAACTGTATTGACTGAGGCCCCTGTTTTGATACAGCCAGAATTTGGAAAAGAGTTTACTGTCTATAGCAATACATCACATGTCGGTTTGAGATGTGTGTTGATGTAATAGGGTAAGGTGGTAGTGTATGCGTCTCGTCAGCTTAAGACTCTTGAGGCGAATTATCTGACACATAACTTAGAGTTGGCCGCAGTGGTGTTCACATTAAAAATCTGGGGGCATTACCTATATGGTGAAAAGTGTATCATCTACACGGATCACAAGAGCCTCAAGTATCTCCTCACTTAGAAGGAGCTAAATTTTAGGCAGCATAGATGGATTGAGTTGCTAAAGGATTACGACTATACGATTGAATACCACCCTAGTAAGGTTAATGTAGTGGCCGATGCACTAAGTAGTAGGGTAGTGACATATTTGAGAGCGATGTTTGCTCGCCTCAGTTTATCTGATGATGGTAGTTTGTTCGCTGAACTTCAAGTTAAACTTACGTGGATAGAGCAGATTAAGGGTAAGCAGTTGGAGGATAAGTCTTTGGGTCTTTGCTTTCGATAAATTGAGAGTGGGAATACTGTGAATTTTAGACTGAATAGAGAAGCGGTACTCTGTTTTCGTGGGAGAATTTGTGTACCAAAAGATACTGAATTGAGGCAGTCTCTTTTGAGAGAGGTGCATAGTAGCCCTTATGCTATGCATTCGGGTATAAATAAGATGTACCGTGACCTTTGCGAGTTATACTGGTGGCCAGGTCTTAAGCGAGAGGTTATCAAATTTGTGGCTAAGTGTCTGACATGCCAGCAGGTTAAAGCTAAACATCAGTTACCTTTGGGATTGCTGTAGTCAGTCAAGATTCCGCTTTGGAAGTGGGAATGTTTAACTATGAATTTCGTTAGTGGATTACCCCTCACACCCACTAAGAAGGATTTTGTATGGGTCATCATGGATCGATTGACCAAGTCTGCCCATTTTAATCTGGTTCGTATTGACTACTCTCTGTAGAAGCTGGCTAAACTGTATATGTCTGAGATAGTGAGGCTGCATGGGGTACCGGTTTCGATAATATCTAATAGGGATCCTCGCCTCACGTCTCAATTCTAGAAGAAGCTACATAAAGCTCTGGGTACAAGATTGGACTTCAGCACTGCGTTCTATCCTCAGACTGACGGTCAGTCAGAGAGGGTGATTTAGATACTGGAGGATATGTTGAGAGGTTGCGTGATTGATTTCCGAGGCAGTTGGAACGATTACTTACCGCTAGCAGAATTTGCTTATAACAATAGCTATCAGTCTAACATTCAGATGGCACCCTACGAGGCATTATATGGTCGTAAGTGTCACACACCTTCATGTTAGACTGAGTTGGGCGAACGACATGTTCTGGGCCCTAAAATTTCTGATACCGAGGATAAAGTTAGGTTGATTCGAGACCGACTGAAGGTGGCATTAGACTGAAGGTGAGGGACTTCGTTTTTCTCAAGGTCTCGCCGTGGAAAAAGGTATTGAGATTTGGTCACAATGGCAAGTTGAGCCCTAGATTTATTGGACCTTACCGTGTGCTCAAGTGAGTGGGACCAGTTTCTTACTAGTTGGAGTTACCTTCGAAATTGGATCGGATTCACGACGTGTTCCATGTTTCTCTATTGAGACGCTACCACTCTGATCCCACACATATTGTTTCAGTAGAAGAGATTGATGTTAGACCAGATTTGACTTTCGATGATGAGTTGGTTCAGATACTAGATCTTGATGTAAAAGTTCTGAGGAGGAAGTATATTTCACTGGTTAAAATTCTCTGGCGTAATCATAGCCCGGAGGAGACCACATGGGAGGTTGAGGATGCGATGCGTCAACAGTATCCCCATCTGTTCTGATCAGGTAAAATTTTGAGGCCGAAATTTTCTTTTAGGGGGTAGAGTTGTAATGCCCCAAAAATCCCTTATATATCTATTTTTGTATGTTTGTGACACAAATATAAGTCTGCTTCAGTGGTTATGTGTTCTAGGAGTGTCTAAGAAGTCTTGGGTTCAAGCTTTGACTTGGGAAAAAAATTTAGTTTTAATTGAATAAAACATTTATCTCTAACCAGTAGGCTTATAAATAAATATTGGTGAAATATGTCAGAATGGGCCTGCTGGTCTAGTAGTTAAGTGGTGTGCTAATGTTGCAAGAGGTTTGGAGTTTGAGTCCCTGCATGGGCAAAAAGGATAATTTTTGCTCTTTGTTTCGGCAAGAGGTTGCTTTGACTGGGTTTCTGAGTAGTAGTGGCGTGGTGGGAGAGTGTTGGGGTGATTTTAGGAGGAAAATATGGGATTGTGGAGTTATCCCGATTTGGTGGACTGATAATTTCGGTTCTCATATCTCTTTCTCTCAACTTTCTGTTAGTTTTTCTTTTTCCTTTCTGCTTCTTTGTTTTCTCTACCGAGTATTTTTCCCAAATCGTCTCCACCATTTTCTTTTGCTTTTCTTTCCCATTTTCTGTCATTTTTCCTCCCTCAACTCTCCATTGTTGCTGCCGAAATTTCAATTGGTATTCTTTTTTCCTCTTTCACTTGCGTTTTTCTATTCAATTGTTTGAGATTGCATATCGTTGTGTTGTGCATGATTGTTAAGCTTGGAACTATTATTAGACTATCGATTCTTTTGCTTATTAATTGATTAAGAGGGGTTTCGGCTGGTTTTAAATGTTAATCGAGAGGCTTAACAGTGGTCTTCAATGATTTAAGTGCTTAGGATCTCTATTGATTAACCGAAGCTAAGAGAATTTTTTATGATTATAATTTGGTATACCTCACCGAATTTTGATTAATTATCGATTAAAAGTAACTGATTAGAGGGTTACTTTCTGTTTTGACAGCAAGGAATTGGGTGGACTAGGGCTATTATAGCATTGATTTGTAGTTGGATCGTTAAAGTGTTGAGGGTAAGTAAGCTTTTGTATAATCATTGATGTTGTCTATTTGACTACCGATTTTCGATTGTGATTAAATCCGTTCTAAACTCTAGTTGACGTTTTAGGGTGCTGGGCTGATCGTAGTGGCGTTAGCATAAAAAACGTTTTAGGTATGTAATCATATCACTAAAAATGTTAGTCGGTGAAAAGTCGAATAATGGGACTATGTACGCCACACGAGAATAAGACCGCTCATGTGGTAGGCCGTGTAACCGAACACGGGCGTGAGATCGATGAGGCTAGCCATGTGCGATTCATGGGCTGGGCCGAGTTAGGCCGTGTAGGCCTCATGGGCGCGTAGGCCACACGGGTGAACCACACATGCGTTTAGAATATATTAGGCCAAGCCGTGTGATCCACACGGTGAAGTCCATTTTAGGCCTGTGGGCAACACGAGCATATGTGCCTACATGGGCCTGCAACATGGGCCTGTGGGCCCATTTTCACTGTTTGACTGCTAAGATTTCACGGGTCGCCCAAGTCGAATATGAACTTACTGTAGGGCCGGTAAGTTTACCTAGAGCCTGGATTGACTGTAATGATTGAAAAGACTGTTATATACCTATATGAGATAGATATTTATATCTGTATGTTGAGCATGCTATATACATTGTACTGTTTATACATGATACCATGACATATCTGTATGATGCATTGCATTGGGTTGGAGACTGATTTTGATTGGAGGAAGTGTACTGAAAGGCTTCAAGCCTAACTCACTGGCAGCACAGCTACAACTACTGTCTAGTGTCGCATTCCGTACTATTTGAAGTGTAGGGATTAGTGGGTTGATTATATCCCCACATGGAGTGTAGGGTTGGACAGAGATGGAGTGTAGATGCTGGTTGGATAGGATTTTATAACTGCATAACTGTCACTGTTACTGTACTGTGATCGGCTAAGGCCCTATTGCTTACTGATACTGATACTAAAAATGGCTTAGGCCCAAACTTGGACTATCTGTTATTGTCTATTTATTTGCATGGGGATTACACACTGAGTTTACGTAAACTCACCCCTTCTGTTTAATTTGTACAGGTAATCCCCAGACATAGGCGGATCAGTACGGCAGAGGACTCAGCGGTGGCCACACGACTCCTTTTTGCTATTTGATACTTATTTGCGGTTTTAAGTTTTATTTTAGGGTATTTTTCTGTAATAATGGTCTCTCTGGATTTTTACCTAAAATTTGGATTTTATACTGTTTTCTATTTATATTTGCTAGAAATAGGAGAAACTCGGGTTTCCAAAAGAGATGAATGTTTTATCAAAATACCACGTACGCGCAAATTATTTTTAAAAAGCTTCAGCAAAGTATAGGGTTTTAGAAATGAATCACGATTCGAGAATTAATGAAAGATAATGATAAGTTCTAAACGGAAAACAATTTTAGAAATGATACGATTTTCAAACGCACTTCCATGTGACATCGCCAGATTCGGCCATAACGTCTAGGCCGGGTTTGGGGTGTTAGATTTAATAATTAGTTATGTCTTAGGTCTCTTCAAGAGCATAGCCTCCACTATATGATCATATAGATTTATTATTTATTTTACAAGAATTTTCATCTTTGGAACCAATCGAATTACCACGCTTCAGGCTTGCATTACCTTAAATTAGTCTAACAAGTTGTCCTACTAGGACTTCAATTCAAATAAAAACACTAGCTGATATATAACACTTGGTTCATCAAGTTAGTAAAATCATCTGACAGTAGGTTGTATTAAAATGAATTATCTTCTTGAACTTCTAGTTCAAATTACTTTTTATCAAGATCCAGATAATGATAATTCATTCCAAGTATTTATTTTATCCCGCTTTTATCATTTTTCTCCCCCTAATATTAGGAAAACTTGTGAAATCAAAGTTGTAACAACCAAATCATATTGTAATTGGATCTCTAATTTATTCAACACATTTAATAATACAATGAGACTCATAACTAATATATAATCTCAACATTCTTTTAATACCCTTTTTTTGTATTGTGGTGGAGCAAATTGAACATACCACATATTCAAAAATTCAAAAATTAGTTGTATTTGGCTCCTAACCAAAAGTTAATAGTAATAGAGAGTACTTATCACAACTTATTGGCATGATGCACACAAGTGATCATGCATGTAAAATATCATATTTTTATACATATATACAAAAAATTTTGTTCCTAAAAGATATGGTTTAGCTATTAACCGGAGGCATTTACCTCATAAAATTTGCTAAACCATTTTATATGTATAAACAAAAGGCTTTTGCAATAGTTACTCGTACTAATAATTTAGCATACAATAGTCATTGAAAGCCTGAGTAATAAAGCCACCAACATTAGCAAGAATTGTCTCTATTGCATAATCTGGAAGTTTTGTTCTTAAACAAATCATTAAATAAGTGATATCGCAAACCATAAGTAGCAATTTGATAACTCACATGTGGTTATCTTGTAGATGCATCTTTAAAATAATATTAAAAGCTTCCCACTTTTTGGATAAATAGGCCTATATTTCTTTTAAAAATACAAGAGATCTGATCTCAATTTTTCTAGTGAGGTTTAATAAATATTCTTTGAAAACATGTAACACTTGATAAATAAAGAATCTTGAGTTCTTTAATAATTATCCATGTAAATTCTTATATTATCGCATCATTATTGATCGGGATGGTTTAACTGTTCATGCCAAATAATTAGTATATTTGGATGAGTAAACTTTCGGTTTATTGTCTTAGGTGATTCAATCATACTAATATAGATAATAACCTAGAGAAACTATAGATAATATTCATATAGATAGAAAATAATCTATCATCGGTTCCAATAACATATCTTATGTACTTCATAGTAATTAGATAGTTCTAAAATTATACAAACAAATACTTTCTTTTGCATAGGTGTATGCACAAAATTAAGCAAAACGCATGAGCATATCATAAATGTATATCAATTAAAAAATAAAACATAGGATGGGGCTATTAATTTAAATTTCAATATTAATCTTATTATTCGTCTTCATATTATCTTCATTTTTCCACTTCGGTGGTGAGAAGAATTATTATGATCACCCTTTTTATAATTATAGAGCGACTTACCACATCCACATACAAGGTTATGTCTTTTAGATTTATTATGCATTGCTCCATTCACTTCAAGGAATGAAATAGATCTACTAGGATGGGTTATACGGTTTTTCATTTAATAGATCTTTATTTTATTCAACCACAAGTAAAACATGATATTAATTTAGAAGATATTTTAAAATCCTTTTCACAATATTGCCAACAGAGCACATTTGAAGTATGAAAATTTAAAAAGTTTTCTTTAAGAAGGTCTCATTAGTAATATTCTCCAACATAATTTTAATTGAAAACTTATCCTAAATGTTGTAGAGTTATACTAACTCAAAATTTTAAAGTTTTACAACTTCAAATGCATTCAATCATAATGAACTTTAGATAGGAGATCTTGAAACTTTAGGTGCATCCAATCATTAAAATATCATATTTTGGTGGTCATATCTTTTTTAAAATTTATTCCACAATTTAAGTGGATCTTACACATCAACCCTTAATGGGGATGATGACAAAGGAAGACGACGGAGATATACATAGTTAATTTAACAATCAATCAAGTCTTTAAGCATAAGAATCATGTATTCAATAACCGAATATTTCCTTTTATCCTTTTCAAAATCAAAACAGACATATATTCATAGCAAGGGTGATTCATACCAAATATTATCTTTTCCTCATTCACAATCTCAATATGAAATCCATTACAATGAATGTCTTTAGAGGAGTATGCATTAACCATCACAAATTTTATTCCTTTAGGTATAGATATATTAACTCTTCTAAAGCTTTCAACTAGATTCATACTACCAAATAATTAGCTATTCTAGAGTTTTCAACTAATTTTTACTCTTGATCTGTCAGATTTATATATGTCAAATTAAGCTCTTTGTCTGAAAGAGTTTATTCTTAAGTATTTTACAATTTTTTATTGCATTTCTTTAATTATTAAAGTTCATGTTCAATTTTAGTTTTTATTGCATTTTCACACTTTTAGGAATAAAATCACAAGTTTATGTCATTAGGAACTTACTGTTTGAATTAAGTTGGTTTTAGGCACCCCGCTAATGCGAACACGAGTAGGACCTAAACTGGAGCCTAGGTCATGCAATCAAGGTATTGATGTTGCGGCTCCAAGGCCTTTTGTTAGAAAAAATATGGTTTGGAAATAATTTTCTTGCATAACAAAAATTTAAAAATTTGAAAACCGAGCCGGTTTGTGATATTTATAGCAATAAACCCTTTATCGAAATCTCATTTGTGTTTTTTCTGGACGAATCCTTGTCATTCTCGGCTTTCAATCAAATGACTTTCTTTACTATTCCCATACCATGAACTGCTTCGAGTGTGGGCTTGAATGGATTCGAATCAAACACAAAACAAAAAATAATTTTCTTACATTCAGTAGGAAAGTAAACCCCTCTCTATTATAGAAACCGGTAGAATTGTTATTTCGAAAAATAGAATTTATACTTAAAATTAAATTCTCATTATTTTCGGACAGAATAACAATATCTCAATATAGTGAAAAACTTATTGTGTTTTTAGCCCTACCGGTGCCATCTATTTATAAGGAAAAGAAGTGAAACTCTTGTTGAATTAGTAAAAGTCTATTTAATAGAAAAATAACTTCCTAGTTTCACTAGGAGAGAGAGGAGCTAATAGGGTGTGCTTCCCCTCATATGTATTATGATGGAGAATCGAGCCTCTCTTGTATTGGGTCCAATTATATATGTTTTCTAGACTTTTAACCCAATACTTTATAATTCAATTCAACCCAATACATGTTTTTCTACATTCTAAAATAAACATAATAAATTAATTTTAATTAATTAATTAATTTTTAATTAAATAATTTTCTCAACCCGATTCGATTGCGTTAAAATCATAATAACTTTATCGTAAAAGAATCTATAAGAAAATATATTTAATTTTTCTATATTCAACGGATTCACTATGACCAATTAATTTAATTTCATTTTGAACTTCAATTAATTAATTAATTAATAATTTGAAAAATCATAAATTAATTCTCAAGTCATTACCATACTTAGTGAGAAAACCACATTCATTTCCAAATGTTACCCATTTCATTAACTTTATCATGTCTATCTATTTCTGTTCATTTGATTCAACATGCAATTCATTTTTGCTTTGAACAAGCTAGCGAAAGGATCGATTGGACATATGTAATTAGGGCTCAAATGATTTATAATTAAGCTCCAACTTTTTGCCTATTAATTATAGACTCATTTAGTCTCGAAGTCATTCCACTCTAGTATCATGACTGAGCTCTCCTTGAAGACATACCATTACGAAAGCAACTTGACCAATGCTCATCCAATGGCCTTGTCATAAGCGTGTAACCCTCACAGGATATCCTTAACCTCTTTGAGATACATTCGTTCTCTCAATATGAACCTATTTTATCTTATGGTAACCATTACATCTTATTTCATGGAAATTCAATTACTATCAAATAGTAATCAAGTCATTCATCACAAAGACGAATGACCTGTGACCACGTTTATTTTTCATCTATTATGTAATGCCTATAAGAGGATATTATTTACCCATATCTCGGGCCATGAATTCCATTATTGTGAATGACGCTATATACTGAAGAAGTCATATACCCAACGCACCAGCTTTCGGTTTCTTATTATTTGAACTTAGGCTTTTACGTACATCAAAATATACGAGTTATGCATACATATTCCATCATCCACTCAAGATTAAGGTATACCACACTATGAACATCACAAGTGAATAAATCCATAAATGGATTCAGGATCTATTCTCCTTGGGTTCAATCCGATGTACTATCAGTCCAGTCAATTATATCTATGTCTTTATCTTCTGAGAGTCATTCGCTTCGATGTCCAAGATAAAACATCTCCTTAATTGGACTTGATATATGGCATATTAGTTTTTCAATTAGTTTTCTCATTTCCCATTAGACGAAGAATATATTTAAGTTCATCTATTAATATTTTGTTCATCAAATAGGGATATCCATCATTCGTTTGACCACTATAAAAGTGACAAGTGTTATACATGCACGGTGGGCTTTTATGGAAAATGAAAATCTTCAGTTTTGAGTGAAAAAAATCAATTTTATTTATATAGCAACACTAAATTTGCTAAATTCATTTAAATTCTTTTCTATAAGAAATAGTAATACAATGTCTTTTTTAAAATGATAATTCTTTTTTTACAAACATGTAAATCTTTTATCGGTATTTTATAAAATAAATTTTCATATTAAAATTTAATTTTAAAAAATCATAATAAAAGATCATTTTATAAACATTGATAATTCCTCTTTACAAATTATAAACCTTTTTCCTATTATTTTATAAAATAACACTTTAATTGACGAAACCCGCAAATAAAATATATATACATTATATATGTTTGATTGAGTTTAGTGTGATTGAGTTAAGTAACACCGAAAATTTTATAAAATTAAATATATTATTAATAATAAATATAAAATTAAAAATATATTCGTATTTTATAATTTTAATAAAATACATTTGTAAAATCCATGATAAAAATAAGGGTAAACTACATGGATAGTCATTTATTTTATTTTAGGCACTCGAAATAAAAAGTTTGCAATTTAAACACCACGTTATATAGCTCGATCATTTTAGTTACTCTGTTAAAATAAAATCGACAAGCTAACATGGCAATTAAAAAATCGATATAATAACAAATTTAGCCTTCAACTTTTACATATTATATCAATTTAGTCAAAATTTAAAACTTAACCCTCAAAATTTACAAACGATCTCAATTTGATCCTAATTCTAAAAAATATAAAAATACATAAATATTTTAAAAAATAATAATGAATTTGAGAAATATATAAAAACAAAAATTATTTAAAAAACTTAATAATAAATTTAAATTTAAATTTAATTAATATTAAATAAAATAAAACTCCATCTCCCCTAACAAAGATTTCTTGTCCTCAAATTCTGTTTTGAAGGTTTTGGACGTTGAAGTTAATTCTCGTCTCTTAAGTTGGTTGGTGATTTCATATGGGAAATTGAAAATGACCCAAGATGCTTACAAGTTTTTGAGTCAATGAGAGTTCATGGCGGTGTCCCAAAAATCTACAAGATTTGGGAGAGAGAGACGATTTTTTATTTTATTTACTATTAATATAAATATTCATATAAATTTTAAATTTATTATTATGTTTTTTGAAATGAGAGCGATCAATTTACATTAGTGAAGAACTTAAGTGATTTTATATTTTTTCCTAATTTTTTATGATTGATATTTTAATAATTCAATTGTCATATTTCATGATCCATTCCTACAGATCATGCATGTCTATTTTGGCACAAATTAAAAATTTCTAATCATTCATTTTGTGTAAAAAAAAAAATCAACCGTTAAATATATATTAATACATACAATATTCCAGATCGATATAATATTAGATCGAATAAAAATTTACATGCATGACAAGTGCAACTATCTTGATAAATTCAACCGTTGGATTATTAGAATATTTATCGTATAAAAAGTTACGAGAGGGTGTAAAACCATTGAAGTTTTACACCAGTGTAAGTGAGTCCCTTCCCTTTTTGAAAACATTTATTTCTTTTTAATTTTTATATATTGTTATTTTTAGTGAACAATATTATTTTATTTTTATATATTTTTAATTTATTATTATATATATTTGAAAATATTTATGTATTGTTATATATTTCTTTGAATTTTTAGAATTAGGTTCAAATTGAGATCATTTGTAAATTTTGAGAATTAATTTTTAAAATTATGACTAAATTGATATAATATATAAAAGTTGAGGGCTAAATTTATTATTATATCGATTTTTAACTGCCACGTTAACTTGACATTTGTGATTTTAACAAGAATAACCAAAATGACTGACCAATATAACATGAGTGTTTAAATTGAAATTTTTTTTATTTTAACTGCATAAAATGATTTTTTAATAATTAATAAACAATAACACTTCATAACCCAGCTTCATATTTTTGTGTATGGGATTAAAGGCTCCTCTATATAGGGTTTTGGGCTTTATTTGTGGACCGAAACGGTTGGGCTTTCGCTTTTCCAAGAACTTCAACAGCTCAAGTATAAAAATAAAACATTAATATTTTTTTATTTCAATAGTAAACTATTTAAATTAATATAAACATTCAAAATTTTATTTTAGATTTTTCTAAAAATCTGAATTTTAATTAATAAAAAAATAAATGCATATTATTCTACCACTTGAACCAGTTAAAACAGATTGTTAACATTTATGCTACGTTTGGTAGAAATATTATTTTTCTCGTGTTTTAGAACATGAGTTAATAATAAATTAATTATAATTTGTGATATTTAACCTCCCATATAACTTATTTCTGATGTCTTCATCACCCTTTCTTAATAATGAGAAATAATTTGAAAGAAGCGAGTCGAGCACTAAAATTACTGCTCTTAGAAATAGAAATAAATAGGCTTACCATTTTAACTAATTCAAAATTAGTCAAAAAATCAAACAATCAAATTTGTCGCGTTGTAATAAAAAATAAATAAAAGAATCAAATCCGGTTGGGGAAGAAAAAAACCTATTTTTTATTGAGCGTCTTCACTCATTTTGTTTTGATAACCGTATCATATTAATTTCTATTTTAATGGATGGAATTTTTTTGCGAAACTTTATCTTTTACAAAACCTTTTATTTATCTTTTAATTTCAAGTTTAAATTTGTACTAATTATTTTTTATTTTATGTCTAACTATTTTAACACATATTACCCGAATATTATTATATTGACCCAACATGATTTATACTTTTGACAACCATATTTTTAGCTTAATGGTAAGGAATTTAACATCTCACATTCAAATCTAAATTTTTTTGATGAGTTAGTTTAATTAGTGTTGATTAGGGTGGTTAATGAATTATAAATTGATAGGGACGTAGAGAGTTAAATTTTTGAGACGAGAATGGTGCATGTGCCACGCGTATTTGTTAAAAATATATGGTAACGCATGCCTTTGTATTTAATTTAAGGCTAAACACAAGTTTACTCATTTTATATTTTCTTATTTTGATGATCCAATTTTATCAATTACTAAGTTATTAACTATAACTATAATTTTGAAGGTCAATTTGTAAAATTGATCTCTCTTTTTTCAACAATTTAATTCTTTTAATTTTATTTTATTTCAAGTTTCATTGTTGTTTTGTTTTTGAGTTGTTAATTATCGTTAGAGGTCGTGTATATATATTATTATAATGTGTTTGATTGAATTGATGTCGTCCATTAAATAGGTACAAACACAATTGTAAAATTATCAAAACTTATTCTTTTATAGAGCAATAAGTAAGTTTTTATTATTATATAATTTTGATAAATAAATGCATACACAAAATAAGAATAGTGGGATTTAAATCCAAAACATCATAGTTTCTCTAGGGATAATGCAACATTTAGTTCTTAACCTTGATAACTTTTCTCATTATATTCTTTAAATTTTTTTGGTCCAAATTAGTCCTTAAAATTGGCAACATTCCCAATTTTGGTTTATGTGATAATTTGATATTGCGTCATGTTATTATCTAATTTTTTATAATAAAAAAATAATTTTTAAATATTGACGTGACACAATCTCTGTTATCCAGACTTGATGGTTAGAGGTAATGTTTTGGTGCCAACACAATTTGACATGGATTTCGACACTAAACACAAATCAGATTCAAGAAAAATTGACGGATACGACGGTAGGTGAAGTGAGAAGAAAAAACCAAGAGGAAGAGAGGAAAAAGAGAGGAGGAGGATACATGGCGGAGGCCGCAATCATTGACGACTTCAGACAAAGTGAATGCTGGTGGAGGAAAAGGAAAAGAAATCTGATAGGTAAAGCCCCAACGGCAGGCAACATAGAGAAGAAGAGAAATGTTGTGAGTTTTAGTTGATAGGGTTCTTTTAATTAGTTTTTTCTTTTTTAATTTTTAATGCTGGTCTAGACCAGCCCATTATTTTATAAATTCACAATGAGCCAAAAGCTAAGGCTTAAAAACACAAAAAAGCAAACCGAAGGTTGAAACACCTCATAAATTAGGTTATAATATAAATTTAAAGAATTGATGCTTCACTTCTTTCGCGGTCCAATATAAAAATATAAGTGTGAGACGTGGTGTCCTATTATCGTGTCCAGTTTTTCGAAAGTGTCCAACTGCTCGTGTCCAAATTTAGACAATGTCCTGAGTTCAAAATTTTGAGTATTACTCTAGGTTTGATTCATTTGGATGAAATAGAGTTGTAATAAAATAATTATTTTATGAATATGAAATAGGACTGTAATAAAATTGAATAAATAAAATAATGATTCAATTGGATGGAATGGAACGAGTATTTTAATGATATTTACGCATTTAATTGAGAGGAATATATATGTAATAGTAAAAAAACTCAAATAGTGAATATGCTATTTAATAAATTAAATTATGTTTTCATTTTGTAAAAGTCATTAAAAAACCAAAAGCGTTAAATGCTAAAATGATAAATATACCTTTTAATATTTTAATTTTTTGAACATCTAATTCAATTATATTTTGGGATACTTTATTGTATACTATTATTTTTGTATTTGCACAGAACCTTATGTTTTATAAATCGAAGATCCAATTATACCACTTAAATACGTTTACCAAATAACCAACATTATATTCCATTATAGTAACATTATATTTTTCTTAATAACATCACTAGTATTGTTAAAAAGTGTTACTATCAAAATAAAAATATTGTTAAAAGAAGTAGCACCAACATAATCTAACAATCATCTCAGCATCCATCTTAACATAATAAACCATGATCGGCTTTAAGAGTCCATGTTGGATATATGGAGTGGAGAAGATAGATCCAGAGACGATATTGAATTAAATAGTAGACTTCGAGGCGTGGGTGATGCTTTCCAAAGAGAACTATTTGCCCCCACACAAAGTTGCTAGAAGAAACTTTTGAATTTTCTTTAATTACCAAATCGAGGAATTCCCTAACTCTTACTCTAATTTTTGAAAATAGGATTGATTATAATGATTTTTGTGAGCTCCATAGACCCTTTATTTATATGCACTCAATGGATCCTATTTTGAAGAGTCACAACCCTTCATGTTGGACATACTTCTTAGAAGAAATATGTCCCATGGAAATGTATCCATTTAATGATAAATCATCACTTTCTAAATTTGAATAAGTGGTCGTCAATAATTAAATTTGCAATGTACAATTTCCAACAATCCCCCACTAGATTGCTAATTCCAAAAAATAGGTACACAACGATTATGCATAAAGAATGGTGTTTGCAAAATGAACCTTCCTTTAGTGCAAACTCTCAAAGTATTAACAAAGTGAATGGTAGCTAGTTGCTTGAACCATCACTCTTAAAGTCAATATCAGAAAAATTTCACACATAACCATAAAGTATTAGAGTAAGAGTTTAATTTGCTTTAGCACCGTTATGGCCATGTGCTCATCTTGTTTCGTGAACATGTATGAGAGAAAAACATAAAGAAAATCTCATTGAAGCGGCACCTCTTCATGTCCATATAGGTGGATTTCATGACAATTAATGTCCATCCATTAAGAGTAAAACTCATCCTCCTAAAGTATAAACACTAAATCTTGATCCTTATTGCATGTTGTCATTCAATAATTTGTTATTACCCTTTGAACCTCGAAACTAACTTTTAGCTAGAACAAGGTAGGCTTTCCATTACCAATGACGCGATTAGAATGGTTTTAATCCTATCTTAGTGGTGGTACTCTTAACCAAATCCCTTGACAAACCTTTTGTCAATGGATCCATCCCTAATCAGTTGTCTCATATACTCATGTTTCAAACTTATATGTCTAGACTTTTCATTGTACACCTTATTGTATGCCGAGACATGGTGGATTCACTATTACAATATACGAAAATGACGAACCTACGTTGTGGCCACAACTTTATATCTAGCAAGAGATCTCTTAGTCGTTCCGCTTCATTGCCAGTAGCCGCCAAGCCTATAAATTCAGCCTCCACAGTTGAATGTGAGATGCAAATTTATTTCTTGGAGGCCCAACTAATGGCTCCACCTCCAATCGTGAAAATCAATCCCGATGTGGACTTATTGTCACTTAGACTTGTAATCCAACTTGCATCCGAGTAACCTTCTAGTATTGCGGGATAATCACTATAGAATAATCCCAATTTTTTTTGTTTTTTTCAGATAGCAAAAAATCCTACAAATTCTTTTCCAATGATCGGTACTAGGATAATTTGTAAATCTCGCCAATTTTCACACAGCAAATGCAATATTGGGTCTAGTACAATGCATTGCATACATTAGACTTCCGATAGTGCTGGCATACTCAAGTTGCGCTATAGCCCTATCATTATTCTTACTTAACTTGAAGTTTGAATCGTATGGAGTGTTTGAATCCTTGATATTCAAGTGTTTAAAATTTTCTAATACTTTCCCGACGTAGTGAGATCAGCTTAGTGTAAAGCCTTTGCATGCTTTTTCACCTTTATACCTAGAATTGTATCTACCTCGTTGAGATCCTTTATATTAAAATTCGAGACTAGATACTCTTTAGTCTCACGAAAACCTTCCATGTTTGTCTCAAAAATTAACAAATCGTCTACATATAGACAAATAATTACACCATGCCTATCGGTGAATTTAGTGTAAATACATTTATCCGCACTATTATGTAAAAAACCATATGACAAGATAACCGAGTCAAATTTCTCATGTCACTATTTAGGTGCTTTTTTAAAACCATATAATGACTTGATCAACTTACACGCTTTATGTTCATTCACAGGGAGCACAAAACCTTCTGGTTTCTCCATGTAGATTTCCTCTTTGAGATCACCATTCAAAAAAGTCATTTTAACATCCATTTGATGTACATGTAACGTATGGATAGATGCAAGTGCTATAAGAATTCAAATGAAGGTCATCATAGCCACTGGTGCATAGGTGTCAAAATGATCTAGGCCTTCCTTTTGCCTAAATCCTTTAGCCACCAACCTACCCTTAAAGGTTGGAGAACCCCTTGTTGGAGTATTCTTCCTTTTAAACACCCATTTATACTCGATTGGCTTCGATCCTTGAGAAAGATCAACTAGAATCTAAGTATTTTTGGACAATATTGAATCTATTTCATCATTAATCGCCTCTTTCCAAAATGTTGTATCCATAAAAGTCATGGCTTCACCATAGGATTGTGGATCACTATCCACATTAAACATTATGGGGATCTTCCTAATTATGGATTCTCTATTTCTTTTAACAAGGAATGCTAGAGATTGCAATGAAATGAAATCGGGACCAAAGTCCTTTACTTTTCTCACTCTTTGACTTTTTCTCGGCTCTGTATCCTTATTGTCACAAATACTTCTTTTGGTTTGATCACTTGAGATCATTGGTTGATGTTATTTTTCTGAATCCGTTGAATCATCGAAAAATCTTATTTTCAATGAATACAACATCTCTTGTTTCAATTATCGTATTTGACATTTGTTGACTCCATTTTTTTGATGAAACGGGGTCGACTTGGGTTTTGAAAAATGAAAACGAATGTGGGAGTCGCCACCAATCCTTTTTGATAAGGTGTGATCGGGTCACATTGAAAAGTGGTTGTTTTTAATAAAAGATTTGATTTTATTAAAACAACGATTGTGGCCCATGAAATTCAGAAAAATAGGTTCGGGAGTCGATTACGTACGAGGAAGGATTAGCACCCTCGATACGCCCAAAATTGGTACCTAGTTGATTACTTAATGTCTTAGTGTCGAAAATTGAAAGCTTTGAAGAGATTTAAAATACGATCCTTTATTGAAATGTTGACAATTTTTGGAAAAAGGGCATATTTTACGTTAATCGAGAAAGAGAATTATATCCAGTAAGTTAAAACACAATGTCTTGAATTCCCGATGAGCGAATGAATGTAAAAAATTTACTTATTAAAAAGATATTTAGTTATCTCGGATTTTATAAAAAAGGGATCAGGCCCAGTAAGTTAGGACTTGACCTTTTCTTAATTTTCAAGGTCGTTTAAAGCTTAGCTTCAAAAAAAAAGACTCATGTATTTAGATTCATCGTGAAAATTGAAACCCAGTAAGTTAGGGTACGACCTTCTTGAATCTAAACACGAGATTTCACTTATTCAAAAACCATAATTTATGCATTGAATGAAAACAATTTAACGCGATATAGTAGAAATAAAACACAATGTTAATACACGTGACAAAACAAAAATGAATTCAGTAATGTAAGTATGAATAATACGGACAAACATAAAAAATAAATATAAGATACAAACCAATCATATTATAAAAAGTAAATAAACGAATAGAATTTAAACATTCTTTTAAAATAATAATGAGCATGTAAATAGCAATAAAGAAAATGAATAAGGTTAAAAATGTAAAGAGATATATATGTATGTATATGTACATAAATCAAAGATATGTATGTAGATATGTATGATCGTGGGAGGACAGCGAGTTCGAATGAGGAGCTTCTTCAGATTGCAAACGAGTATTTTGGTAATCTTTTCACTGCGTCGGATATAGGATGGGATGAACATCTATTTAGTTTAGTGGAGAGAAAGGTCACGGATAGTATGAATGATGAATTACTGAAGGTTTTTACTAAAGAGGAGATTGATTACGCAGTTAAGCAGATGGCGCCGCTGAAGGCACCTGGGGTTGATGGGTTCTCAGTTATTTTCTTCCAAAGGTATTGGCATATCGTTGGCTCGGAGGTCTCACAGTTTTGTTTATCTATTTTGAATGTTCAGGCTGAATTCGGTGATCTTAATAAAACGAGTATCGTTTTGATTCCGAAAATTGATAAACCAAAAGATATGTCACACTTCAGGCCCATAAGTCTGTGCAATGTTGTTTATAAAATTATTGCAACAGTCTTGGTGAATCGCATGAGGGGAATGCTGGGGTTTTGTATCAATGAAGCGCAAGGGGCATTTATCCCAGGAAGACTTATTTCGGACAACGTACTGATTGCCTATGAGATCCTTCATTCTCTAAAAATGAAGAAGCGCGGTAAGAAAGGCCATTTTGCACTAAAGCTTGATATGAGTAAAGTGTATGATTGTGTTGAATGGGATTATTTGGCAGGTATGATGAAGCAGTTGGGTTTTCATATGGATTGGATTGTTCTTGTTATGCGATGTGTTTGTTCTGTTTCTTATTCTGTCAATCTGAATGGTTATAATGGTGAATGGTTCTCCCCATCAAGAGGGTTACGACAAGGAGATCCTCTAAGTCCCTACTTATTTCTAATTTGTGCCGAAGGTTTTTCGACACTCATTCGTGATGCCAAAATTAAAGGACGAATGGTAGGTGCACCTGTTGGTAGGGAAAAATTTACAATAAACCATTTATTCTTTGCTGACGATTGTATATTATTTGGAGATGCGTCTAGTGAAGGAGTTGGGGTTGTTAGAGAAGTAATATGTGAGTATGAGATGGCTTCAGGGCAACGTGTAAATTTCGAAAAATCCCTCATCTATTTCAGTGCAAATGTGGAGTCAAGTGTTAAAGAGGAGATTATCAACATGCTAGGTGTTAGGGTGGCTTCCAATCCCAAAAAGTACCTAGGTTTGCCTATGATGGTGGGGAGGAGGAAAAAGTGGGCTTTTTCCAGTTATGTGGATCGATTTAGAAAAAGGATTGAAGGGTGGAACTTGCGCTATTTGTCGATGGGGGGCAAGGAGGTCTTTATTAAATCAGTTTTGCAGGCATCTGCAATTTATGCTATGCAATGCTTTCTGTTGCCTAAGACTTTATGTCAAAAACTGGAGGGTATTATGAACAGATTTTGGTGGATTAATAATAAATCAATGAAGGGCATTCATTGGAGTAATTGGGAAAGGCTTTGTACGCCAAAATGCTGTGGAGGTATGGGATTTAAAGATTTGTTTTTGTTTAATAAAGCTTTATTAGCTAAACAGGTTTGGCGTTTGTTATCTTGTTCTAATAGTTTATTAGCCAAGGTGTTCAAAGCCCGTTATTATCCTCACTCAGATATTTTATCAGCTAAGGTAGGATCTTACCCTTCATATACCTGGAGAAGCATTTGTAATGCGCGTGATTTAATTAGAGATGGGCTTCTGTGGCGAGTTGGGAGGGGTGATTGCATTAACATATGGAATGATCCATGGCTACCTGGAAAGGAGAACAACAGAATTCAAGGTCAGAACATTCGGACTACTTGGACAATGGTTAATCAATTAATGGATATGGAGGGCAATACCTGGGATAGGGAGCTTATTCATAAGTTATTTGATGATAATACAGCGGATAGAATTCTATCCATTCCCATTTCTGAAAGTAGGTCGGAGGATATTCTGGTCTGGAAGTATGAAGGATCAGGGGATTACACGGTGAAAAGTGGTTATCGGGCCCTTATGGCAGAGGTGTTACATAGTAGCTCTAATTTATCCTCTACAGATAAGGAATACAAGAATTTCTACACAAATTTGTGGTCACTTAAAATTCCTCAGAAAATCAAAATACATGTGTGGAGGCTGTTTAATAATTTAGTGCCTCACTTTTGTAATTTGGCGCGCCGAGCTCTGGGTGAGGAAAAAGTGTGTCCACTATGTACGGTTGATCTGGAGAATTCTGAGCACTTACTGTGGTCTTGTGAGGTACTGCAGAATATATGGGCCATGTTGCACGTTCGACTTCCTCCGACGGATGCTTCACTGAGCCAAAAGGACAAATTTGTTAAAACATTTATAGAAGCTGATGTCCGCCATAAAAATATCATAGCTATTTCATTATGGAGCAACTGGTTTCATAGAAATAAGCTTGTGCATGAAGGGGTCAAAGTTTCGAGGCATGAAATGGTGGGTTTTATTAGAGGATATGAACAGGAAATCTGGTTGAGCCATGAGATCCCCTGCTTTATTACCGGATCTGAGATTAATGAATTGTGGAGGCCTCTGGATGTGGGTATTATTAAGATTAATTTTGATGCATCTTTTATCAAAGAGAAGGGGTTAGCCACTACTGCAGTTCTTGCTAGAAATTATAAAGGTGATGTTATTGGGCGAGACTTATCTGTTTGAAAACATTTCGATCGTTTTGTGGCGAGGCACGGGCTTGTGAACGTGCTTTAATATTTGTGAGAAACATGCGTTTTCAATGATTGGTTGTGGAAGGTGATTCCTAACATCATCAAAACCGTCGGGAGAAATGAAGCGGATAAATCGATTATTAGACCGATTATATGCCATATCAAACAAATGAATGATTTTTCTGAGATTACATACTCTTTTGTGCATCGTGCGGTTAATGAGGCGACCACGTTACGGCGATGGAAGGTCGAAGAAGAGGCGGTTGTGGGAGTTAATGCCGATGTCGGAGTTGGTTGGTTGGTGGTGTGGAAAGATCGGTCAAACCGGGAACAGAGGGCTTAAGTATGTTGATGTTGGTGCTTTGATTTTTTGGAGAAGGTTCGTTGTAATCTCCAGGTTTCTTCAAAGCTTTGCTCCCTTTTCGTTTTATTTCCTTTATTACTGAGCTTGGGGAGAGCAACCGGGCTGGTCATAGGGATTAAAAGTCGATGCTGCTGGTTTTGGCGTTTCATCTTGCTTTTTCTTTTCTTTTATTTTGGACGATACTATCTATGCTTTGTTTTATGAGGGACAGCTGTTGTTTGTCATTTATTATTGTCTTTGTGTCAGAGACCTCTTTTTTAGTTTTACCAGCAGTGCTATTGAATAAGAACTAGTCTATTATTACAAAAAAAAAATAGTATTGTATAAAATATTATTAACTTTTAAAGTATAGAAGTATATATAAATAAAAAATTTAAAATGTATTATGAAGTAAAATCATTAAAATATATAGACAATATTGAATTAGTATAAAACATAAACTAACACATTATGAAATTAGATATATATGATAAAAAGAATTAAAATAATAATACATAATAAAATAAAATAATATATAAAAGGTCAATAGATATATAAACTAATACAATAATAATACCTATAATAATAATAATAATAATAATAATAATAGTAATAATAATAATAATAATAATAATAATAATAATCAATAACATAACAAGAATAATAAAAAAAGGACTAATTTGAATTTTAAAACCGAGATTGGGGCCAAATCTGAAATAAATTAAAAATAGAACCTAATTGGATGCGCAAATAACTGGGAGGGACCAAACAAGCAATATTCCCTGTTCCCCAAAAAGCATGGTTCCATTAAGGACCAAAATGAAAACGTAACAAATTACGGGGTGCAATTGAAAACAACAAAAACGCTTAATTGAAAAATCATTAAAAAGCGGAAGGGCTAAAAGTGCAATTAGCCCTTTCGCAGAAAAACACGCAGATCTGAGGGCATCTGGGTCGGATCTCGGGTCGGCCTCCTAAACGGCGTCGTTTTGGTGCTTGGAGCTAGGGCCCAAAACGGCGCCGTTTTATACGCTTTTATAAATCAATTTTTTTTAAAGCTTCACTTTCTGCCTTTTCTTTTAAAAAAAAACCTAAAATTCTCTCAAGCTCTCTCTCCTTTTTAGGATGTCGGCCGGAGATCGGTAGTCGCACATCATGGCCACGGCCGATCGCCGATCTGTTGTTGTCGCAAGCATAGCGGTGGGAGTCCAAAATCTTTTTTCTTTTCGATGCAACCCTTCGCCTCCAATGCTTCGACGACGACTAAAAAAATAGGTAAATCTCTTCCCTTTCCTTCTTTTTTTGTTATTTTCGCATATAAGAAAAAAGAAATAAAAAGAAAATAAAAAAAAGGGAAGAAATTGCCAGAATAAGTACCTAAAACAGAAAAAATATCCCTTTGAAAGTGCTATTTTTATTTTCTCTGTAAAAGAAACAAGTCCCTATTACAGTGATGAAGTCCTCCCCCTTTTAGATATGTTTGAATGGCTTTAAATAGCCATTTTACAATTTTGTTTCTATTTTTTCTTTGCTGTCTCTTCTTTGCTTTTTGCAGGCGATTGACGGAGCAGGTGGCAGAGTTGGTGGCCAAGATTAGGTGCGGCGACAGGCAGAAGTTCAGGGGTCAGAAGACCCTAGGTGCGGCGCACCTAGGGTTAGGGTTTCTTATTTTTACTGGAAATGTTTTGGGTTTTGGGCTGAGGTATTGGGTTGTAGTGTTTGGGTTTGTAATTGGGTTAAATTGTAATTGGGCTGTTACTTTGGTTTTGTTTAAGGTCTGTTCTAGGTTTATTGATTGGGTTAGTTGGGCCCTGGGCAAAATGGGCTTGTACAACATTAAGTCAAGAACACGATAAACCTTAGAGTGTTGGGCATATCCAAGGAATGCACCTTTGACAACTCTTGGTCCTAACTTTGTTCTTCGTTGGTTGGGAACTCTATAATAAGCCATACACCCCCATACTTTGAAATAATCTAAGTTTGGCATCCGACCCTTAAATAACTCATATGGAGATACTTTGAATTTTCTTGATGGTATTCTGTTAAGGATATACCATGCAGTCAATAATTCTTTACCCTATAGATTATATGGAAGTTTAGCATTTAACAACATTGATTTAACCATATCCATTAAAGTATGGTTCTTTCTTTTCATCAAACCATTTTGTTGCGGAGTATAAGGTGTGGAACACTCATGTACCACACCTTGTTCCTTACAAAAAAACATTAGATTCATTTGAAAAATATTCACCACCTCTATCACTACGAAGCATTTTGATTTTCTTACTAAACAAATTCTCAACCTTATTTTTAAAACGTTTAAGCATATCAAAAGCCTCGTCTTTACTTTTCATGAAATACACATAAGTAAATTTAGAGAAGTCGTCTATAAAAGTGATAAAATATCGTTTTCCACCTCTTCTTAGAGCTTTATTTAATTCACAAACATCCGAATGGATTAAATCTAACACTTGTGAATTCCTTTCACACTTATTAGGAAATGACTTCTTGGTAATTTTTGATTGAATACAAATTTCACATTTATCCACAAACTCATCATTACTTAGATTGATATAACTATTCTTTTGCGTATATTGTAAAGTTTAAGATTAAAATGTGCTAAACGCACATGCCACACAGTATAAGACTCAACAATATAAGGAGAAGAATTGATTTTATTCATATCAATGCTCAACTTGAACATACCCTCGTTGCAATATCCTTTTCCTACATATATATCACCCTTAAGCAAGACAAACTTATTGGATTCCAAGATAATCTTGAACTCCTTGTTACACAGAATATTCGCGGACACTAAATTCTTTCTCACATCGGGAACATGCAACACAATGGTAAAAGTCAATTTCTTCCCGGATGTGAAGTTGAGTTCCACTGTCCCTTGACTGAGCACCTTAACCGATTGATAGTTACCTATAAGCACTTTACAGTTTGCCACTAGTTCATAACTCTTGAATTGTTGTCGGTCATTACACACATAGACAGTAGTTCTAGAGTCGAGCCATTAATTATAGGACTAATTGGTCATGGCTGTATTGAGTTCGATCATCATACTAATCTCCAAACTCTCAATCCTTTCCGTAACCATGACCACTAAGTCCATATCTTCCATCATATTGGCTTTGGAAGTTGTGGCATCTTGCTTCTTTTTGAGAAGTTTGCAATCCTTAATATAACATCCTTTCTTATTATAATTATAACAATTGCGAGATTTTTTCTTCTTGTCTTGCACGTCCATGGTCTCTGATGTAGCCTTACGTTTACCATTTCGAGAGTTCTTAGACTTGCTCACATGGTTCACTTTAGAACTTTGGGGAAGATACACCGTATCACGCTTCTGAGTTTCCTCTCCAATACGCAAATGCCTAAGTATTTTCTTCATAGTGAACTCCTCTTCCATATACAAAAGTTTTTTCGATAATTGTTTCAAGATGAGGGCAATTTGAGATGATAGCCCCCAACTTGTAACAATTCTAGAATAACAACTTTCAATTCACAGAGGTTTGCGTACAAGGACTTTAATTCATGGACTTGATCCATGATCAGGATACTATCGAGCATTTTGAAATCGAAATACTTCATCATTAAAAATTTATTAGTACCTTATCGCTCAGTGCTGTATTTCTCATCAAGAGCTTTCCATATTTCCACCGGGGATTGCATCGACATGTAGATATCATACAATCGATCAGACAAGGTGTTGAGGATGTGTCATCGACATGTGAAATTGTCTTCTTCGCACTTCTTCTTGAGTTCAACCACTTTCGAACTTTCCTCGGGGTTTGCATTGGGGGCGAGATCCTCCACAGGTTGTAGGTTTGGATCCAAAACGTACGCCACATTTAAGATAGTAAGAGGGAACAACATCTTGTCCTTCCAGTGGTTGAAGTTGGAACCATCAAATCGGTAAAGTTTCACAAACTTTTGGTTCGTCACTTTGAATGCGATGGTAGCCTCCGTTGCCATCTCTAAAATAGTAGACTATTTGCCCCCACATAAAGAGAACTATTTGCCCCCACACAAAACTGCTAGAGGGTTAAGACAAATGTCCTCCCAGAATACAACGAAGCTTTTGAATTTCCCTTGATTAGCACAATTGGGGAATTCCCTAACTCTTACTCTAATTTTTGAAAATAGGATTTATTGTAATAATTTTTGTGAGCACCATAGACCCTCTATTTATATGCACTTAATGGATCCTATTTTGAAGAGTCATAACCCTTCATGTTGGACATACTTCTTAGAAGAAATATGTCCTATGGAAATGTATCCATTGAATGATAAATTATCACTTTCTAAATTTGAATAAGTTCTCATCAATAATTAAATTTGCAATCTACAATTTCCAATAGTCCAATTACAGTAGAAAACTCATTTACAATAATTACTAAAATCGGAAAGTTGAAACAATTCTCTTACTAAGAAGATAAAGAGCAGCAAAGATGCCACCATAATCGTGCTAAAAGAACCACAATGCTAAAAGCTTCCAAAGCAAACCAATAATAAAGATGAAACATATTTAAATCAATTGCAGCGGATTTAAATAGATTGAAGCAGATTTAAATCGTTAGTAGCAAATTTGAAATTTGAATCGAATGAGACAATTGTTGATATTTTTCATGCTTGTTGCATTTTTCTGTTTTTTGTTCTCAATTCTTTTTGGCTTAAAAACCACTGGAATCAAATTCCACTATAAGCAGAGAGGAATGTAAAAAGGATAATAATGTTAAAAAAAACCGTTAAACTTAGCTCGAAAGAAACAATTTTAAAGCAGGAGAATGGAAATTTTTAATCTCGCAGGAGCTAAAAAGCCCAGATCTAAAATACCCAAAACTTTTTAAATACTAATCATTTAAACATATATAAAAAAAATTGGGGATGTTTCTGAGTGGATGAATAAACTAGTTCAAGCAAAAGAGAAAATTAGGAGAATTTAAAAAGAAATTTACAACGGGGAAACCAAGAGGGAAATTTGTAAATCGAATAAGGTTTTCTTGGTTTCCTTTTTAGATTCTGCTTGTAAATTCTCTTTTTCCCTTATTGGAAATCAAAAGAACTACCATAATAAGCAAGTAAATTAAACAATGAGAAAGAAATTAAGACATACATAAACTTCCAAAGTTGAATGATAAAGATATTTACAACCTCCAAACTCAGACTGGAATTGAATGAGATTGACGGGTTTGAGATTTGCTAGTTGGTGAATAGCTATTCCGGGCCCAACTGTAATAGAGTGTTATCCGTAATTCATCCAAACCAAACATTTTTTTGGAGCGTCTGAATGTAGAAATCAGAATCTAGCCCAACCAAACATACTGTTTTTGTGTCTAGCGTTTGGATCCTTACTCTGTCTGACACTTGTGTCCCATTAAATAATATCCAATGGCTATATTATCACATGAATCAAAATTAAAAAAACAAATGTTACGTTCCAAAATTAAGGTAGATTAAAAAAATTTAAAAACTAAATTGGACAAACTTGCTAAGCTCAACGATTAAATGTTGCTTTATCTTGTTCGTTATCTTGACAATATAAATCCTTAAACGCTTCAAGATGATACATAATATTTAAATGTATTATATGGTGTTTATTATATTATTTCGATTTTTTTTAAAACTAATCCTTTTCGATTTTGTGATTGTCCCTTTTACAATATTGTGTTAAAGGTTTGAACTCGAGTCTTCTCTTTGGAAGTGTAATAAACTTTACCATTGCACCAAACACTTGTTAGTATTGTACTATTTTTGCTGAAAGCAATGTATTAATATAATTTTTTTTAATACCAAGAAGTATTAGATGCAATGGTAAGGCATATTGCACTCCTAAAGGAGAACATAAGTTAAAACTTTAGAGACAACATTATTGGGAGGAACAACCTCCAACCTCAAATATAGACATAAAACGAACATGAAAAGTACTAATATATATTAATCTCCTTTAAATTTAGAATTGAAACCATCATTTATTAAAACTGCCTATATGAATCAAATAGATAAAATAAGTAAAGGGTGGATAAATTTTACAATCTTATATTAATTCAAAGATGGTCTCAATTACGAGAGGAGATGAGGTAGCTGGCCTCATCAACTCCCAAATTAATGTGTATTTCAAATTTGAAGGGTTTTTAATAAACTGATTAATCAACGCATGCTGTTTCTTATTATAGTCCATAGAACGAAAGGCATAGCATATTTAAGTCAAATGAATGAATGAATATTCCAGTGTTGGAACTTGGAATTTGGAATCTTATTCACTCCATTCAAAATTATTAATATAAAAAATCCTGGGAATTTTCCCATAAAATTATTTATAAAAATTATTCTTTTGCAATTTTCTGAATTTATTTCATATAAAATAATTTGATAAATGAAAAACAATTTATTATTCAATAAAAATATTTTTATTCTAAAATTGATTTTCAAATCATCTTTTAGAAAATAACCTCAATTTTCATATAAAATTTACATATACAAATATAGTCAAATGACATAGATCAATCATGGATGATTACAATGGAAATTACATGCAATGTGAACCAAAACATGCTTGTTTTCAACTCCTCCTTAAACTTAAGTTAGGTCAGTATCAAAATAACAAAAGCAGAGTGAATAAACTAAATACTTCATTTAGGATAAGAAAATAACCAAATACATAAATGTTTGAAAACAAACATAAAGTAAATAAAATACAAGCTCCTACTAAACCATGATTTCCTCAAATAATATAACATCTATATGAGCAGTGTGCTCATGAAAAACCTTGGGTGGTAAACCTTTTGTGAGTGGATCCGCTATCATGGAGTTTGTCCCAATGTGCTTTATGGATATTTTTCCATATTACACTCTTTCTTTCACAACTAGGAACTTTATGTCATTATGCTTTGACTTAGATGACCTTCTGTTGTTGTTGGAATACAGCACCGCTGACTTATTGTCACAAAATAATTTGAGTGGTCTTTCTACATTTTCCAAAATGCGTAGCCTAGTGACAAAGTTCTGAAACCATATTCCATGGTTTGATGCCTCATAGCCTGCTACAAATTCTGTTGCAATAGTGGAAGAAGCTACAAGTGTCTGTTTGACACTTTTCTAGGATATAGCTCCTCAAACTAAAAGGTAAATATAGCCCGATGTAGAATTCCTACTATCTTAGCACCCAACGAAATCAGAATCAGAATACCCTACAACCTCCAAATGATTTGATCTCTTGCTAGTGAGCATGTAATCTATTGTTCTCTGAAGATACCTCATAACCCTCTTGGTTGCTATCCAATGGTCCATACCAGGGATGCTTAAATATCTTTCTAACATCCCAACATTGCACATAATATCTGAACGCGTGCATACTTGAACATACATTAGACTCTCAACAGCTGATGCATAGAGAATCTTTTGCATTTCCTAAATTTCAAGGTTACTTTTAGGGTATTGAGCAAGATTAAATTTGTCTCCTTTAGCAACAGGGGTGCCATCTAGTCTACAGCCTTGCATGTCAAACCTTTTAAGTATTGCATCAGTATAGCTCTTTTGTGAAAATATAAGAATACCTCGAGATCTGTCTCGATGTATCTAAATTCCTAAAACAAAAGAGGCGTCCCCAAGATTTTTCATCTCAAAATGCTTAGATAAAAACCTCTTGTTTTGTGTAATAAGCCTATATCATTAGTGGAAAGAAAAATGTCATCGAAATATAGAACCAAGAATATATACTTACTCCCACTAAATTTGTGATACACACAATCATTGACAATATTCATCTCAAAATTGAACAAGACAATTACTTAATGAAACTTGTGGTACCATTGACAGGAAGCTTGTTTGAGTCCATAGATGCATTTTAGTTAATTTGCAAACCATATTCTTTGGGTCTCCCGACTCAGTTTTCTAGTTTCACCATATAAATTATTTTTTCAATGTTGCCATTGAGAAACACAATCTTAACATCCATTTGATCTAGCTCAAGATCAAAATAAGCAACAAGCGTCATGATTGTCCTGAAAGAGTCTTTCAATGAAATTGGAAAGAAAGTCTCTAGAAAATCAATATCTTCTTTTCGAGTATATAATTTAGCTACAATCACACCTTATACCTCTCCACATTACCATTTGCATCCCTCTTGGTTTTAAATATCCATTTACAACCAATTGGTTGCGCCTTTAGGTAATGAGACAAGGTCCCAAACTTTATTGTCTTACATAGACTTGTACTCTTCTTGCATGGCATCAATCCACTTTTGAGAATTAGAACTTTTCATGGCCTAACGAAAGTTGATTGGATCATCTTCTATCATTCCATTGTCATCCTCATGTTCTTGGAGAAATACAAAATAATCATCTGAAATAACATTTCTCCCTTCTCTCATAGACCTCCTTAATGACACTTGTTCTTGAGGTTGTTGAGTTTGTTCTTCTAGAATAATTACCTCATCTTGAATAGGGAATTGTTCCACAGTGTCTTGTTGAGTTTCTAGATTTATTTCTTGATCAATAATAAGTATGATAAGATAAACATAGTTAAAAGTGATAGCAAGAACTGAGTTAGAACCCAATTCCTCCTCAAAAGCATTTTCTCTTACCTTATTTCTCCCTCCAAACTCAACATCCTCAAAAAATATTACAGTTCATGTCTAAAAATATTACTAATTGTGGGGTCATAAACTTATAGTCCTTAAATCGCTTAGAATAACAAATAAAGTAGCTGCTCGCTATTTTGGAATCCAATTTCTTTTCATGTGGTTTATAAAGCCTTGTCTTAGCTGGACATCCCCACATGTAAAAGTACTTTAGAATAGGCTTTCGAATTAAATATCAATATGAATTAGTTCTAAAACGTCTGAAGATCTGTTGGCGCCCAATCTCTTGGTTTTGGTATGTTTTCCCTCGATGCAATCGACATAGACATCAAAGTCTGTGAAGTTAGGGGACTCTAAAATGCCATCAGACACAAGGCACTCAACTCTACCTTTTGAGATATGACCTAAGCGCTTATGTCATAATGATGCCAAATTTTCCTTATTTAATGTGCGTTTAATACCACGTGATTTCACATGCAAGGTTTCATTATAGGATGCAACTATTTCTAGCAAATAAAGGTTGTCATAAGAATTTAAATAACCAGTTCCAACAATATTCGAATTAAAAGATAAACTAAACTAATTTTTTACAAATGAACAAAAATATCCACATTTGTCCAACAAAGAAACATAAACTAAATTCCATCTAAAAGATGGTAGAACAAAAAATGATTTTTAAATCCAAATAAAAACCAATTCCTAATAACAACCTAAGATTCTCAATTGCTTCCACTTCCATTTATTTTCCATCACCCACGAAGATGTATCTTTGACCATCACTTGACTTTCGGTAGCTTAGGCAACCCAGCATAGAAACACTTATGTGAGTAATAGAACCAGAATCTATCCCCTAAGTGTTTCTAGGTACTAAAGCTAAATTAACTTCAGACAAACTAAAGGTAGAATTATACCTTTCGTTGCAAGCCAGATGTGATCAGACAAACTATAGTAAAAACTATACCTTTCTTTGCAAGCCAGACGTGATATTTGACACATTCTTTCTTCACGTATCCAAACTTGTTACAAAAGAAACATTCCTCTGTAACCTCCTGTTGTTTCTTTTGTGTTAGACCTTTAGTAGCTTCATTATGATATTTTCTTTTCTTGCCTTTGTCTTTAGAGACACTGGCCAAATGAACACTTTCAGACTTATCATGCTTCAACCTTTCTTCCTTTTGTATACAATGAGAAATGAGTTCATTTAGAGTTCATTTGTCCTTTTGAAAGTCGTAACTAATTTTAAATTGGTTCAACTGTGCAGGAAGTGATACAACAACCATAAGAACAAAAAAAGTCATAAAAGTTAATTAAGTAAAAAGGACTAAATCATAAAATTTGCAAAAGTGATCCCTATAGGATATTTGTACTAAATGGTTATAAAAGTATGAAATGAATGTTTTAAAATACAATTAGACCTTGATTATTATAGTGGCCAGTTAGTGGATTGAAAGATATGAAATTATATAATTAAAATGTTTTGTTTTTAAATTAAATATATGTTATAATATTATTAAAAGATAAAAGACAAAATAAAGAAACATAAGTATCATCTTCCTCCTTTTCTTTATGTTTGAACCGAAACTCCATAACCAAATAAACAAAACCTTCGACCAAGCTTTAATTGGGTGCATGCAAGTGATTTTCTTATCTATTTCTTGTAAATTTTATGTTTTTTAGATTGTTGCAACTAGGTCCAACTAATCTAGAGGTCAATTTGTAAAATTGCTAAATGTTATAGATTATGCCATGAATGAATTAGATATTTTTTTGAAGTTTTATGATAGATTGTTAAGTTTAGTTGTTAAATATAAATGTTTTATTAAGTAAATTTGATGATTTTAAGGAATAAGGACTTATTTATGAAAATGGTAAAATTAAAGGAAAATATTGCAAATGGATGATAATTATGGGCTGTTATAAAAATAGGTAAAAATCAATTTGCATGAATTTTATTTAGAATGATGAAATTGCAAGTTTTGGCTTTAGGGACTAAATTGCGAAAGGGTAAACTTTGAGGGTAATTTTGTAAATTCTCATTATTATGGGTTATAAGATAAATTAATTATTCTAAATGCTAGAATGAGATTAATTGAATGAAAATGGTTAATTTGCATGTTTTGAACTTAGGGACTAAATTGTATAAAAATGTTGGGAGCAATTTTGTAAAAATGTCAAAAAGGACGTAATTGCATAAAATGAATTAATTTTTATATTAGAATTAACAAATTGAATGGAATTATTAAATTAGGTCAGGAATGAGTGAAAAATTGAGGAGAAGAAAAAATTACCAAATAGCCCCTAAACTTAATTATTGCTGCAATTTAGTCAGGTAATTTCTTACGGTATATAACCGCTTTTATGGTAGTTAAATTGAATGATCATTATGTTGATTTGGTATAAACAAACCTATTTATATATATATGTATCAATGCTATGATGAATTGACGGATATCAAATCCCAGTTGAACCTTAGGAATTCTTATGATACAAATGACATGTTATTAGAGATTTCATGTTTCAGGTGCTGGTCTTGAATGTCTTACCGATGGCTGAGGTCTTGCATTTGTTGCGGATTCTCTACAGCTTATGTGAGTAGCATCGTGTAGCTTACATTCTGACCTACAGCTAGTGTGAGCAGACCCATTTCACAGCTCGTGTGAGAATTCATGTAAAGGTAAGGTTACGATTATATGTAGCACACTCTGTGTGAGCTTTCCCGAGTATCAGATGTAATTATTAATGATTCAACGGGTAAGAAAAGGAAAAGAAATGGTAAGTTCACAATTGAGATGTAACATGATGTTATAAAAAGATTGATAAATTAAATGATGTATTTATATTTGAGATATCTACTTATGTTGTCAATGAACTCATTTATATTATGGACAAGTACACTAACTTGTGATTTGATGATGTTGTTTAGGCTTACACTAAGCATTTGGAAATGGTAAGTAAACAAATGGAATGAAACATGATCGTATGGTAACGATGATGAATTAAAGGTTATGTTTATATATATATGGTTGATTTCATATGTATCATGAACAAGTATGCTAACTTGTGAGTTTGATGGTGTTATATAGGCTTTATTAATCTTATGACATTGGTAAAGGTTTATACTTATTTTATAAAGTTTATATGAGCTTACTAAGAATTCATTGCTTACGTAGTTATTTTCTTTTACTTTATAGATTATCAGAAGCTCAATCGGTTAGAAGTTCGTTGGAGATTTATCACACTATCCAGTGGACAATTCAGTAGTTTTTGAGTAATTTGATTAAAGTTTATAATGGCATGTATAGGGTGCTTTGTGATGGTATTATGGTGTATGTGTTAATAGTGTTTTAGCATGTATAAGCTTTGGAAAGCTAGGTTGGTTTGGTACATTTTGATGCCTTACCAAGTTATATGATATTTCTTACTTTGATGTGCTTGTTTTTAAGGTTATCTTGACATGTTGATAATGACTTGAAAATGATTACTTGAGACATGATTAAGTTCATTTATGAGCTAAATTATCATGTATGGAAATGGCAATATTATCATGTATAGGTCTATTGTATTGATGACTCATGGTAATCATCTTAACCGCTTTTAGTTATTGAAAGGTTTGGACTTTTGATAAGCTTGTAGTAGTTGAGAATGGATAAATTGAGATATGTTTTGGTAATTAATTAAGTTAGATTATGATGCTTGAAATAAGGTAATGTTGACTTCTGTTGGCATGTTATGTTTTGGTATGTTTGTGGTGCCTTTAAATGGCATATTGGTTAAGTAAATTAGGATGCTTGAAATGGTATGTTATGTTTTGGTATGTTTGAATGCTTGATTGTGTGCACAAATGGTTTATATGGTTATTCATGAAATGGTCTTGGAAATGATTTGATTTTAGGTAAACTTGGGTCCACACGGCCTGAGACACGGGTGTGTGACTCAACCGTGTGAGACACACGACTGTGTGTCATCTAATGATTTCTTTAGGGTGCAAGTTAGTGAGTTACACAGCCTGAGACATGGGCGTGTGACATGGCCATGTGACCCTACTTAGAGAGTTACATGGGTGAGGACATGGGCTAGGACATGGCCGTGTGTCCCTAGTTCGAAGGTTACACGACCTTAGACACCGGTGTGTGTCTCAGCCGTGTGAGGCACATGGCCTGGCCACATGGGCGTATGACCCCTGTTTCACAAATTTTGCAACTTTTCCCTAAACTTTCCAAATTATTTCAAATTAGTCCCGATTGTCTTCTAAGCTATTTTTAAGGGCTTGAGGGCTCGATTTAGGGACAGTATGCATGTGTATGAATGATTTATGATATCATTTAAATTATTGAATATTAAAATGTTTAAATGTTTTTTATTGTATGGTAATACTCGATAACCCTAATTTGGCGATGAAGACGGGTTAGAGGTGTTACGTGCTTGTCACAATGAGAGGTGCAGGTTGTTCTTCCCTTAGTGCAAAGTCTATGTCCATACAGCCAAGCACTATAAGTAATTGCCTTTTCCATTCCTTTGAATTGGTCCCAGTAAGCACAGGTATAGAATTGATATTAGTAGATATTGTGGAAGTAGAAGATGAACTAGCTGAATATAGAACAAAAATAAATAAAAACAAGCTCACATAAATATTCATAAGTAAATAATAAATTCAAAATAATGGCTTATTCCATCTCAAGATGCCAAACACAACATTAGTATCAAGTCTTTGGACAATAACATTAAAAGTAAACGATACTCTTGTTGTAGCAATCAAACATTGATAATAAATTATGTCAAACAATAAATCAATCTTTGGACTAACATATTGCTCACATAGAGTATCTTATAATTGTCACACATTTATTACCACAGGTGTCGTTGAAATTCTGCCAAATATTAACTTACCTTTGGGTCAATTAATAAACACATGAATCACAAATATATACAAGCATCTTGATATTTTAAATAAGCTAATCTACGGAAAAAGGTCACTTTGGTGTCATTTTATTTCAAGTAATCTATTTAAAATATTATATATCCTTAATTAAAACCCAAAGTCAAAAACTGAATTCATTCATTTCAAAATATTTCTCCTAATTTAAATAAAAATAAATGATATTCACATTAAACTATTAAATCTAAATCATGCAAATTATGGAAAAATATACCAAAAATTCTTATAAAATTTACAAGGTAACTTAATGAATAAGAAACATTCAATCTCAAAGAATATTCAACTATATATATTGGTTTGATTGAATGGAAAGAAACATCGAGTGATTCAATTGCTATATAAAGAATTAAAAAAACAAAAATCAAAACATCATCTCCTATCTCATAAAAGAATATTAATGACCTTTAATTTTTATTAAACATAATCAAGAGAAAATAATAAAAGCCTAAACCCATGACCCTTCTTTCTTTTTATCGATTAATCAAATAACTTTTATAACCAACAACAACCTATATAGTTTAGGTTTTCTAACTCAAAAGTGAAAAGCCATGAGAAATTTATATTAATCCAAAAATTCAAAGTTGAACAGAAATTAAATTAAAAAAATAATTGTAACAAGATTGAATCATAATTAATTAAAACCTAAAAAATTTATCAAGAATTTCAAAGATTTAACATGATATGTAATTAAAATATCATATCTATAAAATCTGAAAAATGAATTAATCCAAAAGAATAGAGAATCAATTCATTCAAAAAAGAATAGAAACTTAATCAATTCCCAATGATTTAATATGATGAGGCTTAGATGCCATTTATTAAAACCGTAAAATAAAATCTGATATAAAATTTAACAAACCAGGATCTATCATGTCAGATCATTAAGAACAAAATTGTATGCGAAAGCATACCTGAATCCATTATTGAAGATTGCACAAAAGGTTTTGATCTTCCAAGAAAATAGTTTCTCTTTGTATAACTCTTTGATGGGGATAGAGAAAATATATGAGATAACCTTATTTCTTGGGGACCACAACCTCTTTAAATAACTGATTATTAATCAGCTTTGGGTATATACAATTGGGCCCCTCATCAAATTATAAATACAACTTTAGTATTATTCATAAGATAAACAAAGGAAATGAGAATGCATTTATAAATTCTAAATACTAAATATATGCTAATTTGTAGGGATTTTATTTTTGTTCAAAGTTACGTGAAAAAAATTTAAAGAGAAAAGGAAGTTGTAGCACTTTTTACATGTTCCGATGGCCAATAAAATTGAGTAATGTCACATTAACATGTTCCAAGCATTTAGAAGTTTTCTTTAACCAAAATCATCATTTAATTAATTTATTAAAATCCAATGGAAATCATTTCTATTATATTCAAAGCTTTGAACACATTTTAAAATAATTTGAAATCATTTACTTATTGTTAGGACATGGAAAATAGATAAAATGGATCATTGGATAACTCAAAAAAACTAAAAATTCACATTATATAAATGTAAAAGGGCATGAATTGAGATATTAGCTTCAAACTTTCAAGTCTCAAGACTTTGGACCTCTAGAAAAAGAATTGAGCCTTTGAACTTGTTTGTCTCAAGACATAAGTGACGTGTCTCGAGATTTGGGAGCAAGGAACCAAAACTTAGATTCCAAAACACATTTAAACCATTTCAAAACACACCTAAACATTACCAACATATGACACAACATTTCTAAGGCCTTAAAGACCTTTGAAATATCACCCATTCACTTGAAATACCACATGTTCAAGGTTTATAATCAATAATGCCACATCAATGAACCAAATTATACTAAATAGTTATAGAACATGCATGTATCTCAAAGTTAATTGATCATTCAATCACGGCTTCAAGGCCAAAACACATGAAACCATTCAAAATATAGTTTCAAAATCAAGCATCAATAACCTCTAACATCAAGACCCTCAAGTAATTTGAAACTAATACAAGTACAAATTAAATGAACCCTTAAGTACATGCCACTAGAGCCAACAATACACTACTTTCATACTTTTTAAGTCTCACAATGGTGTAGTGAAGATGTGATCCAAAAGTTGAGTCGACCTTTGATCTGCCATAATTCATTGTGGCAAATTAGAATTTTTTTGGAACTTAAGGAGTTTGGTTTTGAGTCATTTTGTGTTATTTGGTTATGTTTTCTATTTCTATAAGCTTAGGTTTAATTTTAGTAAAATTAGTGTTTTTACGCATATTTTTTGATGTAATGACCCATTGGGCCAATACAGGCCAAAGAACATTAGAGACGACTCCAGTGTCGTAACACCAACATGCAGTGTCACAACATCGTATTACAAAGCTAAAGAAGTTCCCTGCAAAGTTCAGTGTCGTGACACCGGCGTGACGGAAAACAATTAAGCCAAGGGTGTTTTTATCTGCACAATGCAAATTATTCAACCTAATGACTTGTATTTGACCTAATTAAGGCAAAAACCATTGCTATATATATTAATACTTAGGTTAACTTAAGGAGAGTTTTTTAGAGTTATTTTAGAGTAGGTTTTAGGATTTTATTTTAGTTTTAAGTTTATTTCAATTTAGACTTATTTTAAAACACAAAATTTTCTCTATTGTTCAAACTTGGATTCGATTAGACTCCAAGCTTTTATTCCTTTAGTAATTCATAGTTTCTATTTGGTCTTCAATTGCAATCAATATTATCTAGACAACTGTTAGGAAGTGCAAACTCTTTGTAAGGCGATCCACAATCACCCATATCACATCTTTCTTTGTCGAAGTTAGGGGTAAGCCTAAAACAAAGTCCATGGTGATCCTTTCCCACTTCCATTCTGGAATTTTAAGTGGTTGTAACAATCCTGAGGGAAATTGATGCTCTACTTTCACCGTTTAATAGACCAAGCAGTTTTCCACAAAGTCTGTTACATCTCTCTTCAACCCAGGCCACTAATACAGTTCGCGAAAGTCACGATACATCTTATTTCTTCCTAGCTGCATTGTGTAAGGGTTGTTATGAGCTTTAGTAAGGATCACATGTCTAAGCTCTTTGTCACAGGGTATATAGAGTTTTCTATAAAAATAGAGTATCCTTTCATCATTGACTGGAAAGTCTCCCTGAACCCCTTATTTTACTTGGCGATCCCACCTCACCAAGTCCTTATCTATGGCTTGCTTCTCCTTTATTTGTTGTGAGAGGGTTGGTTTAATTGCAATTCTGTGAGCAGTCCCCCATCATTCGTCACATCAAACGTGCGAACAAAGCTTGCAGTTCACTCATTGACTTTCTACTTAAGGCATCTGCAACCACGTTTAGCTTTTTAGGGTGTTATTCTATCACACAATCATAGTCCTTCAACAATTCTATCCACCTTCTCTGTCGTAAGTTTAGTTCTTTCTGTGTGAGAAGATACTTGAGGCTCTTTTGGTCTATGTTGATGGTACATCGCTGGCCATATAAGTAGTGTCGCCAAATTTTGAGTGTGAACACTACTGATGCTAACTTTAGATCATGAGTTGGGTAGTTTCACTCATAAGGCTTCAATTGTCTCGAAGCATAAGCCACAACCCTACCTTCTTGCATAAGTAAGAGAAGGTTGTAATGAGAGACTTCGTGGGGTAACCAGCTTCTTTGAGACCTTCTGTGAGTATCCAACTTGTGTAATTCTTCTGTAAGTCTCCCTCATCCTTGTATACTGATAGTTTATGGTTATCATAGTTAAAAGTTATGAGTATAGGTAAAACCATTTTCTTTAAAATGTGGTAAGCTATTGCATGTAATCATTTGCAAATGTGTATAAGTGATAAGAAACAAACATAACTTCCTTGGTGTGTGATCGGCTACACATGTGTGCAAAAAAACAACTAATTTATAAAATAAATTTTAAAGTCTGATTTTACTAAAAGCATACAGGTCAATTGTAATATTTATAATGTTACAATGAAACATCAAAGTATTCGAAGGATCAAACTCAAAGGAAGAGGCTATCGAGCAATAACTAGCATGCATAATAGAGGCTAAGTGGCGACTAATACGATTTTATATGACGTTGATTCATAAAAGATAAGTTTGCAAAAAATTAAATATTCTACTATAAGGACTAAATTGCAAGAACTGTAGACTAAAGGGACTATTTAAAAAATGACTAATGGGGGTTGGTTGACTTTGATGTGGCTCACCAAATCTTGGACTAGGGACATAAATTGCATAAATTACCAAGTGACTCCATTTTATCTTTCGATCTCAATTTTGGTAACTTAGATGGATTATGTCTGGTTTATCTTCCGATCTCGTCAGTTAATTTGAGACTAACAAACGAGTGTGTGACAAGATTACCTTCTAATCTCACTTTATCTTAATATTCTCTTAGGTCACTACCTAAGTTCTTAGTTCTATTCAAATTAGTCCAATTTATTATGATTTAGTCTTTTGTCCAAAGATTTTAGTTTATCCACATCCCCACAACCAACCTCCTTAAAGATTTAGCTACACATGCTCAAAGTCAAAGAAATAAACATAAAAATAGAAAGCAAAGCAGCCATAAAAGTAAAATTTAAGAAAAATGTAAAAGTTATGATTTTTATGCAAGAAAACTTAAATAACATGAAACTAAAAGCATTTAACAAAGGAATCTAAAGCAAGAAACATAAAAGGAATAAGCTTCTATAGATTTGAAGTGAAATAAATTGAAATACATTAAACTAAGACTTAAAGAGTCTTGAAAAGAAGATGCAATGACTGGAAATGTAAATAAACCTTAACTATAGTGTTAACTAACTTAACTAACATGAGCAACATAAAAAACAAGAAGTAAATGCAGGAAAATAAACTTTAATCTAAGGTAGAAGAAGAGAAATAAAAACCCTAGAAAAATGCAGAGAAAAACTAAAGAAAACCTAAAGAAAACTAAACCTAAAACTAAGCTAACTTGTGTCTCTCTCCTCCTAGCAATTTTTGGCTATTTTGAAGAGTGTTATGATGAATCTTTTATACTAAAATTACCCATAAACGGGCCTTGTGTTAATGGTAAGTTGGGTAGACAAAGGTTGCCCTTTTTGTCCAAGTTTATCCCTCTGACGAAGGCAATATCATAATACCCAGAAGAGGATATCGCGACATCTGAGGTAGTGTTGAACTTGGGGGTCTTCCTTAAGAGGTGAATATCGCGATAGCCAAGTAGGATTTCGTTATACCACTGAAGGATATCCTTGGTCTTCTACATTGTTTGGGAGGACGCGATTCCAAGGGTTAGATGTCGCGATACCCCTACCCTTGACGTCCTTTTCGCTTGTTTTCGACCTTTGACACTTCCTTACTTCATTCAAACAAACTTTAGACCTCCAAATGGAACTATCGACCAATTTAGGTAAAAAAAGACAAAAATGAGAGATTTTCATTTAGTACCTGAAAATATAAAAATGAAAAAATAACGAAAAACTAAGTTAAAAACTCTATTTTTTTGAGAAAAAGCTCCTGAAGTGCATCGGAAAAGCCTAATTTGCCATATCAATTTGTGGTAGATCAATGTACAAACTCGGTATCCGTATACGTGTTAGGCGGTCACTGGTAGGGCATGTTATTTGTTAACTAGATTGGCATATATGTTGGGCCACTAGTAGGGCAGCTTATTTGCTAACTAGATTGGCATATATGTTAGGCCACTGATAGGGTATGTTATTTGCTAACCAAATTGGCATATATATGGGCCATTAATAGGGCATGTTATTTGCTAACTAGGTTGGTGTATATGTTGAGCCATCGGTAGGCCATGTCATTTGCTAACTAGATTGGCGTATATGTTGGGCCACCAGTAGGGCATATTATTTGCTAACCAGATTGGCGTATATGTTTGGCCACTTGTAGGGTATGTTATTCGCTAACCAGATTGGCGTATATGTTGGGCCACTAGTAGGTCATGTAATTTGCTAACCCAATTGGCGTATATGTTGGGCCGTTGGTAAAGCATGATATTTGCTAACCAGATTGGCGTATATGTTGGGTGTTGTCATTGGTAGGGCATGTTAGTTAACCATGGCAAAGAGCCTTAAATACATGAGAACAAGCATGTGTTTAGAATAACATGGAGTGCGATATTTGTTTTGATGTGCGAAAATGGGATCCGAGGTTTGAACAAGGAAGGATAAGAAAAAGAGTAAGAAAATGAGAAGCTGGATTTATTGCATGTTATGTATATCTAAAGAGAGGAATGAGACACTGAGTAGGAATGTTTGGTAATATAATTGTAGTGTATGATATTATTCCATGATAAGTGGTAAATCTTAATCCTATTACTGTGTTGTGTACGTAGTGTATTCGTTAAGTTGTTGTGAGCCCTAGTGAAAGTAAATTATGTAAGCGTGAAGGTACCAGTCAAACAATATGTCTAAGATGATAAGGGTAAGAGTTGGTAGCGTTCGTGGTCCTTAAGGGAAGAATATGTTCTGTTCATGTTAAGGCAACTGTTCTCTGGGAAAGTAGGGGTGAAGGGTATTCATCCAGTAATAGAGTGTGCCTGGGGATACTATCCGCCATTGATCTATGTATGAGGGTATACACCCAAATATCTCTGTATGTAGAACGTTGAATTAATAATTTGTATGTATGTATATATATATATATATGTTGTGTTATCCCTGCTCCTGTAACTTGTTCAGAAAGGATCGAGCATTTTTAATTCTAAAGTTACTCTTGAAGTATCTGTTAACCCTTTATGTATTATGGTTTATGAGATCACCTTTTACTTGTATTGGTCCAACTGAGTTAAATAGTGTTTTATCTGCTAGATATATACTCTAAATTTTTGTGAAGGAAAAAAACTTGTGTTTTATATAAGCTTGTCGACTTTTGTAAGGTTTTCGTTGAAAGGTTCGATTTTATTTATGTTTGATTATACAACGTATACGTGGTTTAATTGATTTGTCTTTTAAAATTTTTGGGTTAACGTCTCAATCCAATGATTTTTCGGCAAAATTTTAATAAGATTTCAATCTAAGTTTAAGTTTGTTTTCAGCGTAACACCTTAGTCCATTGTTGGGAAATAGGGTGTTACAACCATGCTATATGTTATCTAATAGGAGTAATAGATCTGTATTGGAACGTTGATATATAGGAGCATGATTTGTTGTGTTCGAGAAAAGAAAGTCGAGGTACTTTTTTTGCATCTCGTGATAGCCTAGTGTAAAAAGGTGAAACTACCTATCAACAAGTTAGGACTATTTTTGTGTCCAAGAATGAATCCTATTAGAGAATCCATCTATAGATAACTCGTTGTGTCGTATCACAAACAAGTCACCGAATGGAACCAAAAACATAAAAAAAGGGTGGAAGGCCCACAATCTCTGAAAAGACAAAAGGGAAGCGGGAAGTCGACAAGGTTGAGGTGGAAGTCATATTCTAGACTCTGAATGGATAATATGATGGATGCAAGAGGTAGGGCCATTATACAAAGATTATGCACGGAGGCACAACCTGAGGATGCCATAATTCCCACCAGTCAAACATGGGCCAGTACAAGGCAACAATAACGATGAGAAGGAGGATCCTAAGGAGAACGAGGACAAAGAGATTACAAACGAAGAGGACATGAAAGAGTTGGAACCCAATTCTAACTAAATTTATAGTTTAATTTTATTTTTTGGGATTGTAGTCAATTTTGGATTTGGATTATATTATTTTTCTTTCATTGTTTAGTTATATTTTTATGCTTATTTAAAAAAAAACGTGTTATTTCTTTGTAGAAACCTCACACATTAAACGATAATTTGGAGCTTAACCAGCATGAAGAGGACCACTCGGGTACCTTAGAGGCACTTTCCTGACAAACCGGGTAGTCTCTTCTCTTACCTTTTGGGTGCACATTGGGGACAATGTGCCTAATAAAGTGTGGGGGTCACATAGAATTTTTGAGAACTTTTAAAAAAATTTGTTACTTATTTTATTTACTTTTTCTACAATATTAGTTAAATTTTCTAGTTTGTGTGCCTTTTTGTGCTTGAGCTTGTAGAAATACAAGTGATTAATTAGACGCATGTAATTAGGATTTTGGTATAAATTGTAAATCCAGATCGATAGTAAATGATTTTAGGTTGTTTGATGCTAAATGAATTAGTTCAATTTCTCACACTATAAATAGGTAAAAGGGTGTTACATATACCAAATGATAAATTAGTACACAAAAAACATGCATGTTTGTTTGAATTATAGGTTGTTAGAATTGAAAATTTAAGTTAATTGAATCCATGTATCGAATTATCTAGGGAAGACCTAATGCATTGTTTGGTAGACACTAAAGCTTAAAAACCTGACCCTATGAATGAATACCCTAATACCTTATTTTGTGCCTAAATCTATTTTCTTGATGAACCTTTAATGAAACTGTAAGCCGAACTTATGATCTATTGATCCTTTTTCTTGGTCCTTAAAATTGAATGCATGAATTTAGACGATGGACCATTGATATTGAGGGTTAGGTAAATACATAACGGAGGTTTCAAAATAAGAAAAAAAATCTAAGTGTAAAATAAAGAACATTATAGTGCAATGAGTACATGATCCTTACAAGCTTGTACCTTAATGAAAATATCAAGTGAATAAAAGCACTGTGAGGGTTAAAAGCCAAGCAAGAGTTATAAAATCATAGAACAGATAAAAACAAATTGACTGAAATGAGAGTGAAATAGAAAAAATTGAATAAAAGGAAAATTTATGCTCATTTTTGCACCAATGACCTGCTAAGTTGATTGTGCCCATTAATACTATACTGTGACTTAAAATATGGAGAGAAAAGGAAGGTAAGAACAGTGGGTATAAGGTGGTGAGCTCAATTGTATGATAGGGGTAGCATTGTGATCAATATAATGTGCCAAACTATTTTCGTGCTCAATCCATTTTGTAGAGTTAGTTCTTGATCTTCAAACCAACCTAAGCCACAAAATGTTTCAAGCCGAAAAGTCCTATGTGACCTAAGTGATACGATTTATGGATGAAAGTTAAACTGGGTATTAACAATTCTTACCATTTGTATTCTCTGAACATAAATTTATAATTGTGTATGTGTTTTGATGGATGAATATGCTTGACACTCTTCAAGTTGTTTGACTATTACTATGATGTTTTGATTTTTATTTGATGATGATAGGATAGCATGATGAATTGGTACAAGTTGGAATGACTTATATGCTTAAAAATGTTGAATTTTTCTTGTATGAAACAGAGGTATCGATATTCGTGTTGTAAAAATGATACATCTGTGATTTTGAAATGTGCAGGAAGTCAAAATCATAATTTGGTATCAATATCCTATCACGAGTATCGATACTCATGGTAATTTTATTGATACTTTTTCAATGGTACCAGTATTTTCTTTTGCTTTGATTTTTAGACGAGAAACAGAATGCTGATTTGGTATCGATTTTCCATACGGTATCAATACCGTGCAAAGGAAATATCAATACCCATGTTCAAGTATCGATACCTATATGATTGTCTTGGAAATTTTGCTATGTGATCCTAATGCATGTTCAATTATTATAAGTTTATGTAAAGTATGTTTGGCATGTTCTAATGATGATTAATATATGTTTGACTAAAAATTCATAAGATCAGTGATAAAGAGGATGATTTATTGATCATGTGATAATTTACTATGAGTATGATGTGTGACGATGGTGTGACATCCTGATATTCAGGTTCGGCGACTAGGCCGGGTATGGGGTGTTACAATAGTCATGGTTGTCAAAGAACTAGAGGTACCTAACATGAAAGCATATGAGAAATGGTTAAATCGAGGATAATGGTTAAGGATCTGCCATTACGAATTTTTTTAGAGTGTTCAGGAAACCTAACAAGCTGGTAATTGATCAAATGTACGCTGACTAATCTAAGGAATGGAGACCCAAAAAGGGGGGAAACCTTAAGGTGACAGACATGTCTATCAAGACTATTCCTCTCTTAGGGGGAAGAACTGGCGTAAGGGTATCCATCAAATGGGTAGTTCCATAAGAACCAACTAGGTAAACATAGCTAGAATAGTTAGTTAGGTGAAGAATATAGTAAGAGAGAGAAACCATGTATCCAGATGGACTCAAAGACATTGACTAAGTGATTCAGGCCTTAGTGGCCAATAGCAAGGAGATGTGCTATGCTGAAGGGTAAGGTAAAAATGGTTAAGGCGGATTAACCAGGGATTAATCCAACTACACTTTAAGATAAAAAAGGGTTTTTTTCGCTAGGATGGCGTGAGATCTTGTTAGTCAAACCGAAGGAAAGAAAGAGTTCGTAGGGATGGCGTGACACACAAAAAAATTCCAAAGCCAAGAAAAAAGATTGTTGTGGTGCGACACGGAATGTCAATGGCGTGACACGCACCTTTGTTGAGCCATAGTAGTCCTATATTGAGGCAGGTCAGTCATGTGTTGAGCCACAGCCTGAACGTGGGCCACAAGCAAGGATGATGTCGGCAACCGTATTTTGGCAGATTCTCATAGATTTTATTTCCTACTTATACCCCAATTATCGACGGTATATCATGTTGGAAAAAATCTAGTTTGGAAATTGTTTTCATACACAGCGGAAAATTAAAATTTTGAAAACAAACTCAATTTATAATATTTATAGTAATAAACCTTAACCAACTTCGTACATATGTTTTCAGTTTAGTGGACGTTCGTTGTTTATGGCTTTCAACCAAGCGATCTTTTCCACTATTCTCGTACGACAAACTACTTCGAATCTGGGCTCGAACCAATTGAATTGAAACACAGAACTAGAAAAATTTTTCTCTCCTTTTGGGTGAAAAAAAATTTATCTCTTCTTAATAGAAACCAGTAGAATTGTTATTCTTAATATATATATATAATATTTGAGAATAAACTCTCTATATTTTGACAGAATAACAATCTCTCAAATTTGTGTTAATAGCTTTACTGGTGTCATCTATTTATAGGAAAAGAAGGTAGAACCCTTGTTAAGTTATAGTGGTTTATTTCCAATAGAAAAATGACATCCTACTTAGAATAGGACTAGGGTGGACAACACACCCTAGTATTTCTACTAGGGTTTCCGCCCCCGTCATGTTCATGACGGGTGTTTGGGTCTCTCTCACATCGGGTCCAATTATGAGTACTTTTTGGGCCCTTTTCACCTAGTACTTTGTAATGTGATCCAACGATATTCAGTTTTTCAATTTCCCAAAATAAAATTTAATATTTATATATAAAACAATTTTCTCATCCCTATTTTACCCCCATCAAAATTTTGGTGATTTTACCCTTAATAAAATTTTGACAATTTTCCCCTAGTATTACTTTGAGAAAATATATTCAATATTTCACAACTCAACATGTTCACTATGACCGAATGATTTTCATTTTCAGGCTTCAAAACAATCCAAAAACATAAACTCATTCTTCCGATCATTTTTTAAGTAATTGATATAAAATTGCAAATGGATCATTTATGTTTTAATTTCTATTTCTATTTTTGGAAACCTACATTAATTTTCAAATGATTCTATTTCTCCATTAATTTAAGAAATCATTCCTTAATGTTTCCCATTATCCTTTTCTATTCATTCTGTTCATTTATATTCAAACACACAATTCATTTATGGTTTCAACTAGTCTGTGGAGGCAGCGATTGGACATACACAGTTGAGGTTCAAATGATTTGTAATTATGTTCTAGCCTTTCGCCTATTAAATATAAACTCATTTAGTCATGAAGTCATTCCACTATAGTATCATGACTGAGCTCTCCCCAACGACATACCATTACAAAAGCAACTACCCAGTGCTCGTCCAATGAATTTTTCATAAATGTGTTACTCTCATAAGATATACTTGATCTCTTTGGGATAATATCCATTCTCCCAATATGATCCTATTTTATCTCATGTAAACCATTACATCTTTTTTCATGAAAATTCAATCACTATCAAATAGTGATCAAGTCATCCATCATAAAGACGGATGACCCGTGGCCACGTTTACTTTTCATCAACCATGTAATGCCAATGAGAGGATATCATTTACCCATGTTTTGGGCTATGAATTCCACTGTTGTGAATGACGCTACATACTACAAAAGTCATACACCCAACGCACCAAATTTTGGTTCCTTATCTTTTTGAATTAGGCTTTTACTTACATCAAAGTGTACGAGTCACGCATACATAGACCACCATCCACTCAGGATTTAGGTATACCACACTATGAATGTCACAAGTGAATAAATCCATTAGCGGATTTAGGATCTATTTTGCTTGAGTCCTGCCTGATGTAATGTCATTCCAGTTAGTCAAATCTATGTTTCTAAGTTCTATGAGTCATCCACTTCGATGCCCAAGAGAAGGCAGTTCCCTAATTGGACTTGATAGAGGAAAAATTAGTCTTTTAATTTGTTTTCTTGTTTCTGATTAGACTTGGTTCATTTACTAACACAAGCTGTCTTTCCGTACTACGATCTGACCACATAATACCGTTTAGTATTAGTTAAACATTTAGACAACCAATGGGAAATATTTGCTTCCATTTTACTTTGCATGTAAAAACCATGTGATTACAATTATAAGAATTATATTAATGTAATCAATGAATTTGTTTTATTAACCAATCTATTCAAAAAAATTACAAGTTTACAAATCAATATACTACACTCAAGGCACCAGATCTAGCATATCATGCATAAAGTGCACATATTTTAGCCTATAAATAAGAGGCTTTTGTACACAAATTAGGGAATTAAGCAATCAAAGCATTCATCAAACACAATTTTTAGTTTTCTTTTCATTTATGTTTGTTTAGTTAGAATTTTTGTATTCTAATGTGAAGAAAATAGCGAGCAGAGATTGCTTTAGATCCACGCTTCAATGTATATTCATAAGCATTCTCTTTACTCTTCTATTTTATTCTTTGATTTATATTTCATTAGTCTGATCAACTGATGTTTGTATGAATATTAGAATAAATCTTGTGCTTTATTCATATCTTATATGACTCGTTTATTGAACTAATTAATTCAAGTTGATTAATTAACAAGAGAATAAGAATTCATAAAAAGATTAGTTGGTATAGATTACGCTTTCCTAAACCCTAGGCTTGAAAACCTTAGAAAGTTATCATAGGGGAGATGAGATCGGGAGATAAGTTGAACCGAGTAAATCATAGTTTATCATGGTGGAGAAAGTGAGGTTGAGAGATAAGCGAGTATCCGCTAATTAATTAATTAGTAGAGGCTGGGAGGTAATATCTGTTAATTAATAGTTAATCCATATTTAAACTTTAATTTTGAAATTATTTAATCTTTGGCTTATTAATTAGGGATTTTATTGATCATAGGCTGGAGGCTCGTGTTGCCAACACTAAGAATAAGAAAGTCCATTAGGTTAATTTAGGTTTAATAATTTAATTAGTTTAAAAATCTATTAATTTGGACTGACACTACTAATTCGTGACTCGATTATATTAGTAATTATTTTTGTAATTAATCTAATAATAGTTTCTCTAATATGCAATCCCTTGACTATGATCCTCGAAATACTTACTGGTGTTTCGTTGTAAACTTAACTATATTACAATTTGACCTATGCACTTGCGGACACCGCCGTCTAATCTCTTATATTTTTGGTGTTATATTTTTACTATAAACGATAATTTGTTTAAAGGCTGTCAAGTTATTGACGCTTTTACCGGGGATTCAAACGGTGAAATTTTTATTAGATTGATAATTGTGAAATAATATTAGTCGAAAGACACACGAGCTAGATAGCGTTCTAATTCCTATTTTATTTTATTTTATTTTTTAGTGTGCAAAAGGAATTATTAAGATTATTATTTTTACTTAACTTGTTGACTATTAGATTTAAATTATGAATATTGATTTTTATAGGTCGGTGTATGAGTTGTCAAAATTGAGTTGGTTGCACAGAGATTCAACAAACTAATGGAATCGAGATAAAAAAGACGAGCAGTTTGAGTGATTAAACGAACTCCCACCTAAGCCAAATAAGCATACAGTCGAAAGGCGTGGAGATCTGATGAATCAATAGAGTTACGACGGAGAATGTGACATGCCCGACTACTCAGTTCAATAAGAATTGGATTTAATAATGGATGATGATGCATATATGCACTTACTTAAGCAACATCGAAGAAAACAAAGGCCAAGTAGGACACAAGAAGTCTCAACAATTCAATGGAGTTATGATCGTAGGATTGAAGACTACGATTATTCATCTAAACTCCCTTATAAGTCAGATTTATATAAGCCCTTTATCTGTGGTCTCGAATTTCAAGCTAAATTAGAAGAAAGTCAAAACGGGTTGACCAATTAGATGAATCATGCCAAAATTGGAAGAGATACTTGAGCGACAATTTGGAACATCTGAATATCTAAACGAAACTCCTTGTGATTTGTATGATGATATGTCTGAATAAGAAACCCACGAGCGAGAATTCCAAGCTAAATCAAAGAGAATCCAACAACAACTGGATCAATTAGAGTAATTCTTCCACCAAAAATCTCAAGCAAGTACTCTATTGGAAGAGGTCATAAATGATTTCTCCAATTCTGATCCAAAGGACCAATGTATTACCAACAACCCTCTAGAATTAAATTTTGAAAGTTAACAAGAGTTTAGAACTAGAGACGGGAATGAATTAAATATACCCAAAGAAATTTCCTATCCAATTAACATAGATGTAGAAGTAGAAGTAGAAATAGAAATAGAATTAACAACTAAGTTCAAGCAACAATCGATTCTGAATGAAAGTGTAGATGAGCTGATACACTTTCTAGCCATAACCAAGAAGGTGCCAACCAAAGAAATCAAAGAGTTTATCTCATTCTCGTTCGATAATGAAGATAAAGCTCAGACAACCAAAGCTTCTCACGACATGAAGAAAAGGAGGCTCGAGACAATAATACCTCGAAAAATAATCTGAGGCTGGCTCGGATTTGGCACCAAGTGGATTGTGATGTAGATGTCGCGCTAGTTGAAGATAAGGCGATGTCATTGGAATTGATCGAGGGTGCTAGTTCAAATTTATCGATAGTGGAACAAATGATGGATCAAAGTGTCGAGGACAAGCTAGAAGTTCTTCTTCGGGGGTGATACAGATCGTCCTTACTGTGAAAAAGGACTTCGCTTTTAAATTTGGTTTGCTTTTAATCTTTATTTTTTATTGTTTTTATTGTTATTTAGAATTTAGAATTTATATTTTAATTTGATGTTTGAATTAGGAGAAATCATGTTTTTGGACGTAACGAGACAAATAGAAGTTAATCGAGGACAAAAACTAGTGACCGGAAGACTTCGACACATCTTGAATGACAAGAAGCAACATAGTGTCGTGCCATGCATAGGTTTTGGCACGACACAAGCAATTCAAAGCTAAATTGTAGGGTGTAAACACTCTTCTCTAGTTGTCGCACCTCTTTGTCAAAATCTAGCTTCTTTCGCTTCCTCTACCTCTGATTTTTGTAAGTTCTTTTCCTCTATTCTCTTTATAGTTTTCTAGTTCTCATATTCCATTTCAAAGTATATTCCACATCATTTGAAAAACGAATTTCATTAGAAACTACCAGTGGTTTTGTGTTCTAACCTTATTTTCAACAATTTTATTATTCAGGTTTGTGTTTTTTTAATTTGAAAAAAGTGGCACCACTCAAGCATCGAGTAGTATCGATGCCAACCACTTCTACAATGCGAAAATCAAGAGGCTCTTTCTCCAAATGAGTGGGTGGTCTTTTATTCATGAGCGTGGGTTTAGCCCCATCTGTCCACTTGCGATGACATTTGAGATTTGGTATAATCCCAATGTTGGAACAACTTTTGTGCGATCCCAACCGAACTGGTGGTCTACGCAATTGTGTATGAGTTTTATGCCTCTTTGAAGGATAGAGAGAATGGCAAGCAACGAGGTGAGATGATCACTCGTGTTACAATTTAAGGTAAAGAGGTGTCGATTGCACCTCGCAAAATTTGTTGATATTATGATGCCCCGTATTATACCCCTGACCATTTAGAGAATTTACATTTATTGACTTTCGAGGATTTTGATATGGAGGGTTTAATAGATTATTTGATGTAGGTGGCCTTGAAATTCAACACAGCCATCATGTTTTTGGTCGCCAAGATGTGGATTCAATTCATTTGCAACCGCCTAGCACCGACATATAACGCTTCAGACGTTATCACTTATCAAACAATTGTGTTTTATTCTATTTCACAAGTAGACGAGATTTGTATCGGCCACTGGATTTATGAGGAAATGCTAAAGTGCATACAAGCCGAAAGCAAAGTATGTACTTACCATATTTGATCACCGCTCTATGTCGTCGAGCTGACATTCCTATGTTTCCAATCGAGCCATTAACAAGACCTACAAGGAGCGTGATTGTGGACGACCTTTATGGCAAGTTTGTTGAGCTCCAACGAAAAAAAATTGGAAGAACAAGCAACAGACTAAACATAAGAGCTATTCCCAAGGGCCAACTAAGAGAAAGAGTAAAGGTTACATGTAAAAAATTCATGGGAATCGTAGACATGCACATCTCGGAGTGGCAAACACGATCGATGTAAGACATGGGCGACATTCTGATTCACATTACCTAACAGAATGGATGGCCAACACAACGCCAACGCCACTCCCAGATATGTTTGAGAGGTTCCCACTGTCGAACGAGAAGGGCACCAACTATGATCATGATGATCATGATGAGAAGGAGACCCGGGTCATGCCACCAGATTATGAACAGGTATTTTGACCAGACCGCTCATCAATGAAGGGCATGGTTATTTGAGACCCAAGCCATCATAGCCCAGGCCAGACTTCAGGAAGGCGAGCTACTAAAGCATCGGTGGGGCGCGAAAGGGGCAAAGCACCAATGATGGAAGAGTTGGAACCTGATTTCAAGTAATTCTATACATTTTTAAGTTTTATTTGGGTTTATATTTTTAAGACTTATTTTAATTTTGGATGATTTTTATTTTTTTAGTTAGACTAATTAGGATTTTGTTTTATTTTATATATAGTTTGTGTTTAGTTTTTCTTTGTAGGAACCCTATATATTTTACGGCACTTCAATGACGAGCCAAATTAAAAGGAAAAGTAGTCTCATCAATTGTATTACATGTATAACGTCAATCGGGTAACCTGACCGCCTTCCAAAATTCTAACGTCCAAAGTGTGAATACTGTAGTAAAAGATATATATGAGGCGGTATTCACAAGTATACTTGTCCAGTTGTAATATAGTTATAACGGAGTAGGTGAGTACTCCGAGGATCTTACCCAGTGGAGGCTAGTGCTAGATCAATTTTAACCTAAACACCAAGGATCTAATTAATACTTGAAATAAGTTATAGTACAAAAATATAAATAAGAGGAGTTTTAAATATTTTTATAATAATAAAATAGAATTAATAAAAAATTATCAAGAGATTGAAAAGTAGAATTAATCAAATATTGTTATGGGTGATTAGCTCTTTTCGATAATCTTCATCAATTTTCGCTTCAGGTTCGTCATCAATCAACTAGTCGCTATCCCAACAGGATCTTTTAGTCTTCCACTACAATAACGAGTCGTCAAGGACTAATTATCTTTCAACCTCACAATCGAGATCGACTTGGGGTGAAGGTGTTCACGGATAGGCCATACCAAATTTGGGTTAATTCCCACCTTGATGACTTCCTAAGGTTGTCAAGCCTAAGGTTTGGGTTCTTCCTTTCCCAAATAGTTGTTCCATTCAGTAACCCTATAAAACAGTTAATAAATCATACCTCCACTCGCTAATCCCCCATAAAAGGATTAGTTTCTCATAGTTTTCATAAACAATATGAATCAATATAAAGAGTAAACATGATAAATCGAAAGTATATAGTTTAAGAAAAAGCCTAATTTGTATTAAGAATGAATGCGAATCCACAAAGTTTGATTGTACCCACAAATTAGATCCCTCAAGAAAAACAAAGAACAAACTAAAAGTAAATTGAAATTAAAAGAGAAATTCCAAACTAAGTAATTGGTGTTCATCATGTGTAACAAATGAGCCTATTTATTCATTTTAGGTGGCTGTCGTCCTTAAGCCTAGGTTAGCTGGCGTTTTCGAGCTTTAAGTTTGATTCTGAGGATCAAATTGCCCCTTGCCTCGTGTTAATTCTCGTCTAGAGTCGATGTCGCAACATAGGAGTTAGTATACTCCTCTTCAAGATTTTTCAGGGGTATGTCACGATACCCTTCAGTTGTGTCATTACAGGCAATCTTGGAATTTCTCCATTATGTTCCCTATGTTGCAACATTGAACCCTCTGTGTTGGGACATAGTGACCAGTATCCATTTAACACGCTTTCTAATGGTCTCCTGCACACTTACAAAGTTCATTAGGTCACCCATAGGCCTCATTCAACCCTTAAGGTCAATAAAAGACTCAATTTTCACATTTTATTAACTTTAATAAAACTTACCAAAACATAATTAAAAAATAATGATGATGCCTGTTTTCAAGTTCTTAAAGTGCGAAAATTAGTTTAATTTGCTACACTAAATTACGACAGATCATAACCTCTTTCTTTTATATTTTTATTGCATATTAGGGACAATGTATCGAATAAAGTGTGGGGGTGACTTAGGAAAATATTTAAAATTTTCTCGTTATATTACTTTATTTTCTTTCTTTAATTTATAGTTTTAATTTTTAATTACATGTTTTTATGTACTTGAGCTTGTAGAAATACAAGTGATTGGTTAGGAGCATATACCTAGGTTGGTTGTTTAACTTGTAAATTTAGCTTTGAAATTGAATAATTTAGGTTGTTTATATTTAGACTAATTAGTTCGGTTTATTAAAGCGTAAATAGGAAAAGAGATTAAATATACCGAGTGATAAAGTGTAGATACTGAATAGGTAATTATATTTGTAGAAGTATAGGATGTTCAATTAAAAATATCTCAATTTTTTGGCACAAATAAATAAATAAATAAAATCAAAAGGGTTTATATGGAGAAATATTATGCATTAGAGTTCAAAGCATGGACAAAAATAAACTAAGTAGGAAAAAGTATTTGAACTGACAAAACCCTTCAAAAATAAATACTATATTCAGATATGCATTTTGATGGAGACATATATATGTAATTTTCTTTAACTTATTTACCTTGTAAATTATTGAATTAATATGTTTAGGTGGAAATAATTATAAATTGTTTAAATTTCTAGCTAGACTTATATATTTAGGCAAATTTCCCTAGTGGTCATGATCCATTCCAATCTCGTGTATTAAGCCAGCTTAAGTACATTGTTTAGCTATATTTTTTATTTCGTTTTTGTTTTGTTTCCTTAGGGACAAGCAAAAACTTAAGTGTAGGGGTGTTTGACCTGTTGTCAAATGTAGTAGTTAATTCAGCTCAATTCCACACTTAAGGAGCTTGTTTTCTAGAAAATTTTGTATTTAATATTATGCTTTTTATATTTATTAGTTAGGATTAAAAGTTAATAAAAATAAGTGTTTTTAACACATTTTAAGTGTTGATGACCTATTAGGCCAACACAGGACGTAGGTAGGATTAATTTGTGTATTTAAGTGTGTAAAAGGCTTAATTTTAGGCCCAATTAACGTAGGAACTTGGGGCAAGTGATGCACAAGCTTCCCGAGCTGTGAAAGCATCAAAAGAAATATCCAAAGCCACAAAAAGACTATCATTTTAAGTTAGTGAAATTGGAACAGTGGTTTCGGGACCACAAATCTGAGGTCGGAAGAAAATTTATTTTAATATTATTTTATGGTCTACAGTATGATAGAAATACAGTATAAAAAGGACCAAAAAAGACCAAATTTTACCGTTTACATGTCTATTTTGATGAAAAGGACCAAATTGCATAAAGTGCAAAATTTGAATTCTAGTAGCTAGAGGTATCAAATAGTTATGAAATTTAAAATTTGAGGTCCTTATATGGAAAATAGACCATTTAGAGGAGTTAGTAGATAAGGATGATTATTCATCATTGGAAATGGAAGAAATATTAAGGTTAATTTTGGAAAGATGATAAAATAATAATGATAAATGAAATAAATAATTAAATTAATATCATTTTCATCATCTTTCCTAAAAAAAAAACATAAAAACCCTAGCCATGAAATTTGAGTTCTAGCAAACTTATTTGGCTTAATTAGGTATGTATTCTTGTCCCGTTTTTAATGATTTTTATGTTTCCGAGATCGTAATAGCTTAATCTAGCTATCTCGGGGATTAATTTGCAAAAATATTAAAGTATTAGGTTTTTGCCATGGATGAGTATAGTTAAATTTTTAATTTTTATGGTAGGAAATGAAAGGTTGTTGTTAGATAAATAACTTTTGTAAAGAGAATTTTAATGAAATTATGATTTAGGGACTAAATTGAAAAGATGATAAATTCATGGAAAAATTCTAAATTTTATGAAATTCATAGGCTGCTATTGTTATATATGAAAATCGGCTAGGCTTGAAATAAGTATTAAATTGTATGAATTTCATTTTCTGAGCCTAGGGACAATCGTAATTAATTAAAAGTATAGGGGCAAAATAATAATTTTTCCAAAGATGTCTGTGGGATTAAATTGAATATGAATTACATTAAATTGAGTTAAATTCATTCATATAGATTCGGATAGACCTAATACGAAGTTAGATCGAGGGAATGAGAGTATCGAATTAGTAGCCTTTGTATCTACGAACACTTGTCGAGTTAAGTTCGTATAACTAAATTGTATATTTATATGTTTTAAATTGAATATTGTTGTGTGTGATTTATACAAATTTCCATGTATAATTATGATCACATATCCGATAAGTACCGACCCCCGTTTGAACCTTAGAAAAGCGATGGATACAAATGACATGTCATTAAGGGTTACCAATTGGTTATGGTCCTGCATGTGTTGCGGACACACCATAGCTCTCATGAGCTTCCCAATTAATGGCTCTCTTAAGCTTCTTGTTATACAGCTCTTATGAGCTTCCCGATATTTAGCTCGCAAGAGCTTCCCGTTATTCAGCTCACATGAGCTTTCCGTTACATGGCTCGAAAGAGCTTCCTTTTTACATGTTTGTATAAGAATACTTGCATATGAATTGACAGATTACAAATTTATACACTTTATGTGTACTACCCGAGTGTCCAACGGTATTTTAAATGGTTCAACGAGCAAAGTTCTGATATGAGATAATATGAGCTTGAAATGATATTACTTGATATGAGATAACTCGTATATACATGGAGTACATGGAAATGATATTACTTGATATACTGAAGCATGAGATGATTGTTATATGTATGTGGAACTTGCTTGATGACTTTGTTCATCCATGATGATGGGATATTATACGTTCTTACATGGCTAACGTGTTGAAGATATGTGTTTAAGCTTTTGGCCAAGTTGATTGGAATATGTTTTGTATGCTTACCTGAAATGTAATTGAATGGTAAGTTAATTTCTGTGTTATACGAACGTACTAAGCTTAAATGCTTACTCTATTTTATTTTCCCTATTTTATAGTAACTCAGAAGCTCGTTTTGGTTGGAAGTTGGTTGGAGCTACTTCACACTATCCATCGACATTTTCGGTACATGTAGTAATCTAATTTTGGTTATAATGGCATGTATAGGTTAATTTGGCCAATGTTGGCATAAAATTATCTTGTTGAGACTAGACATTAGAGTGGCTTGGGTTTAATATATTTTGATATGTATATATATGGCCTTATCATGATTAATATGTGTTTGGTATGGTTGAATGATGAATAATTTATAGGCATATTGAAGATTGGTTTGAGATAGTATGTTTGGTACAAATATGCATAAATTTGTATTTTGTTAATTTGGTAAGTTTGGATACTTGGATATATGTGGTGATATGTCATGTATAAAACTTGATTTTGGCTTGATTTGAATGCCTTGTTATGATTTGTTGATGTCCAAAAATGTTGAGATAGGTTGATGATAATTTGGGTGAGAAATGTGGCTTGAAAGTGACCTATTTTTGTCTACACGGGCATGTGTCTCAGCATGTGTGACACACGACCAGATGACACAGCTGTGTGTCCCCTGTATCTAATTAAATTGAAAAATAGAATGCTCACACGGCCTAATACATGGGCTGGGACATGGTCGTGTGTCCCTATTTCGAATGCCCACACGGTCTGACCACACGGGCGTATGTCCCCTGCACCTTTGAAAAAAATTTAATATTTTTTGAAAAATTCTCTGACTACTCGGTTTAGTCCCAACCTATTTTTAATGTGTATTTTGGGCCTCGAGGGCTAACATATAGGACAATATGATTGATTTTGATTGGTTTCTGATATGAATGCTAAATGATATGAAATGTCTGTTATATAATCTATAAACTCTGGTAATGCTCTATAACCCTATTTCGGTGATGGATATGGGTTAAGGGTGTTACAGTGTCTGTGGTGCGAAATGCAACCTGTGTTGGGCTATAGCAGCCTTGTGTTGAGCCATATCCTAAATGTGGGCAACAAGCAAGGATGACATTGGCAACTGTATTTGGCAGATTCTTGTAGATTTTATTTCTTAAATGCACCCAAATTATCGGGGCATATCATGCATAAAGTGCACATCTTTTAGCCTATAAATAAGAGGCTTCTGTACACAAATTAGGGAATTAAGCGATCAAACCATTCATCAAACATAGTTTTTAGTTTTCTTTTCTTTTATGTTTGTTTAGTCGAACTTTTCTATTCCGATGTGAAGGTAATAGCAAGTAAAGATTGCTCTGAATCTACGCTTCAATATATATTCACGAGCATTCTCTTTACTCTTCTATTTTACTCTTTTATTTATATTTTGCTAGCCTGATCAACTAATGTTTGTATGAATATTAGAATAAATCTTGTGCTTTATTCATATCTTTCATGATTCGTTTATTGAACTGATTAATTCATCAAGTCCATTAACTAACAAAAGAATAAGAGTTCATAATAGGATTAGTTTATATAGATTATGCATTCCTAAACCCTAAGCTTGACAACCCTAGGACATTATCATAGGGGAGACGAGATTGGGAGATAAGTCAAACCGAGTAAATCGTAGTTTATCTTGGTAGAGAAAGTGAGGTCGGGAGATAAACGAGTATTAGTTAATTAATTAATTAATTAATTAGTAGAAGTCGGGAGGTAATATTAGTTAATTAATATTTATTCCATATTTAAACCTGAATTTTGAAATTAGTTAATCTTCGTTTTATTAATTAGGGATTTAATTGATCATAAGCTAGAGGCTTGTGTTGTCAACACTAAGAATAGGAAAGTAGATTAGGTTAATTTAGGTTTAATAATTTAATTAGTTTAAAAATATATTAATTTGGATTGACACTACTAATTCGTGACTCAATTATATTAGTAATTATTTTTTGTAATTAATTTAATAATAGTTTCTCCAATTTGCAATCCCATGGGTATGATCGTCGGAATACTTACAAGTGTTTCGTTGTAAACTTAACTATATTAAAATTTGACTCGTGCACTTGCAGACATCGCTGTTCTAATCTCTTATATATATTTTTGTTATATTTTTACTATAATGTAGTCAATTACCAATGCCTGATACTCTCTATATCGATTGTTGGTGGACGTAGACCTTGATCTGGTCATAACCATGGTCCCTGATACTTGTATTCATCTCTTTCGTAACTACGGGTTCTTACTAGAAGATCTTTTCCTAATATCCTTTTTTCTTTGGAAAAATAGTGTTCACACTGCAACCTAATAGTACCTAGCTTTTTCAGCTTATTTCTTGAAGATGCTTCGTTAGATCAATGGTTTTCGACATACCATTTCCTATTCATGTATTTAATGAAGGTTATTACCCTTGGTAGATCAAAAATATTTTTACTGTGTTTCATGGTCCTGATAAACTTTTGTTTTCCACAGTTCTCTAGTGAACTTATTGGTCATTCAGCCTTGAGCTAGCTTTTCCTCCCGTTAAGACTCCGGTCGGTCTTTCAAATCTTTCGACTACCTCTTTGTCGAATTACAAATTAGGACTACATTCTATTATAGGCTATTTTGTATCTGCTTGGCAATGTGGGATTTGCGGGTTCCCTAGCGAACTTTCATTGATGTGTATTACATTTACCTCATTATCTAAGGAGTCTTTCCTTTCTTTCACTCTACTGGGTTGAGACGCTTCTTTGGCTCCACTCATCCTCTCCTATGGTGAATTCTCTCATTATCCCACTAGTCTGTGTTTCCCAGACGTACCAAGTTCATTCGATCTAGTTACTTATTGCACCACTCATACCGCAAATTATTCTTTATACCTTGGCTGGTCTCCTGGTATACTTATCTACGAGCTTTACACATATAACCCCATGTTTAACATCCTCATGGACTTCCCCGTGTTTAGTGTCTCGACGGACCCTCTATGTTGCCATGGTCAAACAATTGTCTTAAATATTATTCCCAATGTTTAATGTCTTAGAGGACTCCATTGGTGTTACCTTACAGAGTCTGCCGGTAGTCGCAGTGTTGCTTTATGGAACCTAATAATCGTCATCATGGTGTCGCTCTAGCAAGCTATTTGATATCATTCCGTATCATTTCCAATATTGATGGTCAAATATCGCAGTGTTCCTTTTGGAAGGCTCGGAGCTTTGCACATCTCGGTTTGCACCCAACAACATCGGATTATGGTAAATGAAAACTCCATTTCCCAAATCCTAACTTTATATAACCCATCAATAATTTTCCCTTAGTAGTCCGCTATTATAAACATGCAAATCATACATTGCACTCACACTATGACACTATATACCCACACAAGATATGCCAAATATTCAAACATCGAGACATATCCATAGAAAATGAACAACCATTATTACAACATTCACAATCAAGTTTCTAGAAACAATACGTAATAGAAAATGAGGTATTTTGGTTTAGAAGCACAACATTTTAGTTCACCCAAAAAGTGGAGTGCAAAAACTCACATTGCTTCATATCCTTAATAGCTTAGCTTGTCCAAACACCAGAGCCTCCTTTTTCATGACAGCTAAACATGACAACCATTTATCGATTAAACTAAATGTGTTCAACCATGAAAAACAAAGAATCCATAATTATACAAATGCTTTTAAAAGTTCTTACTCTACTTCATTCTTTCATCCACAAGTACAGGGAGGAAGGAGGAACCCCTACACTTCTTCTACACCTACTACAGGCAGCTCGTGTGCCATCCGTCTACTCCACAGTCAACAATTGTTGGTGAGCCCTTAATATTCATTTGATTCTATGTATGTTTGACCCTAACTTTTTTTTTTGCAGGTTTTACCCAATCTTCCACTAAGTCTCAAACTTCTAGCAGTATGAACATGGATGCTATCATGGAAAGGGCACAGAAAGTCATTAATAACGCTGATGCAAGAGGACAGGTGGAAACCATTAGTCGTAAGAGGTTAAAGGCTGAAGGGGGATCTCAAAGTACCAATGAGAGCAATGGCAGTAGGCTGGTCCATCGTAAGAGAGGCAAGAAACTAGTTAGCTCAGAGAGGGAGCTTACTTTGCTTGTCCTCCCTTCCCATCTCGAGCCTCAGAGGGAGTCCGCCTCTCCAGTAAGCTTAATGCCCCTTGTCCAAAGTCCGCTTAATGAGTCTGCTCCTCACACTGTCCTTCCTGCACTGTCATCTAACCCTACTAAAACAATGCAATATCCATTTTCTTTGAGTGGGACATCAAACATACTCTCATGGAAGGTCCATTTTGCTCAGGCCAGCATCTTTCCTCCCCTACTAAAATCAGTCAGCAATGGGAGAGGGGTCTGCCCCAAGAATTAAAGGAATGTACTCTCCCTTCCTCATCTAAATCTCATAAACCATCTCTCTTTGAGTTCATAGACTCCTACCAAATAGTGGTGGAAGAATGTAGCTTACTTGGTTAGGGCCTTCATGAACAATGTGGTGAGAAAGAAGCTAAACGGTTTCAATTTGAGGTAACCTTAGCCTCTTGAAATTAAGAATTTGCCCAACTCCGTAAAACACAGGAGGTCGCAGCCCGCAAAATTTAAGAGTTCACCAAGTATGCCTCCAGCAAAGAGTTTAAGTACAACTTCTTAAAGATTGAGTTTGAGAGTAGGGTTCGCCAGTTGGAGGATCGGATCAAGTCATAGGAGGAACATCACTTGGCAGACTTAGAGAGGATCTAAAAGGAAAACAATGATGCCCTAGAGTGATACAAATTAGATTTCGTGGCAAGATTTAGGGATTATATTCCCAAGCTAAGGTCTAATTTCATCCTCCGTACCTAAGTTGTTATGGGCCCTTTTGATGTAAGCCAAGAGGACTTTACCTGTCTGCGACATTACGTCGACAAGGATCTGGGCTTTAATGTGATGAGTCCTTCGAGTGTTGAGTGAGAATAGTTTGAGAAGAAATGAAAAGATTCTAATAGTATCTTCTTCTCACCTGAGCCTGATCGCACCACTCCTGCTCTTATAGAGGAAGCTAATGATAAGGAGAGGAAAACGTAGAAGAAATAGTTGATCCATCAACTGATGATAATGTTTAATCCACTCTTGTATTTGTGCTAATTTTTCATAGTAATGAAAACTCCCATATCTTTCCTTCTTTTTATTATTTTTCAATATATTTATCGCCAATCTAACAATGATCCACCGACCTATTCGCCAACCTACAATTATTCTTGTTACACTTACTATCTTATAACAACTTTTGTGGGACTAACCTAGATCTAATGTAACATGTATATAGGGGCGATTCTTTAATTTCCTATGTCCAAAGGATCAACTAAACTGAAGCTCTGGTACCACTCAATTTGTAACACCCTTTACCCAACCCGATCGCCAAGTTTGGGTATCGGATGTCACATAAGTCAGAATAACTTAACACACTTTTATTCTTATTTGAAAACATTCTTAGACAACTTAAGCCTTCAAACTACTATATGCAATCTATACACACATCATATTAGTTCCAAGTTCTTACAACCTGACACTTTTAATTATCCAATTAATTAATTACAATTTACAATCGATCCCCATATAGACTCTGTCAACTTCAACCTTGAGGTGTGGCCTCTGTGAGTGCCCCTCTACATATATGAAAAATTGTCGCACACCACTTTAGTTTGACACCGTCTGGCTTGGTCCCTCTTGAATTTCGAGTCTTTACCTAACCTGTACTCAAGTAGTAATTTAGTAAGTTCGAAAGAACTTAGTGAGTTCTGCATATAAAATTTATGTAAGATTGCATAAATTTTAAGAAAATTAAGACTTTTTGCTTAGAATTTAACTCCCTAAATGTCATAGGAAAATTTCTGAACTTAGTTAGCAAGGCCAATTCCTGATACTCTCTGTGCCAATTGTTGGCAAATATAAACTCCGGTCTGGTCATAACCATGTTCCCTCATGGGTTTCACCCCATTTATCTTGGTTCCACATCCCTGATACTTGTATTCAATTCTTCTGACTGGCAACAAATAACATTTACCTACATGATTGTCTTACCTGTGGGTCTTTACCATAATACAATCTCTTCCTAATATCCTCTTCGTGACAATTACTACCCTTAGTAGATCAAAAAGATTTTTACCGTGTTTCATGGCCTTGACGAACTTCTGCTTTCCACAATTCTCTAGTAGACTTTTTTGATCATTCAACCTTGAGTTGGCATTTCCTCCCATAAAGAATCTAGTCAATCTTCCAAATCTTTCGACTACCTCTTTGTCGAATTACAAATTAAGACTACATCCCATTATAGCCTATTCCATATCTTCTTAACAATGTGGGATCTCCAGGTTCCCTTACGTTTACCTCATTATCTAAAGAGTCTTCCCCCCTTTCAACCTATTTGGTTGAGACACTTCTTTAGATTCACTCATCCTCACCTACGAAGAATTTTCTCATTATCCTGCTAGTCTATGTTTCCCAGATGCACCAAGTTCATTTGGTCTGGTGATTTATTACACCAGTCATACTGCGAATTCTACTTTATACCTTGACCAGTCTCCTGGTATACTGATTTGTGAACTTCGTACATATAACCCCAAGTTTAACATCCTGGCAGACTTCCCCGTCTTTAGTGTCCCAGCGAACCCTCTATGTTGCCATGGCCAAGCCATGGTCTTACACTTTAAACCACTTTGAGGTGTCGCCCCGAAAGACCTTAATGTCACCATGGTGTCCCTCATAGAGCCTACAAATAGTCGTCCCGTGTTACTCTATGGAACCTAATAATCCTTGTCACAATGTTACTCTAGCAAGCTATCTGATATTATTTTGTATCATTTCTAGCCTTCATGCTCGAACACCGTAGTACCCCCACCGTAAAGCTTGGAGCTTCACACGTCTTGATTTGTATTCAGCAACACCAAATTGTGATAAATGAAAACTCCATTTCCTAAATCCTAACTTCATCTAACCCGTCAATAATTTCCCCTCTGTACTCCACCATGATAAACATGCAAATCATGTATTGCACACACACTATGACATTATATACCCACACACGGTACGCCAAAGATTCAAACGTTGAGACGTATCCATAGACAAATAACAATCATTCTTACAACATTCAGAATCAAGTTTCTAGACACAATACATAACAAACAATGAGGTATTTTGGTCCAAAAGCATAGCACCTTAGTTCACCCAAGAAGTAGAGTACAGAAATTCACCTTGCTTCTTATCCTTGACAACTTAGCTTGTCCAAATGCCAGAGCTTCATTGGTCTTGGAAACTAAGCATGACAACCATTTATCAATTAAACTAAAGGTGTTCAACCCTTAAAAACCTAGAATCCATAATTATACAAAAAATTTTAAGAGTTCTTACTCTAATTCATTCTTCCATCCACAAGTACAGAGAGGTAAATAAGCTTACTGTTTCCTCCATTTCTTTACTACTGGACTCCAACTCACACAACTGCTATGACATGAAGAACTTCTTTCAGTTACATCCTTTCCTTCTTCAGAGCGACTAAAGAAGATGGTGCTATGGAGAGAAAAAAATTAGTAAACAGAATTAAGAAAATTATATCTCCACAAACACCAAAATATATACTCCCTTTACACGACCTTCACTGACCATCTCAACCATTCATCCTTAATCATTTTGTCTCGTACTATGGACCCAACCGGTTCAAGTCTAACTAAACCAGGGTTAAAATCTAATTAGTTACTCGTCAATCAAAATTTTTCCCAGAATTTTAGGTAAAGACCGCCAACTTTCCTTGAGTTCAATTAAATCCTCAAAATTCCTATAAATTAAAGTTTACTTAGAGATCCGAGTGTGTCAAAATAGGTAAGGAGAGATCGGTTGTCCGATGCTAAGTCAACAACTAGAACTAATTTACAAAAATATGTTGAAGACATCTTCGCGTCGAAGATTGATTTCATAAAGCAAACAAAGATTTTACCTTTGGTTAGACCTTTTCCCCATTGATTTTTCAAAACTTTTAATTATTGCTTTCTTTGTTTTAAGCTTTTAATTTAAATTCATTTATAATGTAATTATAGTTTTTGATTTCATAACAAAAACCCTCCAATTTACTTTTATTGTTTTTTTCTTGAAGAAATAAAGTTATTATTGATTTTTATGGATACGACCCTACTTTACGCTTTTACTAATTTATATTTTTAGAATAGGTTTTATTTTTGTTGGTTGCGACGACTTTACAATAGAATAAAGCTCCCTCTTCTCCACTCACAATTTTCTCTTTTCTCCTTACTTGGAGCTTCTTTTTTGAAGCTATTCAATAAATTACAATAAGTACCCATAATAAATAATCATAATAAATGCTCAATTACTTACCATCCTCTTAAAAGAAGGCTTAAATAAATATGATAAGGTGAAAAGAATATCTTGTCTTGAACTTTCTCACTCTAATCCAAGTAAACCCTATGTTTTTGGGTGAAGAAGATGGTGAAAACAAGTCAAGAATGTGGTTTTCTAGTAGATTTTTAAGAGAAGGTGAAGGTTGAAGTTTAGAAAAGAATTGAAAAGAAAGTGTCAAAACAATGAAGAGAAAATGTTTCTCTTCTTTTGATAAAGGGTGGGGGATCTTGGAAGAGGAACATGAGATGTTTCTCATCTTTTATGAATTTAAAAATTAAGAGGTGAAATTAAAAGAAATGAGTGGTCCACAATAACCCTTATATATGTGTTTCGAAACCTCTATTTTTGAAATCGACTTTTTATTTTAAAATGAAAATGGAGTCGCCATCAATCTTTTATTATGAGGTGTGATTGAATCACTTCGTAATTTGATCATTTTAATAAAATGTTTGATTTACTAAAACAATAATTTTCGGTCTACAAAATCCAAGAAATGGGTTCGGGAGTCGGTTAATCACAAGGAAGGATTAGCACCCTCGTGACGCCCAAAATTGGTACCTAGTTGATTACTTGATGTCTTAGTGTCGAGAATTGAAAATTTGAAGAGAATTTTAAAACACAATCCCTCTTTGTATTAAGATATTACTTAACTAAATTAAATTTAATAGAAAAGGCTTTATTCTAAGTTAATCAAGAAGAAGGATCATGCCCCATGAGTTAGGACACGATTCCTTAAGTTCTCGAAAACAAAAATAATCGATGTTTGGTTATTACCTAAATCTTGTTTTTTTTGTTATTTTAAATAGGATATTCGATTACTTCGGTTTTATGAAGATGCCATACTCCGTAAGTTAGGAGCACAACTTCTCAAATTTCAAAAATAATGAACATTGCCTCGGTTTTAAGTATTTTCTATTTATTAGATAAAACGAAGGTAAATTTTAAATGATATATATTTAATTTATTTAGGCGTGGTGTAAAAACGGATAAATAGATTTTAACATGATAGCATAGTGATTAGAAAAATAAGATAAAATGGTATAGGGTAAAAATAATGAAATAATAATATCAAAATGATAAATAAATAAATGAAATAAGAAAATAAAAGGTTATGCTCATGAATTATAATAAGCAACTATAACGATAATAAAATGCACCTATTTATAATAATAGTAGCGATAATCATGTCATGGTTATCATCATAATATTAACGTGAATAATAATAATAATAATAATAATAACAACAATAATAATAATAATAACAAATATAAATAACCTAAATTTTAAAATGTCAAAATAAAAGATATAGTAAATAAAGAGGCAAGATTAAACAAATGAAGGGTAAATTAAAATTTAAACGAAACATAAAGCATAAATTGCAAAATAAATAAGAAAAGGGAAATAAAAGACTAAATCGAAAATATAACAAAATTTAGTGCCTAAATTACAAAGAAATAGAATATAAAGGATTAAATCAAAATAAGATAGAAAACTTTAAGGGGTCAAACGGCAATTATCCCATCATATTGACATGTGTTGCTCCCCAAGGGATTCACAGTGGGTCAGGGGACTAAATTGCACAAGACTTTAAATTATGGGGCTGAAATTAAAACAAATAAAAAATGAATAGGACTAAATTTAAAAATGAAAAAAAAAACGGAAGGACCAAAGCTGCAAATATCCCTTTCCAAAACACGGGGATCCTAGGGGAATCCAGGTCGGGTCCATTTTGAGGCGTTTAGGACCATGACGAAACTACGTCATTTAGGGGTCCTTATATTAAGTCAAAACTGTTTCAAAAAAATTATTTCTAAACTGTTGTTTTTTAAAAAACTTCTTGTTCCTTTTTTTTTCTCTGAAAGTGTCTCCGAGTCTGGGCATAGGGACGGCAGACCTTCGCCGTGGCCACCGATCATCGGCGACGTCGACCGTCGCCTCCAATGGCTAGAGTTTAAAAAATTTGTGTTTTTCAATTATTTAAAAAAATAGATCAGAGGGCAGTGCCTTTTGTATTTAAAAAAACAAAAAAAGAAAAAAAAGGACTTTCGGCCGCTCTTGGGTGTGTCCCTCTCACGCCCTCTCCTCTGACGGAGCCCAGGTGAATCCCGAGGGAATCAAGGATCCTTCACGTCAAAAAGAAGTCGTATTTCCTAGAGGACGACAAACTTGCCCACCCACGACGATGATGCAACGAGATCGATAAGGACTTTTTGTTTCTGTTGTATTTTTTTTTGAGAAAATAAATATTGAGTAAATAATGGACTACCTTTTGAATCTATTTTTTGTATTTTGTTTTTTGATTACTCTTGTGTGTCCGAATACAATTTGTTGTTATGGCTTTTATAGCCATATGTTACAAACTATTTATTTTTTTGTATTTTTTCTTGTTGTTTCTACTGTTTCTGCCATTTCCACTGTTTTTGCTTCCTGTTTCTATGTCGTTTCTGTTCTCTTGTTCTTTCTGTTTTGCAGGTGGTGGTGGCGGTCAGCGGTGATAGGAAGGTGTGCCTTTAACCATTTCGGTGAAACGGTGGCAAAGCGACAGACCTCGAGGCGTGGGTGTCTTTGGGAGAAGTGTCCGCTGACATGGCAAAGGGGAGTGGCGCTAGAGGCCTAGGGTTTTTTTAGTTTTCTGAAAAAGTTTAGGTTATGGGCCTTATGGTTTCTTTTATATTTGGGCTATTTGGTCTTGTAATTTATTTATTTGTTTGTTTGTAATTTGGGCCGGACAAAATTGGGTTGTTACAATGTGATTACTAGAAATATAAATACACCCTCTTCTAATTATAATGACTTCTAATTCATATTTGTGTTTGTGTTTGGTTGAAAGAGTATAATTATATTGTAATTCGAATATCATATTTAGTAATATATTATAATTACACAACTAGATAATTTTAAATTTTTAAAATTAATTATTTTTAAAAAATATATCAATAACACTTTAGACATGTTATGAAATTTTATTTAATTACTTCAATATTCCATATTTATTAAAATATCTCTATCTAACATAAACATTTACTTATCATCGTCAATTGGTCCTGGGACAAGTATAATTAATTAATAATAAATAATGTGTAGTTCATTTAAAATTAGTATTAAATAATTTATAATAGATACTATGTAATTTAGTTAGATATTAAGTAGATCAATGTACAAGGAATTATATGTTGTGGATAAAATTTCCCAATTACATAAATAAGATTAATGAAATAACATATAATTATATTTTTAAATGTATCTTAAAATTAAATATTATTGTATAAAATAAATTTTAAGTTAAAATCATGTATGAGTATGATTAAAAGCCATAGAATAATTAGATTTAAATTTAATTATTCGTAATTATCTGCATAATTATCTCAATTTTCATCTTCATTTTAAGAATTGGAGAGTGTACTTAGTGGAGCATGATTCCCAAATATTTACACCTAAATTTAATTACTAAATGTCTTTCCATGATCTGTTTTATTTTTATAAATACATATTTTTGAAAAATAATTACAAAAGAAATAAGAAATAAAAATTGAAAAGGATTAAATACTATTCTATTTAGGAAATATAATTTTTTATAAAATTCCTACTATTATTCATAACTTTTAAGTTTTATAGTTGAATGAAAATAATAATAATAAATTTAATTTAACCATACCAAAAATTATAGAAATTTCAATTTAATCCAAAATTTAAGAGAACAAGAAAGGCATATTCCTAGGTTTGCCAGACCCTCCTCCTAACATTATTCATGCCTCCTAAATTTCTAGAATTATATAAGAAAAGTATTTATTTGACCAAGAATAACAAAATCAAAACTTTTACTAATAAAATATCTACTTTTTCTTAAACATATTTGATAAACTTCGGATCAATAATTTTAAAAGATATTATCTATCCAATGTTTAATAACATTAAACGATTTGATATTAAAAAAAGTGAAATTATTGCATTACTTACTTTTTATAGCTTATGTTGGGGTTTGTGTTGTCCCTTTTAATAATATTGTTTTTAAGGTTCGAATTTAGGTCCTTCTCTTGAAAGTGCAATATGTCTTGCCATTACACCGAATCACTTGTTGGATTGCATTACTTTTTAAATTAAAAAATAAAAATTTTTTAAATATAATAAAATAGACACCCATTGATGAAATCTACTAACTTGCGTAATTTATTTCTATTTGATGATACTTGAACATAGTTTTTGAGAGCTGTTCATTTCAATTTATCATTCACATTTTATGTTTTATTGGGAAGTTATCATTCATTTGTATATGAATATATTTGGAAAGTGGAAGTGTAAGCAATTGTGCCACACTGAGGCTGTTATTATCCTTCTCTGTTGAAAAATTATTTAGTTCTCAAATGGATACGCAATCTATATCTTTTACTGCACTTTTAACCCTTTGGTTATCATCTTGTCAAATTATTGTTGTAATACTGATTTATTTTACTCTTTAATTTTATAAAATATTATTTTAGTTTTTCATTTATTTCTTTTTCATTTTTGTTTTTTAAATCACCTCAAAATAAATGAAAAAATAAATTCTTTAACTTTAGTAACGTGACATGCATGTAAATTGTCACGTGAGTGAACATTTAATTAATTTTAAAATTAAAATTCATTAGAAAGTATAAAATATAAAAAAAAATATTTTTTTTAGATTTCTCAAAGTACATAAACTAACCTCCCAAGATCACTACCGATTCAAAAGTCTCCTGATTGACTTCACCATTCCCAACAAAGGGTGAAAACTATTCACTCCATTTAAAATCATGTTCACCAAATGAATCTAACTCAATAATAATGCTTCTAATTCCATACACCCAATAATTCCCCATAATTCCACCAAGCGATATTACAAGCACAGGGATGAAGTCAGAACAAATTTTTAGGGGCCTAATGAAATTTTAATTTTTTATAGTCTATATTTTTATAATTTTTAAAGGATTAAATTAAATTTTTATAATTTTAAGAGGGACCAAAGTGTAATTTTACCTTTACAAATTTAAAATTTTAAAAAATTTAAAGGACCTAAATAGAAAATTCTCATTTTAGGGGGGCCGGGGCCCATGCCAGCCCCCCTAGAATCGCCTCTGTACAAGTACCTTATGAAATTGCCAAGCCAACAACCCACGCCCCAAAGCAGTTGCCAACAACACCACCTGCACCTACTCGCTACCTTTCTGGATCCCATTGCCTACCTAAGTTTAAACCTACCCTCTTCAAGGTTATCCTAGCTTAGAAGAATATCCCTCCTCAGACGTGTTCTCACTTGAAAAACTAGACCAACCCCAGTACTTTTGTTCAAAGCATAATAGGTTGATTAAAGTTTTAAGATTGTGACACTCCATACTTGATTCAATTGTTGGATCCGAATGCGAGACGTCACATTCGTTGTCGGAGCAAGTCAAATTATCGTTGTTCATTAATCAGTTCAAGGGGTTAGGTTCTAAAATGTTTTTGAAGAATTATATAAAATATATAAAATCATATTGAAACCAATTAAAATCAATTTCTAAGTGTTCAGAGGGATCTAGGACCAATTACATGTCTTGGAGAGTTCAAATGCAACAAAACAATGTAGGGACCTCGCAAAGGACATAGGTTGTAACACCTCCAACCTATCTCCATCGTCAGATTAGGGTTACGAAGCATTACCTTATAAATCAAAACAATTCACTTCAAAATATATCAATAATGCCATTTAATATTAATTACCTAAAACTCATTACAAACCTAGCAAACATACACATTTGAGCCTTAAATCGAGTCTTCGAGGCCCTCATAACAGTTTGGGATCATTCCAGGACTAATTTAAAACAATTCAAAAAATTTGAGAAAAAGTTAAAAAATTTTGAAAACAAGGGTCACACGGCCTTGTGACATAGCCCAAACTGTGTGGGCATTCAAATAATAGGATACACGATCGTGTCCCAACCCTTGTCTCAAACTGTTTAACTTACTGACTTGGATCACACGGCTGTGTCGTATGCCGTGTGCTAGACCGTGTAACTCACTGACTTAGGTCACACGGGCATGAGACCGTGTATATCCTGCACGTAAAACGTAAAGGACATGCAACTTTGTGACAGCCCGTGTTAGGCCATGTGTACCAAAATGCACCCTGAAAATCAAGTTTACCAAAAATGTTTTCTTGAGCCACAAGCATACCATTAGTCAACCCTTAAACCTATTCAATACTCACTTAAACAAGACCAAAACATACCGAAATTCATTCATACATAACCTATTTACATCAATCAACCAATGTACCCTCATTGGTACCATATTCAAAATAATCAAAAAAACCAATCACCAACAATTTCAATATCTTAACTATTGCTAATTATATATATATACATCAACACACCATGTTTCCATACACAACTACCAACAGTATCAAACATACCATTTAAACATCAAAATGACCAATTTCAACCTACAAGATCAACATCATTTCTAAAAGTATACTAATATTGACATCCTAGTTACATGCCACTTTTAATTGACCCAAAATGAAACAAAAATAGCTACCGAAAGTATGAATGGTAGTGTCTGAGCTCCCAAGCCAATCCAATCAATGCTACGATTCCAAGAGACTTACAAAATAAAATCAACTAAGTAAGCTTAACATAGCTTAGTAAGTTTGGGTAATTTACCTAATTACTTCATAGCTAAATTCAAAGTTTTAAAAAAAACTCAATAGCCTTAACACTTAATTTATCCACACGAAGCCTACTAGGCACTAAGTCTAATAACTACACTAGCATAAAGGCTGCTAGGCACTAAGCCTAATAATCACACCAACACAAAGCCTGTTATGCACTAAGCCTGATAATCACACCGGCACAAAGCCTGCTAGGCACTAAGCCTAATAATCTCATGACATATCAATTTCTCAATGAAATATCTCACAATCAATATTCAATAATACAACATCAAAATCAAAAGAGTCAACCATTAACCAAAAATTGAATATAATCATAATTTACATAATACGAACTTACCGGGCCAAAATGCAAAAACAACAAAAGTTCAAGGACCAATCGACAACCTTCCCTTTTCCACAATTATCAATTTTCTCTTCATCTATAATATAATTTAATTCAATTAATAACTTTAAATTTCATATTCTATGCAATTTGATACGTATAACTCTTTATTTAAAACTTTACGTATTTACCCCATATATTTACATATTACTCAATTCAATCCTTAAAACCAAAACATAATTATTTTCCACAATTAAACTTAATATTTAATAAACCGAATTTATACCTATTCCAAAACAATCCTTACACTCTACAACTTCCTCAAATAAATTATGCCTAATATTAATTTATTCATATAAATCCCTAAATTTAAAAATCATGCAAATCCCTTAACATAATATTTATATTTACAACAAAACATAATTATCCACCATTAAAATTCAAATATCCACAACATTAATCAATGGCACATTCTAAATCATTGAATAATTAAATAATCAAAATCTCAGTAGCTAGATAAAACTAAAATGATTCCAAAATATCAAGTTCATGTAAAATAGATGAAGATATACTTACATGCAAGATCATTAAGGACCGAAAATGGAAGCTCTCTCCAAACTATTCCTTTTTTCCTTCTTTTTTTTTTTTTGGCAAGAACAAAAAGATGACACAAAAATTTAATTTGTTTTTCTTTTATGTTTTTCTATCCTAAATTACATATTTACTTAATTACCCTAATATAAAAACCTAGAAATGGACTAAACTTAGTGTCCACTAAAGATTTATATGGTTTAATTACCATATAGATTCATCAACTATATTAAACTATCCATTTAATTCTTTTGCAATTGGAACTAACTTTTAAAGCTTTTATAATTTAATCCTTTTTAATTAATTAGCTATTTAAACAATAAAATTTCCATAACCAAAACTTAATACGGCCCTAATGACCTTGTAAATAATAAATAATTCAAATTTACGGACTGACATGTCAAAATTGTGATCTCGAAACCACTATTTTCGACACCACTGAAAACGGGTTGTTACATAGGTACCGTAGTTGTAGCCTTAGATATTGATACCTAACCTTATTACAGTAGAAATTTTCATTCTACCAAGCTAGGTATCGACACCTAAAGAAGAGGTATCGAACATTAGGTCATTGCATTAAAAAATCAACCTTATAACTACCTTGTTTTGGCACCTAAATGTGCCTTATGTCAATTTACACCTATAGGGCATAACAACCAAGTTTGGAACACCTAAAGTGCATACCAAAAGACTTTCAAACATGTTATACATAAACAAGCCACAACATCATACAAATCCAGCCATCATGCTAGCTTATTCATCAAACAAGCCAAATTAATGTTTTTGAAATCGGACCAGCCGGCTAAATAGATTGAATCAGAAACTAGCAAGTCTGTGGTCCAGTCACCCTCATCAGATTGGGAAATTTCTGAACCATAAAAAATCGGTTAAATCGGCTTAAAAATCAATTAAACCAACATTTGATTACTTTTTAGATTTTTTTCAATTTTTCTTTAAGCTTTTTGGGTTTTGAAGGAAAATCTAAAACTTTTTTCTTTCTCTTTTTTAACATGATAAAGAAAAGCTTTTAAACATATAGAAGAGAAAAAAAACCTAGAGAAGATGAGAATTAATTTAAATAAACAATTACCTATTGTATTATAGAAGGATGATATCAAGATAAAATAAATAGTAAATTTTGTAATAGGAGAGATCAAAGAAAGAAGCTTGTTAGAAAAATAAAGAATGAAAATAGTGAGAATACATGAAGTATTACACTCTATACCCAACTTGATTGTTGGGTCCGAATTATAGGATGTCACATTCATTGTCGGAGCAGGAAAGATCAATTCAATTTAAATTTAACAACTCATACATGCTATTAAGTTCATTACACAATCAAAACATGTTTTATAATCATATTTGAGCCATATACGAGCTTACAAAAGCTCTTTTGATAACCTGAGATTGAATAAGGACTGAAATGTAAAATTTAAAAACTATCAGGTTAACGTCCTGACTACGGGGGATCCAATTCACAAGTTGCAATGCCACTCACTATCATTCCTCCTCATGACGTTAAAGAACCAACATCGTGACATGACGAGCTATTTTCATAAGGTCCATATATACCAATTCACAACACCTAAAACAATTGTTCATATGCCTTATTTCAACCAAATAAGCTAATATGTCATTCTCATATGCCTATTTCCATAATTTAGCCTCATATATACATATTCTTTACACAAGTTCATCAATTCAACCTTATACCATAAACAATTCAAACCTAACCTCAATACATATGGCAAACATGATAACATTAACATTTTGATGGCTTAAGTTTCAAAATGTCATTTACTAATTCAAGGATTCCAACATCTATATACATATTAAAACGTAAAGGAACTATACAAATATTACTGAGTCAAGGGCTACTGATTGGATGTTGAATCACTTCTCAGAAATTTGAGATCTACCAAAACTTGTGCACGAAAATAAACAATCATAAGTTGATCGATAAAGCTGAGTGGTACTTTTATGATTCAAGACAAGATAACATAAACATTAACATGACAAGAAACTAACATTGCATAGTTCAATCTCAACCATTCATGTCTCACATATCAAGTATATACATTAAACCAATTGACTAAGTTCATATCAACATATAATGTCAAGCTTTATAACCACATATCACATTCAATTTCCAATTCATTTCACCATCCAGACAAATATATATATATATATATCAATTTGATGTTCAATACCATTTGGTAATCCATGTGAACCATTAACATAATGCATTCAATTGGTAAATTCTAATTCACTTTCATGTAATATCAAATTTGAGCATTAAATTTACTATCTCATTCTCTCTTGATTCTATTGACTCATTCATATTTAGATCGGCCCACAATGCTTGTTTTTTACCTGTTTGTATGATCATTCACATGTTGTCATTTCTCACATTTCACATATATGCTCATGATAAATCATATAATTTCATCTTTTCAATTCAAATATCATTTATCAAGTTTGTGTTTTATAATCCCTATTAATCGAACTCGGGCTCAAGACTGATACATGGATCATCTAACCAACACACCAATCTGACAATGCAATTCATCATCGAATAAACCGAAGTAGTCATACTTGCGCATAGTGCATCATCGGATAAACCGAAGCAAATACACTGGCACAAAAGTGCATCATTGGATAAACTGAAGTATAAACATGTACACAATCTAATCCTATGGCATGCCAACTATACCTGACTCTGTCCAAACAGTTAATAAGGTATCAATGATCCAATTACATTACCTTTACATGTTCACATGTAAACGTTTCATACTATATTCAAATCACATATCATATATCAATTTATATAAAAAAATTTTGTACTATATTCAATTCAATCCAATTCTCAGCATTCAATATCATCATGTATTAACCAAATCATGTGATAATAAAACACTTACCTCAATAGATAGATTTGTAACAATCACACATATGTATATATATTAATGTATTGAACTTGAATCATAAAAGTACAAATCGAAATTGTCTGCTACTCGACTAAGATTCTTGACTTTCCCTTCTCTCACGATGGTTCAACGTCGTCTTTAGCTATGTTCAACAATTTAATAATAAAAATAACATTAGCTTACATCCAAATACATAGCCAATATAATTTTCATTTTATTCATTTTAGTCCCTATACTCGGGATGCACATATTTTTTGATTTCTAACATCAAATCAAAATTTGATTTCACATTCTTCATTAGGGACTCTATACTTTTCATCTACAACACAATCTCATGAAAATTTTCAATTTATCAAATTTAGGCTTTAATGTTACAAAATTATCTAGCAAGTTTCATTTATTTTTCAATTTAGTCCTTAACATAATCTAAGTTCACTATCTAGTAATCTCTTCAATTTAAAGCCTAATTCATTAATTTCTCTTTTATGACAACTTACTATAAACTTAAAAATTGATACATGGGCTAGCTAAAACAAGCTCCCATTATATAAATCTATAAAAATTTGAAGAACAATATCTTTATTACCTATGAAATTTGGATGGCGAATGTATGAGAAGTTTGAAGCTTTTTCTTTCTTTTATCTTCGATGGACGGTGGAAAAGATGAAGAATATCATTTTCATTCCGTTAAGTTAATATATACTATGTTTAGTCTTAACTTATCTTAATTAAACTAATTAATATAACATTTACTTTATTTAATCATTATTATTAATGTTAATGATGATGATCATCATTTCTCACTAACCATATGAAAACAATGGTTTAATAACCATTCAAGCCCTTTGGATAATTGTTATCTAGGTCCTTAAACATTTTTTAAATTAAAACTCAATAGCAATTGAACTTTTACAATTTATTCCTAAGCTTTAATTAAAGTTTTTTGGTTAAATTAATTAACCAATCTTTCATATATTTTCGTGATAGCTTCATTAATCTTTATATATCATCCTTACGAACTTCGGTTTATTGAAATGAGATTCGAAATTGTATTTTTTCAAGACCACTTAAAATTGGGTCATTACATAAAGAATGACTCAACATGAGAGAAAGAAGAAATATAGCATTATAAAGTTAGGGGTTTTCAATAAAAAATATTTAATAAAATTGTTTTACGAGTTGGGTTGTAATTAAAACATTTTATAAAACATTCGGGCCTTTTATTTTTAAGCCTGGGAAATGTTTTGGGCTATACCCATAAAAGCTAAATGGATTATCCTTTAATATTATTAGTAAATACCTAATTTTTTTTATAAATTTCATAAAAAATATATTAATGTGAATAGTAAAATAGTCCAATCAGTTTAACTGAGAACCGCTTGTCTGACCAATTCAACCATCTCCCAGTTTTTTAAATATTGAGCCATCTAACAACCTAGTGCATATACATCTTATATCTTGTTCATTCATCAACCAAACCAACACATATACATACACAATGGTTGGAGTAGCCTTCAATGAAATATCGATAATAGTTTAAATTACCTTAGTTGGTGGCTCCTAATCAGCAATTGCCCGAATTTTGCCCCCGTATATCCGAATTTTGCCACCTCCCATAATGTGGCCTGAAAAAGGTACCTCACACTGAGCAAATGAGCATTTCTCCTCCTTGACATAAAGTTCATTCTCCCTCAAAGTTTGGAAAACTTCTCTCAAATGCTCCACATGCTCCTCAAGGGACATATTGCACACCACAAATTCGTCAAGGTAAACAACCACAAAACAATCTAAAAAGGGTCGAACTACTTTATTCATTAGGGTGCAAAATGTCACAAGAGCATTCGTCCATCCAAAGAGCATAAAAAGGAACTCATGTGAGCCATAGCTCATCGCACAAGTTGTAATTGACTTGTTCCCTTCGACTGCTTTGACTTGATGGTACCCTGATCGCAAATCCAACTTGGTAAACCACCTCACGCTACTAAGCTTATCAAACAGATTTGTAATAAGTGTAATTGGGTACCTGATCTTCACAATGATCTTGTTCAATGCCCTATAGTCGATGCACAACCTCAATGGCCCATCATACTTCATCTAAAGGAAAATCAGTGCACTGTATGGGGCTTTAGATGGTTTGATGAACCCAACATCTAAGAGTTCCTTCAATTGTTTTCATAATTCCTCCAATTCTAGCAGTGACATTCGGTATGGGGACTTGGCTTGCAGTTTGGCATTGGGTATTAACTCAATCCTATTATCCATCTGCCTTTTAGGTGGTAACTTTTTGGGGCCTTGAGACCCAACTTCTGAGTAATATCTTTGGACAAGAACAAATTTGAAGCACCCATTCCTAGGCCACTTGATTGAGTGAGACTAGAAATGCATGGTCATACTCGAATAAGTTGATATGAGATATCATACTTATTTTTTTTATAGTCTACTCAGGATATCAAGAAACATTAGATGGATTATGCAAGTGTGACTATTTTATGACTTGTGTCTGTTCTAGATATAAAGCACAAAAGGATTTAATACATGAAAGGTTAATCACAAAGAGGTTATGTCGAATCATGACTTCTTATAACTTAGGTAGCAATGATGCATTGCTAGATACCACTCATTGTTTGTAATATTAGAATCATTCTAGTATTACTGCTAACTTTACAAGAACCTATAAGGTCACACCCTATGATTGAAACGAATAGAATCCAAATATAGTTGGTATTGTGTTTAGCTGTCACATGAATTAAATTAATTATAGAATTAATTTAATTGGGCAGTTAAATTTCGAACGAATTATATGTACAAGTATGTTGTACACATAATGAAAAATATGTTTAAATTAATATATGAATTTGATTCGTATAAAATTTAAATAAAAATAATTTCTTGAAATCCTTGTTATAATTATTGTAATTATAATTTAGGATTGAATATTATTATAATTACTGTAATTGTAATTTTTTGGTCAAATATTATTAAAATTATGGTAATTATAATTATTATATTCGGTTAATTATTATGATTTGATTTATATAAAAAAATATCAATTATTCTCGAATTAGGATATATAGGGTTTTTAAGAAAAATCTAAGATACTCGAAATAAGGTGTGTGTGATTTTTAACAGTCGTCAAGAGATTTTTCTCTCTCTGAAAAAGTTTCAGAGAGTGCTTACCTTTTATTGTCACACCGGGTGGATTACGTAGAGGCCGAAACATTTCGTAGCGGTTTGGAATCGACATACAATTGTGTAATCTGTTTCTTCGATTTTTTAGACGATTAAAGGTAATCGTTCATACCCTTTTCACCTCGATTCGTTCCTTGCACATAGATCCCAAGATGTGATCGTCGAACTTAATTTTTTACTACACCATGGGGTGTACCAGTGATCCAACACCCATGTCAACGAGGCATTCAATCTTTTTCCTTCCACGATGATGTCTACAAACATCAACCATTTTCTCTTACGACCTTTCTTGGTTTCAACAGAACTCAAGATCACACCAAGCTTCATCGTTGCTTTATCTGGCTTATCATCCTATTTGATGGTCGGAAATGCAAAATTTTCTAGACAATCCCTTACCATATGTAGACCATCACAAAGGAAGCACTTCACTGGCCCCCTTTCATTCTTTTTCTCCCACTGTTTGTTGGCCTTAGCCCTCTAGATAGTCTAGAACTTACCATTATCATTCTAGGTTGGCTTGTCTTTGTCTCCGCCAGTAGTGCCCTTGGGTTTGAATTTGGGCTTGAAAGACTTAAAATTATTTAACTTTTTGCCCCTAAACTTAGAAAATGCCTCGGCTTCTACGATAAGTTCAATGATACCCTATCAGCGCAACTTCTATTTTTCCCATGGCTTCAACCCGTCCTCAAACCAATAGAATGTTTCTTTCTCACTCAAGTTAGAAATTTGAAGTATCAACTCACTAAACTCTAGCACATATTCCCAAATAATGCTTTGTTGCATAAGACAGTGCAACTTAGCCCAAGCCTCCTTCTTAGCATACTGTGGATAAAACTACCTCTTGAACCCCGTTTGGAACTCCTCCCAAGTTCCTATTGTGATCTCACCTCGTTTCTCATCAGTGGACTTACGACACCACCACAAGAGAGTGACATTTGTAAAATAGATAGCAACAATGTTTACCTTAGTGGCATCATCCTCGATGCCCATCGCACAGAAGTATTGTTCCTTCCCCTAAAGAAAATTGTCCACATATCTTGCGGACCTCGTCCCCTTAAACTTTTTCGACTTGGGGACATCCATTCTAGGATGCTTAGGAGTCGAAGCCAACATTCCATTACCTAGAGTAGCTTTACAGATAGTGAGCTCGCCTTTGACGGCCTTTTTCATCACATCTCGATTGGCACTAAGAGCCTCCGTGACATAGTCCCTAAGTTGCTCTTTTATCAAGTCCAACTTATCAGTACGTCTCTTGACTACCTCAAGGGTGTCCGTCACATCCCCTATGGAGCCTTCAAGTTTGGCAACCCTGCTTTCCAAATCTAACATTATATAGCTCAAACTGCTAGCTTTCTTGCTCCTCCCATGAGTTTCCATCGGCTCAACTTATTCTTCTACTCCTTTCGACATCTCAATCAGCTCCTTCGAACACTGACTGAATACCAATTGTCATGGGGCTAGAACTTTAGTTTGGCAAACCGCACGACCTTAGGCGATTTCTTGGGTTCAAATCCTGCCTAAGTCAACCTACTCTTGAAAGATGAGAATTCTTGCAAAAATTCTTTTAGACACCGAAGCAAAGTGAAAGCAAACTCGAAACGAAAGAGAAAATAGTGAACAAAAAAGCTAAAGAGAAATATCGCACACCAAGTGTTTGAGTAAATGATCTCAATATATTCTTTAACTCAAGAAAGGAATGATTACAAATGAAATGGGAAGACTCTGTTTCTTCAGGCAGTACTTCGTTGATGTTGATGATATTGTTGCCGAAAAGGTAAAAACCTCTTGTTATGTTTACTTTTCTGCATTACGATCCGGCTCAGCCCGCGGACCGTATCGTGAGAATATAATTCGGAATTGTACTCTTTGAGCCAAAGGGCATGGGTCAGGTTGTGACAAATACTATGATACATAATTTTCATTTTCTGACACTTTTTTTTACATTTATTGATTCATAAAATATAATATATTGCTTGTAATAAACATAGGAATCAAGCTATTTGGTAGTCCACAAAATGAACTCATTGTTTCTAAATCTGAATATGGTTTGCTGCTTCATATGCATAGATTGTTGTTTCAAAAGAGAGTCTAAGAGGAACTCATTTTAGGCGAGCGGGGCCTCGCCAGAAGGTTTGCAAATCAAATCCTTGTTTGAGGTTCAATTCATTTCAGAAATTGTGATTGTTCACTGAACATTGATTTTACGGTTTCAGGTTTACTTTGAATCTGATGAAGTTCATGCATGTATTGTAACATGTGGGGGTCTATGCCCTGGTCTAAACACTATGATTAGGGAAATCGTTTGTGGATTATACCACATGTATGGTGTTACTGGAGTCCTTGGGATCGAAGTAAGTGTATGCAAAACCAGAAACATCATTTTGTTTTCAGAGATTGATTGGTTTGATTAACTGTTGATGCTAATTTGTTATTACAGGGAGGATACAAAGGTTTTTATGCTCGAAACACAATCCTTTAACGCCCAAAGTTGTAAACGACATTCATAAACGTGGTGGTACCATCTTCGGAACATTAAGAGGAGGACATGATACTTCAAAGATTGTCGATAGCATTCAGGATCGTGGTATTAATCAGGTATATATATATATATACTTCCTTTTCCTTTGCCTATGAATTCCATATTTGAGCATTGAAACTCAATATATCTCAGGTATTGATTTTTGAGGTGATTAATCTGGATTTTGTTATTGACGATTCAACTTGGAATAAATAGGCTGTGATTCATGCTTATGGAGAATAGTTGTCAGATTTGATTAGTTGGTATATTCCGACCTTAAATGTAGGAGATTAGAAGGCGTGGCCTGAAGGTTGCAGTCGTGGGAATTCCAAAGATCATCGATAATGATATACCGGTACATATCTAGCATGCACAATTGGCAGATACCATCATATTTTGATGCATACTGGTACATGATTTTTTATTACAAAAGGAAGTCCTATTCACTAATGGTTCGGGTTCTTTTGTAACAGGTTATAGACAAATCCTTTGGTTTTGACACTGCTGTTGAAGAGGCTCAGCGAGCAATTAGTGCAGCGCATGTTGAATCAGAAAGTACTGAGAATGGTATCGGTGTTGTGAAGCTAATGGGCCGCCACAGCGGTAAATTTACACCTCTATGCGAATTATTTCAAGTAGATGATTTGAAAGATTGGTTTTGAAGATTTCCATAAGATTTGATATCGAAGAGTGTTTGTTGAAAAGACAGATGAAGATTGCCTTCATTTTGTAGCAAACTGATAACCTAGATTGCATTCCCTGGGATTGTCATTGTTTCTTCAGGTCCTTTATCTTGTTTCTATGTTTATCTGATTTTTTAGATTTAGGAATTCGTCTTTCCAGTTTGGAATCGTTTCGCAACTTAGACTGTTTCTAATAGAATAGTTCTTGCTTACATCCTACACTAACTTTATACAGTTCTTGCGAAATGATATTAAACATAGGGTTTATAGCAATGTATGCTACTTTAGCAAGCAGAGATGTGGACTGCTCCTTGATCCCCGAGTCACCGTTTTATCTCGAAGGACCTGGTGGACTGTTTGAATACATTGAAAAAAGACTAAATGAAAATGGGCACATGGTTATTGTAGTAACTGAAGGTGCAGGACAAGAGTTACTTTCCGGAAACACCTGCACCATGGACAACATAGATGCTTCGGGGAACAAGCAGCTTCAAGATGTTGGATTTTGGATATCCCAGAAAATAAAGGTAAAGATGTTCTTGAACAACTTCTTGACATTAAACAAGTTTTGCATGTCTTATGTTTATCTCGAGTTGGTTTCGAAAAAAAATCGTTAACTTGGAAGTAAGACCATGTTAGGTTGATCTGGTGTTCATCTTCATTTGCCATTCATCAGCAATCCATCCATTTTCTTTCTTATCGAAAGGCAGCAGCATATATGGGATGTTTTCATGCTTCAATGTCCATTCGACAAAACATTGATAGTTTCTGAAATACTGCTGCTTCATCTATACTTATTTTTCTCTACTATGTTGCAGGACCACTTCAGTAAGAAGCAAAAGCTGACTATAAATCTCAAATATATAGGTTAGTTTGTTGGTGAATACATGCATACATACTCACATCCATTGCTCTCTGTTGAAATTTTCTTTGATCCATTTCAAACAATTAACCAATCATCGCTTTGATTTTCGGCAGATCCTACTTATATGATCTGCGCTGTACCGAGTAATGCTTCTGATAATGTGTACTGCACACTCCTTGCTCACAGTGCAATTCATGGTGCAATGGCTGGGTACACAGGTTTCACAGTTGGCCCTGTTAATGGCAAACATAGTTGCATACCATTCCAAGTAAATTGTAAACCCGCCTTCGTTTTTTTTGGCCTGATCCATACAAACTGCTTAAGGACTCAGTTTATGTGTATATAATGAATCTTGGGTAACATGCAGCGGATTACTGAAAGACAGAACAAGGTAGTAATCACAGACAGGATGTGGGCAAGGTGCCTGTCATCAACCAATCAACCAAGCTTCTTTAGCCCAAAACAGCTGTTTGAAAAGATTGGAGACGAAAAACATGGGGATAATCATGTTGAGGACTTAGCAATCAAGTAAAGAAACCTTTTGACTTAATTGTGTCATTGAGGCACCGGAGAATTTCGGATTTTTTGTCTTCTGTTTTTCCATAGATCCATACTGGTTGCCTGCAATACGTTTTTCCATTTTTTTTTTTTGTGTAACTTGATTCCCATTGTATTCTATTGAAAATGGGTTTCTCTTGCAATGCGTTTGAGGACTCCTTTAATAGTGGTAGGGATTCTGTTTCTCTTACAAAATGGGTTATTGTTATTACCTCGTTTCATACTCGTCTTTTTCCTTGTTTTTCGTTATTTCTGAGGTAGACCGAATGCTTTTATATTATCCACAAGTGACTAATATTAGCATATCTAAATTATTTTTGCCTTTGCCTTTTCCTTTGTATGTATCTAACACCAATTTATCATTTTGTTTTAAAATTTTGAGAATCTATGATCTTGCTTTATCTGGGATTCCTAAATACTATGATCGAACTTAAACGTTGTTAAGCTATGGTGTTAAGAGAAAATATAGATATTAGGCCATTTTTCGTGAAATTTGGGGTGGTGGTTGCTCTCTCTTTTGCTGGCTTTCTTTATCATCGACTTAAAACTCGAAAGATCAAACCATATTTGCCTCCTCCGCCGTTGCTGCATGTTTCGGGTTTGCATTTTTAGCCTTTCTTTAATTCATCAAATATATATATTATTAACTAAATGGGTTTTTAAAACTTGGTTGTTATTTTGATTTATATAGATTGTTTGGTTGAGATTGATTCCAGAGGAAATGATCGGCATAAAGAGATGTTACCAACATCTGAGCCTGTAAGTTTGTTGTAAAATTAAGGTGTTAAGTTTGGTGAACATAATAAAATGGTTTGTCTCTGACAGGAAGAAATGTCCATGCAACGAACAAGTGTTGATGCGTCGGTTGATCTTTCCCCAAGCAATAAACATGGGGAAGATTTGTTTCTGTTACCAGAGTTTTCAGACAATGTAGGGACATCCCTTAAGCTCCAAACTGAAACAGCAAGGTTAGAGTTAGACACTTCAACAACATCTATAAGTGCAGAAAAGGATGATTATGAACAAGAAATCAAGTACCTGAGAAACATGGTGAGAATGCTTAGTGAAAGAGAGAGGAATCTTGAGCTCCAGCTGCTGGAATATTATGGGCTTAAAGAACAAGAAGCAGCAGTTTTCGAGCTCCAAAACCAACTGAAGATCAACAAAATGGAGGCTAAGCTTTTCAATCACAAGATTGAGTCATTGCTATCAGAAAACCAGAGATTAGAGGCCCAAGTGGTTGATCATGCAAGAGTCATGGATGAGCTTGAAACTGCTAAATCCAAAATTAAGCTTTTCAAGAAGAAACTTAAGCAAGAAGCTGAGCAGAATAGAGAGCAGATTTTAAGCCTTCAAAAGAAGGTCGCTAGATTTCAAGAACAAGAACTCAAGGCCTCTGCAAATAATCAGGATGCTGAATCCAACTTGCAAAGGGTAAAAGCTTTGGAAATTGAGGGTGATGAGTTGAGGAAATCTAATATGAGATTGCAGATGGAAAACTCTGAACTCTCTCACAAGCTACAGTCTACCCAAATCCTTGCAAATTCTGTTTTCGATCATTCTGAGGTATTTGCTTCTCCTTGGTTGTAATATTATAGTTGTATTTGGATTTATAATATGTAACTTGTGGTTGCAGGTAGAAGCTTTAAATGAAATGAGCAACCATTTAAGGGAAGAAAACCAGGAATTGACAAAGCAAATAGAACAGCTGAGAGCTGAAAAATTTACAGACGTAGAAGAGCTGGTGTATCTGCGTTGGATCAATGCATGCTTGCGATATGAGCTGAAGAATTATCAACCCCTTGCTGGGAGAACAGTGGCCAGAGATTTAAGCAAAGGCCTAAGCCCCCGATCTGAAGAGAAAGCCAAAAAACTTGTACTCGAATACGCCAAAGCCGATGGAGGAATTGGGGATAAAGGGATCATCAATCACATGGATTTCGATTGCGATCAATGGTTCCACTCCTCCTCCCAAACTTCATTCGCCACCGATGATTCTTCATGCGACAATTCTTCATCCGCTTCCAAACCCACCAATAAAATCAAGTTCTTCAAGAAACTCAGGAGATTACTACGGGGAAAAGACAACACCAGCAAAGCCGAAGAAGACGCCGATTCCCCCACCTCCAATTGTTCATCCGTGGATATCCCCCGATGGAGGAGCTTGAATCTGGATCAAACAAAAGAAGCGGAAAAATTCCGAAGAAACAGTGATTTCAGTTCATACGGATTTAAAAGACTGATATCAGGGAAGGATGATGATTTGGAATTACCGGCTGAACCCCCAAGATTGTATCAAGATGCCGATTCCATCCTCAAGTTTGCCGAGGTTTTGAAACAACCAACACCCGCCAAAGGAAAGATTCCCAAGAAAGCCGCGAGCATCATGTAAATTCTTCTATCATTTTTTTTTTTTTTACTTTGATGTAAATAACTTGATAAGAATACACTCTCTATGTTTCAATATTATTGTACCAATGGTTTTAGTCTAGTTAGCATTGATGTCAGTAGAGGGTACTGGCCTTTTTTATGTAATAATATAAAAAAAGTTACATACCAAATTAGTATTTAAGTTAGATTAGATACCAAAATGGTATATCAAAAGACAGTGGAGGTTGCGATATCATTTTTTTAAATTATTTCTATATTAAAAAAGTATTTTTATATTAGTATTTCTATATTAAATACTAATATAAAAAAATATTTTTATATTAGTGGTGCCTTATTGGTAGGCGGCACCATAAAAAGAAAATATCGGTTTCGAGTTTTAACCCGGTATCAAAATACGCATAGGACAAGGAGAGAGGTGGTGCCACATTCACTAGCAGCACCAGTCATGCCTCCTTGACAGGCGGCACTGGTGCCAGTGACCCATCTCGTCCGTCATCGCGCAGTGCACTGCAAATGTAGTGTTTAGTCCCGTCGAAGCACAGGAAGAAAGAGGGAGGAGCAGATGAGGGACCTTACAACCATGGTCCGGGAAATTCTCTATATTAAATTTTGAATTCTCTTCAAATTCATCTTCTACAATCTAATTTAGAAATTCCTCAGGATCTTCTTCCTCTTCAATCTTTATAACAGGTATTGAATTTATAAATTCTCTTGGTAATTTCCTAACAACTAATTTATCCATCCATGGCATGTCAAAGACATTTTACTTCCCAGTCAACTTTTGCGAACCTACACTTTTTCTCACTATTTTCCTTACTCCATAAGAGATTCTAAACTTCACGAAGTATATAACTATATTCCAATAGGTTCGTGGTACCAATGTCTTCCAAAGTTGGTCTAAAATGATTTGATGCTCCTGTTCTATTAATATCCCTCTAAGGGTCAAGTATTGCAATTTATTCTTTCTAATCAATTCATGACCCTTCCATAACACTTCTTGCATCTTTTGATTTACGGTAATCAGGTGTTGAATTATGTCTTTTTCTGGTTTCATTTTGTAATCTTACAATTCTCTTATCATCTTATCAAGTTTTCCCCTTTGTACTCAAGTTGTTATCTCATTAGGCAATATCAGATTTATTGTCATTCCTACCAATATCTATGACAGAATCTTTTTTTCCGAATTTCAGTATTTATCTATTTTTCTCTGGTGTCATCACTAACTAACAATTAATTTATAATAGTTACTAACAAAATAACTTTAAAATAAATTAAAAAATAATAAAAGATTACATTCATCTACCAAATCACAATAAACATTAAACTAAACAAAAAATTAACCTAATCACAAAAATTACTAACAAAATAACTTTAAAATAAATTAAAAATTTGTAACACCTCCAACCTGTATCCTTCACTAGAACCGGATTATGACTCATTACCGGAGTTTACAGATCAAACAGACATAAATTTCAAACATTTCATATCATATAATATTCATGTCAAAAAAAAAATCAGTCTAGGTGCCTAACCAATGTACCCTCATTGGTACCACATTTATATCATCAAAACATATCATCAAAGCATTATTCAAGTCCAAATTATAAACATACCTAATTTAATCTATTTTGCCTAATTCATGTTCATTTAAACATTAACTTAAACATGTCATAATTTGACCTCAAACATAAACACATATTTATATGGATATAACCATCCAATATTAACTTATAATCTTATTTACAATCAATCCACAAAATGATTAATATTTAGACGCCCTAGGTACATGCCGACACAAAAGATAGACATCACCACATTTGAGTTCAGGATTGTTGTTGGATGCTAAATCGGCAATCAAAATTAAGTACCTAACCTGGGCACGGAAAATAAAACCGTACGTTGAGTAAAACTCAGTGATATTTCTATAATCCTAATATTTAAAGGTAAGAAATTACAAATACACTATTGAAATATTAACACATATTAATATTTAATTATTACAACAACCATATCATATTTCATTTGTTTCACAAATATTTCAATTCTCATACTTGCTATATAAATAGCTTTTCACAATTTATTTCACATTTCGTTATACAATTGCATTATCCATTCCATAATTATTTCATACCGGATTCCAAAAATATAAAATTAAAAGAAAAAGGGATTAAATTGACTAACCAATTGAACTTTGAACCTTAGAAGTCCCTAAGCCCTTATGCTTCTTCTTTCTTTCTTTCTTGTTTTTCTTTTCTTTCTTTCCTTTGTGTTTCATTTTGTTTCTTTCTTTCTCTTTTATTTCATTTACTTATTATATTTACTTTATTATTATATTATATATATTTACTTAAATATTAAGTAATATATATTCTAATATATATATTTTAACTTTAATTTATTAATAATATTTATTATACTTTTACACTTATGCCGCCTTATTAAAAGACAATGGCATAATTTTTTATTTAGTCCCTTTAATTTTTTAATCTATAATTCAACTTTCACCCTATATATAATTTAGTCCTTATACCTAATCACTCTTAATTCATGCAAATTCACCTAACAAAAATCTAATTAACCACACAACTAGCTTCGTAAATATTTTTAATAAATATTTTCGAGTCTAATTTACGGTAACAGAGTCTCGAAAATGCACTTCCCGACACCTGTGACTATTGAGTCGTTACAATTCTCCCCCTAAATAAATTTTGTCCCTGAAATTTACCTAAAAAGAGGTGGGGGTACTGAGATCTCATTGTTTCTTCCGGTTCCCAAGTCGCTTCCTCAACACTATGATTAGGCCATAATACTTTCACTAACGGAACTCACTTATTACGCAACTCTTTCACTTCACGTGCCAAAATCTCAACCAGTTCTTCTTCGTATGACAAATCAGGTTGAATATCAATATCTTCCATTGAAATAACATAAGATGGATTCGATCGATATCTTCTAAGATTTGAAACGTGAAAAACATCATGAATTTTTTTTGTAATTCTACAGGCAAAGCTAAACGATAAGCAACTGGTCTCACTCTTTTTATGATCTTATACGGTCTAATAAAACGCGGACTTAGTTTCCCTTTTCGGCCAAATCGCAAAATTTTCTTCCAAGGCGAAAGTTTAAGAAATACTTTATCGCCAACAGAATATTCAATATCTCGACGTTTCAAATCTACATATGATTTCTGTCTGTCAAAAGTTATCTTCAATCTATCTTGAATTTTCTTAACAATGTCTTCCATTTCTTAAATTAATTCTGGGCCGATCATTCTTCTTTCACTCAATTCCATCCAACAAACAAGTGATCGACACCTACGACCGTATAAAGCTTCATATATAGCCATTTGAATACTCGATTGAAAATTATTATTGTATACAAACTCAGCCAAAGGTAAATAACGCTCCCAACCTGATTCAAAATCAATAACATAAGTACAGAGCATATCTTCCAAAATCTGAATAACATGCTTAGATTTTCCATTAGTCTATGGGTGAAAAGATGTGCTAAAATTAAGTCGTGTACCAAGAGATTCGTGCAACTGTTTCCAAAATCTCGAAGTGAATCGTGCATCTCGATAAGAGATTATCGATATAGGAACACCGTGCAATCTCACGATTTCTTGAATATAAACTTCAGCAAGCTTCTGAAGTGACCAATCAGTCCTGACCACAATGAAATGAGCCGATTTCGTAAGTCGATCAACAATCACCCAAATAACATTTTTCTTACTTGCTGGTAAATATAACACCATTACAAAATCCATCGTGATACAATCTCATTTCCATTAAGGAATAGAAATAGGCTGAAGTAATGCAGTGGGAACTTGATGTTCTGCCTTAACTCGCTAACAAGTTAAACATTTAGTCACATGCTCGACCATATCTCTTTTCATTCCTGGCCTCCAATAAGATTCTCGCAGATCGCGATACATTTTCGTTCCTCCAGGATGCAAGGTAAAAGGACTATCATAAGCTTCGCGAAGTATCAACTCTTTCAATTTAGAAACATCCAGAACGCAAATTCGGTTATGAAATCTCAAACAACCATAATCATCAATGCTGAAATTTTCTAATATACCATTCTGAACCATTTCTCTTTTTTTCGCCAACTTGTCATCTTCTAACTGTGCTGACTTAATCTGATCAAATATCATTGGTTTGATTTTTAGTTCAGCTAATAGGCTTCCATCGTCATTGATATTGAGCTGAGCAAACATTACTCGTAATTCAATTGCTGCTTTCCTACTCAACGCATCAGCTACAACCTTAGCTTTATCAGGGTGGTAATCAATAACAAAATCAAAATCTTTCAGAAGTTTTACCCAACGATGCTATCTCAAATTCAACTCCTTTTGAGATAAGAGGTATTTAAGACTTTTATGATCGATATAAATATAACACTTTTCACCGTATAGATAGTGTCTCCAAATCTTTAGAGCAAAAACCATATCAGCTAGCTCTAAATCGTGTGTCGAATAATTATGCTCATGCATTTTTTAGCTGACGAGACACATAAGAAATCACTTTCCCGTCTTACATCAAAACACAACCAAGACCGCTCAAGGAAGCATCACTATAAATGACAAAATCCTTTCCCAATTTTGGTAAAGTCAAAATTGGAGCTTCAGTCAACATCTGTTTCAGTTTCTTAAAACTTTCTTGACACTGATCATCTCAAACGAACTGAACATTCTTTTGCAGCAACTTTGTCATTGGCAAAGCTATCTTTGAAAATCCATTTACAAATCTTTGGTAATAAACAACTAGTCCAAGAAAACTACGAACCTCTGACACATTCCTTAGTGCTTTCCACTGAACAATTGTCTCTATCTTTTTCGGATCAACTCTAATTTCATATGCTGAGATAACATGACCCAAAAATACAGCCTTTGATAACCAGAATTCACACTTACTAAGCTTTCCATATAACTATTTATCTCATAACACTTGCAAAACAATTCTAAGGTGTTGTTCATGCACAGATTCAGATTTCAAATAGACCAAAATATCATCAATAAAAACTACTATAAATTGATCCAAATACGGTTGGAAAATACGATTCATGAGATCCATAAATGTTGTCGGAACATTCCTCAATCCAAAAGGCATCACTAAGAATTCATAATGACCATATCGTGTACGAAATGCAGTCTTCGATACATCACTTTCTTTCATTTTTAGCTGATAGTAACCCGATCTCAAATCAATCTTTGAAAAGACAGAAGCTCCTTTTAGTTGATCAAATAAGTCATCAATACGGGGTAAAGGGTATCATTAGTTAATCGTCAACTTATTCAATTACCGATAATCAATACAAAGCCGCATCGAACCATCTTTTTTTTGACAAAAAGTACTGGAGCTCCCCAAGGCGATACACTAGGGCATATAAAACACGATCCAATAAGTCTTGCAATTGTACTTTTAATTTTTTCAACTTTGTAGGTGACATACGATAGGGGGTATTGACACCGGAGCCGTACCAAAAAGTACTTCAATTGAAAACTCAACCTCCCGATCTGGTGGTAATCCTGATAATTCTTTGGGAAACACATCATGGAATTCATAAATAGTTCAAATTTTGCTGCACTGACTATCAACAGAATTTGAATTGATAACATAAGCTAGACGAGCTTCACAACCTTGATGAAGAAGTTTATTAGCTGAGATAGCTGAAATAATACGGGTTGAACCACTAGTTCGAATACCATTCAACTCAATCTTATCACCGTTTTCACTCTGAACAACAAACTTCTTTTAACAACAATCCAGAATCACCCCATGCTCCGTAAGCCAATCCATTCCCAAAATTATATTAAAATCACCAAACTGTATTATCAATAAATCAATAGGGAAGGTTATATTATGTATTATTAACAAACATCTCCTACACACCTGATCCACTAACATAGATTGTCCCAATGGACTAGACACCACTATCGATACTCTAGACGTCCTAGGTTTTAAACTTCTTGACTCAACTAATTTAGTATTAGCATATGAATGTGAAGATTCCAGATCTATCAAAGCATAAACAATTTTTGAATGTAATAAAAATATACCTATCACAACATCATTATAATCATCCGACATTTTTAACTATAAAACAAAAACAAATATATATCAGCATCTAAATCTCGGGTCAATTCGAATCAATTATGGCATGTACATCTAGACTCAATTTCGAGCTCGATTTAGTCTGAGAATCGGCTAAACTTGCAAATCTCTGATACCACTAAATGTAACACCCCAACCCATATCCCTCGCTAAAACTGGGTTACAGAGCATTATCGAAGTTTACAGATAAAACTGACATAAATTTCAAACATTTCGTATCATATAATATTCATGTCAAAAAAATCATTCTAGGTGCCTAACCAATGTACCCTCATTGGTACCACATTTATATCATCAAAACATATCATCAAAGCATTATTCAAGTCCAAATTATAAACATACCTAATTTAATCCATTTTGCCTAATTCATGTTCATTTAAACATTAACTTAAACATGTCATAATTTGACATCAAACATAAACACATATTTATATGTATATAACCATCCAATATTAACTTATAATCTTATTTACAATCAATCCACAAAATGATTAATATTTAGATGCCCTAGGTACATGCCGACACAAAAGGAGGATCCACTCCACAAAGTCGCTCGATCATCCTCATATGAATCATGCTCGATATCCCTTGTGGAGACATCTGATCAGTGAGTGTAAGCGTGGAGGACTACTTTAGTGTGCCGAGGAGACCGAAGTGTCAAGCGAGTTGAGTCACATAAGGGCCTAAATAGATAGGACCCTTCCTGTTGCTGTCTGTCCGATGGCGGAAGGCGAGGGCAATGAAATAGGTTAAATAAAAAATATACCCTATGGCCATGCTCCATAAAAAATATGTATCGGTGGTACTGACGACTCCAGTGTTCTTCCTCTTACCAATCAATGTGTAAGTTAAAAGAACATGAATATACCGTAAGACCGGAAGGAAAGAAGTCACCTTCGAGCGACTTGCGTCATAAGGTGTCGTACTCGCTGTAAGATCTACCCAAAAACTAGATGGCGAGTAGTGGATGTGCCAAAGCAGGTGGAGGAAGTTCTCAGCACCCATACACTCTTCAGTGTATAGTCCCAAAGCAGCACTGAACTAAGGGACACTTATATGGTACGCAAGGCCACCGAGTCTAAAAGTGACGATACCCGGCTCGTCATGGGACGACATCACATGCTGTAGAATAAATGTAGAGAAAAACTCCAAAGTAAGTTCCATGTAAGTGGGCTTGATAATAGAGAAGAATCAGTCCCACTGGGCTGTGGCAATAATGGCACGCACATGATCAGCTAACTAGACCTACTCCAAAGCGGCCCAATCAATACAACAACCTAAACCTAGTGGTTGAGTCGAAGTAGCTGATATAAATCCTCTTGAAGACCCGCTAAAAATTGAATATAAAGGTGGCAGGCCTCGACGGAAGTGCTTAAGGAAGAGGTCGCGCTAAGGGTCTTCTGCTTTTTCGAAGTGGGGACGGTGACCTTAGACGCTGTAAGTGTTCGTAGTTTGCAGTGACACGATGGCTGGAAGTGGACACGGTGGCTGACGCGAAAGAGAGAGATCAAGGAGAGGGGCAGACGATGGGGTGGGTTGCGGTTTCGGGTAGGGGAGGGAGGAGACATGAAGGAGACAGTAGCTCAACGAGGAAGATGAGTTTGGGGGTGTGAGGTTCAAAGAGGGGATGGTTCGCATTTGTTAGGTGAAGAAATGACTAGGAGGGAGAGGTGAGGACATCGGGTTCATGGGTTGAAGGGCGTGGCTCGGTAGAGAGCCAAAACAAGGGAAAGGTGGTCGTGGATAGTAGCCCACGAGATGAGAATGGGAGAAAGAAAGGGGAAAGGAAAGAGAAAAGAAGGGGGAGTTGGTAGTGGTGGTGCGAGGGAGTTGCGATCGACTGGGCAAGGAGAAAGGATGGTCGGGGTTGGTCGAAGTTTCAAGGGAAGGGTGACGGCGGCTAGGCTGTTGGTGATGGGAAAAAGGCAAAGTAAAATGAAGGGGGATTAGAGTTTGGGGTTAAAAGGGTAACATGATCGTGTGAGGCCCATGTTAGGACACACGGCCATGTCACACACTCGTGTAGTTCCTTTTCAGCCCGTGTGCGTTTTAAAAATATAGGCCCAGTCTTCACATGGCATCGGACACGTTCGTGTGTCCAGGCCATGTGACACACACGGCCGTGTCGCACAGCTGTGTGTAATGTCATTCGCTTCTCGCACGCCCATATGAACTCCCACACGCCCATGTGGCTCAACTGTGTGCCTTGCCTTTGTAACTCTTTGACTTGATTTAAAAATGAAAAAAATTAGCTTCAAATTTCACACGGCCTAGGACACCCCCATGTGTCCAGGCCGTGTGGACTATTTTAGGCCGTGTAACTGTCAAATTTTTTAAAAATTAAGTCTCAGATCCACACAGCCAAGGACACGCCCGTGTGTTCAGGCCATGTGGGTTACATAACCATATCGCTAGGTCGTGTAACTCACTATCGAATGCTTATAGTGTACACGGCCTAGGTCACGCCCGTGTGTCCAAGCCGTGTGGGTTGCCTCCTGAGAGGTGTTTATTTAAAGTCTAAGCTCGACTTACCTTGCATTCGCACGGTCACGGTGGTTCGTAGAGTCGAAACTTCCCTTTCTTATTATCAATTTTATTATCAAAATAAGGTTTAAGTCGAGTACTATTTACTTTAAATGTGCCAAATTTAGAATGAGTTACCTCGACTGTACCATATGGGAAGACATTCAGTACCGTAAAGGGATTTGATCTGTTTGCATCAAGCTCCGAAGTGGCAATTCAGGGATCCGTTTTATCTAGCAACACCTTGTCCCCAACCTTAAATTGGTTCGTTCAATCCATATGCTCATCATGGTGTCACTTTGGCTTTTCATCGTGCTTTTTCGGTTTCTCCTTGACATGTGTCCGCCATTCATCCAGTTCATCTATTTGTAACATTCGTTCTTCATGGGTCATTCTATTTCTATTGCATGGATTCCTACAAAGAAGGTTGAGGCACATGGTTACTCATATTAACAGAACTTATAAAATCGTCTCGATCACTAGATGTCTTAACAAAACCACGAGCTTGGAGAGTAATCATTTTGTCACCTACATGAAGTACTAATTCACCTGAACCAACATCAATTATAGTTCTAGCAGTAGCTAAAAAGGGTCTTCCTAAAATTAAAGGTACTTCATTACCCTCATACATGTCTAAAACAACAAAATCAACTGGGACTATGAATTTATCAATTTTAACAAGAACATCTTTAATAATACCCCTAGGAAATCTAATGGTTCTATCTGCTAATTGAATACTCATCCTCGTTTTTTTTGGGTTTCCCAATACCTAATTGCTTAAACATTTTATAAGGCATGACATTAATACTAGTCCCTAAATCAGCTAAAGCATTACTAATATTGAAACTACCAATTAAACAAGGAATAGTAAATCTCCCTAGATCTTTCAATTTGTTGGGTAGTTTATTTTGCAATATGGCCAAGCAAACTATATTTAGCTTCATAGTTGACGGATCATCTAACTTCCTTTTGTTCTCCAAAAGCTCCTTTAAAAATTTAACAGAATTGGGCATCTGCGAAAGAGCTTCAATAAATAGTAAGTTAATATGTAATTTCTTTAGAAGTTTAAGAAATTTACCAAATTGTTCGTTCGTGTGGTCTCTCTTCGTCACATTAGGATATGACACTCGAGGTTTATATTCTTTACCAACCGATTTTTGCTCATTCTAACTTACCTCAACCTTACCGTTACTTACCATAACTTTTTGCCTCGATTCTAGTTCAGATTTAACTAACCGTTCTTCATCTCGCACAGTAATTGCATGAAGTTGTTCCCTTAAGTTAGTTTCAGTATTTCTAAGAAAACTACCTTGTGGTCATTCTAAAATTAACTTAGCAAGTTGACCGATTTGGTTTTCGAGCCCTTGAATCGATGCTTATTGATTTTTAAGTGCTGCTTCAGTGTTTTGAAAGCGAGTTTCTGACACCGAGATAAACTTGGTTAACATCTCCTCAAGGTTCGGCTTCTTCTCTTGCTGGTAAGGTTGTTGTTGGAAGCTTAGAGGGGGTTGTGCTCTCTAATTACCTTGACCACCCCAAGAGAAATTGGGATGGTTCCTCCAACCTGCATTATAGGTATTACTATAAGGGCTATTTTGAGGCTTAGAATTATTACCCATATAATTGATTTGCTCGTTCTTTGTGCTAGGGTTGTAGGGTAGATATTCTGGATTGTTCATTCCTCCTCCATTTGTATTGTATTGCATCACTGGATGTACCTGTGTAGAAACATATAAACCATCAATTTTCTTATTTAATTGTTTTACCTGATTTGATAACATGGTGACTGCATCTAAATTAAAGACCTCAGTTATTTTCATCGACTTCGTCCTCATGACTTGCCACTAATAATTATTCAGTGCCATCTCTTCTATAAACTCATAAGCCACTTCAGGTTTTTTTTGTTCAGAGTACCACCGGCTGTTGCATCGATCAATTGCCTAGTTGAGGGATTCAAACCATTGTAGGAGGTGTGAACCTCTAGCCATAGAGGTAACCCATGGTGATGGCACATTTTTAATAAGTCCTTATACATCTCTCATGCATCATATAAGGTTTTTAAGTCGGTCTAAATGAAGGAAGAGATATCATTCCTCAACTTGGTTGTCTTAGCCGGTGAGAAGTACTTCAGTAGAAATTTCTTGGTCATTTGATCCCATGTAGTGATGGAACCTCATGGTAAAGAATTCAACCACTATTTAGCTTTGTTTCTTAACGAGAAAGGGAATAACCTTAGGCGAATGGCATTGTCAAAAACACCAATTATCTTGAAAGCATCATAGACCTCCAAACAATTAGCCAAATGAGTATTTTAATTTTCATCTTGCAAACCATCGAACTGAATAATTTGCTGTATCATTTGAATAGTGTTTGGCTTCAGTTCGAAATTATTTGCAGTAATGGTGGGTCTCACAATACTCGATTCAGCCCTAGTTAGAGTAGGCTTGCCATAATCGTAGATAGTACAAGAAACAAGATCTGGATTTGCAGGATTTGCAACAACTGCAAGAGGTAGTTGATTAGTCTGATTATCACCCATCTCCTTAGTAATAATAAAGTCCTCTTGCTCGTCTACTATACTCTATCGACTTTGTCTTGCTTCTCTACGGTTTCTGCGAGCTGTACTCTCAATTTCATTGTCAAATAATAATGGTCCCGATGGGTTTCTTCTAGTCATAAACTAAAGGAACCTGCCAGAAGCAAATAGAAGAAAAATTAGAAAATAAAAATAAAAATAAAAATAAAAATAATATACAATAAAAATAAATGGCTAAATTAATAAAAATCAAGTGTTCCTAATATTTTAGTCCTCGACAACGGTGTCAAAAACTTAATGGTCACTAAACTAACTATAAATACGACTAAGGCAAGCGCATCTATCGAACAATAGTATAGTTATGGTGAGTAGGGAATATCGCATCCACGAGGAGTAAAAGTACTAGTAATTACCATTTTTCCATTATTTAGCCGACAAATTGGAGTGATTGTTTTTAATCTAAATTTACTAATCTAATTTAACTAAGAACGCAACAGAGAATGAAATAGGAAAATAATCGAAGATAACCAATGAGAAAGACAATACCCAGGAAAGAATCCACTTAGACTTCACCTATTATTCTAAATCTAAATTAAACGATTTATTCACTTGTGACTTGATCCATAGAAATCCCTAAATTATGTTAATATCTCTTTCGAGAGTAAGAACAACTGACTCTAGGTTGATTAATTGAAATCTCTTTCTAATTAAAACCCCTATCATCAAATTAACTCGATCTATGGATTCTCCTATTAGGTATGACTCTAATTCGGTAGATTTATGTCGTCCTATTTCTAAAATTGCATACAACTCTACTCAATTATGATAGATCTAATCTTAAACAGGGACTTTTGCTCTACTGAAATAAACACACTAAACATGAATTAATATCCCAAAAATATCAAAACACGAAATAAGCATACATAATTGAGAACAAGAATCAAGTATTTATCGTTTAAAAACATAAATTAAATAATAAGATTCATCATAAGTTTCATCCTCCCTAAGTATTTAGGAAATTTAGTTCATAATCCTGAATAGAAACATCTCAAAATTGGGATAAGCACAAGATATAAAGAAACTCAATAAAACTTCGAAAGAAATTAAATGGAGATCTTCGATCTTGAGGGAGATCTGCTTCCGAGTTAATTCCGATAGCGTTCTCTGAGTGTTTTCTTCGATCTTCTCTGATTGCCCCCTTATGTCTTCTTCTAATTGGTATTTATAGACTTTATAATGCTCAAAAAGCCTAAAAATTGGGTTTTTCTGCGTATTTGGGAAGCAGGGTATGATATCGACACGGGCTGTCACATAGGCGTGTGGCCAGGCTGTATAGATCCTGAAAACAGCTCTATTTGTCCGATTTTGGCTCTTTTTGCTCCCAAATGCTCTGCTAAGTATAAGAACATTAATTTAAAGGATTAGGAGCATCAAATTCACTAATTTGCATAATTAATCATCCAAAAACACATTAAGAATGAGATTAAAATATGTTACTTTTATAGTTTATCAATTACCAATTATGCATAAAAAATTATAATTGACTCACATAATCTAATTTCTAATCATATATAATATTTATTTAATTTAGAAAATTAAAAGAATATACAAAATTTTCATTCTTCCGTTTACGGTTTTTCAAAATTCTTAAAATAACGAAAATCATGTGTAAATATTTTTCGACAATAATTTAGTCATTCCTCATAATACATACAGTAATATATCATAAAGTGATTTATAAAAATAATATATTATTTATATAATCTTAAATTAATTTATACAATTAGTCTTTTGCAATTATGACTTTTTTTTGTTTTAATCTACTCCTCTGCTTGACAAATGTCATCAATACTTGGATGATATCTTTGTAGTTTATTCAGGGCGAAACCAGTAAAATTTTTTGGGCCGAAATTAAATTATAATTTTTACGATAGTAAAAATATAATCTCACCATTTTAATAATAATTTTAAAGGATTAAATAAAATTTTTATCATTTTTAGGGGCTAATGTATAATTTTACCTTTACTAATTTAAAATTTTAAAAAGCCTAAATGAAAAATTTTCCATTTTAATAAGGGTTGGACTCTTGCTAGGCCCTTAGCTACACCTCCTAAGTTCATTGATGGGTTCATTTAAAAACATCCTTAAACACCATCAAATTATATCTCATGGTTCTAAATCATTTAAAAACATTTACAAATCATATTTAAACATAATTTCAAGTTATAAACATGTTAAAACCAATTTATAACTCAAAAACTTGTCTTAACATTTCAAAGAGGTACATGCCACTAACCTATATAAAAAAACATTTGATAATTAAAGAACAACCTTAAAAACTTGATGGGTGATGCGATGCTTCCAAACAAAGCTTCAAGCTTCTTGTACAAGGTCATTTTCCTACGTGTTTTAGACAACTAATGGGTGAGTTTTAAAAGTTTAGTAAATAGCCAAGGATAAACCTACTTATCCTATTCCTTGTTAATTTTGAGCCCCTTTAAGCATGCCATATAAGATCCACTTAAGTTGCATTCTAGTAACACTAATCAATTAATTTAAATTAATCAAATTATAGGGCTAAACTTACATTTTAATGATTCATTAGACAATAGCTTATGAAAAGTTTGTATGGGGATTACTCTCCCTCGTAATTCTTTAAACCTTTGTTTCTTAGCTTTCAAAACATACATATACATTTATTCATTTATGGCACTTATTCTATTGGAATTGTAATATCCCTAAAGTTCCCTTGGTCGTAAGAAGTGTAAAGTCGGGAGTATATGTGATAAGATTTCTAAGGGTAAATAAATGTGAATTATTAGTGTTAGTAGAAAAGAGTATTGGATATTGAAGGAAGTTAAAACAAGTAATATGCTGTGAGCTAATGATTTGAAGCAATGACTAAATCATAAAGAAAGGAAAAGTAATGGTGTCGAATCATAAATACTCAAAATTTGAGGGTTCAAAGTGAAAAAGTGGAAAAGTTTAGGGACTAAAGTTGTGCTTTTTACACAGATGTGAGTGGAGAAATTGTAAATATTAAAAAATGTCATGGAAAAAATGGTCATTTTGCAAGAAAGATTGTTTTTAGAAAATTTCTAAAATGCCCTTGGGTATATGGATGAACCATGGCCATTGGATTACTTAGAGATTAAGGAGAGGAATATGGACCTTTCGATTGTAATTATAATGTTGATTATATTTTGTTATTATTTTATTATTATTTTAAACAATATTTTATTAAGATATTTTATTATTTTAATTAACATATATGATTATAAAGGAAGTATGAAGAAAATACTTTATACTTTCAAAAAGCTCCCAACTTCCAAGAAAGTGAGAAGAAATAAAGTTTGCACTTTATGCAATTTAGTTCTTTTCCATTAAATCCACCATTTTCACCTGAAATTCATGAAAATTTCTATAACCACCAAAAAGGAAAAGTGAAGTAGAGATCCTAGAGAGTTTGATTATCATTTTGGAAGTAAGAAATTGGGGTTGGAAGTGAAGGAAGTTAAGAGAAGTTAGGAAATAAAGGTATCAAGGCTTGAAGATGAAGATGGGAGTGTGAGAAAGCATGGGTATGTGAAGAAATTAGTTAAGAAATTAAGGTAAGTGGTTTAAATTATTATGTTATATTTATTTGAGTGTTTAATTTGATGAGATATTGTAAGAATTAAATTTGTATAATTATTTTTATGTTCCAAGTAAAGAAAATATTATGTTTATGTATGAAGAGAATGATGGATGATTTTAGGAATAATTGGATGGATGATTTTAAATGAATAACTAAAAGAAAATAAGTGTCAATTGGTTTAATTATGAAAATTTGTAATTCAAATTTTGTTAGTGTGAAAGATGAATTGTGTATTTGTGATGTTAAAAGTGATAAATATTTATTTTGAATATTATTTGGATGAGTAAATTAAAAATTATTTGTTAATGTGATTAATTTGATAAAAATTGAAGTAAGGACTAAATTTTAAATTTGAAAATTTCTGAAATTAAGGATTTAATTAGAGAGATTAAAATTTGGATTTTTATGATAAGACTATAACAATATGATATTTAAAGTAAATTAGCATGTTTTAGATTAAAAGGACTAAATTGAGAAATTTTAAAAGTTCAAAATTTAAGATTTGAAATGTGAAAATCTAGAATTTTAATATCATAGCTGTTATGTATGGTTTTTATTTGAAAATTTTGAAAAGAGAACATTATGTGATAAAAAAATGATGTTATAGGGACTAAATTGTAAATATTTTAAAATCTAGACATTTGAGAAAAAAAGGATTGACTTATAAAGATCTGGGAATTCTGGGCTGTTTTTGGAAGAAACAGATTATGTTTTCCGGGACTAAAATCATAAAAACAGTAAAATTGAACTTCAAAGACCAACTTGTAAAAACTGCAAAATTGGAATTTTATAGAATAACAAAATTAAGGTGAAGTGAATTATATATGGAAAAGAATATGATTAAGAGTAAATGTAGCTGCCCACAACAATTCAACAGCTGCAGTTCTCTTAGGTTGAGTTAGAAATGTTGTTAATACAAATTGGTAATTTGAGACCTATGTATGGTCCTATTGAAAACAAAAAGTGCCATCAATTTCGGTTTCTTTCTCAAAATATTGCCGAAATTTAGCATGTACATCCGAACCACCGACCACCCATATGATCCAGTCAAAACCCAGGATATAAAAACCCAACATCACCATCATCATGAACATATCATTAGTTTGGATGAATCTAGGGATTATAAACGGAGTTCAATAATCAGATTACAAATGCAACAGCCAAAAGAGAAGCATAAACTTTGAAAACAGAAAGAGAGGAGAAACATAAACATGTGCTAAGCAATTAGATTGGGGGTGACTTTCAAGTGCACGCTTTGGATTGAATCAAGGGGACAACAAAACTGGCTGATTGGGACTTGAAAAGTTTTAGAGAATGTTTCTTGGTTTTATTACCTAGATAAAGTACACATTGAAAAACCCACTACCATTTAAAAAGCTCCAACAAAAAGAAAGCTTTTAAGTGCAGAGAATACATTAAACAAAGAGTAAAAGGATCCTAATCACTACTTTCTGGTCCTTGATCTTAATCATAAGTGCAATAATTACTAACCCTTTTTCATATAAAAAAAGTTGTCAAGAAAAAGGAAGAGTTTCTAACTCTAGATTACAGATGTAATAATGAAAAAGATGAGGGATTTGGAATTAGTTTCTGATGCGGTAATGCATGTTGTCAGACTGCTTTTCTTTTGCATGTTAATCAGTAGTGATGAAATATGAAAGATGATGAACTTTCTCATGGGTAGTGTTTTTTGAAGTCTATTGGGTGGCGGATATAATTATGGTTTAAGAGTATAAAATTATGTGTTTGCATGGGGAGAGACTGGTTGATTGGTGAAGGATTGAAAGCAGTCATTGGGTGGCCTAGGTTCTCTAGTGCCTTGACTTGGGACCTGAGGAACTTTAGGTAATTTGCAGCCTCATCAAGCATTGATGCCGTATCCATCTTGTTCCCACCAGGGACCAACCTCTGCAAAACCCTAATTCTCTCACTTATCCTTTCCCTCCTTTGCCTTGCAGCCACTGTTTGTGGATCCGTTGAGATTCTCACGTTCTTCCTTTTTGGTTTCTCCATCACTTCCATGCCTAAGTTCACAGGCCTGAACGCTGCAGCCCGATATATCATCTCTTTCATTTGTGCAATGGCCTCTGGGTCAGGTTCATCAATGGAAGATGATGCTGATGAACTTGGCAGTTGAAAATTTATGTTGGATGAGCTCGGGAGCGCCTTTTCTAATCTGGGTTTCTTTGCTTTTGGTGGGTTCTCATCAATAAGCCTAAAACCACCACTTGTTGCAGCGGAAATATTGGAGTAAACACGATTTAGACCAACTTTGAACTCACTTTGATAATCATTGCTTCTCTTTGAAGAGCCAGAGTTTGTTTCCGATTGTTTCATATTGTTGGTATATTGATCCGAACAACTCTGGGACTCTCCGGATGAGACTGGAGCAGTAGTACTGGTAGTAGCAACAGAATTCCATAAGCTCTTGCAATCAGAGAATATCATTGAAAGCCCATCATCTTCAACTGATGTATCAGTGTTGCTATTAGTAGCTGAGAGCAAGCATTCAAGGGTCTCAAGAGAGCTTGCTGTTGTTGTTGTAGCACCAGCGACAGCGTTTCCATTTGGTAAACCATTGATGACTTGTGAGTGAACCGCCATGCTTCCAATATCAGAAACTGAAGCGTTTGATGAGCTCAAACCATAGGCTGAGCTATTCAACAATGGAGAAGAGCACCATTCTTGTGTTAAGCCACAAGCTGATGCAGGAACTGGTTGTGGATTAACCATTTCAGATACTATATCCGCATCTGGATTCACAAGGGATGGCTGAGCTTCTTGGAGTTCTTGAATTGAATTAACGAAGATATCATCTGGCAGATTGATCTTGTCACCATAAACGGAAGAATTTGAGTTGGAAATTAGGAAACTGTCTTCTACATCATTTGGCTGACTGTTCCAAACGGGCAATGAATTTAATTCATCCCATCCCAAGCCATCCATGGCTGAAACTTTTTTTCTGAGCCCAAAATAAAATAACTTCAACATACTAATCCAAGAATTGAAAGAAATGCAGATGAATATATAAAGTTGATAGAAATTTGAGTAAAAGTACATACCAAATCCAGATCCTACTGCAACTGGTTGAGATTGGCTTTGACAAAAAGACGCTTACAAGTGAAAAATATTTGTTGCAATTCTTTTAACAGAGACTAAGTTGGATCAAATCCTCTCTAATTCTTGATCACGAAGCATCGGTCATGGAAACTGAATGATAAGCATGAAACCATAAACAAAATCATGCATTCGACGAGTTAAGGGAATTAGATTTTTCATCTACCTTAAGCTATTCTGGATATAAACATAGTTGACACCCTCAGTAATATTGTTAAAAGGTATGCATGCTTATATAGATAGGAAGAGAAACAAAAAAAAGAACTAGTATTATAATCCAACAAATACTTTGTATTAGGACTTAAAATAAATGTCAAAAAATGTAAGAAAAAAAGAATAGCTTAACATAAAATAATAAAATTTCTAAAGTTGAAAAGAGGTGTAATCAGTAATGTGGAGTTTGGAAAAGATAAGGCTTTCTGGGTCAGTTTGGTGGGTGTGTATGGATATATATTTCTGCAGATGGGGAGCATTTGAGATATTAGTGAAGCATATTTAAACTATATAGTTTAATAATATATATATATATATGTATGTATATTTCTAGTGCGGGAAATAATCTGACATGACATCCTTTTGGTTGCTTATGGAAATTTCATGCGCACTGTAAAGTTTCAAAAAAAAAAAAAAAACTGCAGTCAAAACAAGCATCTATTTGACAGTATTGCATCCTCTTTCTAAAAGCTTTCTAATTAATCATGACTGGTATCCCAGTTTCCAGTTTCAACTATGGTACATACCCACATATCAGAATTAAATACTCGTTTATAAGGGTGAGGTGAATTTAAACATTTCAGCACAGCAGCTACGCTTCATAGATTGCCATTTTGAGCAGTGGGGGACTGCCTGATATATGTTTGCTGGCCAAAGTAAAGGGATAATCAGAGGATCAGAGGCAGAAGATAATAGATAGACAGTGCAGAAGACAAGTTGCTTACAGAATTTTGTCTCTTCAACCATTCCAATATACCATACATATAATATATTTTCATTTTACTTTATTAAATAGAGATGGTTGTAGTTGCAAGAGGGAAAGCAGAGAAAGAAATAGAATAGATAAAAGAAAAGAGAGTCGTACCCACATGCGCCCCATCATTGCAGCTCAGTGAATGGGTTCCCCTTTGTATATGCCACTGCCAACCTTTGCCTTATATTGTCAACAATGTGGCGTTTTTCTTCACCAAATGTGCAGATAAGCAGTGAGAATATATACAAGGAAGGAGCATTAAATGAGTGTTTTAAGTAATTAGAAGTAGTTGGTCTTAAATCCTCGAGAGTTTGACGGTTGAACTTGATTTATCCCATCCATGATGTTATTGAAAGATAAGTTGGGTGCCACGTATTCTCAATCATTTTCATGCTCATTTGGGAGTCGCTTATTTTTAACATTTCCTTCCAATTCACATCTGCGCGTTAATCAGGCTGGCGATGTGTTGAAAACATTAAAATGAAGGTAGGTCCACAAGTATTGTTAACTGGGGCCTAATATTTTTGTAATTTATCCGATGGTCCCCCTATCTCTTATCAAAATCCAAATTAATGCCGCTGTGATCCTCTCTCCCGCGTTTTTTCTGCAAAAATCCTAAACCGTTATGAACACGTGAAGGCAAACACTCCGGATCACATGTGGCGCATCATGATTGGGTGCTTCCATAAATGGATAGCCATTCCCACGTGGGCGAAATCTGAACAGGGGGACTGTGGGGACCATGGTTCAGATTGTGATTTGCGTCTTCGAGTCTTCTTGCAAGAAGTGACCGGTATAATAATAAATATAATTTTAAATAATACCCATTCAAATTATAACAAAACAAATTTATTTTTAAAAATTTACCCTTGTACTTTAATAAAATTGTCAATACTATGTACATTCAATTTATCCGACTTGTTGTATTTAACCTTCTGGTAGTGTTAAATTCTAACAAGTATTGACACGTGGACCCAAGGAAAATGCTAAATGGTATAGAAGAGGGACTTGTATTAAAATTTTCCTTTTCAAACCTAAAAATAAATAAAATAAAACAAAATAAATATTTTAATAAAATTCAATGAAATTGTGACATGTTTTAAGAAAAGTTAATTCCCTTCTAATATATTTTTAATTTCCATAATTAAAATAAGTAAAAAATTAATTAATTACTTGCGTAAATTATACACAACAATGCTCTCATTCTTGTTTTGGTCACTCAACTTTAAAATTTTCAATTTAGGCATTAATATTTGAATTCATTCCTCTTGTGGTCACCCGTCGTAGAATTGATAATGGAAAGCCTCATTCTAACTGGTATGCTAACACATTTAGTTCACAATACTTACATGTTTTATCAATTTCATCCTAATTCTAAATAATTAAAAAAATTAACCCTTCATATTTATAAATTCTATCAAAATGATCCTCAAACTTTCTAATCAAAGCTTTCAACTTTTAAAATAGAGGCATTCCACATCTATAAATTTGTAAAACCCAAAATAGAGGCATCGCTAGTTGAGAGAATTTATTTTCTTTTTGGGTTTTACAAATTTATAGATGTGGGATGCCTCTATTTTAAAAGGTGAAAGCTTTGGTTTGGAAGTTTGAGGATCAAATTGGTAGAACTTGTAATTTTGAAGGGTTAAATTTATTGAATTATTTAGAACTAGGATCAAATTGATAAAACATGTAAGTATTGTGAACTAAATGTGTTACCATACTAATTAAATAAGGCTTTCCGTTATCAATTCAACGACGGGTGACCAAAAGAGGAATGAATTCAAATATTAGTGCCTAAATTCAAATTTTTTAAAGTTGGGTGACCAAAATAGAGACACGGGCATAGTTTGGTAACCATTTGTATAGTTTACCCTAATTACTTTTACATTTTAATTGTTAATTAAAAAAATTTTCTCCGTCGTTATGTCCCCTTCTCTTCCTATTCTATTTTTTTTTGTCGAAACCCTAGTTGCACTTTGTCATCATGTCTGTCGATGAATCAACGATTAGGGACCTCTGACAGATAACCCCAAAATCTCATTCTCTTCTGATAAAACTTTTTTTTTTTCAAAATCAACAGCAAAAGTTTCCCCAAAAATTCTCGAACTTTTGGTCCTTCAATCTGCTTTTGTGATTTTGATTGTCAAAGAGATGAATTTCAATGTATGTTCCTTCTCGCCTTGAGTGTAACGACTCGATTTTAGAAAATGTTGAAAAATATAGTTTCGAAACTCAATTCTGTAAACTGAGTCAGTGAAAATATGAATAGAAGGATTTACAAAATTAGTATGAAAATATATTATTAAATGGTCGAGTAATATAATCGAGAAAACCATTAATTAAAAAGTACAGAGACTAAATTGTAAAAGTTCAGTCGCTATTGAATTTTAATTTACAGAAATGCATATGGACCCAACTAGCAATTAGCCAAGGGTCCAAATGGTTATTTAACCATCAATGTGAGGAATTAGTGGATGTTGGTATTCATCCACTTACTTATCTTTAAGAAGGATTAATTATTAGATTAATTAATTTTTAAGGTTAAAGTTTAAATTAATTAAGGTTGATTAACAACACTAGTCTAAGTATATATAAATAAGTTAGTGGAGAGAAAGATAAAGTCTTCATCCTTTTAATTTGCTTTGGTCATCCAAGTGAAGGGAAAGATAAAGAAATTCCCTTTTATTTTCTTTTACAAATTAGTTCGAAATCCCTAAGGTAAAAATGCTATTTCTTTTGAAATTTTATGTTTTCATGATCATCTAAGCTTGATTAAGCTTATCCGTACGTTAGATTTTTCAGTTGTTAAATGTTTATCAAATTGCCATTAATAGATGATTGGTGAAATTGAGTTTGATTTTGATGAGAACTTGAAGTATGAGTTTTGAGCATGTTAGGACTAAGTTGAAAACTAGAGAAAAGTGTTGAATTTTATTAGAAATTCAATTAAGCTATATAGTTTATTTATGATATTAGGGACTAAATTGAATAAATTGAAAACTATTAAGAAATTATGTTATATATTAGAAGCATAAGGTCCCCAATGAAAGGATATGAAATTGGATTTTGATCCGATGTTAAATATAAAAAATATGAGTATTTTGGATATAAGGACTAAAATTAATAAAATGAAAACTATGTTTGATTATGTGATTTCATGTGATTGGGTGAAAACTAGTATCATTTCTAAACTTGAATTATCGTATGTAGATAAATAGGGCCATCCCAAGATAAAGGAAAGGCGAGAGTCCTAGCCGAATAGCTAATCTCGGTTTGTGCTTTCATGATTTGAAATTAATATATATTCCTTGTTACAAACTAGCTTAATTAAGGTAACAACCTTTTTTGTCTCATGATTTGGTATGTATATGATGATATGAAATGGTATGTATTGAATTAAGCTTGATATAATAGATTTTTTTTTGAAAATATGATGTGAAGATTATGTATATATTTATATGTTTGAAAACATTGGTTACCCTATTAACCGTCTCAGGTAGAGTTAGGTATAGTTGGTATGTCAAAGGATTAGTGTATGGGCATATTATACTTCGGACGTTTCGATGAGCGTTGGTCACACTATACTTCGATTTATATCGATGAGGAGCAGGGTGTATATTATACTTCGGACATACCGATGAGGCATTGGGTGCCAAATATATTGGTGTAATGGTTGGATGATTAATGTATTCGTCTTGAGCTCGTGTGTAATTAATAAGGATAATGAAACATATATTTTTCTAAGTGAAATTTGATATAAAATGTTAATAGTAAATTTTGTATCTTGTATATAAATGTTAAAGTGACAAAAGATGGCATGTCAAATATCATGCGAACCGATTAAAACAAGCCTTGAGGGTCAATATGGATATAAATCGATTTAGTGGATCCGAGATAGAAATGAGAAAAGAAATGACTTGTTGATATGCTATGGCACATATGTAGTTGTGATATGATGATAAATGAGATTATATGTTCATATATGACATGCCAAATGAAATATAGTATGAGACTATGCACATGAGACATGAAATGCAAACTTAATACTAATTGTTAATTAGATTTCAAATTGATTGTCTTTATGATCTTGTTTCTATTTGAATTATTGGCTCAAATCATGTTAGAACCACCGAGCCCTATTGTTCAGTGTATTGTACTGTTAGATATTGAAGTCTCGAGGAGTACAACAACATCTAGGACTCAGCTCTTGACTCAACAATGCTTGTATAGATTTTTTTTTTGTGTTTAACGTGTGGCATGTACCTAAGGTCAAGAATTTATAATTAGGCTCATTTTGGATGTTTTGTTCCATTTGATAGAAAATGCTTACATGATGAGTATGACTATTTATGCTAGTGGCATGTATATGTATTAAACTAGCAAGTTGATGGTTTGTTTGTCCAATTGGCTATATTATGTTGTGAATGAGTTATTTCTTGCATATATAGTAAATGAACATGTATGTACACTTGTAATTATGTTTTGGTAGATATTTATGTTGGATCTGGTGACTTGGGTGTAATATATTCGTTTGTAAACTAGTAATTTTTCGAATAGATTGATTAATAAAACAATTCATGAATTATATTAATATACTTTGTATAATTATCCTTATGTGGTTTTTTCATGCTAAGCAAAATAGAAGCAAATATTGGCTCACTAGTTGTCTAATGTTTAAACTAATACTAAGCGGTATTATGCGGCCGAATCGTAATACAAAAAGATAACTTATATTAGTAGACGAATATAAACATGTCGTTAGTCTAATTGAAAATAAGCAAACCGATTAAAGACTAATATGTCATCTATCAAGTTCAATTGGGGAGATGCTTTGTCTTGGGAATCGAAGCGAATGACTCCTAAAAGATAGTGACATAGATGTGACTGACTGGACTGGTAGTACATCAAATTGGACCCAAGTAGAATAGATTCTGAATTTGTTTACAAATTTATTCACTTTTGACATCCAGAGTGTGGCATACCTTAATCCTTAGTGGATGATGATCTATGTATGCATGACTCGTATAATTTGACGTAAGTAAAAGCCTGAGTTGAAATAGGTAAGGAACTAAAAGTTGATGCATTGGGTATACGGCTTCTGCAGTATGTAGCATTATTCACAACAGTGGAATTCATAGCCTGAGACATGGGTAAATGTTATCCTCTCATTGAAATTACATGGTTGATGAAAAGTAAATGTGGTCTTGGGTTGTTCATCTTTGTGATGAATGATTTGATTACAATTTGATAGTAATCGACTTTTTATGAAGGAAGATGTAATGGTTACCATGAGATAGAATAAGATCATATTGGGAGAACAGATTTATCCTAAAGAGATTAAGGATATCATATGAGGATAACACACTTATGACAAGTACATTGGACGAACATTGATTGAGTTGCTTTCGTAATGATATGTTGTTGGAAAGAACTCAGTCACGATACTATAGTGGAATGACTTCGTGACTAAATGAGTTTATAATTAATAAGCGAAATGCTGGAACTTAATTATAAATCATTTGAGCCCTAATTAAATATATCTAATTGGTCCCTCCGCTAGCTCGTTGAAACCAGAAATGAAAAGAAATGGATAAAAATTGTGAAAATGGAGAAATGAGAAACATTTAGAAATGAATGTGGTTTTCTCCAAAATGAAAATGACCTATAAATGATTTTATGGTTTCCGAATTATATGAAGTTAAAAAATGGAAATAAATCACTTGGTTATAGTAAACTCGTTGAATGTAGAAATTTTAAATATATTTTATCATAGATTATTTTACAATAAAGTCATCATGAATTTAATAGAATTAGAATTGGGTTGAGAAGATTATTTAATTAGGAAATTAATTAAGATGTTTATTTTGGGAAATATAAAACAAATACCAGGTTGAATCGAATTATAAAGTATTGGGTTAAAAACCCATGAAGTACTTGTAATTTGACTCGATATGAGAGAGGCCTAAAAGCTCTTTGTGTTAAAAGGGAGGGATGACAAACCCTAGTATTTTTAACTAGGGTTTCCGCCCCTTATACTTCTAGTTAAACTAGGAGTTTGTTTTTCTATTTGAAATAGAATTCTACAATTCAATAAGGGTTTTACTTCTTCTCCCAATAAATAGATGGCCTCGGTAGAGAAAAATAACAGAACTCTAAGATATTGTTACTCTGATAAAAAATTGTGAGAGTTTATTCACTAAGTATTAAATTTATTTTCTGGAATAACAATTTTGTCGGTTCCTATTGAGAAGATATTTTCATTTTCACACTAAAAGCAAAGAAAACTACTTCTACTTTTGTGTTTGATATGAATAGTTCAAGCACAAGCTCGAAGTAGATCATGATACCAGAATAGCGGAGAAGACCATTCAGTTGAAAGCCAAAAACGACAAGGACCCGTTTAACTAAAAACCTAGGTGTAGTTTTGGTAAAAGATTTATTGCTATAAATATCACAAATTGTCTCAATTTTCCAAAATTTGTATTTTTCGCTGTGCAAGAAAACCATTTTCAAACCGAAATTTTTCCAACAATTTGGAATGTTAATTTGGCATTTGTAGTAATGCCTATTATATGTTGAGTTGAGTTGAGTTTTTTTGTCACATGAATCATTTGGTATTGATGTTTGGCAAGTTTGAGGTAGATGATATAGAATTGGGGGAAATTGTTTTCATAGTTGGGACATCCTTCTATTGGTGTCGCGACATTGAGCCCTATGTCCTCAAGGTCATAATGTTCCCCTGTTGAAGTCGTGACGCCAAGTTCCCATCTTCAAAGTCGTAACTCACCTTAGTTGAAGTCACGACATGCATCATTCAATATCGGGACATTACCCTTGTATTTGGAAATTTTTACGTTCTATTCCCTCATTTATTACTAGTGTTTCCTAAGAGCTTACGTAAGCCCGCTTATAACTCAAATTTGAATAAATAATGTTTTTTTATTAATTTTTGAAACCTATTTGTTGTATGACTTGTCTATTAGATGTTAAAATGAAATCAAAATTGCTTCAACAATAAAAGTGGCATCCCATATCTCGAATTCGGCGATCAGGTCAAGCTGGGGTGTTACATTAAACTACACTTGCTACCACTTGGATTGTTGAATGGTGTTACGCATCTTCATAAGTTCCTTTCTTCTTGTAAAAGAAGTCTAGGTTTATCTCTTTTTTCTCTCCCTTGTTAAAATAAACTTTCCTTTTCTACAAATTGAAATTTTGAGATACCGTTGATGTGGACTTGAAAGATACGATTACCATAAATGCCCTTTAGTTCTTGGAAAAGAAAATGGTTACTAGACCTGATCATGGGTTGGGCCAATGCAAAAATTTGGGCTTGTTTTCTAGGCCCGTTTTTTAGGCCAAGTGTAACATCCCAAAAATCGGGGGTTAGTAGAATCGAGTTTGTGAATCGAGAGAGTGGTCATACCTTAATTTTTTAGATTATCTATGTATTTTTAGGAAATAATGAGGTATTGGTTTATTAGTTAAGTGTTAGTGAAACGTTTCTTGAAATCCAAGTTCAAATCCCTTATCTCGCATCATTTTTATTATTTTGCAAATTTTGTCTTAAACCCTAGTATGTAACATGCATTGTTTTTAAAATAGATATTGTAAAATTATTTCAAGAATGAGGAAAAAACCTAATGGTTAAAAGAAATATAAGAAAGCATGGAAATTAAATGAGATCCCAAGTTCAAATCCTTTCCCTCGCGAAATAATTAAAATTTCCTAAATCCCTTGTTTTATTAGTATGTGTGCCATCCATACCCTTGAACCCTAAGTATAAATAAAAATTTTTATTGTATTTTTCAACCTTTAATTCAAAATTTTCCTACCCTAGCCGTTCACCCTTTTCCTCTCCTCTTTTCTCTTCAATTTTCTTTCTTTCTCCCATTGTTGTCATCGCCTAGACCTCCTATTTTACCATCTTTTTCTTCTTCTTTTTGCATCAAGATTGTGCACCATCTCCTTTACTCTATTGCTTCCATTTTTCCTCATCTTCAGCCCCAAATCTAAAATCTTGAACCCCAAGATCGATCCTAAACATTGCCAAGAAAGTGTCATTGTCGTTTCTCTCAACTAGCTTGGGTAAGATATCTTTTCTCTTCAATTTCTTGATTAATCTTGTCAATTAAAAATAAAATTTATAGATATAGAATTTGGGGATTTTAAATTATTAAAATTTATTTTTCTAGATTTTAATGAGATCTCAAACCGTTTTAAAGTTCAGCCCTAATTTTGGCCACCATGGGTGGTGGTGCATGCGTCTATGTGCAAGAAAGGGGGGTTTTTTGTTTCTTGGGTCTTTCCCATATTTTTATAGAATTAAATTGTGTTCTTGAAACCTCCTAATCAGCCTTTAACCACATGTTAATTAGGGAGATATGTTCTTGATCAATTAGCCAATCGGATCCCATAAATCGTGAAGTGTAAGTGCATTTAAGGATAACGAGTTTATTATTTTGACATAGTTGTTAGGTAAATGTTTTGAATTACTTAAATGAAGGAATTTAATCATTAATTAGCTACTTATTTTTCAGTATATTATTGAATTATATGCTAACCCAAACACCCCAAATCATCCGCAAAGGCGTAGAACGATTGTATGTACGGTTTGCATCGTTATTGTGTAAGGAATCTAACTAGTTTGGATTGATAAAATTGTTATAATTTCAACTATTGGTTTGAACTCATAAGTGGGTGTTTGGGGTCTGGTTTAATGGCAAATTGATTGAATTTATACTGAATTTTGGTTTAGGTTCGTTTAAGGAATTCTTAAGGAAAATTGGAAGAATCACTAGTGTGCTACGAGGAAGCGAAAAATAGGGTGTTGGTCCTAAACTCATAAAATTGTTTAAAAATGTTAAATATCATGTTATATTTGATAAATTAGCTTGCTGATTGGATTGACTTAATAGCCAAATTATTGATTTTGTAAGTGATCGAACTAGGTATGTGTCGAGCCTTAAAAGATTGACATGTTGTCAAAACTGCTAGTTTGATAGTATGAATGTTTGTTTGAGTTTGTAATTGCATATTTAAGTTATGAGATATGAGAATGTTTGACTGAATGATATATTGTGTTGAGATATTAAGCTTATGTACGATTTAAATGCATGAGATGTTTATTATGTTATGTACTGAAAAGGGTGCTATTTATGCACAATGAAAATCTGTAAAGTATGTGAAATTGAACGATATTGATTGATATCAACACAATGGTAATTTGAAATATTAGAGTGCTTTTTACATTTACTGAAAGTATGTGATTATTGAGGAGATGCTGAGCATGTCAAATGAATGTGAAAAGTGTTTAGATATGATTATGTATGAGATTGTGTGACATATTGCATATGCATTAGTTTGGGATTTTGTGGTTGACAGAGGAGTTCCATGGAGTACTGGTGGCATATTAAGTCCACATTATTCGTAGTCAGTACACTACACTTGGAGTACCAAGGGGAATGGCGATTTATCCCAATTTTACTGGTAGCTTGTCTGCATTTTTCCTAGAAGAATTTTCTACATATTATTATCGGTGGTTTTAACCACAAATAGCTTAAGCCCATAATGTTTTGGAGTTCGGGTGACAGGTTTTGGGGAACTTGTGGTGTGTAGCGGACGGTATGGGTAGGAACTTTTTTGCATTGCATCATGCTCATGACATACTCAAATGTTTTTTATTTATGGTATGTATTGTATTTTGTTGAATTGAATGGAATCAAAATTAATGATTGTTACTCGAATGAATGATGTCCCATGCTCATAAACAGTTTGACATCAATTTGATAATGTTTATGTAATGATATGAAATTCCTATGATGGTTCTGTGTTCTTCTATTAATGCTAATATCTTTTACTGTATTTGATATTTATGTCTGTTTAAATAATTGTTCGACTCACACTGAGCTTTTTATAAGCTGATTCCCCAATAGTTTTTAACTTTTCAAGTAAACCTTGAAATTAGGATCAAACCTAGCATTTGGAGAATCACCTTGGACATCAGAATATTTTTAATAAGTATTAATCAATCTCTATTGGTTTTGGTTTGTAATTTTTAAGTATTTTTGGTTTGTGGCTTGGTCACTTTTCTTTTGGGAATTTTTTCATGCATGGATTACTCAAGAATAATAACCGGATAATGCATGATATCAGGCTTAAGTAAAATTTGATATTGTTCCCTAGTTTCCGCTGCATTGCAAAGGAACCCTTTTTTGAAAAACAAATCGATAAGGCAACTAAGTTTCCAAAATGACTTGAAAAATGTTTTTCTACTGCATTAGTTTAACACCGAGTTTTTTTAAAGAAGAGCGACAAGCAAATGATTTTTCTAAAACAGCACTGTCAACAATAAAATGAATCCTAAGTATACACAACCTAATGAATGAATGCTTTTAAGCTAACTCAAAGTACAACTATGGTTTTCACTAAAATGAGTTTATTTAAGGTCTTCAAAAGTAACGTAAGTTAGTTTAGCCATTTCAGTGGCTAATGTAGCCTTCTCAATCTAGCCATAACGTCTAGGCCAGGTTTATGAGGTTACACTAGGGCTTAACCTGGCCCGAAAAATGGGACTAAAATTTTTCCTAAGCTCGGCCTAGATAAAAAACTGTTAAACCTGAGCCCGGCTCGGCCTACCTGTATTAAATTTATTTTATATTATTTTTTGTATATATATATATTTTTAAAATAATATAATACATTAAATACATTAAAAACATTAAAATAAATGTTTTCCAACAAATTGAAAATACATTAAAAAAAGTCTTTGTACTTAAATAACACTAAGATAGTTACAACTTAGGAAAAAAATATCTCTAAAATAGTAGCAAATAATAGCAAAATGACAACAAAATAGTAGCAAATAGCAGCAAAACAACAAAAAAATAGCAAGAAAAGAATAGGCAAATTCGAGCCGGGTTGGGCCTAGGCCAAAAAATCTTACCCAGGGCCCATTTGTTTAGAAAATGGGCCTTATTTTTTGTCCAAGCCCATTTTTCGGGCGTATATTTTTTGTCAAACCCTCCAACTTTTCAGGCGAGACTACAGGCTTGGGCGAGTGGCTCGACCCATGATCAGGTCTAGTGGCTACTTGTAAGGCAACCAAAAAAATGTTTGAAGAGAGGTTCAAGATTAGAAAGAACTTGCAGATCTTTACAAAGCTTAGGTTTTTAGGGTATTTGTGATTGTGCCTCTGTGTATGTGCATCAAGCAAAGAAAATTGCAAATAGATATAGAATGTGTAGTGTACTGCAAGTGTAACAAATTTAGTTGTAACATTTATGTAAGATATAAAACGGAATACCTTACGAATTATTCCAAGGATCAAACCTACAGGAGATTGGGGATAAAATCGAACTACAAGCAATGAACATGCAAGATGAAAAGTCTAAGTAACTATTTATAAAAAATAGGTTAAATGTTAAAGCCAAATCTAAAAACCTAGTTGCAAAAAAAATCAAAATTTGTAAATGAATCAATCAAGAAAAATATGGTAGCTAGTTAATTTCTTTGTTGACAATTAACTCTCATATTAGGGGATTTAATGGAATAAAATTCTAATCAATTTAATTAATACCTCTCGGCCTATAATTTACTCAATTTGCAATTTAGTCCAGTTTATCTCTCGATCTAACTTAAACTAAGTAGGGAAAATTGGATTTCTACATAATAAGGTCTCCTCTCAATATCCTTTATCTATATTTTTACCAAGAGTCGTCATTTCAAACTTTGATTTTTATTCAATTTAGTCCAATTATTCAATTTAATTCCTAAACCTTAACATAATTGTTCAAAACTTGATTAACTAACTACCTAATAAAATTAGCTCCTACTCATTTCAATCAACCAAGACCCAGTTAGTTTCAAATTCATTTATGAAATTAAATAAAATGAAAATTAAAAAGGTTTACAAATTCTCAGAGTTAATTTTGTTGAAGCCATTGTTTTGATGATTTTGATTGAGTGAAACATAAGATTGCTTGTTTTTTTTATCCAACTGCAAACTTTGAATAAAAAGAAATCACTAATATCTATTAGTATTTAAAGGGCAGAAATAAGAAACAAATAAAGAAAATTTTGCATGAAATTCTTTACCATGGCTGCAGCTTAAAACCAATAACTCAAGAAGCCCCCCTAAAAAAAATATAAAGTGTTATTCATAGTGCTTTTAATGTTGACCTAAAATAGAAAAGATTTCCCCTATTTAAAACAAAAAAATAGCCTATTTTGACTAAAAAAAGCCCTTGCAGAATTTAGACCGTAGAGCCTTGATGTTGCAACACCAATCTTGGTGTCATAACCTTGCAAACTGAATCTTCCTAGAATTACCTGGTAGCATTGGTGTTGCGACTCTAGTTCTTGTGTCGCAACTCTAAATCCTTGAATGACTGGACTCCTACAGCTTTGGTGATTGTCGTCATTGTTGAGACTTCAATAGCATATTGTCCGTCACAATTTCACCTACAATGTTGTTACTTATTGAAATTCAACTCCTAGACTGGTGGACAACTTTAGTGTCGTGACACTAAGGTCTGGTATCGTGACATTCATGGCAGTTTCAAGATTTCTTCATGTTTTGGCCTAAGTCACCTCCTGCACAAGCTAGAATTAGTTGTTAGACCCAAAAAGAGAAGATTTTGTTGTTTTGGTTACAAAATACACTAAAAATACACAAACTAATTACTAAGATAAAAATCTAACAACTATTAAAACTCATAAAATAACACATAAAAATACTTAATTACGAGATCTTTAAGTGTAAAAAAGAACTTAATTTTTCATTTAAAATTATGGTAGATCAAATTCTCCCACATTTAAGTCTTTGATTGTTCGCAAGCAAACACAACAAGCACTAGAAACAAGAAACATGTACAAAAATGATCCTTGAGCAAGAATAATGAAAATGATATCTAGAGAATTTACAACTTCTAAAGTAAATTGAGTTCACAAAATTAGAAGATGAACAAGTATGGAGGTAATCATACATAAGTGTTGTCCTTCATTTAAATCCATCAAAATAATCTAAATAGATACAATGCTTATACAAGAGGGAACTCTAGTAATTCATTTATCATAAAAACAACAGTCAAGAATTCAAAAGTTGAAAAGTCAAAGTCACATAGGACTTCTAAGCTTGCAACGTTTTGAGGCTTAGGGATGGTTCGATTTCAAAGAAAGGATAACTTCGAAATGGTTCAAGCACTAGAATCAATTTAGCACATAACATTGTTCCCTAATCACCCCCAAAGATAAGCAACATCCTCACCACCTTATGTCTCCTTCTCTCGCCTACCTTATTTCTCCAAAATTTTAGTAATATGCAGTTCAATTACCATAAGCATAAAAGCCTAGCAAGCTTGTGCATTAACAAGTGAAACAAGATTATTTTTAGTTCAGGGAAAATGTTAACATTATTTTGCTAAATATCTCTTTCTCACTTTCAATGCTTTTATTCACTTGATATTTTTCACTATGAACATTAAAAACAATGATCTCTACTTATGGTACTGAATTGACTCTACACTAGTTTACTAAAGTATAAATTCTTTTAAGATCACCATTATAATTCTACCTAAACCACAATATCCATGGCCCGATGTCCAATTCAATGCAATTAAAAAAAAGGGGATAAAGAAATAAGTTTGAGTATTGACTCACATTTTTTTGGATTATGACTTCAAAAGTACAAGTTTAGTAAGAAAGGTATAATAAGGCTCGACAACAAGTGCTAGGGCTAACATATCATTCATAGGTAGGTTATTTGGTTCAAGCTATTCAATCAATTTCTTAGGTGATTCATATGAATTCAACAAATGCTTTTCCTATGAATCACAAATAATCTAAAGTTCCAAACATGTATATCACACTCATCTATATAGCTATCTAACACATGGCAAGAATTTCAACATACAAAGATCACCTCTAACCTATTGCATAATGTAATAAATTAAACTAAATAATCTAACTCTAAAAGAATAAAATTCTTTTAGTATTGTTGTAACGACCCGATTTCTAGTGGCGATGGAAAATGCAATTTCAGAACCTCATTTTTGTAAAACAAGTCCATAAACATTAAATAAGGATATCTAAGGATTTCGTATGTTGATGAATTGAAATTTGGTGAAGCAATTTATCCAAAAATGTGGTTAATTAAGGCCCAAGGACTAAATTGTAAAATTTTAATCTCTACAGATTTTTAATTAGGAAAAGGCTTGGGGATTTAAATAACAATTATTCCAAGGACTAAAATGGTTAATAGACCAATTATAAATGGATTATAGCAGGGTGTGATGTTGAATGTCATTAGCTTAATTTAATTAAAGATTATTGTTAATTAAACATGATTAAAGTGATTAATTAAGCTTAATTATAAAATAAAATAAAATAAAAACTTGACTGGAGAGATAGTATCATCTTACCTAAACCCAACCATCCACCATAATAATCCAATGAAGAAAAGATTTAAAACCTTGTTTAAGCATTCGACCAAATTTTCACGTAAGTCCCTAGCCATTTTTCTTTTAATTTTATAGTTTTTTAATCATAAGAGCTTGATTAAGCTAACCCATGTATCAATTTTTTCAATTGGTGAGATTTGATAAGTTTTCATTGTTGTGAATTGGATGAATTAGGTGTGATGTTGATAGAAATTAAGCTTAGATTATTAAAAGGAGTAAATTGTAAAGCTTAACAAGCTTGATTATTAGCTTGTTTACATTAGGGACCAAATTGAATAAAATAAAAATATATTATGAAATTGTGGTAGGAATAGAAAGTCAAGGGTCCCTAATGAGTAAATGTAAAAGCAGATTTTAATTTGAAGCTTTAGATTGAAAGTTATGCTTGTCTCGAATTTAGGGACTAAATTGAATAAATTTAAAAATATGTTTAAACTTGTATATGATTATGAATTGGAAGGAAATTGATAGTGCTATATGTTTTATAACTATTCATAGCTAACATTGATGCCGAACCTTTAAAAAGGAAAAGAAAAGCGAGAGTTCTTGATGAGGACACGAGATCACGGTTTGTACTTTTATGATTCAGGATAGATTAATTGATTGCCTATAGTTGTTAATTAGATGATTGAATGTCATGGTCAATACATGGAGATATTGTAAATAGTTTTGATTTGGTTTGATATAGAATATCGATATAGAGGACTAAAATGAATAAGATAGGAAAGACATGAATTATGTAAAATATGACATGTGATATGAAAATTGGATTGAAATATTCAATGTAATATCAAATACATGTTTTTGATGATGAAATGGGAATTGTGATTATGAAAATGACATGAGATATAATATGTATTGATAATGATATATGTATTGGATCGTAAAATGAAATTGAACATTGGTACCCTATTAGGTATTCAAGCTATTTGGATATTTAGCATGCAATAGGATTGGTTTGTGTACGTGTTATGCGCTTATGCACTAGGATGCACTTTGTGTGCCAAGATGCGCCTTGTGTGCCAGTATGCATTTTATGTGCTAGATTACCCTATTTTGATTTATCCGATGATACAGTTCGATGCTAGTTTGGTGTACTGGTTGGACGATCCGTGTATCCGTCTGAGTTTGAGTCATGTTAATAGGGTTTAAAATTTTATGTTAATAGAGTTAAAAATTTTATACTTGGTGAATAGTTTTGGAATGAAATGTATGACGATATGTGACAAAAAAAGTACATATATGAGTTTGATAAATAAAATTTATATCTTATTGTGCAAATCTATTTAAAATGAGTCGAAACAAGTACGAATGAGTCAATAGAGTCCAGAAATAAGTTTGAATGGTGAGTTATCATGGTAAATAATATGAGTATCATAGAACATTAATGACATATAAAGATATGTGATTATATTATTGATAATGATTGCTAATAAGAAATGGTAATGGTCAAATGGTACACATAGATCACTCGATTTGTATATATATTGATGAATGAGATTGCTACTTGCCTCATTCATCTAGTCACTTGTATCTAAGATGTGAAATTGTTTGGTTTGATAGATTTTAACTTGAATAGATTATGTAACTGTGTTATATATGACCATTTATAAATGTTTACATTATCTTAAATCATGAAAGTACCACTGAACCCTATCGCACGTACGATTTATTTATTTCGTGAGCAAGTGCAAGTATCCTCAAAGCTCCGAGAAAGTGGAGTTAGCATCTAGACAGCAACAATCAACTCAATCTAAGCTTGTATAGTTCCTTTATATTTTTTCAATGGCATGGACCTAAGAATAGTTGGTCCCAATGTGTAAATGGCTAACATGGTTGTATATAAGTTGTGTTTATATGAAATTGGTTTTAGTTGTGCATATAAATGATGTTAATAGGTTGATAGCTATGTTTTTGGCAAGTTTTGATTATGTGGAACGGTTAGTTTGGGGCATTGGAGCCAATTAATGTTAAGCATGCTAAGTAGAAATCATTAGAAATAGGGACTTTATGGTCTACTTGGGATGTCACGTCTTCACACCCTAAATTTCGAGACATTAGGCCATCTCGTCATGATGTCCCTTGCTTGAGGTCACGATGTCAGCCTTATTTTATTTTGAAAAATTTACAATTTTGTCCTCTGGTTGGGAAGCTTGGCTATTGTCTTCAAAGTCGCAACACCAAGCCTTGGAATCGCAACACCCACCTAAAATAATTTTAATTTTTTTTAGTTTAGTCCATGATCGACCCTGGGATGGTGTTGAGTTTTCGTAAGCTCGTATTTGACCTAGAAAGGATTATTTAACATGTTTTATGCATGCAATGCTTGTATTTGGGTATTTAATGTTGAAATTGCAAATGATTGTCTGTAGTTGTTCCGATAATGAATTCAAATACATTGATATACAAATAGCCAATCACATCAATAATTACAAGCTCAAGCACCATGTAACAAACAAAAAAATTTTTAAAAAATCAGTTATGAAAAATTTTATTAAAACGAGAAATTAATCACGTAGAAACACCAAACAAAGCAAATAAATTCTATGTATACCCTCACACTTAAATTGCATATTGTCCCCAATGTGCTCCCAACCTAATAGTAAGATTTTTAGGACTCCCTCTTTTTTGTAAAGCGATGCGAGGTAGTTTGAGGTAATCCTCCTCTTCATTAAAACTAGAAATGTAGTGCAATCCTTTCGTGGGTGACCTACATAGTAAAGAAAAGAAAACACAAGAAAATAAAATTATAGGCAAATAAAAATAAATGAAAATGAAAAACAAATAATCCAATTCCAAAATAAAATTATTCATAAGTTACATTCTCAAAAATAAAAAAGAAATTCAACTTCAAGAGCTTGTGTCGGAGTTCAACTCCGACTCCATCAACATCTTCCCCTTGTCTTCCCTTCTCTCAATCCTTTTTTATACCCTCTTGATTGATTGACGATGAGTTTCGTCTTTGTCAGGACTGTGGAAAACCACCTCATTTTTTAAACATCGTTCCAGAATGAACGTCTCATCCACGTTATGGTATTAGGGGGTTTGGCGTGTCCTACTCCATAGGTTCCTTCTCCTCTTCTTCTTCCCCCTTTTTTTGTGACAACCTCACCATGGTGAAAGGTAACGTAAGGATTCACTGGCCATTGTAGGACATCCCATCCTTGCTGCTATGTATATCGATCGATAAATGGCTAGAGTGTGGACACCCATTGAGTAAGGAACATTACTCTTGGGGTCTTTCCGTTCTCACTACTCACCGATTGATGCTTCATTTTATTGGCACCTTTCACCTTTTTGGTTGTTAAGGAAGATGGCAACTCCATCTTCTACTTTCTCTGCTGGTTCGACTCTTGAATCTATTTCCATTGCAATTCTCGATATTGAATGTACATTGAGTCTCATTGGAGACTCTTGGAAGGTTGGAGGAATTGCTTTGTAGTTTAAATTGGAACATCAACTTTCCGACGCAATTCCATTACCAAATGAGGAAAATAAATTCCTTGTTTTGGCCCACAGATGCATTTGCGCATCAAGTGATTTATCCATATTCCCAAATATATCTTCTTCTTTTTTTTGCAAAATTGCATAAAAAATTTGAATTGAAAGGTATTTACATAAGAAAAATTAAGAGAATGATGAATTCAAGTGCATATAAGTTGCATCTATATCTTTGCAAGTGGTAACATAGTGACTTGATCATAAGAAAGTGGAAAATTGGTGCTTGGTTATTGTTTCCATGTCCCCTGATTTTCAATTAAAAAGTTCATTATATCTTTCATATTAATAACCTGAAAATATCTCAAATCATTAGATTCAAGATAATAATTTTTATAATACGGAGCATTATTGATGTAATTATGGGAATGGACTAGTTGGCCGAGCATAACGTAATCCTAGATTACCGTAAGAAGTTTTCTATTGAAATCCATGAATGTGAAATTGTTGAAGTTAAAGGGCTAAAATCGAGTGATTCCACTCATATCATTTCATCGGTTCGAGCTAATAAGCTTTTGAATCAGGGCTGTGAGGCATATTTGGCCTTTTTTATTAAGTCAAATTTTAACGAAAGCAAGATGGATAAGATCCGAACAATATGTGAGTTTCCAGATGTGTTCCCAGAGGAATTGTCTAGATTACATCCTAATTGTGAGGTTGAATTTGCAATTGAAGTTTACCAGGGCACAACTCTGATATCTATTGCTTCTTATCATATGGCACTAATGGAACTAAAAGAGATGAAAGTTGAATTGCAAGACCTTTTAGACAAAGGCTTTATACGTCCCAATATATTGCCTTAAGGAGCTCCAATGTTATTTTTCAAAAAGAAAGATGGGTCAATGTGGCTTTGCATTGATTTCCAATAGTAGAATAAGTTGACAATCAAGAATAGATATCTGTCACTGTGTATTGGTGATCTTTTTAATCAGTTGAAGGGTGTTGGATCTAGTGCCCTAAGTGTAGTGTTTTTGTCTATGTACACTTGTAATTTTTTTTGAATAGAATGGTTAATAAAATTATTCATGAATTACATTAATATATTTTGTATATTGTCCTTAATGGTTTTAGTCTGCAAAGCAAAATGGAAGCAAATATTAACTCATTGTTGTCTAATGTTTAATGAATACTAAGTGGTATTACGAGGTCGGATCGTAATACGAAAAGGTAACTTATATTAGTAATATTAAGCGGTATTACGTGGTTGGATCGTAATAAGGAAAGATAACTTATATTAGTAGACGAATCTAAACGTGTCCTTAATCTAATTAGAAATGAGAAAACCGATTGAAAGACTAATGTGTCATCTATCAAGTTCAATTGGGGAGATGCTTTGTCTTGAGCATCGGAGCGAATGAATCCCAGAAGATAGACACATAGATGTGACTGACTGGACTAACAGTACATCAGATTGGACCCACGCAGAATAGATCCTGAATCCGTTTATGAATTTATTCACTTTTGACATTTAGAGTGTGGCATACTTTAATCCTAAGTGGATGATGATCTATGTATCGTGACTCGTATACTTTGATGTAAGTAAAAGCTTGAGTTCAAATAGATAAGGAACTGAAAGCTGGGGCGTTAGGTATACAACTTCTGTAGTATGTAGCATCATTCATAATAGTGGAATTTATATCCCAATATATGGGTAAATGATATCTTCTTATTGGAATTACATAATAAATGTAAAGTAAACGTGGCCACTAGCCGTTCATCTTTGTGATGAATGACTTAATTATTATTTGATAGTAATTGACTTTTCATGAAGAAAGATGTAATGGTTACCATGAGATAAAACATGATCATATTGGGAGAGCGAATTTATCCTAAAGAGATTATGGATATCCTATGAGAGTAACACACTTATGACAAGGCCATTTGACAAGCATTAATCAAGTAGCTTTTGTAATGGTATGTTATAAGGGAAAGCTCAGTCATATTACTATAATGGAATGACTTCGTGACTAATTGAGTTTATAATTAATTGACAAAAAGCTGGAACTTAATTATAAATCATTTGAGCCCTAATTAAATATGTCTAGTCGGTTCCTCCAGTAGCTCGTTGACACTAGAAATAAATTGAATGATGAAGCAAATGAACATAAATGAATAAAATGGTAAAGCTAAAGAAATGGGTTAAATTCGAAAATGAATGTGGTTTCTCACTTAGTATAAAAATGACCTGAGAATTAATTTAAGTTTTTTGAATTATTATTTAATTAAATATTTTTAGTTTGAAAATGGAATTAAAATAATTGACCATTATGATTTCTGTTGAGTGTAGAATTAAATATATTTTCTTATCGTTTCTTTTACGGTAAAGTTATCAAGCTTTTAATGGGGTTAGAATTTTGTTGAGAAAATTATGTAATTGGAAAATTAATTTAATAAATAATGTCTATTTTGAGAAATAGAAAAACATGTTCTGGGTTGGATTAAATTATAAAGTTTTGGGTTAAATGTCTAGGAAGCATATATAATTTGACCCAATACAAGAAAGACCCAAATCCCCATCATAATACATATGAGGTGAAGTATGTCCTATTAGCCCCTCTCTCTTCTAGTTCAACTATGGGATTTTTTTTCTTTTAGATAGGAATGAAATGAATTCTACTAATTCAACTAGGGTTTCACTTCCACTCCATATAAATAAATGGCACCGGTAGGGCTAAAAACACAATAAGTTACACACAAATTTGAGATATTGTTATTTTGCCCGAAAACAGTAAGAAATTATTTCTAAGTATAAATTCTATTTTTCGGGAATAAAAATTCTATCGGTTTCTATTAGAGTGACTTTTACTTTCCCATTGAAAGTAAAGTAAATAATTTTTTATTTTGTGTTTCATTCGAATTTATTCAAGCCTACACTTGAAGTAGTTTGTGGTTCGAGAATAGCAGAGAATGTCATTTGGTTGAAAACTAGGATCGACAAGGATCCATCTAGCCCAAAAAACATATGTGATTTTGAGAAAAGTTTATTCCTAAAAATATCACTAACCGGCTCGATTTTCAAAATTATATTTTTCGTTGTTCAAGAAAACCATTTCAAATTGGATTTTTTTCTATCAAATGTTGCATCGGTATTCTTCAAGATTCATTTGAGATTCGGATATTATGAGTTGAAAGTGAAAGATAGTGACATGTTGAAAATAATGTTCCGTACACAATGTGGTCACTATTAATTTCTAGTGATGCCATTCGGGCTCTTGCAGAGTTCATGGATCTCATGAACTACATTTTTAGTTGTATTTGAATAAATTTGTGGTAGTCTTTATTGATGATATCCTAATACATTCAAAACCAAAGGATGAACATGATTAGCACAAGAGAATTGTGTTGCAAGTGTTGCAAGAAAATCAACTATATGGGAAGCTGTAATACCCCAAACTCAGCCTAGACGTTATGGCCGAATCTGGAGATGTTATGAAGAAAAGTTAGAAATTCATTTTTTTCCTTTAAAAAGATCACACCACTTTATTTAAAAGAATATGTTGTTATACTCATTCGTAAAACCATCGTTTGTTTACTCTTTCAAACAAAACCATAATTTGCAGCGGAAGTATAAAATTCATTAAGTTTTGAAAATCGAGTATGTGTTCTCAAAAATGTTTGTTTGCGTAAAATCATTATTTTCGTAATTTTTTTGTTAAGCGTCACTAGAAACTTAAATCAAACTCAAATAAAAAAAACAAAACCAAAAAAGTCCAGAGAGTCCCAAAATTACAAAACTCTCAAAAGGAAACCAGAAAATCAAATAAACTATTAAGTAAATAGAATTTATGGACTAGTGGTCACAACTGAGCCTCCATCGCACTGACCTGCCTATGCCTGAGGATTATCTGAACAGAACAGACAAACAGATGTTAGTTTTAAAAAAACCTCAGTGTGTAACTCCACGAAAACATAAATTCAGACTTTATCACAGAGCAGAACAGATACAGACATAATTTCTTTACATAATCAGATTATGGATAGAATCATACAGAATCCAATATGCATAGTCCTTCCCCCATCCTCTACACACCAACTTCAACCATTCCAACACACCACGTGTGGTATAAAACACCCACCCAGTCTTACAGACCACATAATGTCCATACGACATTTATTAGAATAAATCGCAGTCATGTTCCCAGTATATTGGTGAAATATCGCCTCACAGAATACTTCCTCCACATATACATAACCCACCCCTTACATAGATACAAATACATAGAATAAGAGATAATATGCATGCTTATACATAACAAAAATTATACACGCATAGGTGTGACAGATCAAATTAAACATACCATATCTCGTAAATCTCATACAAACACTATTTGAGCTATTTTCAATCTAACAAAGTAACAGTTTTCATGCTTAAGGGCTTATTTTTCCCATATCGACCCTACTAAAGGCTCATAGTCGATCGGAATGACGTGTGCGACCCTAGGGAAAAATTTTTCTAATTTAGGCCCATATGCCCGTGTGGGCCTACACGACCAAATTAGCCTTGCTCGTGTGGCATGCCCATGTGGGCCCGCACGCTCGTGTGGCCCACATGCCCAAATCAGTCACACAGCCACTCACACACCCATCACACGGTCGTGTGTCGCACACAGCCTACCACACGGCCGGATACCCGTCTATGTGGCATCGACAGGCCAAATTTTCATCTTTCACCGACTGGCATATTCTCGCATTCTCGTTACACACCTGGTTCGATTCTAATGAAAAAGCAACCCCGAGACCACCGACCCCGACAATAAATAGAAAACAACCACACTTAATTTGCTGGAAAAGCACTAGCCATTTTTTTGTCTTTCTCCTATTTTGAACGGATTGCAGAACCTGAATTCACAACGATTACAACACAAATGATGAAAAAATTGAAGAAGAAAGCAATAGAAAATTTGCAGAGGAAGGAAAAAAGAGAGAAAAAGAACGTCAGATAGGAGAGATTTTGGGAAAAAGAATAAAAATTAAATCCCAACTCCCCCCACTATCCACTAACCAAGCAACTCCTCCAAAACAAGCCCACTAACTCATCCAACTACTACAGAGTATCATTTCCATCCAACTTCTATTGTACAATCGGCACACACTCACAAAAGCAAAAATTAACATCCTTCGCCTACACGGGGATTCGAACACAAGACCCTAAGGTAAGCTAACACCTTACCAATTAAACTAGCAATCTCATTCTAATATAAGTTAACCAAAATTAATATATAAGCCAAACCACTAAAGACAAGGCTGGGATAAAAATAGCATAAATTTCCAAAGGTAAGACTTGAACCCAAGACCTCAAACACACCATCAAAACACTTAGCCACCGAAGTAGATACATATTTATGAAAAAAATTACAAAAACAATTTTAAATAAATCAGGGTGTTACAGAAGCTCAGTAAATGTGAATTCTTGTTGACGGAAGTTGTATTTTTGAGGCATGTTATATCGATCGAAGGAGTCCTTGTGGATCCCAAGAAAAGTGAAGCCATTTTGCAATGGAAATCACCTAGAAATGTGATTGAAGTTCGAAGCTTCTTGGGTCTAGCTGGTTATTATTGAAGATTTTTTAATGGATTTTCTAAAATACCATTTCCTATGACGATGCTTCTGTAAAAGAATGTTTCATTCGTATAGAATAACTAGTGCCAGAAGAGTTTTAAGAAAGTAAAAGCAATGCTAAAAAAAGTGTAGATTTTAACCTTGCCCGAACCAGGGAAAGTATATTTAGTATTTGGTAATGCTTCTCTGAGTGGATTGGGTTGTGTCTTGATGCATGATGGTAAAGTGATTGCTTATGCATCTCAGTAGTCGATGTCGTATGGATGTAGTTATCTGATGCATAATTTAGAGCTAGTCACTATGGTGTTTGCTCTAAATATCTAGAGGCACTATTAGTATGGTGAAATGTGCCATATTTATATGAATCATAGAAGTCTAAAATATCTTCTCACAAAAAAGGAGTTAAATTTGAGACAACATCACTGGATTGAATTGTTAAAAGATTATGATTGTATAATTGGTTATCATCGCAGAAAAATGAATGTGGTAGTTGATGCTTTGAGTCAAAAATCAATAATTGAGTTGAGATCAATGTTTATTCAATTGAGTATATGTGTCGATGGTAGCATGTTAGTTGAATTGAAAGTAAAATTTGTGTTAATTGAAAAAATTAGAGAGGCACAATTTGTCGAAGCTAAGCTAGTAGAGAAGAGAAGGCTTGTTAAATAAGGCAATCGAAAGAATTTTTGTATCGAAAAAGACAGTTGCCTTTGATTTCATAATCAAATTTGTGTACTTGACAATGTTGAATTGAAGCGATTGATTCTACATGAAGCTCATGATGGTCCTTTTGTTATGCATCCTGGTGGTGCGAAAATGTATCGTGATTTGCAAGAAGAATATTGGTGGCCAAGTATGAAAAGAGAAATCATTGAATATATTACAAATTGCTAGACTTGCCAACAAGTGAAAGCTAGACATCAAGTTCCCTCTAGGGTGCTTCAACGTATTTCAATTCTTTAATGGAAATGTGAATAAATTACAATGAGCTTTGTTGTTGGTCTACCAACTTGTCGAATAAAAGAAATGTCACCTGGGTAATAGTTGACAGATTAATGAAATCTTCTCATTTCTAGTAGTGAGAATAAACTGGTCACTTTAAAAGCTTGTTGAGGTGTATATGCATGAGACAATAGGACTCAACCTCAAATAGACAGAAGTTGTATGCTGACTTGAAGAGAAAGAAAATTGAATATGTCATAAGCTAGAAAGTATTTCTGAAAGCCTTTCCATGGAAGAAAATTTTGCACTTTAACTGCAAAAGGAAATTAAGTCCTAGGGATATCGAGCCGTATGAAATTATTGAAAGAGTTGAGTCGATTACCTATCATTTGGCTTTGCCATCAGAGTTGCAAAATAATTATAACGTGTTTCATGTATTAATGCTTCAACGATATTGATATGATCCTTCCCATGTGATACATATGGAAGCGATTAATGTGTAACCTGATTCGTTGTATAAGGAAGAGCGAGTAAAAACTTTAGCTTGAGATGTGAAAGGGTTGAGAAATAAACGTATGCCATTAGTGAAGGTTTTATGGTATAGTCATAACACGAAATAGGCTACTTGGGAGATGGAAGAGATGATGAAATCGCAATATCTCCACCTATATTTAGGTAAATTCTAATGGCAAGATTTCTTAAAAGATGGTAGAATAATAACAACTGACTTTTATCAATGTCAAAAAATGCAATTTCAGAATCTCATTTTCGTAAATTGAGTTCTTAAGGATAAAATATGAATATGTATGGAGTTAGTATTAAAATAAATTAAAGAATGGTTAAGTAATTTAACTGAGAAAATCGTTAATTAAAGTTTAGAGAATAAATTGTAAAAGTCCAATTGCTTTTGAATTTTAATTATGAAAATGCTTGAGGACCTAGTAAGCAATTATCTAAGGGGTCAAAATGGTTAATAAAACATTGTTTTTCTATGGGATAGTGGGAAGTGATGATGATAGTCACTTAAAATGTTATAATTATAATTAAGAAGTGTGTATATATTAGATTAGTAAATTAATCATAAGTAACTTAGTTAATTACATTTGTGGAATAGGTTGGCTAAGTCATGTTAGACACGCACAGGAGATTTGTTATTGTGCATCTCTTTATTGTGCTTATGCACTACTTTGTAAGGGATTTGATCAGATATCCATGTATCTATTTATGATTGAGTTTGTTTAATTGGGCATAATAAATAAAAAAAGTATCAGTATGAAATGGAAATGTATACCCTGACTTGTGATCATGACTTTGGCCATGTTTATGATGGTTAAACTAAAGGAATATGCATTTATATTGGTACTCTTGAAGGAATATTAAAATGTCATGTTACCAATTTGTGTTTTTAATAATATTATGTTGTTGTTAAGCTTGTTATCAAGTTTAAATGTTGCTATGATTTATCATACAATGATGGTTTTAGTATGCTTTCAATTTAGTAAATCTGCTTTTGCACCTTTTGTTGGAAAAATAGGGTTAAGAAAATAATTATTTAGTTACAACATAAGTTTTAAATTTTTTTAACCGAGCCATTATGTTATTTATAGCAATAAACCTAAACCAGAATCATACATGTGCTTTGTGTTAGGCAGACTCAAGTTTCTATTTACTTACTTTTAGTAGGAAAGTAAGCTCTCTCTATGAACTGATTCCTAAAAAAATAAATTTATTCTTTGCAAAAAAATTAACACCACTTTTTGGCAGAATAACGATGTATGAAATTCTATGCAAATAGCTTAACCGATGTGCTCTATTTATAGAGAAAAGTAAAAGAGTTCCGGTTGAATAAGTCCTTGATAAAGAATATTATTTTAATAAAAAAATACACTCTCCCTTTAAGTGTGTGAGAGAGGGTTGTAATGATCAACTTTTACTAGTGTTAGAAAATGTGATTTCAAAACCTCATTTCCATAAATCGAGTTCGTAAGGATAAAATACGAAATGTATGGAGTTAGTATAAAATATATTGAAGAACGTTTAAGTAATTTAACTAAGAAAATCAATAATTAAAGCTCAAGGACTAAATTTTAAAAGTTTAATTGCTATTGAATTTTAATTTGAAAATGCTTGAAGACCTAGTTATCAATTACCCAATGGACTAAAATGGATAATAAACCATTTTTTTATGGGATAGTGGGAAGTGATGATGATAGTCACTTAAAATGTTATAATCACAAGAAGTATGCATATATTAGATTAGTAGCTTAATCATAAATAACTTAGTTAATTACATTTCTAATTAAGTATATATATACCTTAAGTTAGTGGAAGATGAGAACATTCATCTTTTTCATTTGGGTTTTGTTGTCCTAAGCTAGAAAGAAAGACGAAATATTTCCAAGCTTTCATCTCCGTTTTTGGTCCTAATTAATCAAGGTAATCATGTTAGTCCTTTAAATTTTTTTATAGATTTTGAATCATGGGAGCTTAATTTAGCTAGCTCATATGTTTATTTCTTCAATTATTTAATGTTTACAAGTTGCCAATATAGTGAAATTGATAAATTTAAGCTTGAATTTGAAGAGATTGCTAGTTAGTAAGCTTGGATTATGATAAGGATTAAGTTACAAATTAAGTTAAGGTTGTTGGAAGATTTTATGACATTAGGGACTAAATTGAATAAATTGAAAGATATAATGAAATTATGATATAGATAACAAGTGTAAGATCCCTAATGAAAGGATGTGAAATTAGATTTTGATATGATGTTAAATATAAAAAAAATATGAGTATATCAGATATAATGACTAAAATGAATAAAATGAAAAATAATCTTAATTATGTGTTTTCATGTGAATGAGTGGAAGCTAATTTCATTTTTGTAATTGAATTATCAAACATAGCTAAAGACGACGTCAGGATGTCTCGAGAGAAAGGAAAGGCAAGAGTCATAGACGAGTGGCGGAAATATGGTTTGTACTTTTATGACTTGAGTTCAATATGGATATGTACATGATCTGTTACAAAGTAGCTTATGGAGGTGAGCATTTTATTTGTCTCATGATTTAGTTTGTTTATGATCATATAAAATGTCGAGAATTGAATTGAGATAAGCATGGTATAAACGAGCATAGTATGAAACTATGATATGTGATCATGAACATACATGTATTGATTCATTGGTTACTCTATTCACTGTATTGGGCAGAGTCGAGTGTAGTTGACATGCCATAGGATTAGTGTAAGGGATTATACTTCGGTTTATACTGATGAGGCACGGAGCGCATATTATATTTTGGACGTCTGATGAGGTGCGGAGCACACTTTACCTCAGTTATACTAATGATGCGTGAAGCACAATTTATACTTCGAAAATTTCGTTTAGGCACTAGGTATCAGATATATTGGTATGATGGTTCGATGATTTGTGTATTCACCTTAAGTCCATGTCTGGTTAATAGGGGTCATAAACCATGAGCTTGTTAGGTGATAGCTAATATGAAATCTTGATTAAAAATGGTACACAATGTATGTATATGATGTGACAAATGATAGCATGTGAAAGATCATACGAACTAGTTAAAAATGAGCCCTGAGGATCGATATGAATGTAAGATGAATAAGAGGATTCAAGATAATAATGAGAAAAAGAAATGAATTGTGACATGTTGTGACATATATGAGAATGTGATATGATGGTAGAATGTATAAGATTATATATCTATTTTCTATTACCCAATATTTATTTCTATTACCCAAAATAAATATTATTTATTCTATTAATTGAATTAATTAAATTAACTAAATTAATTTTTCAATTAAATAAATTTCTCAAACTAATTTTAATTACGTGAAAGTCATAATAACTTTCTGTAATAGAATCTAAGAGGAAATATATTTAATTTCCTTATTCAATAAATTAATAATAAATCATTAATTTAATTTCATCTTTGAAATCCAATTATTTAATTATAATTAATTAAATAATAATTTGAAGAACCTTAAATCAATTTTAAGTTATTTCGTACTTAGTGAGAAAATACATTCATTGTACATAATGATACATACGATCTACTTCTCTTACTTCATTGTTTCCATTAATTTCTATTTATTAATTCTACTTGCAATTCGTTTCTAGTTATCTCGAGCTACTAGAGGGACCGATTTGACATATATAATTAGGGCTCAAATAATTTATAATTAAGTTTCAGCTTTTGGCCTATTAATCATAAAATTATTTAGTCACGAAGTAATTCCACTAAAGTATCATGACTGAGTGCTCCCTTAATATATACCATTACCAAAGTTACTTAATAAGTGCTCATCTAATGACCTTATCATAAATGTGTTACCATCATAAGACAACCTTCATCTATTTGGGATAAGTCTGTTATCCCAATATGATCCTATTTTTATCTCATGGTAAATATTACATCTTCCTTTATAAAAAGTCAGTTATTACCAAATAGTAATTAAATCATTTATCATGAAGACAAATGACCTATAGACACATTTAATTTTCATCTATCATGTAATGTCGATAAGAGGATATCATTTACCCTTCATTGAGCTTTGAATTCCATTGTTGTGGAATGGTACTACATACAAGATAAATCGCATACCCATTGTACTAACTTTTGGTTCCTTATCTATTTGAACTCAGGCTTTCATTTACATAAAAAATACAAGTCATGCATACATGTCTATCATCCAGTCAGGATTAAACTATATCACACTATGAATGTTACAAGTGAATAAATCCATAAACAGATCTAGGATCTATTCTACTTAAGTCTTGTTCAATGTACTGTCATTCCAGTTAGTCATATCCATGTCTCTATCTTTTGGGAGTTATCCACTCTGATACCTAAGATAAAGTATGTCCCCAATTGGACCTGATAGATGACATATTAGCTTTTCAATCAGTTTTCTTGTTTTTGATTAGACTAAAGACATGTTTAGATTATCTACTAATATAAGTTATCTTTCTGTACTACAATCTGACCACATAATACTATTTAGTATTAGTTAAACATTAGATAATCAATGAGCCAATATTTCCTTCAATTTTGCTTTGTGTACAAAAACAGTTGATGACAATATACAAAAGATAATAATGTAATTAATGAATATTTTATTAAACTATTTTGTTCAAAAAATATAAGTATACAAAGACTAAATACTATACTAAGGGCACTAAATCCTAACACCATTGAGCTTAATGGAAAGCTTAGCATGCAGATTTGTTTTCCATTCTCATGTTTTGTAGATTCATAATTTTTCTTTGGGGTCGAACAATTCCACTCTCAAAGGATCTCAACTAGCATTTGAGTTTGTAATGATTTTTAGACTTTTTCTATATGGGCATGTACTAGGACCTAGACTATTGAACTTGGTATTTGGTTGTTATATGTTGAGGTTTTATGATGTTTATGGTAACTTGACACTTATTTGATGTGTTGGTAATTTAGTTTAGTTTGATTTTTGGAATGTATTAGTAGTTTTTAAGTTGTTTTGATTGTATGCAAAATTTATTTAAGGGATTAAAATTTCAATTAGCATGTTTTCAAGTATGAATTTATGTGATATAATCTTGTTTTGGTATTTTTGTCTTGCTAGCATAACTTTGGTTGCATGTTGGTTTACTTAGGTGTATGTTTGAGTGGCCAAATTGGTCCAAAATATGGGTTTCTAATATGAGTTATCGAAACATCATATCAACATATCAGTAGCTTACTTTGATGATGCAATACATTCGAAGCCAATAGCTTTTGAAATTTTAGATTTGTATCAATACAAGTTCCTAAGTATTGACACATCTCTAGAGGTATTAGTATAACTAATGCGAGATCAAAGGCCCGACAAATGCGTTCCAAACTAAATGGGACCATTCAGGAGTTTGTTAGCAAGGCCTTAGATGCGTACATGAAAGAACGGGAAAATCAAGATTTCAAATATTGGGAATCTTGGTCCAAGAAACCAAATCTTGCAGCCAAAGCGCATTGGATCTCCGTTACGAGCATCAACGATTCAATTTCAGTAGGAGATGGATCACAAGCCCAAATTCTTGAAGGCAAGGCCCAATAAGAAGATTCCAAGCCCAATCAAGAAATCCACCCATACTTAGTTGAAAATCAGGCCAAATTGTTAAAGTGGCCCAAGTTGTAAAGTTTTATTTTTATTTATTTATTTATTTATTTATTTTTACTTAGTTTAATTTTTATGTAAATATTCAGTCCCAGAGTCCCAAATAAAGACCCTTGGCTGAATTTCCATATTAAAATAATTAGGAGTTTTTTTATTTTAATTTTCTAATTAGATTAGGACTAGTTATAAGGCCTATTTAAAGGCATGGCTAGCCACCTTGTAAACAACTTCTTAAATATATCAAAATATCGATTTGTTTAAGTGCGAATTCTCTTTGAGTTTTCTCCAAGAATTCTCTCTTGAGTTTTCTTTAGAAGTTGTTTTAACAATCTTTTGATTGTGGGAGCCATCTTCACCTTCTTCTTGCCATTGATATTCTTTGGAGGGAGATTAGAGCCGTTTGAAGGAGTTGTGAGATCTTTCGGGATTTCAAGACTTCTTAGGACTTATCTTTTAATTTCTTCTTGTCAATTCTTTCTTTATTTCGCTTGTCTGAATCTTTATCTAATTTATTTTTGTTCTTATTGTGTTTTCGGTCTTTTTCTATCTTAAGGAATCAACCAAAAATCCCCAATTTCTAGGGTTCTTCCATACTCTTTTGGGTGAAATTAGATTGTCGAAATTTGGGAAAACTATCTTGGTGTTCAATTGGGCGAATCGCAATCTCCTTTAGGGTTTCAAGAACCCTTATTAACACTTATTTCTATTCTCAATTTGATTCTTTCTTTGTTTTGGGGATTTTATTTGGATCCGGAAATTCAAAATTCTAATCTTTTAATTTTCTGCTTGTTTTGAGATCCGATTGTTTAGGGTTTTTCGTAGGAGTTTCCCGTGACTTGACAACTCGATGTTGGTCCGCGCACAACCCCTCTATCATTTGGTATCAGATTTTGGGCGTTTTGGGTGTCCTTGGTTGATTTCTAAACTGATCTCAATTTTTTTTAAAACACAAACAGCAGTTTTACCCAAAAAATTTTTTGAAAAAAATTCATTTGAGTGGGTAAACGTTGTCCGATTGATCTGAAATTTTCCATTCATATTTGTGGCACTGTTATTGAATAGAAAAAAATATTTCCCGCAAAAAAATTAGTCGAAAAAGTCAAAAAATCGAAAAAATACGAAATCCAATAAAAATTTTAAAAAATATTTAGCGGGTTGAATTTGGTGCTTAAACTTTCCAGATCAAAATTTCAATATATAAGGACATTCCAGATTTAATTTCGTGATTTTTAGAGATCGGAAACACCTCGAACGAAGTTGTCAAGTTACTCCGCAGTTTTTCGGGTTTTCTGTTTTCGGCAATTTTTATTGATTCTTAGCTGTAGGTTTTCATTTGTTTGCCTTTATTCTTCCTTTACGCAATCTAACACCTTCTTGTTTCTTGTGTTAGTAGGATTTAAACGTGTGCCCAATTCTTCCTCGGTGCAACATGAATCAATTGGTGTCTCGTCAGTTTTTGGCATCCTAGTGCACATTAGGATTCTTTGGTAGATCGGTTCATCCACTCTCTAATTGGTTGATATAAACTCTCCTAAAGGACTCACAAGACTAAATTCTACCTCATTGAGAATTTGAATTTTCTTTTTGAGTGATTAACGATGAGGTTTGTTAACTTTTATTTTTGAGTGTTGAGTGTTTATTTTTGCAGGTTTTTGGAAAATGTCTAAAGGTGATATTGACCATAATGATGTCTATGACATGTTTCAAAAACTCCAACAACAATTAGATGAACACGCTGCCACACTTCCACCTTGAGTACCACTTTCAATGAGGTGAGATTGAATCAAGATCCTCATTATCGGGATCCAATTACAGAAGATAGGGATAACCAACCTCCTACTCATAGACGCGGTCCTCGACGTGTCCCTAGAACTGATGCTGATTTTCATGATCGTGGGCAACCCTCCTTGGCAAAACCGAAGTTCACAATTCCCCAATTTCATGGTAAGAATGATCCAGAAGCTTATTGTGAATGGGAATCTAAGATTGAACTAATGTTTAGGTATTATAAATGTCCGGATGATGAGAAAGTTGCATTAGCAACGCTGGAATTTTCAGATTATGCATTAAGTTGGTGGACTCAACTTGGGGTAAATCAGCATCGGAATTATGAAGGTGAGATTTCGACATGGGAGGAGTTGAAACAAATTATGCAAAAAAGGTTTGTTCCACCTCACTACTATAGGGAGATTAAAACAAAGCTTAGAAGACTTATTCAAGGTAGTAGGACAGTGGATGAATATTTTAAGGAGATGAAGATGCTCATTCAGAGAGCTAATGTGGAGGAGGATGAGGAAACAACTATGGTTCTATTTATTGATGGTTTGAATAGGCCGATAGTTAATACATCGAGGCTACAAACTTACATTGATTTGGTAGAAGCAGTTCTTAAAGCCATTGAGATCGAGCAACAACTAAAGGAACAAAGGTTTGGTTCCTTCTCGACTTCACAATATTACCGAGGTAACAACTCCAATTCTGATTTTAAGAGTTCGAAATCCCCTTTTGTTACTAACAAGTCTTCTTTGAGTAATGGAAGTAAGCAATCAGATTGGAAAAAAGGGGCTCCTGCTAAAACGCAAACACCTTCTAAGCAGCCCAATTTAGGTGATTCGAGTGCGAAGAGGACTCGTGAGATTGAATGCTTTAAGCGCAAAGGGCGTGGTCATTATAGTAGAGAATGCCCTAACACGAGATTACTTCTTCTAAAAGATAACGGTGAGTACACTTCCGACTACGATATCTGAGATCCAGATATGCCAGAACTTGTGGATGACAGTGATAATGGCGACGAGTTGGTCGAACCACCAAAGGAAGGGGACTTTGCTGATTTCCATTGCTTTGTAGTTCGCCGAACCCTTAACATTCAGATAAAAGATGATGATAGCCAAAGGACCAATATTTTCCATTCTCGGTGTTTTATTAAAGGTAACGTATGTTCACTCATCATTGATAGTGGGAGTTGCTCAAATGTAGTGAGTAGCTATTTGGTGGATTCTTTAAAGTTGCCTTGTACCAAACACCCTAAGCCATATCACCTTCAATGGCTTAATGAATGTTCCGAAGTAAAAGTTATAAAACAGTCCTTGGTCACTTTTAAGCTCGACAATTACGAAGATGAAGTTTGGTGTGATGTGGTCCCAATGCATGCGGCACACTTGCTCCTTGGACGACCTTGGCAATTTGATCGTGATGTTACACACCAAGGTAAACTTAATCGATACTCCCTTGTATTTAAAGGTAAGAAATTCAATTTTGCTCCTTTAAATCCCACTGATGTATACAAAGATCAACAGAGGATGATGAAATTTTGTGAGGGGGTAAGGGAGAAAGGGCAAGTACAAAAGACAGAGAGAAAAGAGGCTAATAGTGAAAAAAGTCACAATTTAAAAAGCCCAAAGGTGAGTGAATCCTCAAGAGGTAAAATGAGCGAAAAAAATCTTTTAGCAACAAAAAAAGATGTGCGGAGAGCCCTACTTAACAAACAGCCTTGTATCCTTGTGAGGTTTATGCAAAATTATTTATCTTTATCTAACATTAACGAAAATTTTCCTAGTGTGTTTCAGTCTCTTTTGCAGGATTATGAGGATGTTTTTAGTGAGGCCCCTAAAGGTTTACCACCTTTACGAGGGATTGAACATCAAATTGACTTAGTACCCGGAGCTTTGATTCCAAATCGACCAGCCTATAGATGCAATCCCGAGGAGACAAAGGAATTGCAAAGACAAGTTGAGGAGTTACTAGATAAAGGGTACATTCGTGAAAGCCCAAGCCCTTATGCTGTTCCTGTCTTATTGGTACCAAAGAAAGATGGTACGTTTTGTATGTGTGTTGATTGTCGCCCAATCAACAAGATAATGGTAAAATATCGACATCCAATTCCTAGACTTTATGATATGCTTGATGAATTACATGGTTCAATAATATTTACGAAAATTGATTTAAAAAGCGGTTATCATCAAATTCGAATGAGGGAAGGGGATGAATGGAAAACAGCCTTTAAAACAAAATTTGGATTGTATGAATGGTTAGTTATGCCTTTCGGCCTTACTAATGCACCTAGTACATTTATGAGATTGATGAATCATGTTTTAAGGCTATACTTGGGTAAATTTGTAGTAGTTTACTTTGATGATATCTTAATTTATTCCAAGACTTTAGATGATCACGTTTTCCATGTTAGAACCGTTTTGGATATTCTGCGAGCTGAAAAATTATTTGCCAACCTTGATAAATGCACATTCTGTTGTGATAAACTAATATTCTTAGGTTTCATAGTTAGTGCTCAAGGTATTCATGTCGACGAGGACAAAGTCAAGGGAATTAAGGAGTGGTCGACTCCTAAATCGGTAACTGAGGTGAGATCTTTCCATGGTTTAGCTAGTTTTTATAGACGATTTGTGAAAGATTTCTCTACTATTGCTGCCCCATTGACAGAGGTTATAAAGAAATCAGTGGGTTTCAAATGGGGTGAAACCCAAGAAAAGGCCTTTCAAACTCTAAAAGCTAAGTTATGTTCTGCTCTGCTTAAATTACCTGATTTTGCTAAAACTTTTGAACTTGAATGTGATGCTTCAGGAAATGGAATTGGTGCCGTTTTAATGCAAGATAAGCAACCTATTGCTTATTTTAGTGAGAAATTGAATGGTACACAGTTAAACTATTCAGCTTATGACAAATAACTCTTGGCATTGGTTCGTGCACTTCAAGTATAGCAACATTATTTGCTGCCTAATGAGTTTGTCATACACACAGATCATGAATCCCTTAAATGGTTAAAGGGACAAGGTAAGTTAAGTAAAAGACATGCCCAATGGGTAGAATTCATTGAAACATTCCCTTATGTGATAAATATAAAACAGGTAAAGATAATGTAGTTGCAGATGCTTTGTCTAGAAGATATACTTTAATAACTACATTGAATGCTAAAGTCTTAGGGTTTGAACATATTAAGGAGCTATATGATGATGATGCTGATTTTGGCCATATCTATAGGAATTGTGGACATACTACTTTTGAAAAATTTTATCTTGTAGATGGCTTTCTTTTTCGTATAAACAGGTTATGCATACCAAAGTGTTCCATGAGAGATTTATTTATTCATGAGGCCCATAGTGGAGGTTTGATGGGACATTTTGGAGTGGCCAAAACACTGGACATCTTGTAAGAACACTTCCATTGGCCACATATGAAAAAGGATGTCGAAAAGGTATGTTCCAAGTGCATTACATGCAAACAAGCAAAATCTAAGGTAATGCCTCATGGCCTTTACACTCCTTTATCGATTCCTACTTCACCTTGGGTAGATTTATCCATGGATTTTATTCTAGGTTTGCCTCGAAATAAGAAAGGAAGAGATAGTATATTTGTTGTTGTTGACAGGTTTTCAAAGATGGCACATAGAGATAGTATATTTGTTGTTGTTGACAGGTTTTCAAAGATGGCACATTTTATTTCTTGTCACAAAACAGATGATGCTACACATGTGGCAGACTTATTCTTTAAAGAGGTGGTAAGACTTCATGGCATCCCTAAAACAATTGTTTCTGACAGAGATGTCAAATTCCTTAGCCACTTTTGGAAGGTATTGTGGGGTAAGCTTGGTACTAAATTACTTTATTCCACTACATGTCACCCCCAAACTGATGGCCAAACCGAAGTAGTTAATCGGATCTTAGGGACTTTATTACGATCTGTTGTGGGAAAGAACATTAGAAATTGGGAAGAATGCCTACCGTTTGTTGAATTTGCATATAATAGATCTATTCATTCTACAACTGGTTATTCTCCATTTGAACTTGTTTATGGTTTTAACCCACTAACAGTACTTGATCTTGCGCCATTACCACTTGAACACATTGTTAATTTAGATGGTGAACAGAAAGCTGAGTTGGTGAAATCCTTGCATGAGAAGGCTAGGCAACGAATAGCCAAAACAAATGATGCCAACACCAACAAAGCAAACAAGGGGCGCAAACGGGTTGTCCTAGAACCCGGAGATTGGGTTTGGGTCCATATGAGGAAAGAACGATTTCCTGCAAAAAGAAAGACCAAGTTGGACCCAAGGGGCGATGGGCCTTTCCAAGTACTCGAGAGGATCAATGATAATGCCTATAAAATTGATCTACCTAGTGAGTACAATGTAAGTTCCACTTTTAATGTGGCTGACTTGTCCCCATTTGATTTTTCAGATTCGAGGTCGAATCGTTTTGAGGAAGGGGGAATGATACAAGATCAAAGGCCCGACAAATGCGTTCCAAAATAAATGGGACCATTCAGGAGTTTGTTAGCAAGGCCTTAGATGCGTACATGAAAGAACGGGAAAATCAAGATTTCAAATATTGGGAATCTTGGTCCAAGAAACCAAATCTTGCAGCCAAAGCGCATTGGATCTCCGTTACGAGCATCAACGATTCAATTTCAGTAGGAGATGGATCACAAGCCCAAATTCTTGAAGGCAAGGCCCAATAAGAAGATTCCAAGCCCAATCAAGAAATCCACCCATACTTAGTTGAAAATCAGGCCAAATTGTCAAAGTGGCCCAAGTTGTAAAGTTTTATTTTTATTTATTTATTTATTTTACTTAGTTTAATTTTTATGTAAATATTAGGTCCCGAGTCCCAAATAAAGACCCTTGGTGAATTTCCATATTAAAATAATTAGGAGTTTTTTATTTTAAATTTTAATTAGATTAGGACTAGTTATAAGGCCTATTTAAAGGCATGGCTAGCCACCTTGTAAACAACTTCTCAAATATATCAAAATATCGATTTGTTTAAGTGCGTAATTCTCTTTGAGTTTTTCTCCAAGAATTCTCTCTTGAGTTTTCTTTAGAAGTTGTTTTAACAATCTTTTGATTGTGGAGTCATCTTCACCTTCTTCTTGCCATTGATATTCTTTGGAGGGAGATTAGAGCCGTTTGAAGGAGTTGTGAGATCTTTCGGATTTCAAGGCTTCTTAGGACTTATCTTTTAATTTCTTCTTGTCAATTCTTTCTTTATTTCGCTTGTCTTTGAATCTTTATCTAATTTATTTTCATTCTTATTGTGTTTTCACCTTTTTCTATCTTAAGGAATCAACCCAAAAATCCCCAATTTCTAGGGTTCTTCCATACTCTTTTGGGTGAAATTAGATTGTCGAAATTTGGGAAAACTATCTTGGTGTTCAATTGGGCGTAATCGCAATCTCCTTTAGGGTTTCAAGAACCCTTATTAACACTTATTTCTATTCTCAATTTGATTCTTTGTTGTTTTGGGGATTTTATTTGAGATCCGGAAATTCAAAATTCTAATCTTTTAATTTTCATTTCGTTTCAGATCCGATTGTTTAGGGTTTTCGTAGGAGTTTCCCGTGACTTGGCAACTCGATCTTGGTCCGCGCGCAACCCCTCTATCAATAACCCTTTAATGTATCAATACATTGACCTTTGGAGCTAAAATATTTGATTTTTTACACTTTTATTGGAACACGTGATCCGTGTATCAATACTTGGCTCCCTAAATATGTATTTTGGGCCTCGAATGTTGTTCTAAATCTTATTAAGTTTTTTTTAATCTATGATACTTTATAAACATCTATAATATTCTATTTGAGTGTTTAACATGTTTAAATTCAAGTTGGTAAATGTATGTTCGGTTTTGTTTAGGTTGCTACGATAACCAATGTGACGTCTTACATTTGATCTTGTTTTGGCCGAGTGTAGGGTGATACATGAATCTATTCATGAACAAGTTTTCCATCTCATTGAATGAGTGAATGGGGTCCTTTAGCAAAGCTAGATACTACAACCTTGCATGGTTTCTAAGGTTCGTGGGGAAAGCTTTGCACTTTATAGAATAAAAAGAAACCAAGATATTCATGTAGTTATTGTTTGGATTAAATTATCTTAAGGGTCCTTTTGACTATCATAAGTCTCTTTGAGTGATTTAAAGGTTGGATACATGTATTCTATTGCTATTCCTAGGTCCCATTCCATCTTTACTAACTTTGACTTATGGAAAGACTACAATTTTTTCCTTATGGCTTACATCTGGTCTTAGAAGAAATCATCTTGTTGATGAGGTTCCTGTAACTATGACTAGTATTGTGGATTTGTAACAAGATTTCTTTGTTTACAAGGAGAAAATTGGGTAGCTCTTTATATTGTACTTATGGTTGGGGGGCTTGTGGTTAGGGGTTCTAGTTTTCTCGTAAGTCTTCAATAATTTTCTCATTGTGTAGATTTATGTTATTGCTGGTAGAGTTGTTGTGCCTAGAGTTTCTCTTAAAGGATTTTCATTTTTTATTGCATTTTTGTGTATTGTTGGGAACTAGTGTTAGGGTTCTAAGAGGTTTGTCCCCCAAGGGTTAAGTAGGGGTGGGCTTGGGGTGGAGGATATGGTTGTTTTTTTAGGTAAACGATGTAATACTTGGGTGGCAGGTGTTGTAAGTATGACAGGTAATAAAGATAATGTGGTTCATAAAGTGATAGTTGTTGAAACCAAAAAAAAATAAAATTCTTATGCTTAAAACATAATTAAAATTCGTAGTTAAGGAAATGGGATCAATCCCACAAAAATCGATTTGACTAATTTCAAAAATCTTACAAACAAAGCCTTTTGTAGGAATTTTCATACCCACGACTTTTGCGTACCTATGAAAAATAAAAAGGGGGTGTTTAAAGTATAACGTTATTAAATAGTAAAATTTTAAATAAAATAAAAATGAAATAGAATAAGGAAATTTCGAAGTAAAAATAAACTTAACCAATATGTTGAAAACTCTAGCCCTGGACATGACTTCAGTTTCGTTTTTAAACTGATCTCGAATTATGGATCCCGCTCCACTCTATGATAAGTCAATTGTAAAGATCAATGAACAACCTTAAACCTCTAATTTAAGTTAACTACGAGAACAACTCGGCAACTAACTCTTTCCAAACGAACAACCCCGAGACAACTCTCATGGTTTAATTCTTCAATAGCTTTACAAAGGAGAAGAACCTAACTCAAGTCAACGACCTCAATCATGGATGCCATTTAAACTAAATCATTAACTCCCTTAACACAACCCAATTGCACCCAATCAAACCATACCAATTTGTTCTTTGGTAAAATAGAAAAATAATAACAAATTGAGTTATTCTACCAACAATGTATTTCACCAAGCATCAAACAAGGGGTTCTTCCGAAACAATACTCAAAATGATATTTGAAAAAACTCAGAGGAAAAAAAATTTGTTATTATTCTACTTCTTTAGTTTACAAATTATAAATAGAGGAATAATCATTTTAAAGGAAACAAATCCTAATTTCCTAAGAATCAGTAACTGGGATTAGTTTCTATTTACAAGGGAACTACTAGTAATAAGGTAAGATTTCTATCCTTAATTATAGGGATTCCAACACTCCCCCTCAAGCTGGAGTGTAGATGTTAATCAAACCCAACTTACCAATAAGTTCTTCAAACATATTTCTGTTCAAACTTTTAGTTAACATGTCTGCAACTTGTTGTCTAGTAGGTAGGTAGGTGATGCATACTTCTCCTGAGTGTATTTTTTTCTTTTATATAGTGATGATCTATTTTCACATGTTTGGTCCGATCATGATGCACAAGATTATGTGCTATCTTGTGTGACTTTGGTTGTCACAAAGACATCTTCATAGGTCTGGTATAAGGTAGTTTTAGTTCTCCTATAAGTCTTTGTTTCCAAACTCCTTCACATATACCATGAGATAGTGCTCGATACTCTACCTCTGCACTGCTGCGTGCTACCACAGACTATTTTTTGCTTCTCCACGTCACGAGATTACCCCAAACATAACTACAATAGCCGCTTGTAGGCGTCTATCATTAATGTAACTCGCCTTGATGCATCGATGTAGACTTCCACGCTTGGTTGATGTCTTCTTAAAGCATGGCCTTTACCAGAGTTCCTTTTAGATATCTTAGTATTCTATATGCGCTTCGTGTGCTTCTCCTCGGGCATGCATATCGACTAATAACACTCACACTAAAGGCTATGTCCGGACGGGTGTGAGATAGGTAGATGAGCCTTCCTACTAAACATTGATATCTCCCCCTGTCGATTTCTTCTCCATCCTCATTAGTTCCCAATTTAAGGTTGAACTCCATAGGAGTTTTACCGGTTTCTTGCCCATCAAACCAACTTCGACGAAGAGATCAAGAACATATTTCCTTTAGGAAATGAAGATACCTTTTTTCGACCTTGCTACCTCCATACCAAGAAAATATTTAAGACTCCCTAAGTTTTTAAGTTCAAACTCTATACCAAGAAATTCTTTCAATCTCAAAATTTCGCTCGAGTCATTTCCTGTTAATATTATATCGTCGACATAAACGATAAGGATGCAGCATTTACCCTCTTTCGAGTGCTTGTAGAACATGGTGTGGTTTGCCTACCCTTGAATGTAATTTCTGCTAGTCATAGCTTTTGCGAATTGGCTGAACCACGCTCGTGGAGATTGTTTCAGCCCATACAAGGACTTCTTCAACTTACAGACTTGGTCCTTGTTTTCTTCAAACCCGGGTGGGAAATCCATGTACACCTCCTCATTTAATTCCCCTTTGAGAAAAGTATTTTTTACATCCAATTGAGTCAAGTGCCAATCAAGGTTGGCAGCAAGAGATAGCAGGACCCGAACGGTGTTTATCTTGGCAACTGGTGCAAACGTCTCGTTGTAGTCGAGACCATAAGTTTGGGTGAATCCCTTAGCCACAAGTAGAGCTTTGTATCGGTCAATACGACCATCGGGTTTAAATTTCGTAGTGAAAATCCATTTGCACCCTACGATTTTTTTCCCTTTAGGTAGATTCAAGACTTCCCATGCTTCATGATTTTTGAGGGCCTTCATTTCTTCTATCAGGGCTTGTCTCCACTCAGCTGATTCAAGAGCTGGCCTTCCATCGAATTGATTAGCCAAGCCATTACAATTGAATTGTTGAGTTCCCAAGTGGCATAAGTAGGATCAACTATGGTTGGTCGTGGAATTTCTCCATTGATGTACCCTAATTTGCCACGACCATGAATCACCGTAAGAACCGATTGAGACCATTGCAAGAAGTTCTTCCCATTTAGCCGATGATTGGTGATTATAAGGAAGGAATTAATTTCACCTTGAGTGATTCCCTGATTGATATTCTGAGTTATTTGTGATGTCTCAGTTTCAGAGAAATTTTCATTGATATCACCCATTGGAGGACTAAACCAAGGAATTTTAAGAAGGAAATTAGAGAAAAATAGGATCGAATGAATCCTAAAGCTCGATACCATGAAAAAATCAGAGGAAAAATTCATTATTATTCTACCGCTTTAGTTTACTGATTATAAAGAGAGGAATAATCATTTTAAAGGAAACAAATCCTAATTTCCTAAGAATCGAATCGAGATTAGTTTCTATTTACAAGGAACTACTAGTAATAAGGTAAGATTTCTATCCTTAATTATAGGATTCCAACAATACTAATGAGGTGATCTTATCTTTCTCATAAATCGAAGAATTAATGAATACCAAGGTGAAGAGTGAAACATGATTTTGAATCTCAAAAAAACTTTTATTAAATAAATACGTAAATGAAAAAAAAAGTCCCAAATATAGAAGGCGTTTACTCCGTTAATCCCCAAGAAAGAAAAAAAGTGCCCCCAAATAAAGAATAATAAAATGATCCAAAGCGTTGTGCCTTATCCTAGGTTTTTCTAATTCTATTCAAATTCCTAAAGATAAAATCTATTAGTCATCTAATTAAATAAATATAAGTTTAATTCTAATTAAACGTTTAGCAAAATATATTTATAAATAAAAATAGTAAAAAGTAAAATAATCCTAATATTTAAAAAGGCTTGTATTTCAAATTCTTACTCCCCAGCCCAAATCTTCATGCGACCCATTTTCCAACTTATTCCCAACATTTTGGACTTGTACAACTAAATAGAAATTGAGCAATGAACACTAAAATTTGTTTTATCATGTCCAATAATTCATCAAATAAAGTACGCAAACATGTCGATTAGGCACAATATCATAAAGATTCTATGATAAGCTTGAGGCTACAATTGTTGGTATGATAACCGGGTTAGTCCTAGGCTGTCTAAGTTTGAGGTTGAGGTTTTGGATTTCGCCTTTAATCCTCTTCTCTATTGGTAGAGATATCGGAGCTGGAATGAGCCATGTTGTCCACACTCATTGCACCAATTGTTGATGGTAGGTGATAAAAGAGATTGAAGAGGCAGTTCACCTAATGTGCAAGAGAAGCAAGAGGTATTATAAGAGATGAAGGAGCTTAGCATTGCTGGGAAAGGAGAAGGGATTGGTCAGTGGAATTGTTGTTTTGGCTCCATTAGCTTTAAAGAGTTATTTAAAGGAGATGTTCATAGGCTATGCGTGTTGTCAAGGTTGGTAGGTTGTCACTCGAGGCACATAGCATAGAGCTTCTTGTTAGATCAAGGATGCAACTTGATGTGACGTGATTAAAGGATACATAAATAATGAGTGACAATGGTCTTATCAGGTGAAGCCCGCAAGTTAATGAAGTGATTGTGCTTTAATGTGACCGTGCTATCGAGGTATAGTACTTGATAGCATAGTCCCTTAGTAAGTATGACTAACAAGTTAATATCCTTATTAAGATAATATTTACCTCCATTCTAAATTTTGGAGTTGCCATTTCTTATCGTGAATTTATCATCACTAGTATAGAAAGTTGGAGAATTATATTGTTTTGAAAATGAGAACTGAAAACTTGTGCTACAGTTGGTAAGAGTATTATTTTTTACACTTTAGTATATGAGTTAGCAATAAACTAATTCAATTGGTAATATTTAGCCACTCACATGATTTGTATTTAGCAAAGAGAATTCTTCTTTTTTTTTTGTTAATTTTGAAGAGGTCTTATTTTTTACAAGAATTATTACTCATCTTTCTAATTTCAAATTTAAATATATTCTAATTATTATTTATTTTATATCTTATTATACCACGACATTAGTAGTTAAATCCTGAAACAATCAACATTGTGGGGACTTCGGAAGTGGGCCAATTGAGAATAAATGCCACTTGGCAGGACAAATTGACATTTCTGACAGTAGGGAAATGGCAATGCAAATTAATGGTGGTCCAATGAACAAGGCATGGCATGGGGCGCTGCGTTCTAAAAGACCTGGAAATCTTGCCAAAATTGCCAACCCCATTCCAAGTAAACGGGTCAGCTAATTAGAATCAACCCCCCGTCACTATTGTCAACCGAAATTGACCTTCAACAGTTTGGTTATATAAATTCGGTCTAAGTTGATTATAGTAGGTCGGCTTGCCATTTATTATCTAATTATAATTCAGCGGATAGATTGACTTGCAATTTGTAAAAACAAGTATTTGATGTAATTGGTTGTTTCCGGTTAAGTGATTAAAACTTTTTTGCTAACATTCCACAATTATCCCATTCAATTAACTTTTCTCCTTTTTTGTGAGCCAATCCTACTTTGTGGTCTTTCACACACCTAAAACTTGTCCAAGCTCCACGAGTGTTTGTGAATGTCCCCGGACAGCCCGAAAACAGAAAGAAATAAGATCAAAGATAAGAAGAAATTGAAATTGGCCGTCGTGAATGGCCGTCGGCAAAAGAGAGGCATTATTGTTATTATTATTATTTAGTGGCAGCGAGGTTTTCTTGTGTATGCATGTACTGAAGATTTGTCGCATTCAATGGCTTGGCCTTATTTAGGTGAACAACCCAGAAAAAGGGTTGATAGCGGTGGAGGCGGAGGGGCCCTTGTCTCTTCCAAAATGAAGGGTCGTTGTCCCCAACGTTTTGTAGGAGCAGCGTTCGATTTTATGAATTAGGATCCTAAGAATTCTGGAGTCCATGAATCATGATGCTGACGGTCGGCCATTGTAAATGAAACCCTGACTACAACGTGATACCTATTTTTTTTTTTCGTTCTATTTTTGGTGTTTCAGTGGCCCAGGCCACAATACAATAATATAAAAGTAAATGCAACTTATCGCCAAATAGATCCGTTTATGGTGGGGTTACTTATAAGATAAAGGTTTACTTCAAATTTGAGAGTATTTAGAAAAAAATATTAATATCTGAAAGGGTTCGAGTAGAATAGTTATGTTTATTTTAAATACGAGTAAAATGAGTTTAAGCTAATATTGTTTGAAATGAATCGGATCAGTTGGGATATCAATTCAAAGAAGAGAATTGAATCAGTTGACTCAAGACCGAGCAAAAAATTTGTTGAATTATATTTTTAATATATATTTTATTTTTTATGAATTTTTAATGATTTATTTAATCCAACCGATTAGACCATCGATCCGGTTTTAAAAATCTTAGTTCAAGCATTGGGTTTTTTTACAATAATATTATAAAAAAAATAAAAATTTACCAAAATATTATAACTTTTTTTTATTTACCAAAATATATAAATTTATTTTATTTACCAAAATATATCAAAAAACCAAAAAAAAAACCAAAAAAAATCAAATCGATGTGACAATTAATCGGTCACGCCAATGGGATTAGCGGCACCAAAGGTGCCAAAACCATTAAGCGGCACTAATGGTGCCAATGCCATTGGCGGCACCAATGGTGCCATACTAATTGGCGGCACCACTCAGATTATAAATACAACCTCATCCGGTGAGAGAGAAAAATCAAAAGAAAAAAAAGAAGAAGAAGAGTTGGTAGCAGAAAAGAAGAGAAAAAGAGAGAAAAAGAGGAGAAAAAGGAGGTATTTTTTAAAATAATTGATTATATTGTTGTTATTATTTTGTATATTTTGTAATATTTTTGTTTTAGTTTAGTTATTAAGATTAATAAAACTCAAAATAATAGTATTAGTTAGTATTATTATTATTATTGTTGTTGTTGTTGTTGTTGTTGTTAGTATTAAGATGTTATTAATGTATTAAGATGTAACTTAGTAATATTATTGTTAGCGTAAAACTAGTATTATTATGCTTACTTATCATTTTTATTTACTTACGCTTAAATTGTATCCAAATTGTAACATTACCATTTAAATGTTAAAAAAAAACCATGTGAGCGTTGTGGAATTATTAAGATTATATCGAAAATAGAGGCATTCATAATTTGATTGAGCTTTAATATAATGAAAAAAGTCGTGGCAATGGATATTTATACATAAAATTCAGAAGTAAGCAATAACTAAAATACAAATATGGCATTTATGGAAAAAGTGCATTAAACCCCTAAATTTGATGGTTCGATGGTGTTGTCCGGGGGGTATACCTACGCGGAGGTCGACGCTCACGGCCTGGGCGACGACTAACATCCTCATCGTCCGCAGGTGGAGGCGTGGAAAACGTAGAGGAAAGGTCCTGTTGCTCGTTCGCCGCCGACGAACTTGAACCATCATGAGTCCTATAATGCTGCGGGAACGTGTCGGACGGGCCGGGCATGCCGTACTGCAGCCGGGGGGATCCAAATAGTTCAAAGTCGTAGGCGTATTCGCCCTGTACGAAGCTCGGATAATATTTACTGCCCACCGAATCCAGACGATAGCCATGTGAATCCATATTTAACTGTGATTGTCCGGGATCTGGCTGGGGCTCCTGCTCGGGCTCTGCCTGTTGTAGAGAATAATATGCCATCGGCTTCACATCCAGCACGCTCGCTGCGTCCGATCCTCAAACTTTCTGCACGTAGGGGGGATTACAGTCGATTGCGCTCCAAGTAAATACGACTTCCCGCAGCTATGGTACCATTGTGCAGGTCGGTAGCCATAACCATCAGAGGAATTCGGCGCAATTGATCGTTCCACAGTGCAACGTATTTCCGGTGATATATTCCCCAGTCCAATTGAACTCTTCCTCTCTTTGTCAAGCCGTGATCATCCCCCAACTGGCACGGCGGATCCGGGATAGGTTGGATGCACCCAAACTGCCGAAGCACCCGATTACCGTGATACCACTCGACGATGTTGAAATTTATTATTGGTGTGTTAGTACACCATATGTGGGAATCAACGAGTGCAGACGAGGGTACAACATTCAAAATTTTCGGCCTCCGATACGGCATCCATATAAACTGCATGAGTAATAACATTGTAACGAGTTAGACCGATAACATGTGAGTAAGATATAGAAATAGAATAGATGTCATTAATAATAGAATAGCAGCTTACCCCTTCCCGGGCATGCTGTTCAATCCTGAGGTGGTATATCAGGACATCACTCGACTTCCCGATGCCTGGACGGGTCGTCCACTTACAAAAATTAGTACAGGGTTTAGGGTTGGTAACATTACCATATATATTATTCGGGACAAATAATGACAATTTGTAATATTTTTATCACCTGAGTGGCAGTGGATACAAATAGGGTTGGTGAGTATCGCGTGCCAAAAATGGCATCCGATAAAGCGCCCATGACTGCAGCAGTATGACGGCAGAACCCCAGCTGTACGATCTAGCAGTGGAGAAATCAGCTAGCAAGGGCAAGTATGACAAATGCACACTGTCGCCGTTTGCATCAGGCATGAGTACTGCCCCTATCATATGCATGATGTACGCTCGAGCAGCACACATCAGCTCACCTTCACTGGCGGTCGCTGATAATCCACATATTTTGGCTTTTAGCCATGTAAATTTTATGCCGGAAAAATATTTATCACCATCCTCTGGTGACTTTCCTAGGAGTTGATAGCAAACTGCAGCCGGATCGGTGAATGAAGATACTCCCGTTACGGGACTCCCGTCAATTGGGAGCCCAAGTTGCACTGCAACATCCTCCAAGGTCACCGTGCACTCCCCGCACAGAAAATGGAAAGTATGGGTCTCCGGACGCCACCGCTCCACTAGCGCAGATAATAAATCAAACCGCAAGTCGGAGGACCGGATCAATGCTACTGACCCAAATCCGGCTAGCTCTAGGTACGGCATGAATCGTGCATCCGGAGCTATCTTTAAAGCACTGACACAGCCCCTTCATACTTGGAACGAGTCCTGATAGTGTAAAATTACAGAAAAAATATTACGATAACATAATTTATTTGTATATACTGCGTATATCGTTTTTAAATAAATAGAACTCCTGATTAACAAATAACAAATCATATCGTGTTATTAGCCGCATCAGATATGTGTCTAATATCGGTTCGTATCAATCGAGCCATTGCGATGCCTGCAAGTTGAAAAAAAAGTTAGTAAATAAATCTTACTTCGGCCATTTATTCGTATTTTTTTCTTCGCATTTTATTACTTTAAAAAATATCATAATTTCTAATTTTATAATTTTACATTATTTCAGTGCATAATGTTTGAAATTTATTACTCTAGTGTGTTATTTAAATTAATTTTGTATAAAAAATAACCCTTACCCCGCCTTTGCTCGTATTATTTTCTCGATTTTATTACTTTAAATAAAATTATTTTATTCTCGTATTTTATTGTTTTATATTATTTCAGTACATTTTCTTTGAAATATTTTGTATTAATTATTTCTGAATTTTATGAAAGTTAGTAATACACTCTTACTTCGCCATTTGTTCGTATTTTTTCTCTGCATTTTATTACTTTAAAAATATCATAAACTTAGTCTTTTATAATTTTACATTATTTCAAAGGCATCATGTTTGAAATTTATTAATTTAGTGTGTTAAGGAGGAATAAAAGAAAATAATAAATAAGTAGAGATTAAAAGGTAATTAGCCACATATTTGTACCGCTTTTTTTTCCCTCCATCACCCTTTTTTCCCTCTATTATTTTGGTAAATAAAGAAGAAGTTTATAAAATTTTGGTATTTTTTTTGTAATATTTTGCTAAAAAGTTGCAATAAATCCTTTCCCTTGCCCTTTGGTCGTATTATTATTTTTTCCGATTTTATTACTTTCAATAAAACTATATTATTTTCGTATTTTATAATTTTATATTATTTCAAGACATTTTGTTTCAATTATTTGTATAAATTATATTATTGATGTTTTTAAAAAAGTAATACACTCTTACTTCGCCATTTCTTCTTATTTTTTATCCGTATTTTATTTTTTTAAAATATCGTAATTTTTATTTTATAATTTTACATTATTTCAATTTATTATGTTTGAAATCTATTACATGTGCATTTTTCACATTTTTCCGCATTTTATTATTTTCGATAAATATAAAATTCCGTTTTTTCTTTTCGTATTTTATGTTTTCTTAAACATACTTCTTTGTCATTTTACTTTTAATGCTATTTTCCTAAAATTTTAATTTCAAACTCCTAAATAAATTTCATAAAAAATCTCTAATCAACATACAATGTACATACCATTATTTTTTCTTTCTAAACATATTTCATAAAATATATATGCTAAATAAAATAATAAAATAACTATAATGAAATAACATAAATTTTAAATACACAAATATTACAAAAAATTAAATTTATAAATAAAATTACCTTTTTTTTCTTTTTTTCCTTCCTTCCCTCTTCTTCTTCTTCTTTTTTCTCTCTTCTCCTTTCCTTTTCTTTCCTTCTTTCTTTCGTTTTTCTTCTCTTTTCCTTCTCTTCTTCTTCTTTCTTTCTTTTTTTCTCTTCTCCTTTCCCTTTCTTTCCTTCTTTTCTTTCTTCCCTCTCCTTTCTTCCTTTCTTTCTCTCTTTCTTTCTTTCTTTCTTTCCCTCTCCTTCTGCCCCCCCACCACCGACCCCCCTATTATTAACTGGTGCCGCCAATGGCATTGGCACCATTGGTGCCGCCAATGGTTTTGGCACCTTTGGTGCCGCCAATCCCATTGGCGTGACCAGTTAATTGTCACATCGATATGATTTTTTTTGCAGGTTTTTTTTGGTTTTTTTGATATATTTTTATAAATAAAAAAATTTATATATTTTGGTAAATAAAAAAAGTTATAATATTTTGGTAAATTTTATTTTTTTATAATTTTATTGTAAAAACCCTCAAGCATTTAAGGCCGAGTTCTACCCGTTTATAAATTTTAATATATTATATTATATTACTTTTATATATTATGTAATTTATAGCATATAAAAATCAAATTTATAATAATATATAATACCATAATGTAAACATTAAAAAAATTAACTTGTCTATAAATAAAATTTTAATAAATGGAATATAGGTAATGATTAAAAATTAAAATAAAAATAATATAAAATTTTTAAAAAATAAAATGAGTGAATTTAAAATAAACTCAAATTAACTAAAACGTAGGGATGAAGTAAGGGATACTTACCGACGTACGAAATAAAATGGTTTGGTTGGCATGTTTCTTGGGCGCAACATCCGCTTCATCAATCTTCTATAGGGTAGTAGTAGAAGGGATATTTGACTTAACCATCCAACTCCTAAATCTTACTGAATGGTGACAAGTCTCGGATTCACATTCCCTCACTAATTTACGCCTAACCGCTGCTTCCTAAATTTTACACTTTGTAAAACAAGGTAAAAGTAACATGAATTGCATTTTTGATTCCTTAATTGAAAATATAGGTAAATTAATTTTTGTACATTCGATGGAAGAATAAAATAATTTATCACTTGTGAAGTTAAATGTTTATTTTGGTGTTTTATATGTAAGACATAATAACAAATTAGACTTTCATTCAATTCGCTCCTATTCTTTTATTTGAAGCAAATTGACTCTTAATCTTTTATTGTTGATGTGGTACTAATTTTACAAATACACTATGCTAGTAAATAATTTAAAATTTATATAAAAAAATCTAAAGTTTCAAAAAGGTAAAAGGTTTTATTTTTCAAAATAAATAAATAAATAAATAATTAATTAAACTACTTTGAAAAAGTAGTGAAAACTAGATTTTCTTTTGTCTTGTAGGATACATGGAAAATAAGGTTGAGGTTGTATATATCAATTTTTGTATTTTAGATTTATTTGTTTGAAATATTATAATTGATAAAGAAAAATAAAATAATATAAAAATTTTAAATTATGATAGTTCGAATTGGTTAATATAAATTAAGAACAAAAATTAATATTTAAAATAAAATTCAATTATTGATATTAAGTAAAATGATAAAAAATTAGAATTTAAAAACTCATTTTATAATCATATTTAAATAAATATTAATTCTTATATCATATGACTAAATAGTGGAGTTATATTTTAACATATATATAATTTTATCATGTTAATATATTAGATTAAAGGAATTCATAATTAAACAGTATGAAAATCATGTATAAGTAACTAATCATTAAAAAAATATTTACTTAGAAATTTTAAATTTTAATATTAAAATTATAACGGCAAAAAAAAAAACTGTACTTGATATGGTTAAAATGAATGCAATTATCTGAAAGAAAATATTAAATATTTATGCTCTTGATTTTGAAATTGTAGAAATAAAAAATTAAAATTAAAATATGGAAGGAATAGAAATTAAATGCATTCCTTAAAGGGAACCTACCATGAATTTGTTTTTGGTCTAATTCATTTAATTTCTTAATATTGATTGTCATATATATGAAATAAATAACAAGAACGAAAAGGAATACCAAACAAAGTCATAATTAATTAATGATATCAAATTCATAATAAGTAAATAAAACAAACAAAATTGTATCATATCTATAATCAAAATCAAAATTAAGACTAAAGCTAAGATCAAAATTAAATTTAAAAACAATTATAATTATAATTATAACGAAAATATAAAAGAGATAAATAAAAAATGACCTAAATAAAAATGACTTAAATATATATATAAAAAAGAAAACATAAATGTAAAAGCTTCAAAAGTGAAAGGAGTCGAAAGTTATTAAACCAAAATGAATGGTTATTAACAATTTGTCTCAAAACTTTATTTTTTTTCTACAAGTTGTTTATCCCTTTAAACATTTTGAAAAATCTTATTTCCTTAATTTCAGTTCTTGAAAGTGTTGGTGTGTAGAGATAAAAATGAATTTATGAAAGTTTAAGGTACTTGAATATCACACGGCCAAACATCATGTACGCAGTAGGAATAGTTAACAGGTACATAGAGAAGCAAAAACAAGATCACCTGAATGCAACAAAGAGAATTTTGAGATACATTAATGGTACAATGGATCATGACCTATTTTATACACACTCACAGAGTTCAAAATTGGTTGGTTATTCAAATAGTGATTATAGTGGTGACTTGGATGGTTGTAAAAGCACATTCAACTATTTGTTCCATATTTGCTTCGCGACATTTTCATGGTCATCAAAAAAGTAACAAACAATAGTCCTTTTAACATGTAAAGCAGAATACATGGCTGTTGCAATATGCACGTGTTAAGAAATTTGGTTGAAGAATATTTTGGGTGAATTATCTATTATACAAGAATGACCAATCACAATTTATGTTGACAAAAAATTCACAATATCTCTTACAAAGAATCCGGTGTCTCATATTCGAAGGAAAAATATAGATACAAAGTATCATTTTATTCGAGAGCAAATGAAGAATAAAAATGTGGAGTTAATTTACTACAGAACAAAAGATCAATTGGTGGACAATTTTACAAAGCCATTGAAAGTGGGTGTATTCCATAAACTCAAAGAAAAGCTTGGAATGAAAAGCTCGATTTGAGGAAGAGTGTTAGAAATCAAACCGAATTTAAAAGTTGGCATAAAAATTGCAACCAAAAATTGCTATTCAAATTGTTTTCCAACCTTATGGAAAGGTGGCTTTGAAATTGATTGCAAAGTGGCTGCAACTTTACAAATTAGCCTGCTAAAGGATAAGCATTATCATGCTGTAAGTTTCACGAAAAAGCAAAGGATAATGATGGAAACAATGGTTTGAATGGCCTTAGGCACAAGATTTATTGAAGTTTAAGTTGACTTAGTAAGATTATAAATATAGTTCATGGTTTAGTATAATAAATTCTGAAACGTTAGTGAGCCTTGAGAGTAGAAAGAAAGAAAAAGTGTTGTGAAGAGAAAAAGAAAACTAGCAACAGCTAGTACAGAGAGAAAAAAATTTGTGTTGTGTTTTATTTGTGTGTAATAAAAAATTAGTATTGATTTTTTTTCATTATGCTTCAAACAAATCAGACTCCATTAAATGAGATCATTTGCTCAATTGTTAAGCTAGAAACTGATGGGTTACTAACTGACATATCGTAATGTAGAAAATAAGTCTAGCTTATAGGAGGGTTTTCGATTCCCTGTTGGTGAGAGTTGGAAAAGCCCCCACAATTGCCATAAACTGGTGCCAAAAAACTTGGAGTTGGGGGACAAGGGTTAGTGTAGGGCTTGTAAACTAGTCCTTCTGAAGGAGACGTTATAGAAACTAACCATTGACTTCTAGTTGGAGAGAAACAAGAAGGAGATGGCCAAGTCTTTGTCGCCATCGGAGTTGACAATAGATTTCTTGAATAAGGCATGTATTTGGGTTGACGTGGAACTAATCTTTAATTGGTATCATTAATGGCAGAAGGAAGAGGAAGATTTGCAACTGCATCATCATTGCCACGTTTGATGCTAATGTTTATTTTTTGAGAACTATTTTTCAGAAACAATGGCGGTTTAGGAACATAGTTAGATGGTGACTTCTTGATGGAAGACACATCTAAAGATGGTTTAGCCATGTGTAAGGTATCTTCAAGCAACATATGTGGTGATCCAACAATCAACCTCTTAACCTGTACATAACCAATGCACAAGTAAATATGAGGTAAGATAGACATTTTTTGCTGAAATGCCTAGCAAGTTGCTATCACATTTACCCGCTTACCTTTATGAGCCGATGCAATTCAAAGACTTGCATGGTAAAGACTCCTTGTTGGCTAAAAATAGTGATATGCCAATCATTTAGTATTTCATCAAGAAGAAGAGCTAGCAACAAATGTTTGAGTGCATATTAGAAGTGATAGCAATATGCAATATAATATTTGATGGTAAGAGCCAAAACACAATTGCAAAGTGAACTTTTTCCCTCTCGTCTTATACCTTGTGAGTTATGCATGAAAACTATCTCAATCACCAAACTGAATTTACATTTTCCATGTGACATGATCAAAGGGACTATGTACATAAAATATATCTAAGAATAAGATTAGCTTATGCAATTTGGACTTAGATGTGAACGGGACAATATGGGTATGTATCCAATAGGAGTGCATTTCTTTCTAATTTTCTCCATATATTTGGGGATCCTTAGAATGTAATATCCGGATATGGGTCAGATGCAAATGTTGGACTCATGTACTGCAAGAAAAATGAAGATTTGAAGCAACAAGTATAGAAATGAAACTGTGCTAAACAAATTCTAATGCTCTTAGCTGCAGAAGATGCACATAGCAACAACAAAGGAATGATACTTACTTGTCAATAGCTCTTATTACTTTCCAAAAATTATTTTCGCCTATTACTCTCACAATATCATCAGGGCTTATATCAAAAGGATATATGGACTCCACCATGGAAACACCTTGGGCCTTTTTATGTCTGCTAATAGCCCCACATTTTTTTTCTTCAGGGGTCTAACTTCTATTTTCAAGCACATTTAAACTTCCATTATCAACTTCAGGTGATTCTCTCAAGCATGAATTGCTTCCCACCTTAGAAGCACTTTCCAGGAATTTGCCAGCTTCTACCAAAATATTTTCCCTAAATATCATATCTTTTGTGCATCCATATACACGTTATGCAACCAAGCATCCAAATCATCTTCACTGTTCAATATATCTATCGAGTTGTTTGATAGAATTAGATTAGGCCTTTCCATGAGTGTTGGAACTAAGAACAAAGATGAATGAAACAAGTAATTTCTTAAGCTTGAAGGCTCGATACTTGCTGTGCAAATAAAAATAGAATCGAGCTTGAAGAACTAAAGAAAGTAAAGAATTAATAGAGCATTAGATGAAGAAATATTTGATAATTTTTCATTAAACTGAAAGATGGCATAATGCCAATACATATACCTGACATAAGCTGGTCAAGAGAAGCAAAATGGTTACCTAAACATTACCTACTGCCACTAAGTACATTGAAACTTGTTAAACATAATTTGTACACTTTGCAAAGCTGATTTATCAGCTCAAGCTTCACCTAATTACATAAATGTTACCTACTTAGTTCAAATCTGACTAAGTTACAAAACAACACTTAGAGCAACAAAAGAACATGAAATACAACAGCAACAATGTGCTTTAGCTGCTACATGCATGGCTCGGGTAGCTTGTCATGCAACTTGATGTTGCATGTGCTGCATGGAAGCCAAACTTCAACACTTATCCTTGGCTTGCATGCTGCATCCTCCCAATTTGGCTCTTAAATGCTTGAACCTTGATACACTAAGGGGCTTTGTCAAGATATTAGCAAGCTGATCTTTAGAAGTGTAATGAATCAATTTCACCTCTTGAGCTTGTTCCATTTCCCTAAAAAAAATGAAACTTAACCTTGAAGTGCTTTGTTCTCCCATAGAACACTGGATTCTTTGTAATTGCAACAGCAGATTGGTTGCCACATTTAATCTCTGTTGCTTCCTTTTGGTGAAGATGCAAGTCTGTCATGATCTTTCTTAGCCAAATGGCTTGGTTAACAGCACTAGTAGTTGCTACATACTCAGCTTCAGCAGTTGATTGAGCAATAACATTTTGCTTCTTCAAACTTTAACAAAAACTGGCTGAACCAAAGGTAAACATATACCCTGAGGTGCTCTTCATATCATCCACTGATCCATCCCAATCACTATCACCATAACCAAGTCACTTCATGCTATCAACTTTGCTAAACATCATTCCAAAGCTCGGTATACCTTTGATATACTTGAGAACTCTTTTGGCAGCTTGTAAATGCTTTATATTGCAACAATGCATGAATCTAGATAGCAGACTTATAACAAACATAATGTCTAGTCTAGTGGCAGTCAAATAGAGCAAACATCCAATCAAACTCCTATAGGTTGTTTCATAAACCTTCTCGAAATCACCTTGGCTTGATAGCTTTTCTCCAACAACAATTGGTGTGCTTGTTGCCTTGTAGTTCAGCATGGAGAATTTGTTTGGAATCTTCAAGGCAAATGCCTTCTGACCTAAAAAGATCCCTTGCTGAGTTTGAGACACTTCCATGCTAAGGAAGTAAGACATTTGTCCCAAATCAGACATCTCAAACATTTTCTCCATTTTAATTTTGAAATCAGCCAGCATTGCATAATTTTCTCCTATCATCAGCAAGTCATCAACATACAGGGACACTATTCACTAAGTTTCATTACCTTTCTTCTTCACATACAAGGTTGGCTCACTAATGCTTCTCTTGAACCCCTAGCTATCTATTCTTTCGTACCAGGCTCTTGGTGCTTGTTTTAAGCCATACAAGGCTTTCTTTAGCTTGTAGACATTATCTTCCTTTCCTGCTACTTTGAAGCCTTCAGGCTGTTCAACATAGATTTCCTCATCAAGAAAACCATTGAGAAAGGCTGACTTTACATCGAGTTGATGTATCTTCCATTGCTTCTGTGCAACCAAAACAACCAACAACCTAATTGTATCAAGCCTGGCCACTAGTGCAAATGTCTCAAAGTAGTCAATGCCATACTTCTGACTGAATCCCTTCACTACCAGCCTTGCTTTTAACTTTTTCAAAGTTCCATCATTATTATGCTTGGCTCGAAACACCCACTTCACTCCTATGACCTTCCTATTGGCTGGTCTTTTAACTAGCTCCCAGGTCTGGTTCTTGTTAATCATGTTCATTTCATTGAGCATAGTCTGTTTCCATCCTTGTTGAGCTTCAGCTTCTTCAAAGCAGCTTGGTTCAATAGCAGCCACTTCAGCCCTCTCATATATCTCACTCAAAGGTCTGGTTCCCCTGACTAGCTCATGGTCAATGTCTAATTTAGGACCATTTTGATCAGGTTCAGTCTGATCCATTATTAGATCTTTAGCAGCATATTCTGGTTCATTTTTATCCCAATTCCAGCTTGATTTCTTATCAAAGACTACATCTCTACTCAGAAAGACTTTGTTGGATGTAGGTTCCAAGATCCTATAGCCTTTCTTGACACTGCTATAGCCCACCAGGATGCCAGATTGAGCCTTCTTGGCCAACTTATCACTTTTTACTGCTGAAACATGTGCATAGCATATGCATCCAAAGACCCTCAGGTGAGCAATTGATGGTTTGAACCCAAACCAGGCCTCAAATAGAGTTTTATGAACCAATGCCTTGGTTGGTAGTCTGTTTTGAAAATATACAGCAGTGTTAATTGCCTCAGCCCACAAGGTCTTGGGTAAATTCCTTTCAAACAACAGACATCTTGCCATATCCATCAAGCTTCTATTCTTTCTTTCAATAACACCATTCTGTTAAGGTGTGTAGGTGTTGGTGAGTTGGTAAGTTTGTGCTTGATGCCTGCTTCATCACAGAAGCCTTGAAACATAGATGAGGTATACTCTGTCCCATTATCTAACCTCAATGTCTTTAGCTTGCAACCTATTTTTGTTTCTGCTACAACCTTGATCTTCCAAAATACTAAGGCCACTTTTGACTTGTGCTTTAGGAAGTAAATCCAACATTACCTCGAGTAATCATTAATGAACAAAATAAAATACCTACTGCCATTCAAGGACTTGGTTTTCATAGGGCCACACACATCAGTGTGGACTAGCTGCAACCTTTCAAAACCTCTCTAAGCATTGTTTGAAGGAAATGGCAGTCTGACTTGCTTTCCTAGCTGACACACCTCACAAACATCTTTTTTCTCAACTGATTTAGAGAAGTTTTCAACCAGATCTTCTTTGGTCAGCTGAGCCAGTGACTTATAGTTGACATGGCCTAGCCTCTTATACCACAGCTTGGATTCATCTAAAATAGCTGTGTAGGCATTGTTTGAGCTTTTGTTCCAATCTACTACAAAGCTTCTATCAGCCATGGTCACTGACATAAGCTTGGATCCACTTAGATAACTGATCAGGCATTCTTTGCCTTTGAACACTACTGAATAGCCATTTTCTAGTGACTGAGCTATACTGAGCAGATTTCTATTAATTTCAGGCACAAACAACACATTAGAGACAAGTTTGTTACCTGTAGGAGTGTCTATTAGCATATCTCCCTTGCCTTCTACTTTGATGAAGTGTCCATTTCCAACTTTCACCCTTGTTTTGAAGCTTCTATCAATGTTCTTGAAGATAGTAGCATTAGGGGTCATGTGGTTTGTGCAACCACTATCTATCAACCATCCTTTTGTGGCTTTTCCTTTGGCAGCTGAGCAAGAAACTGCAAAGACTTACTCTTCCTGGTCACTGCCTTCCTCTGCCACTTGAGCTTTAGCTCTTGGCTGTTGAAGTTGGTTTTGTCTCAGCTTGCCTTTGTTCTTGCAAAATTTTTCAGAATGACCCATCTTTTTTCTTCTAGATGACTGACCCTTTGCAATGTGGGCAAAGTGGATACCTTTTTCTTGCTCCATCTCTTCTAGGCTTGTCAGACCAGGCCTTCTTGCCTTTGTAGCCAGAGGAGCTCGAGGCAGGTCTGCTTTTATCTTGAAAGGCACCTTCTTGATGCTCTTCCTGTCTGCTGTCATTTATTTGCTCTTGAGCATAAAGAGTATTGATCAGCTCAGTCAAAGAGATGCTAGTCAGATCTCTCGAGTCTTCAAAGGAAGAAATCTTGGCTTCATATATCTTAGGAAAAGTTAAGATAATCTTCTCTACAATTCTTGCTTCACTAAACTGGTCCCCAAGCAATCTGATGCTGTTCACCACAACCATGATTCTGTCTGAATATTGCTTCACTGTTTCTTCTTCCTTTATCTTCAAATTTTCAAAGTCCCTCCTCAAATTCAAGAGATGTTGCTGTCTTGCTCTTTTAGTCCCTTGAAACTTTTCCTTCAGCCTATCCTAGACCTACTTTGGTGACTCACAAGCCATGATCCTTGTGAAAATCACATCAGACACACTGTTTTGGATATAAGACATGGCCTTAAGTCTCTTGGTTCTTTCATATGTGTGCTGCCTGATCTGAGCCACTGTGAG